>NW_027611737.1:0-600000 GCF_964261635.1 Lissotriton helveticus
TTCCCTGGTAACCCCTGCCGTGCCTTGAGCACATTGTAAAGTGTATGTTCCTATGTGTCCTTCCTAATACAAAGACTATTTTCATATATACTTTGTGTGGAGTTCTTTTTGTGGGAGGCCTGGGATGTTGCTGTTGGTGGGTGCGTGCGCAAATGCTTCACACATGTCCTCCGAGATAGGCCTGACTGCCCGCGCCGCGTTACCTAGAGGGCGAGCAGGGGTCGACTTTATATAGG
Source organism: Lissotriton helveticus (assembly GCF_964261635.1). Taxonomy (NCBI): domain Eukaryota; kingdom Metazoa; phylum Chordata; class Amphibia; order Caudata; family Salamandridae; genus Lissotriton; species Lissotriton helveticus. Next base: position 237 of record NW_027611737.1, read on the forward strand.
GGTGGCGGTCTCTGACTGGCTGTGGCGCAAGCCCTGGCCGGCCGGGGGTCCCATTTCCTACAACGCTCTACACCACAACCACATACCCAATCAGGCGTGAGGCTAAGGCTTCCGTTTGTGATATTCTAACCCAATTGGAGCATCAGGGTGTGATTGAAATGTGTACATCACCGATGAATAATCCTCTCTTTACAGTATCAAAACCTGACGGTACATTTCGTTAGTATTGAGTTACAGAAATTTGAACAGTCACTGCCGCACCTTTGCGTTGCAAAACACACACAGCTCTGCGCTAGTGAACAATTTGGTTTGCAAAAAATACAAAACTACACTTGACAGTGGTAACGGATTCTACAGCCACAATCTGGCTCCTGAAAACTGTGACCTGACAGCATTCTCTCCCGTCGAAAAACAAAATTTTTACAAGAATGCCTAAGGGGTTAAGAATAGTCTGGGTCACTTGCAGCACATATAGTGTCTTTGTTGAATGAAATAGACCCAGAGGAAATATCGTACGTCGATGATACATATCTGGCAGACGAGCTTCTGCCGTATCTTGAACAAGTCGACAGGATAATCTTGAACCTGACTGACTTCGGTTACAAATTCAATTTTGCAAAGTCAAATATTGCCTGTTTGGCAGTACTCTTTTTGGGCTATGAGCTCAACAATGAGGGCAAAGGCTTAGCTCCTCACTTCTTGGAGAAATGTACACATTTGTAACCCCCTTCCACACTGAAGAAGCTTCAGTCCTTGCTGGGATTCTTAAATTTGAGGAGAACTTACATTCCTGATTATGCCTGGTGTATCAAACCGCTTTATGCATTGAAGCAACCACAGTTCTCTTCTGCCAGCTGGCTTCTGGAACGTACCTCAATCCTACAATATTTGCAACTAACTACTTGTTCACACATGACAACACCACCAACCTGGTGATAGGTATCCTTCTAGGGGCAGTGGATTTCACATACTTGACTTTCAATGAAGGCAACACAATTACAATTGCATACAAATCACATTTACACACTGCAGCTGAAATGCATTTCTCTACGATTGCAAAAATAGTGACGGCAGTGCAAATGGCGATTCTAAAGGAAAGCTCACTGGGGCAAGGCAAACGCATTCTCATGGTCACTCCATTCCCTGCTTTGGAAGCAGTGACTAAGGCTAATGTTCCTAACTCCAAAGCTTTACATCCCCTTTTGATACAATGTGCCTCAAATTAAACTCGGACAAGACGGAGGTGATGATATTTGGTAATCTCTCCCCTGGCTGGTCCCCCACTTGGTGGCCAGCTAAGCAGGGCTCACCTCCGTCCCCGCCACAAAGGTCATGAATCTGGGTGTTATGTTCGACAACAAGCTGTCATTTACACACCATGCCAACGCAGTTGTCTCTTCATCCTTCCATGTCATCTGGATGATAAAAAAACTTCTACCTTTTCTCCCAGTCAGGGCCAGCAGGACTCTCATTAGTACATTGGTTATGTCAAAAGGTTGACTATTGTAATGGTCTACTTACCAATTCTCAGGAAAGAGTCCTAAATAAGTTACAACTGGTGCAGAATGTAGCAGCCAAGATTCTGTCAGCACCCCAAGTTCAAACCAATATCCAAGGTAGTTCGACAGCTCCATTGGGTGCCCGTCAAGAGTAGAACCAAGTTCAAGGCCCTAGGCATTGCATATAAGGCAATCCATAACACAGGACCTGGGTTTCTGAAGAAAACTCTACGTTCCTATATGCCCAGCAGACCCTTGCACTCATCAGCAGCTAACCTGCTGATTGTCCCCCTCTTGGGGCGACAGAAGATTTACCTCTGCCACTACCAGACTATGGAACATGCCCCCCCTTCACATTAAGACCAGTCCCACCCTGCTTAATTCCGCAAACAATTAAAGACCTGGCTCTTCAACCAATAAGCCACCCACCCCTGGCCGTATCTCTGCCTTAGTCTGCAGTGCTGAGACACCTAAGGGTATTTGCACACTTTACAAGTTGCTTAAATAAATGTCACCTTTATTTTTGATCCTTCTCTTTAGATATAGGAGTGCTTACAGTATGAATTTGTTCATCCTCCTCCCTTGTCCCTGTTTCCTTTGCAGGACTACGCTTGCATCATTTACACCGCTGTCTCAGCTCAACTGGCCACAGTACCAAGCATGCTTATTCTGCGGCTTGCGCAATTTTTGCTGGTTCTATTGTTAATGGCAAGTTTAAGTCTTCCATAGTGCATACTCAAGCACTTGGTGACTGTACGGCACAATTGGCAGAGCTGCAAGCACTTGTACTTGCTCTCAAGTTTGCTGATCCTAATATAAATACTCTTATTGTATGCGATTCCTATTACTGTGTTCAGTCCTTTAACGACAACTTATTCTTTTGGTCGCAAAACTACTATCGGCATTCTAAAGGCAGCGTAATTAAGCATATAACGCTTCAGGTTCGAGTGGCAGATCTTAAACAACATCTGCTTCTCACACATGTGACACACACTCTTGGTCATCAATGTGTAGGAGCACATACTCTGGGTAATTCCTTGGCTGACGAAGCAGGCACGTCTACGGTAGCTGCTTGTTCAGTAGCAGCAGTTACAAGATTCAAATCAAAAATGGATAATGAGATTCTGGCAGCAGTTGCTGCTACATGGGAGGGAACAGGTTATCCTCAGGGTTTCCCTTCAAAATACTCTTATCACATAAGTCCCGAACAGGTTCCTTATGCTACTATTCCTAAAGTTGGGGATCAGCTGATTTCCAACATGGACCGCAGACCTTCTTTGATCAAAGCCACGCATGAGGGCATTGCTTCTGCGCACGCTGGTGTGGCGCCTACAGCCTCTATACTACAGCAACGTTACTGGTGGCGTGGTTTATTTAAACAGACCCACAATTATGTCCTGTGTTGTGACATTTGCCAGCAAATTAAACCTTCCACGGTCACACGTCCACCACCGACGACCTGATTTTAATCAGCCAAACCCCAGTCGGCTTACAACACCTGCTCCATACTACGAACAACCACGCCTCTAAAAACGGGTTAGAAATCAACTTAGAAAAGTCAAAAATAATGGTGCTAAACCAGCGCAACCTAAAAAAGCGACTGAAATGGCAGCTGGGTGAGAGAGAACTTGAAGTCGTCCACGACTATAAATATCTAGGAATTATCTTTGATAAGAATGGGACATATGACCAACAAAAAGAGGTGATTCAGAGACGAGGAACCATCTTAGCAATCACCCTGAAAAATCTTAAAAGCAAAATAGCAGGACCAAACCTGCTCCCGCTGCTTGAAGTGCTTCGCGCAAAGCTGCTGCCCACGCTCACATACGGCAGCGAGGCCTTGCGAGGGTCGGACGAAGAAACCCTCAATAAAACGGTTGCTAAAGCTTTAAGAATAATCTTCAAGCTTCCTAAATACACCTCCCCAGCCCAACTACGCCTCGAATTTGGAATAGTAAACCAGAGAATAAGCAGGAAGGCCGCGTATGTAAAGAGCTGGTATAAAATAAAGAGTGCAGAGGCGGGCTCGCTGAACTCATTCCTATGGAAGGAAATCTCAAGGAAACATGCCTCACCGGCCAAAGACTACCTCCAATCAGGGATCAGCTTGTTAGCCCTGGAGAATATATGGGAGTCAGGACTCCCATTCAGGACCGTAAAAGACCTGGTGAATAAGTCAACAAAGCTCGTCTCCACCGCAAACGATAAAGAATGTCTAAATAAGAGGGCCCATAGCTGGTTCGTGATACAAAGTTATCCAAAATGCTCACCACAACCGTACTTCGGTACCAGCTTTTCGGGGCCTTTAAAAGAAAGCTTCTTGGCCCTGAGGATGGGCATCCTTCCTGTCAAACCACATTTGCCCCCCTGGAAACGTATATTCACATCTACACAATGCAGACTATGTGGCGAAACCAAAGAAGATATGCTGCATCTCCTATGCATATGTAAGTTCCTAGACCGGGAGAGGAGAGAACTGCTAAAACCGCATATAAATGAAATGCATATCCGGACGTGCAGACAGGCAGTGAAGGCGTGCTTCAGCTGGGCCAACGTTAAACTCACCTGCAGCTTCGTCCGCTACATGAAAACTGCCCAAATAATGCTTCTCGCCGCAGCCTGAGCACAGTTGCGCGCACCCAAGCTCTTTTATCCGGCAACTCTCTTTGACTCCCACTACCTTCCGACCCTGAGGCAGTCGTCCACGACCACACAATAGGCTATTAGAACTACGGACACTGGCGTCACCCCCAGACGGGGACTCACCCTTACTTCTTCCTTAAATTTTATACCTTCATCACAAACAAACTGTATGTAATTTTAACCAGAAAATTGGTCGATTTTAATGCATATCCATCACGTTGTTTTTTTAAGACAATATGAAATGATGTCACATATATGTATCCTTTTATACATTTTTTACTGATGTGTGTACTGCTAAGATTTTAATTAATCAAGCAATAAACTTACTTACTTACTTACTTACTTACGTCCACCACAAACACCGCAGTGTATTTCTAATAAACCATTTGGCTGTGTTTATCTTGATCACTGCAGTCCTATTTCTTCAGATTCTGCGTACAAATACATATTTGTTGCAGTAGATTCTTGCACTAGTTTCCTCTGGGTTTGGCCACAATGCAGTGCTGACGCTCGAAATGTCGTTAAGGATTTGCGTGTCTTTGTCGGGATGATTGCCGGTGGTACCTTCCACTCTGACCAAGGTCCAGCCTTCGCCTCTAAGGCGTACAAGGATGCGATGAAGTCAATGGTGGTACAGGTGCAGTTTTCATCCTCATACAGGCCTTAGGGCAATTCAATTGTGGAGCGAATGAACCATGACTTAAAGCAATCATTGACAGCTAGAGTCTTAGGTATTGGCAGGAACTGGCTGACCCATTTGCATGGAGTTTAATGTGCCCTTAATAATCTCCCTAGAAGATCTCTGGGTGGGCAGACCCCTTACGAAATGCTCTTTGGGATTCAGATGTTTGTTCCAGACCTTGATGGTGTAGACGTTGTGGCGGCTGCTGCAACATTTGACATAGATAATCATTCTGCTATGTTACAGGATCTACAAAAGACACGTGATGCCCTAGTGACTGAACAGTTACCATCTTCCGCTGATCGAGCTCTGCTGATTCCAGTCACCGGATTGATTCCTAAAATTGTCGATCTGGTGCGTGAAAGAATTGAGAACAATAAAGAATTTGGTCCATCTTACAGAGCTCCTGTTTCAGTGCTTGGTTTGCAGGGTACCCGTACTGTCATTTTACCACCTCTTCCTGGTCGCAAAGACAACCACTACATCTCAGAAGACAATGTCAAGTTACACATTGTGGCCGATTCTGAATAGTGTCACGCCTGCTGTTTCCTGCAATGCAATCATATTGTCTCCACGTACATTGTCATCTTCTGTTTCAACTCCTGCAATTAATCAAACAGTGGTCACCATTATAGAGCTTCCCCCAGTTCGTCCATTTTTATCACCCATGGCTGTTTCGTTTGCATCCAATAAGGAGGATTCCACTCTTCCACCTTTGCTTCCATAGCCTACCGAGAGCTACTATGGTGACCATACCAACATCGGTTCTGGCTCTTCATCACCTGTGGCTGCTTCCCCATCCAAATTAGGTACTTGGTTTGCTTCATTTAAAAAGACTTACCCAGTCCCACCGTGGACTTACATCTGGTTGGTTCTCACCCTGATTTTCCTTTTCGTGTCCATTGGATTTATCACAGTTTTCTTTTTACTCATCAACGGCTATTATCTCCCTGAACGCTATGCTGCTAACTTGGTCGATGAAACTTTGGCCCCACACACCTCGCCACACCGCATGAAACGTGTCAAGTCCCTGGTGAACATTACCGCATTTCCCATTGACGATGGCATTGTTTGGGACAAGGTAGCTTTAGCAGTCCAAGGTCCGACTGAGGTCCTTAAAGTTCTGTACGTGTTTTTGTGTCTCATTAGATGTGGTGACACATGACATTCATTCTGACGATTGGGATGTGCATGCAGTTCATGCATTATTTTCTGATTTAAGATATTATTCTGTATTTGATAAAGATTTGTATACGAATTCTGCCAATTATGGGGATCTTTATTGTTATCAACATTATGGGCATAATTATTTTACACAAAACAAATACACTAAGACCATTTTTAATTATTCACAATGGGAACATTGTCCGACTCCTTTAGAGGGGAGTTCTAAAACATTTAGAAATCAATTCACCTATTTCTCAGATTACAAAATAACTAATCCTAGTTCCTATTTTTTTAATTGCTACGGTCTTTGACTTCTAAATTTATGTTGACCCACACTAAATTACCTTTTTTCTGAGTCATCTAGGTCATGATTGGCTAGCGAGGGTTATGAACATTGAAAAGACACCATTGACTTGAAATCAATCTGGGGTTCTAAACCTTGGCAGGTTACTGGTACTGAAGCTTTGCATCGTTCCTGTCTCATCCCCTCTCAAATTTTGGTTTTAAATGATTCCATATACAGACAACTTGTTTTAAGCTTGCCACTGTAAAAAATGTAAATACACCACCCATTCCGTCTATGGCAGAATGTGGACATTGTCATAACCATGCCAATTGTGCAGTTGCAGCTTTTCAGGCCTTATTGCACAATGACACCTTTAATGTCTCTGATCCTGGTCACTGCGGTTGGTTGGTCTGGCAACAAAATACCAATGCGTGCCAGATGCGTTTCTATAACATTACAACGGGTTTTACACAGGCTAGGCCTGACCCTCGATTTCCCCTTGATTATTCCGTAACCCCCCATTCAGTGGGCAAATTATGCCAACAATGGTTGGGTCATTCCGCATTGTCATCTGTCAAGCAGCATCTTTCACTTTTATCACAAAACCTTGATTTGGATGATTTCATCTCTGGCCCAAGAAATCCAAGAGCCAAGAGATTTATGTATGCTGCTTACAATGAAGTTTGGAAACATTCTCAGATGGAGGCTGCATCACATCTGAGCCAAATTGATCAAGCAAACTTAGAAAAAGTACTTGCAGAAGTAGATAACAGCATTAACACCCTTTCTTCCCATATTTACACGTTAGACAATATTGTATCATCTGTTTTTGACATTGTTCAAAGTGATGTCTGTGTTTTATCATGGTCAAAATCAACTACGATCAGTAATGCAATTTGCTTGGACTTTGCAAACTTTAAAGATGGGAAAAGTGCCTTGGAATTATTTGAATTCCACTGCTTTATTTTTGCAAACGTTTATGTCCATGAAAGATGCTGTTTACACACTCTTACATATTGAACAATTAGATCCCTTGCCGTTTTCAGTAGCGGAAACTGTTTCAGCTGTTTGGTTAATTCATGGTGTTATATCTTTACCTTTCTCACTTTTTCAATTTAAATTGTGCATGCAACATGTTCTTGTAGGCCGCTATGAACCACTGGGTAGTGGCTACCTACACAAATTATGGCCCCGCGTTTCACTTACCAAGGTCGGCAAGAGTGTAATGACGGATTTCTTAAAGGGGAGGATTGTGATTCTACAATGGGACACTTCTTGGTCTGGAAGCACATTAAATTACACGGCGCTTGTAATGCTTCGGTGCCCAAATTGTCGTGTTTTTAAAAGGCACTCCTGTGCCATCTAGAACTCCAGTTTTCTCTTTGCTTATGAATGGCAGGTATCTTATTTTGAATAGCAAGGATTGCTGTGCTTTGCGGGATGGAATCCCTTATTTAGTTAGTTTCCCAGCGTGTAACTTGCTGTAGCAATGTCCCTTTTCCAACCCCACACAGGAGTTTCAATAGCTCAACCTGGCCTTCCGTTCCCACTTTGAAGACGGAGTTCAACAAGTTGAGCAGGCTCAAAACCCTATTATCCCAAAAGGAGGTGCCCCGACTTCTACTCGCAAGACCTTCGTGTTACAGGTGTCCTGGACCTCAAGTGAGATACATCCCCTTCTAAATACTATCCTCCCACTACATTTTGAGGAGTTAATACACCAACTATTTGATGCATCTGAAACAACCGGCCTTGACAGTGTGGGATCCGGTCTTGTGACCTCATTCCAGACTGTTTTTGGTGTTATACCGGCTTTCATTCATTCTATTTTCTCCAGCACCTTCGGAGGGTTACCCTTAACCTTGGCGCCAGCTGCTGGAATATTGTTTCTTCTACGTAATGGCTGCACAGCTTGTGGCCCTGCAAATGCCAGCCCAGCTGCTGCTGTACCGTGATCGCCTTGCCCAGGCTTTCGGAGGCTTGCCGCTGGCAACTCTTGGCGTCATTTATGGCCTGACTTTTGGTTTTACTTACTTCACATGGGTTCAACCAGTCTTTAACTGTTGGAAATGTCCTTTCTCTTGGGTTATGGATATTTGCCTCTTAAACATGTACTGTACAATCCCTAATTGCGGCCAATTAATGGGTCCCTTAGAGGCGCATGCCGAGGCTTGTTCGGCGGATGGCCAAATGGCAAGTGCAGCGACGCTTGAAATACTGGGTGAATGGGATTTCTGTGCGGCTCCACACGACTTCCTGCAACAAAGTTTCTTCGAATATCATGAAAGCTTGCCAATAACATTGTGGACTGCTTCAGCTTATAACAAAGCGGTACAAAAGGGGGTGGCGATGGACGGAGCATCTGAATCAATCAAACACTCACACCCAGTCAAAAGATCTGGGTTTAATCCATCACTGTTCTTTAGCCCACTCTGCTACCCCAGTTCAGACATGGCTATATGCAAATCAGTCTGACCCTGTGCCTCATGGGAACAGTCCAGCCCGAACTGCCAAGCCATGTCTTCCCTGGACCGGATCTTTTGACTGGGTGTGAGTGTTTGATTGGTTCATATGCTCAGAAACCGGTCCTCGGAAGCTTGTTTCCGGTCCAGGGAAGGCATGGCTTGGCAGTTCGGTCGACATTGCTAAATGTTGCTGCTATGCTGCTGCTATTGCGCATGTTACCATTATTATTTAGTTATTGCAACACTCTGTGCCTCGAATGCAAGGTTAGGTTGTTTTTCTCGTTTTCAGTATTTCTAGAAGTTTAGTATGAACAAGAAATGCAAGGTCGAACAACAGTACATATTGTTTTTCGGTTCTGGTCATTCCATATTACCTAGACATAACATGTGACGCAGCTGCAGAGCTGAGAAATTCATGCTTTGATATCGCAATGTTTCATGTTTTTCTAACACACTTGGAAAGAGCAGTTTCGTGAGGGGAGCTCTGCTGCGCATATGATGTAACCTATACATCAATCCTTTCAGGTAGGGGGTTTGCTGACAAAGCATAGAGAGCTTCCTTTATATGAAAATAAAGTTCTTCTTAGCAAGGGGAGGGTGAATAGGCCTCATTATTCAGCCTTTTACATACAGTCTTTACAAAATGACTACTCCATTTGTATTCTAAGGTATTGTAACAATGCTAACTTTGCTAAGTTTATGCATTTTTCTGCTCGCACTGGCTCGCATCCTGTATTGCAGAGAGCGATAGTTAAAATAAGCATTTTGAACAATTTCAGTAACTCTGACAATTCCCTTGTGTGGACAAGTACGAGTGAGTGAGCAAAAAAGTGTTCTTGCTCCTGCGATTCCTGGGAGAGTCGGGAGTTCTTATGTTCTGGGTATCTCCTTGATATTGGTAGGAGACCGAATGAGACACTATAGCTAGTCAGTTTGTGTCACGGAGCGCCTGAACCTGCCCTTGAAGAGGAAGAAAACTGTGATTTAATACCCCCTTACATCTCCTCTGTTTTCTACTTACAGTCACCGCAGGATCTAGCGAGTCCGGACTGTAGCGGTCCCTTTAATCCAGCACCTTCCCCCGTCCATGTGACTGGATCACAAGACCCAATGGGAAGGCCGGAGGAGGAGGAAGAACGCCGTATAAGCAGCCCGGCAGCCCAGCAGTGTGTCGCTTACTTTTGGAACCAGGACTGCCTAACGTCTAGTGAAGCAAGAACCGGACCGAAGGAAGGAGACCCCGGCACGAGTCCCGAAAGAGAGTCCGACACCGCGGGACCAGCATCCGACGACAGGAGCCATCTTGACACCAGGAGCCATTCCGACACCAAGAACCATCCCGACGCCAGTGGAAGGGAGCCGGACCCCATCCGGTACCGCCAGAACTCCAGCCACACTCCAGGAGGAAGAGTGTGGCTCCCTGAGGTACGGGCCCGAATCAGGGGGTGGTGGAGGAAAGGGGATGCGGGTGCTAGGCCCCCTGAGGAGGGATGGGTTTAAAGATGTGCTAAAGAGCCCCTATGCACGTTTCACTACCCGTGGTGACGGTTCATGTGTCACTCACTCCCACCCTATACCGTTTGAGTTGTGTACCCAGAATCCAAGCGTGACCACCATTTATTTTTTATCTTTTACTCTCCATGACGGCTGTCCTCACCTCACCTTGGGGCAGAAGGAGGGATCCAGGAAGCCCTGTATTATCGCTATCCTGAAGCAAGGCAAAGACTGTCACGCCATAATTTATTGGGTTATGCCCCAAGAGAGTTGGAAATAAAGACCTCTCACTTACCTCTCCTATATTGGCTCCTCGTGGTTTTCTACACGTGGTGTCAGAAGTGGGATAAGGTGTCCATTTGACTACACAACATGGAGAACCTCATCCAACAGCTAATTGCAGGACAAGAAAAGCTCAAGTGTGCCTTGGAGAAGCATATGTCCTCAGCTCAAGCTGACCAGGAACTCTTTAGTACGTCCTTTAATCAGCAATTAGAAAGCCTGTACAAAGCTTCTGATAGACAGGATGACTTCGCTAGACAATTACCCCCATGTCCAAATCCTCATACCCCTTTCCCCACCGTTGCATTACAGAAGTACACTGAGGGGGAAGACCCAGATTCGTTCTAGCTCAACTATGAACGCGTGGCCAGAGCATCAGGCTGGCCTGAGAATAAATGGCCTTTTTGTTTAGCCCCCTATTGACTGGTGAGGCGCAGGCAGCTTACCAAACGGCTACTCTCCCAGGCACTTCTACGTATACGGAAGTTAAGGAAATTATTTGAGACCACCTGGGGCTTGATGGCGAAGTCTACAGAGCACGCTTCAGGAAGGAAAGGGGCAAACCAGGGGATACGCCAAAGACATTATTCCACAAACTGCAGCCGATAAGTCGTTAAGTGGTGGAGGCCTTACCCTACCATACCCAGAAGTGGCTAAAACAACATACTGGACTCACTGTAGAGCAAACGGTAGAAATGGCTACAACCTATTCCCGGGCTCAACCTAAAACACCTATTTGGGAGGGAGAGCACAAAACTCGTGCTATCACAGGTAAGACCGACAAGAAGGCTGTCAGACCCCTTATGGAAGTCGCCAAAATACGACCCCCTCCTAAACTCAAGACCACTTCAACTACAGAGCCACAATGCTTTGAGTGGGGTACCTGGGGACATCTAGCCCGCCTGTGTGCACAGAAAAAGACTAGCGAAGAACCCATGGACGTCAGCTATTTGCGCCAGCATGTCATGTACACCGAAGAACCAGGCACTGGGTATTATGTAAGTCTTGTTATTGATGGGGTTTATGTAAAAGCACTTCTTGACTCTGGTTGCAGACAATCTGTCATACAAAACTCTCTAGTCAAACCCGAGGACATACTACCTCACCGATAATAGCCATTAGGTGTGTGCATGGGGACATCAAATCGTATTCCGCTGCCCAAGTTAGAGTAAGGCTACCTGATGGAAGAGTCCTAATGATTATCGTGGGGGTATTACCCAACTTACCTGAAAGGCTTATTTTAGGGAAAGACCACCCTGAATTTATGGAGATACTGATGAATCCAGTATTTATCACCCAAGTACCTTGGCAGGGAGATAAACATTTCAGGTATGCCCATAAAACCGACCCCCCTCTCCAAGCAGCCTGGCAACAAGCATCCTTACCCATCACCACCTACCCAGCCTTTATAAAAGAGAATGATCTCCTTTATAGGAAAGGAAACCCTAATGTCCCAAAACAGTTACTCGTACCTCAAACATTCAGGGAACAAGTCATGTTCTTCGCTCATTGCCATCTATTTGCAGGCCACACACGAGCTCAGAAAATAAGTGAAACCTTCCTCAAACACTTTTATTGGCCAGGAATTTACACACACTTCTCTCACTACTGCCAAGAGTGTGAAGTGTGCCAATGTCGGAATCCGTACCAGCCTCCGGCTGTTCCCCTACCACCCTAACCAATCATCAGGAAACCATTCAAGGGTATTGGTATGGACCTTATCGGACCACTACCCCCCTCTTAAAAAGGTAATCAATACACCCTAGTCATTATTGATTACACTACAAGATATCCCGAAGCTTTTCCCCTGAGAATACCAAACACCGCTACCATCAGTGAGAAATTGATGGAACTATTTTCATGTGTAGGTTTGCCCCGTGAGATCCTCATGGATCAGGGCACTCCATTTGTTTCAAGGGTAATGGGGCAAGTGTGTAAAACCTTATTACGATACAATCAAGCTCATGTTAAAGAAAATGATGAAAGCAGAGGGACCAGACTGGGATGCTCTGCTACCCTTGGCCTTGTTCGTTATCCGCTACCAGAAACAGAGCAGTCTGGGTTGTTCTCCGTTTGTACTCTTGTATGGAAGACAGCCCCACACCCTCCTTGAAATGACCAAGGAAGCATGGGAAAAGTAAACACCTGAAGAGAATCAGACTTTCCTTGATTATTTGAGAGGGTTAAAGTCTCAGTTGTCCAAATTAAGAGAGTTCACTCATAGCAACCTTCAGAAAGCCCAGAGACGACAGAAGGTGTTCTACGACAAGGGCAAGAAATGGCGTAATCTCCAGGTACAGGATTGGGTTTTGGTCCTCTTACCATCCTCTCTGCCCAAAGGTTGCGCGGAATGGAAAGGCCCATACGAGGTGATAGAAAAAATAGGTCTAACAACTTGCCGTTTACGCCTCTCCAAAAATAAGACACAGATTTTTCACATTAACCTGCTTAAAAAATGGCTAGGTCCTCCCCCTAAAACCAATATGTTGGTAAAACCGGAACACCAAACATCATCCACCACCTTGCCCCTCCTAGACATAAATGAAACCCTCCAGGAAGGACAGAGAGAGTCACTACAAACCATGCTCTCATCCTTTTCCCACACCTTTTCTGGTCTACCCGGGCATACACACTTGTTCGAACATACCATCCCCTCTACCCCGGGAAATGTCATAAGGCAAAGACCTAACCGTATCCCTGTAGCCCGACAAACTGCCATAGAAGAGGAGATACAAAACATGTTAGCCTCCGGTATCATACGCCACTCCAAAAGCGACTGGTCTTCCCCGGTGGTCCTCGTGCTGAAGCCTGATGGGAGTGTGAGGTTTTGTATAGATTTCAGAGCTGTGAACTCCATCACTCATTTTGACTCCTATCCACTTCCCAGGGTAGATGAGTTGATTGAACAACTAGGGGAAGCCAAATATATCACTACTTTAGATTTGACTAAAGGTTATTGGCAAGTACCTCTGTCCCCTCAAGACCAACACAAAACTGCCTTTTCCACTCTCTCAGGCTTATATGAATTTACAGTTCTCCATTTTGGGCTACACGGGGCACCCACTACTTTCCAGCACTTACTGGATGTGATACTGAGAAAACATCAGGCGTATTCGTCCGCTTATCTCAATGACATCGTCATCTATAGTTCCACCTGGGATAAGTACTTGATCCACTTACAGAACGTCCTCCAGGCTCTCCAGGAAGCAGGGTTACATATCAACTCAAAAAAATCCAAGGTTGCCTACCATAAAGTCCGGTACCTCGGTTACTTTCTGGGTGATGGTGGGATCGAGCCCCAACAGGACAAAGTACAGGCCATCACAAATACCCCATTCCCCACCACAAAAAAAAGGATCAGGGCTTTTCCTGGGCTACTAGGGTATTATCGCAGGTTTATCCCCATTAGTCCAAATTGCCTCTCCCCTGACCGATCTCCTACAAAAGAACGTCAAGGAAAGGGAACTTCTAACACCCTCCCCGAGAGCTCTCCAAGCCTTTCTTGATGATCCCTCCAGACTTCACACATCCATTTAATCTACAAACCGATGCTTCGGACACTCGGTTGGGGGCTGTCCTTTCCCAGGAGATGGACAAGGGAGTTGGACAACCTGTGGCTTTCATTAGCAGCAAAGTTCTACCCTGGGAAAAGAACTACCCAGTGATCAAGAAAGAATGCCTCGCGGTCAAATGGGCGGTGAAAAAACTACGATATTATCTGGAAGGCACCCCTTTTCTTCTATAGACCGACCATGCTCCCATGTAATGGCTGTGTCGCAACAAGGGGAATAACGCCAGAGTCCTGAGGTGGTTCCTTTCTTTACAGCCCTTCTCCTTTGAAATCCGGCATAGGAAGGGTAGCTGTAATGCAAACGCTGACTTTCTATCCTGTGTCTCTCAGTTCCCCGACGGTGAACTGTCTGGGGAAGGGGTGTGTCACGGAGTGCCTGAACCTGCCCTCGAGGAGGAAAACTGTGATTTAATGCCCCCTTACATCTTCCCTGTTTTCTACTTACAGTCGCCGTGGGATCTAGCGAATCCGGACTGTAGCGGTCCCTTTAATCCAGCAGCTTCCCCGTCCATGTGACTGGATCACATGACCCAATCGGAAGGCCGGAGGAGGAATAATGCCATATAAGCAGCCTGGCGGCCCAGCAGTGTGTTGCTTACTTTTGGAACCAAGGCTGCCTAACGTCTAGTGAAGCCTAAACCGGACCGAAGGAAGGAGACCCCGGCACGAGTCCCGAAAGAGAGTCCGACACCGGAGGACCAGCATCTGACGCCAGGACCCATCCCGACGCCAGGAACCATCCCGACACCAGTGGAAGCGAGCCGGACCCCATCCGGTGCCGCCAGCACTCCAGCCGTACTTCAGGAGGAGGAGTGTGACTCCCTGAGGTACAGGCCCGAATCAGGGAGTGGTGGAGGAAAGGGGAAGTGGGCACAAGGCCCCCTGAGAAGGAGGAACGGGTTTAAAGATGCGCTAAAGAGCCCCACATGCACGTTTCACTGCCCATGGTGTCAGTCTCGGAATCACTCCCTCACACCCTATCCCCTTCCAGTTGTGTACCCAGAATCCAAGCGTGACCACCAATTTTTTCTTTTTTTTCTTTATTGTTTTACTCTCCATGACGGCTGTCCTCACCTGACCTCGGGGAAGAAGGAGGGATCCAGGACGCCCTGCATTATCGCTATCCTGAAGCAAGGAAAAGACTGTCACGCCATAATTTACTGTATTATACCCCAAGAGAGTTGGAAATAAAGACCTCTCACTTACCTCTCCTATACTGGCTCCTCATGGTTTTCTACAGTTTGGCATTTTGGGTGCTAAGGTGGTAGGTTTGTAAACCGGTATTCACTGAGGTCATGGTTTCCTGCACATAGTTCTGTGTAAGTGCAGAATGCCTGCAACAACACCTTGTACGTCAGGTGATAGATTTCCAACCTCCACACTCAACATATTTTTGCTGGAGGATCACCTACCCGGGACAATCTACATCAGACAAATATCATACCTGGAAAGCCCAAAAGGATAAACGTTACCTCATGTCAACGACTTCATTTTCCTAATTTGCCCAACTTTGGAAGTGTAGTTTTAATCTAATTTGTCACTAATTTAAAATAACTTCACAGAGAGCTTGGAGCAAAACTATCAAGAACATTTTGGAAAATCAGTTGCAACCAGTGGGTTTTAAACATTTTAGGCATACAAAAATAGTGAAAATCATGTAGAATTTAGATGTCACTTTATAGAGGACGTTAGGAAGGTCTCACAATCAATTTCACTATAAAGTTGTGGAATAAAATGGATAGTTTAATTACATTTGATCCAAAGCAGCAGTCAAATTGCATGGACTTGAAGCAGGCTCTGAAAATAGCATACATTCCTCATACTTACAGGCAGGCTGTGTGAATGGTGTTGTACAAAAGAAGACCTTCGTTAGACATCGACCAGCAAGATAGGTAGGCATGGTAAAGGATAGGTGATTGAATAAATAACAGAGGGTCCCTGAAGTCTCAATGGGAAGGAAGAGAGCAGGGAAATAACCACAGGAACATTACAAAATCTTCCCCCTAGAACTATAAAGGTTTTGGTGATTCATCCAAGATACAAATATTGTTACTCGACAGACAAATTGTATCAGGTTTTTATTTATCAAAAAATATAAAAATGTTAAATACAGTAAGTTTTGAAGAATAATTTTCTCTTTTAACAAGCATCAAAATACAATCATATAGATATCACCAAGAGGCAAATATCGCAAAAAACAGTCCAGGGCACACGTAATGAGAGTCAATATTGGTTCCGGACGGTACGGTGAACGGAACAGGATTTCAGATCTACACCAGCTGAGTAATTTCACATGTGTTTAATGAGCCAAGCTAAGCGTGAAACCAGCCGACACGTGTTTCGTCACGTATTGGAGTGATCCCGTGACTCTTCAGGGCTGGGGGATGATACAAAATATAAAATAAACTAATGACTAAGGAACAAAAGAGGCGGGGGAGGCCTGGGATAGGCGACTGGCACAGCTCATCATGTGTTAACACAGCACCATCTACAAGCAGAAACCCTAGGTGAGAAGTGCGGCAGCTGTTCAGTGGGTAATTTATTTAAAACATGAAATGGTGACTGTGTGAATTGAGTACGTACTGGCATATTCAACATGAGTAGGCAAATGGGAGAAGAAAAAGGGGGGAGAAAAAACACAATAAATACAACATAAGTGACATGATCCTGGCACATTGTGATGTGTATGTGGTGACAACCAGCAGTTAAATCACCTGGAGGTGAGCATGGACTGATGTCCGTGGGCTGACCTAATGCTATATACCCTATCTCATGCACGGCAATGTCATTCTTAATCATTCGGAATATTAGTAGCTGAAATTCAAATGTGTGTGAACTAATTACATGAGGACCTGGGTGACTGTATCAATGGTTCGTGGGGTCTACCTGTGGGGTGAGAGGGCAATGGTACTACCATGATACTAAGCAACAGTGGAACAAGAACAATAACATTTTATGTTTTGTATCATCCCCCAGCCTTGAAGAGTCACGGGATCACTCCCACATGTGATGAAACACGTGTCGGCAGGTTTCTCGCTTAGCTTGGCTCATTAAACAGATGTGAAATTACTCAGCTGATGTAGATCTGAAATCCTGTTCTGTTCACCGTACCGTCCGGAACCAATATTGACTCTCATTACGTGTGCCCTGGACTGTTTTTTGCTTTAAAATTGTGGGTTTCTGGACTCGCATACATACGGACGTTTCAAGGTGTTTTCCCTTGACCGGCAGGCACGGTACATACCCGCAACTTACCACACAGATGCTAGATCTAGCTTGAGCTCCATTCTTCCTGAACAAAAAACCTTACATTGACAGAATACCAGAGGCGAACATAGGCCCACTAAAAAAATTATCCAACACAAATATGATAAAGAAGAAATAAATACAATACAGTACAAACCAATCGCAAAAATGTTTTACAATAGACAGCAGAAAAAAGACCAAAGCATTGACAATTTACAGAACAATGATACAATAATGTTGTTATAAATAAAAAAACAGAACAACACGTCTAAATCAGTGGCGACCAGTGTGTTTTAAACGTTTTAGCCATGCAAAAATAGTGAAAACTATCTAGAATTTAGATGTCACTTTATAGAGGACGCTAGGAAGGTTTCACTATAAACTTGTGACAAAAGATGGATAATTTAAATACATTTGATCAAAAGCAGCAGCCAAAACTGCATGGACTTGAAGCAGGCTCTGAAAATAGCATACACCCCTCATACTTACAGGCAGGTTGAGTGAATGGCGTTGTACAAAATGAGACCTTCGTTAGACATTGACCAGCAAGATAGGTAGGCATGGTAAAGGATAGGTGATTGTGTGAGCCTGTGATGGGTCCATTTGTGGTCTATGGCCTGACTGAGGACACCAGTTCCATCTCCAGTTAGAGGAGTCATAGATGGGCAAGCAGCATCACTGCTTGTAAGGCTCGGTGTGGGGGTTTCATGGTTTGCGTCCAGGATCCTGCTCCGTGATGACATCTCTCTTTGATGCTTGCATGGTATCTCCCATTCGTATGCCACAGAGCCCTCCACTTCAAGAATTATGGACATTCTCCACTCCTCGACATGCAGCAGACTACTTGCATATTATCTTCAAGGGGCCAACCTCCATGTGTGTAAAAGTGCTTGGACCAGCATGCACTTTTCTGAATAGTGAATATAGAACGCATGGAAGAATCCTATGTGTACTAGAAATGGAAAATGTATCTCTGCAGAGGGATTTTTGGCATTACTTCAGATAAAAGTCAAGCTTCAAGTTATGGAACCGGTACGAGACTGACATATTTTAATGCACACTAGAAAACCAAATCACCTCCTTAATAGAACTTGGACTTCTAAGCAAGTAGGCTATACTTTCCAGTGACTATATCAGAAAATGTAGATATGGCTGATATGCATTAAAAGAGAAGGTGTCAGCACTTCTTACCAGAGCATACAGTAGCAAAGCACAAGAGGGTGCCATTGTTAAGCAGTTTGCAAAATGCCATGTGGTTCAAGTAACAATGGTTATACCTTATTAAACTTTAAAGACCACTAAGCAAGATGATTCTTGGATCTTACACTAAGCAGACCCTCCAGGATTTTGAGATTTGCCGCAAAATCGGCACTTTTGTAAAAATGCCATGATTTTTACAAATGCGCAGGCAAAATTAGGGAACACCTATCCAAGGCCAGTGAGTTTCATAAAGGAATGAACAGCTACAGCTTTGCAAAAGGTTAGTTACGCTTTTCAAATGCTTCGATCCTTTTGGAAACACATGTTACTGCAGCAGAGCCAAGATGCTCTAAGCTAGTCACTCCATCTTTCCCACGGATGCCTGCGCCCTGTCTAGTGCTTGGAACATGGGTTGGATCCAGTCCTATTCCAAGAGTGGTCAGCTAGCAAAATGAACCCCTGGCGCATGTGGCTGGCAGAGGCCCCTCTTGAAGCCTCCACACCAGTGCTGGTTTGTAATTGGACGGCTAGTGGCCCCCACAGTAGCTCAGGTTCTGATAAGCAGCAGCCACGCCCTGGTATAGGCATCCTCTATGTTCTGTTGGTTCCACTCTCCTCGAAGCCTGTCTTGTTCTTTCTGTGGCAGCAAGCCTTCCCTCACATCCCTAGACCCACCCTCCACCTCCCTCTGAAAAGGAAACACTAAGCAGGGCCTCAGGCAGTCACGTGAAAATGCGGTTAAAAATAATTGCATTGAAATCACATTGTTCCAAGTGTATTGGCCTAAACATGTTAAGGTCTAAATTCCACTTAAAATCTCCAATCACCTTTTCTCCACCCGTGTATACCTCTCAATGTAATCCTTTGGGCTCTCTCTTTCTCTATACTCTCCCTATCTCCTAATCTCTGTCGTCTCTGCGTCTTTCAACCTTTTCCCCACAATCCGTTTTTGTTTGCTGCTGCAACTATCTTCCCTCCCTGTCTCTCCTGCTCTCTCTTGCTTATTCTATTTACTCTCCTTTCTTTCCCTCATTACGCTCTCCATTTATGAAACCTGTCCTCTCTATCATCTCTTCCATCTTCTTTGTACTTTTCAATATTTGTTATTTTCTCTCTAGCCCTCTGCTTCATAACCCATGTATGGCAACTGAAACTTTCTCCTGGCTGTGCATAGCCATTAGCAGCACCTACCACCTTTCTTTGACCAGTGTGCGTTTTGCTGTTCCCCATCCCCAGAAGCCTACCATCCTGGAGTCCTCCTGGCGCCGAAGAATAACCCTGCGATCAACGAACAAAGAAGTCAGTGTAGCGTGGCCATCATGTCCCTGCAGCTTGTTGTCAATTCTTGTTGGAGAGGACATTATGCTGCATGAATTTGGTGAGTTTGAACTGTTTTAGGGCAGATGATGACTCGTTGATGCCCACACACTACCTTCATGGTGTGGTGAACTTCAACAGGAGGACCACAGTACCATTACTGCATAATTACAGTGGCCCCAAAGCAGGCAGCACGTGTTAAAAGTGCTTGTGCATGAAACAAAGATGCCTGCAAGTTCCTGAGACCCGCAATCATAAAAAAATAACAATAAACTAAAAAAAAAACCTGAGCCCACTTTTCACGAAGTGCAAATTGCACAGACCTTTCGCAGGCAACGTCCACAAAGTAAGGAACACCCCTCTTTTGTGTGCATCAAATATCTTCTAAACACACTGGTTCAGAAATCCCTTTATGTAGCTGCATAACATCCTTTCCGTCTGACAGCAAAGGAGCCTCTGATAATTAGATCTAAGAAGCTGGTTTTACAGGAGCTCACGATTTGCAGGTGATGCTCAGTTCGTGTTATAATAGTTGAATTCTGCTTTAGTCAGTTACTCCTATAATCAGGGGCCCATCTGGTGCACTTGCTTTATGTCTCGCTGACCTCTGCCTGTACTGCAGTGTTCACTTATCTATTGTTGTAAATGCTAGTTTACAGCACATCACACTGTTCTACTCAGTGCTTTGTGTACTTTTCCAGGCACACGTTTTGTGCGGCGATTCAGGATCCAGTCATTTAAGCCCTGCACCCAGCAACATGGCCTAAAAGACACTGGGCTGAGGTGACAACACCTGGCCTCTTGGGAGGCCGCTTCTCTTACCCCCTGCCAGCCCGCCATAGACTGAGGTGACAATGGACAATGGCCATAAAATCACCTCTCCTTTCATCCTCCACCGTGAAGGTCACTGCCTATTCACACCCTCCCCATTGCCCCCCTAACCTGAACTGAAGGTGATGGCCCGGCAGGGGCTGACGCTGCTTCTGGCCAGGCCGGCCCCACGAAGCAGGGGGCCCAGACCACAATGCCCCAAAGGCCAGAGCAACATCGAGCTCCCAGCCTCAATTTACAGAGGGTCAGGAGCAATGTTCCCTCTAATTTTTTTCCTCTGTGTGCGGCAGTGGAGGGTCTCTGTGCACTGCAACCATGGCTATGTGCGCCAGGAACCAAACCGCGCGCGTCTGCGGCGCCAAATGGCACTCCAACATTTTTCTTTAAAAAGCCAAAAGATAGTGCGTTTTCACACATACAGCGCCACAATAAGGGTCTTAAGGGCAGTTTGCAATATTGGATAAGCACGCCATGACATGAACTGGTTACACTGGCAAGTACACTTCAAGTTTAGAAAAGCACAAGACTTCAATGGTGGTACCATCATTAGATTTTAATAAATATTCTTAACTGGAGCACAGTTCATTGGGTGGGGAAATGCTGCAAGCCTATACAATATCACATATACACAAGAAGGTAGAGGGCTGTTCAGACACGTCAAGTGGCGTCACTAGATGGGTGACAGGGTTGCTTCTCACGGCGATCCTTGCCATTTTTCCAGTGCTGATAAACTCGGTCTAGGTCAACTTTCCCATTCAGGAGGTAGGCCTTTGTCCTCATCAGCATGTCCAAATGCTTCTGCTCTAGTCTATTCCTCAATTTGCTCTTGATAGTATTCATGAGGCTGAATCCTCGTTCACAGTCTGCACTAGATGCTTGAAATGTTGCGCAGACATCAACAAGCTGAGACACAACACTATACTGAGCAGCATTGCGTACAGTGAAAGTCACCATGTCTTGAAAGGTGGTAAATAACCCACCCTTAACATGTTCTGCCACCACATATTTATAGTCTCTGTACTGTCGAACAACATCTTCTGGTGTCACAATCACCCAGGGCCAAGACATTTTTATACTTTTCAACAAGTCTTTCAATATTCTCAGTCCCAAAATCAAAATGAGATTGTGTGGCTATTGCCTGGATCTCAAAACTTGCCCATTCTTTTAGCTCACCTTCAGGGAACCTTTTTTGCATGTGCTCACAAAGAAGGGAAACAAAAGACAAAATAGGCCCACTGTCAAACTCTTGCCTATCCTTGTACAAAACCATCAGCTCTCTTACATTGCTGCTCCAAAAGACAGTGTCCCCCAAATACTGTTGCTTAATTTGGCCAATCTTCGCTCTTGCATACTGTACGGCTTCAACAGTAGTTAAAGAACTTTTTTGGAATAGTTTGCACAAAGATGCAAATTCACCCAGAATGTCATTAAGTACTGCAAGGGAAATATGGTAGTTGGAGTCCGATAGCTTTTTATAACAATATTTAGCAATTGGATCATTCTCCTCAACTTTCTCATGCTCAAAGTACTTAAGAACAGTTTCGTAATTACGAATTAGTGCACCAACAGCAAAATGCCTTGAAAGCCACCGGACTTCATTCAGTGGTCGAAAAGAGACAACTTCACATTCAGTGACCGATGCAATTTCATCCAGCTTGGACTTCCTTGCAGGAGATCTGGAGAACACAGTGTAGACAGTCCTCAATAATGTCTCCATCTCTTTAATCATTGGAACCCTCTTCCAGGCATCATCAACTCCCAAATCTTCTCGATGGGCGACACAATGCTGCTCAACTAGATGAGGAATGGATTGTTTAAGACGAGTAGCAACACCATTATTCTTCCCCAGCATCACAGATGCACCATGACCATTTTCATGAGGTCCAGTTCATTGGCAGTGTAGAATTCTTTCACGGTAGTAGTGATAGCCTCAGCATTACAGCTAGTCAGCTTCACTATGCCCCCAAACTGTGTTTTATGCTCAGTTGATGTTACAGGTCGGAACTTGAAATACAGGATGAGCATTTTTGAAACAGAAATATCTGTGCTCTCATCAATTATCAAGGTGTGATACAAAGCTTGCCGAAGTTCTGTCATAGCTTCACAGTGTATCACGCTATTGATGGCCTCAATGAACTCAAAGGCATAGTTCTTGCTCCTCCAGCTGTCTGGTATCTTCACATACAAAGCTAAGTGGTCATGGATGTCTTGTACAGATAACATTGAAGTGTTCATCTTGACTGCCAGCAACACGTTGTTGATGAGAATCTTTATCTCCTCAGGCATAGATCTTTGGCGTTCAACTACTTCCATTCTATTTGCTTTGTCTGTGGCAGTTTCTGTCAGCATTGCCCGTACTCCAAAACCAAACCTCGCAGCAGCACTTCTGTTTCTCAATATCACCATGGCAGACTCGTGTACTTTGCTAAGTAGATGGCGTTTCATGTAGTCCAGTTTCCAGCCATCACTCCATTTCTTCCCTGTGGAAAAGTCCCCAACAATCTTGGCTTCGGCACATGCTTTGCAAATCAAGCCCACATCCGGACTGTATTGAAATAGTTCCCCGAGTTGCATGCGGACCTTGCTTCGTGACTTCTGTGTCTCAGCCTCCACAATTTCCTTCATCCACTCTTCCTTGAATACAAGGCAACATTTCTTCCTTTGTGGTGAAGCACTGCACTCTCCCAAAGTTACAGCTTTGCGCTTGAACATTTCCGTACCCGCCGGTTTGAGCCTGCTGTCCCACAAAGCCTGCAAAATAAGGAAACATGGCTTACGTTGACGCCTAGCTCATGAATGCAAACTGTTATACTACAATGTTCAAGACGCACCACAGTTTAACTCAACCCAACAATTACCTCTTCTGCCTGCACTCACGTGCGCCTCTTTAAATGTATGGGGTTCTTGCTGTGAAACCTGAAACAGAAGAAAACATCGGTAAGTATATATGGTACTACAATGTTCAAGACGCACCACAGTGTAACTCAACCCAACAATTACCTCTTCTGCCTGCACTCACGTGCGCCTCTTTAAATGTATGGGGTTCTTGCTGTGAAACCTGAAACAGAAGAAAACATCGGTAAGTATATATGGTACTACAATGTTCAAGACGCACCACAGTGTAACTCAACCCAACAATTACCTCTTCTGCCTGCACTCACGTGCGCCTCTTGAAATGTATGGGGTTCTTGCTGTGAAACCTGAAACAGAAGAAAACATCGGTAAGTATATATGGTACTACATTGTTCAAGACTCACCACAGTTTAACTCAACCCAACAATTACCTCTTCTGCCTGCACTCACGTGCGCCTCTTGAAATGTATGGGGTTCTTGCTGTGAAACCTGAAACAGAAGAAAACATCGGTAAGTATATATGGTACTACAATGTTCAAGACGCACCACAGTGTAACTCAACCAAACAATTACCTCTTCTGCCTGCACTCACGTGCGCCTCTTTAAATGTATGGGGTTCTTGCTGTGAAACCTGAAACAGAAGAAAACATCGGTAAGTATATATGGTACTACAATGTTCAAGACGCACCACAGTGTAACTCAACCCAACAATTACCTCTTCTGCTTGCACTCACGTGCGCCTCTTGAAATGTATGGGGTTCTTGCTGTGAAACCTGAAACAGAAGAAAACATCGGTAAGTATATATGGTACTACAATGTTCAAGACGCACCACAGTGTAACTCAACCCAACAATTACCTCTTCTGCCTGCACTCACGTGCGCCTCTTGAAATGTATGGGGTTCTTGCTGTGAAACCTGAAACAGAAGAAAACATCGGTAAGTATATATGGTACTACAATGTTCAAGACGCACCACAGTGTAACTCAACCAAACAATTACCTCTTCTGCCTGCACTCACGTGCGCCTCTTTAAATGTATGGGGTTCTTGCTGTGAAACCTGAAACAGAAGAAAACATCGGTAAGTATATATGGTACTACAATGTTCAAGACGCACCACAGTGTAACTCAACCCAACAATTACCTCTTCTGCCTGCACTCACGTGCGCCTCTTGAAATGTATGGGGTTCTTGCTGTGAAACCTGAAACAGAAGAAAACATCGGTAAGTATATATGGTACTACAATGTTCAAGACGCACCACAGTGTAACTCAACCCAACAATTACCTCTTCTGCCTGCACTCACGTGCGCCTCTTGAAATGTATGGGGTTCTTGCTGTGAAACCTGAAACAGAAGAAAACATCGGTAAGTATATATGGTACTACAATGTTCAAGACGCACCACAGTGTAACTCAACCCAACAATTACCTCTTCTGCCTGCACTCACGTGCGCCTCTTTAAATGTATGGGGTTCTTGCTGTGAAACCTGAAACAGAAGAAAACATCGGTAAGTATATATGGTACTACATTGTTCAAGACTCACCACAGTTTAACTCAACCCAACAATTACCTCTTCTGCCTGCACTCACGTGCGCCTCTTGAAATGTATGGGGTTCTTGCTGTGAAACCTGAAACAGAAGAAAACATCGGTAAGTATATATGGTACTACATTGTTCAAGACTCACCACAGTTTAACTCAACCCAACAATTACCTCTTCTGCCTGCACTCACGTGCGCCTCTTGAAATGTATGGGGTTCTTGCTGTGAAACCTGAAACAGAAGAAAACATCGGTAAGTATATATGGTACTACATTGTTCAAGACTCACCACAGTTTAACTCAACCCAACAATTACCTCTTCTGCCTGCACTCACGTGCGCCTCTTGAAATGTATGGGGTTCTTGCTGTGAAACCTGAAACAGAAGAAAACATCGGTAAGTATATATGGTACTACAATGTTCAAGACGCACCACAGTGTAACTCAACCAAACAATTACCTCTTCTGCCTGCACTCACGTGCGCCTCTTTAAATGTATGGGGTTCTTGCTGTGAAACCTGAAACAGAAGAAAACATCGGTAAGTATATATGGTACTACAATGTTCAAGACGCACCACAGTGTAACTCAACCCAACAATTACCTCTTCTGCCTGCACTCACGTGCGCCTCTTGAAATGTATGGGGTTCTTGCTGTGAAACCTGAAACAGAAGAAAACATCGGTAAGTATATATGGTACTACAATGTTCAAGACGCACCACAGTGTAACTCAACCCAACAATTACCTCTTCTGCCTGCACTCACGTGCGCCTCTTGAAATGTATGGGGTTCTTGCTGTGAAACCTGAAACAGAAGAAAACATCGGTAAGTATATATGGTACTACAATGTTCAAGACGCACCACAGTGTAACTCAACCCAACAATTACCTCTTCTGCCTGCACTCACGTGCGCCTCTTGAAATGTATGGGGTTCTTGCTGTGAAACCTGAAACAGAAGAAAACATCGGTAAGTATATATGGTACTACATTGTTCAAGACTCACCACAGTTTAACTCAACCCAACAATTACCTCTTCTGCCTGCACTCACGTGCGCCTCTTGAAATGTATGGGGTTCTTGCTGTGAAACCTGAAACAGAAGAAAACATCGGTAAGTATATATGGTACTACATTGTTCAAGACTCACCACAGTTTAACTCAACCCAACAATTACCTCTTCTGCCTGCACTCACGTGCGCCTCTTGAAATGTATGGGGTTCTTGCTGTGAAACCTGAAACAGAAGAAAACATCGGTAAGTATATATGGTACTACATTGTTCAAGACTCACCACAGTTTAACTCAACCCAACCATTACCTCTTCTGCCTGCACTCACGTCTGCCTGTGCAATTGTCTTTGTAGTACGGTCTCACGAACCTGCAAAAGAAAAAAGGGTGCAGATTTTGAATCTATTTACCCAGCAACCCCCAACCCAACGAGGAACGTAAACAGAATTACCTTGTCTTTGTGGTACTCGCACCTGACCACTGTAATCCAAATACCGTACAGACTGGAAACCTACAAGTGAAGACAAGTAAGTCAGCAAACGCCCGAAGAATTACAAACTGTGCATGGGACCGGTCAAGAGGCCCAAGACAAAAAATGACCAAATAATTACCTGGGATTTCAGCCTAGGACAAACAGGGGTGTGCCCATGTGTTCCATTATTAGCATCCATTATCTTAAACTGGTCTATAAATGTGAATCCCAGGGGGAAAGCGGCATTACAGAAGGTGTAGCACAAAATACAAACCGCAAATGGTTGAGGTGGGTGAACAAGGTAACCCACAGGATGGCTGAGAAGCACACAATCCATCAAAAGATCCCACCTGAAGCTGCTGCAGTGGCGCACCAAAAATATGATTGACTACGTTCAAGCAATTTTCAGGCAACCATAAATATGTCAAGATAACTGAAGAATGATGGACCTGCTGCAGAGAGATCTCAGTTTTGCCTACTGGAAGTTGACTCAATAAGTAGCTGAGGAGGTTAAAATGCCTGATGAAAAGCTGGTGAACCATGCAGGACTGGAAGCAGAACTGGAGTACATCATGTTGGCTTGATGCCAACAAAGTCTGTGTTTTACTCTTAAAGCCAGAACCAGGGGTTCTCTTTTGAATAACTACGCCCTATCGATCACTTCACTCGAAGCTCGAAGAGCCATGAGTTGTTTAGGTATTTTAAGCAACATGTCACCATTCTTGAAGTGGTTCCTTTTACAATCCCTCACTCTCCCTTCTTTCCCCTCCCCTCTCCCATCTCTCCGCAAGGTACACACGATTGTCAATGAGCACTAACACAGCATCATTTATACCATTTCGGCATTAGTCAACACCACTAGTTTTTCCCTGTTGCTCTCATCTCCGTCTGCCCCATGGATACTCCTTTCCCAGGTCTATCTCCATTGCTCTGCCTTCCACCTCTCATGCCTCTCTCCCAAACTCATCTTCTCCCTTTCTATGCTCAACTCTCTCCCTTTCTATACTCTCAGACTCCCTCTCCTGCTTCTCTCTCTTGCTTCGCTCTTGGGCTCCCTGTCCGTACTTCTCGCCCCTGATACACTGTCTCCCTCTCCATGCTTCTGTCCCCTGCTGCACTCTCAGGCTCCCTGTCCGTGCATCTCACCCTTGCTTCACTCTTGGGCTCCCTCTCCGTGCTTCCCTTCCTTGCCGCACTCTGTGCTTCTCTCCCCTGCTGCACGCTCGTGCTCTCTAAAGATGTGGCCTAACGACCAGAGCTGCCATCTAAGTCACGTACATACAAAACATGTTGCACTCCAAATGCTATAGGTGTCACATTCGCGAAAGTTATAGCTATTGGCATTGGAAATGACAAAGCTATCCATTTAGCTATTTTAAAAACCAACACATAAATAAAATATTTGTCATTTACAAGACCAAAAGCTCCAACTTTTCTAATGCGAGACCTATTGCATTTCCAATGCTTGTTGTGCCTTTCTGTCCTGTGTCCAACTCATTTTTGGTGCCCTTCTGCCCCACTCATTTTTTGTGCTTTTGTGCCCTGTGCCTCACTCGTTTTTTGTGCTTTTGTGCCCTGTATCACCAATGATGAATCACCTTTAAAAATGGTATGTAGAATTTAAAGGTATGTGTCTTTGTGCAAAGCCCACTTGTAGGTGGGGTGTTCAGGATGCAGGTGTTTAACGACTAAACCACACACTGGCACTCGGTTTCCTCCCAGCCCTCCCCCCACATACCTTTAAATAGGCAATATTTTTGCGGATTAAGGCTTATGTTGCTAAGCTGGCATCACGTCTTTGACATAACTTGCCCGGGTGGAAAGGTTTTTGGGTTTCAGTGATCTGCTACAGTTTACCTTTATAACATTTATGTACAAGACATTATTGTGTACCAAGTTTCCTGCTTTACACTTTTGTCTAATTGCATGCATTATTACTGTCTTTTTGTCAAGTACCCTTGTTTAGTTTCCAACCTTGTATGTAATCTCTGTTTTTCCCTCTAAGGTCTACTCCTCCCTGCCCCATTCAAAACAATGTCTCTTTATCCATAATTTTGTCCAGAGTAGATCTACCAGGATCACTGCCTTGACTTGTAGTTTGAAAGGTTACAGGCAAACATATGGAAGACAACTACCGCACATATTTCAATCTGCATAAATTTAATCCGCAGACATTCCCAGAGCACATACACATTGACGTGCTACAATGCAGGATTCAAAACCATTATTTAAAATCAAAGCCTCATTTAGAATGGACAGGGCTCCATCTTCCCGTTCTAGTATGTCATCTGCTAACAATCAACCACAATGCTGTCCTCCTCATGGGGCCTGCTGTACCAAAGGGTTTAACCGATTTTAAGTCTATAGGAAATGCGCTCAACATGTGGGCCTAAATGACTTCGATAGCCTGCGTTTTTTCACCTCACTTGATGTTGGGATAGAGAATAGTGGCAGTGACGTAGCAAGGAATCTTTTAGATCTAACAGGAGTTAATGGCACAAGTAAGAATTTGGAGAACCTTGTCAACATTTGCATCCATTCTTTCTTCCCTCTCAGCTCTCTCGCTTTCTCACACACACTCACTCACATTCTGTATATTCACAATCTTTATGCTTGTTTTTTGGTTAGTTTCTTTTTTGCAGTTTTCTAGAGATCCGAATACACCCGATGAATGCCAGAGCGCTTTACTTCAGAACAGTTAAAAATGGATGTACTTTTTTGACGTCGATGCCCCCCCCCCCGCCCCCCGCCAGTTACCCCAGAGTTTTAGTGCCCGGCTTATGATGATGCTCACACAGCTCACACAGTCAGACGGTGCAGCACAATCTTTTCTTTCCCAATCTGCTACCCTCACACATTCTCCAGCAGCTCATAGGATGCTGACTAATGCAAAACCGAATTCTAATGGGTTTTTCCTCTAGAGTGCCTCGCTGTGGCCCTCATACCATTGCTATTCATCAGCTTGTCACCCCACCCTTCATGTTTCCATAAGGGACTCATGCAGAGAAATACCTATGGCGACACCCTCCTTACAGTCCACACTGTTAGTGATCCCTGAACCCTAAGACCATGACACCCTCCACAAATTTCAGACGTAATTTAAGAGGGTGACATTATCAAAAGTCAGGCCTTCATGCTTCGTCATGGTCACCTCAGTCTTAAAAGCAAAAGCATAGCCGAACAGATCAAAACAACACCATAAAACCTGTTAGCGATAGTACCACCTTAGAATGACATTCTTTACAACATGTAATGACTCCCTGCAACCTGGTCATCATGAATAAAACACTCCTTTGACCGTAATATGAAATATTAACTAAATTATTGCCAATTAAGTATTATAAGTTGACTAGAGTGAGTATTTCTTTCACTTTCAGCATGCTGCACGCACAGCTGTAGAACCTGCGAGCAAAAATTCCCGTACCCTAGAGCCTCCAGGCAAAACCCCAAGCTCTGGGAATGGTTGAAATTGTCTCAATTTAACCTCCTGGGAGACGTAAGGCAATTTTGTTAAAAAAAAACAAAAAACTGACCTACTCTGAGCATCTCCACAAGCATCTGTTGGTGGTTCTCACGCCCTTTGCGAGGCACGCACAAATGCCCCCGTTTCATTGCTCTCATTTTTGGGAGTATTTGGTGTATAAAAACGGATGTCCCCCAGGAGCGGGACCCGAGAGGCCAAGAGCACTGGAGGGGTCACCTGGCTGGGGCGCACTCTGGGAATCAGACGCAGTCAGTGGAGCCCAGAGCGCTTCAATCTCCGAGACCAGCTAAAACACAGTTTTACCCGCGCCCCCATAGAGGAACCACCCCATCCATCCCTCACACCAGGGCAGGGGGCGGCACGCACGAGAGGCCGCCTGGGCTACGGTTTCAGTTTATCAGCATATAATTCCCGGTCAGATCAAACATAGCATACGACTTCTCCCGCTCCCACAGCACCATAACCCCCACAATAAGCACCTCGTTCCTCGTTCCTCCCGCCTCCCGCCGCCTCCCGCCTCCCGCCGCCTCCCGCCGCCTCCCGCTTCACGCTTCCCGCTCCTTACCTGCAACTTCGCACGCCCGCACCGCCGCCCACCGCCGCCGCCACCACCACTGGAAACGAGCTGCATGTCATGTTCGCGCCGCTCGCTTTTTAAAAGCGGCGGGCGGCGCGAATCTCTTGCGACGGCCTGTGTGCGCGCTCCACGATAGGTGGTGCGCGCTGACGTCAGAGAAGGTGCGCGCGCACGCGCGCGCGCGCCCTAGAGGGAACAGTGGTCTCGGGGGATCTAGGCGTCACTGCGTAGGACGACCAAGCTCGGGTTGCCGGTTACACTAACGGGGTGGCTGCGCAGGGGACTCGGGGTACAGGCCTACGCTCACAGGGTGTGGAGGGACAGAGGTAAACCACGCCACGAGGCCGGATCCAACACTCAGTGTCAGGGGAGAGATGCTCAGTGTCAGGGGAGAGATACTCAGTGTCAGAGGAGAGATGCTCAGTGTCAGGGGAGAGATGCTCAATGTCAGAGGAAAGATGCTCAGTGTCAGGGGAGAGATGCTCAGTGTCAGGGGAGGGATGCTCAATGTCAGAGGAGAGATGCTCAGTGTCAGGGGAGAGATGCTCAGTGTCAGGGGAGAGATGCTCAGTGTCAGAGGAGAGATGCTCAGTGTCAGGGAGAGATGCTCAGCGTCAGGGGACAGATGCTCAGTGTCAGGGGAGGGACGCTCAGAGTCAGGGGAGAGATGCTCAGTGTCAGAGGAAAGATGCTCAGTGTCAGGGGAGAGATGCTCAGTGTCAGGGGAGAGATGCTCAATGTCAGAGGAGAGATGCTCAGTGTCAGGGGAGAGATGCTCAGTGTCAGAGGACGGATGCTCAGTGTCAGGGGAGGGACGCTCAGTGTCAGGGGAGAGATGCTCAGTGTCAGAGGAGAGATGTTCAGTGTCAGGGGAGAGATGCTCAGTGTCAGAGGAGAGATGTTCAGGGTCAGGGGAGAGATGCTCATAATCAGAGGAGAGATGCTCAGTTTCAGGGTATAAATGCTCAGTGTCAGGGAAGAGATGCTCAGTGTCAGAGGAGAGATGCTCAGTTTCAGGGTATCAATGCTCAGTGTCAGGGGAGAGATGCTCAGTGTCAGGGGAGAGATGCTCAGTGTCAGGGGAGAGATGCTCAGAATCAGAGGAGAGATGTTCAGTGTCAGGGGAGAGATGCTCAGTGTCAGAGGAGAGATGCTCAGTGTCAGGGAGAGATGCTCAGTGTCAGAGGACAGATGCTCAGTGTCAGGGGAGGGACACTCAGTGTCAGAGGAGGGATGCTCAGTTTCGGGGTATAAATGCTCAGTGTCAGGGGAGAGATGCTCAGTGTCAGAGGAGAGATGCTCAGTGTCAGGGGAGAGATGCTCAGTATCAGAGCAGAGATGGTCAGTGTCAGGGGATAGATGCTCAGTGTCAGAGAAAAGATGCTCAGTGTCTGAGGGGAGATGCTCAGTGTCAGGGGGGCCCTGCACCCAGGTGCTTGGGGAGAGATGCTCAGTGTCAGGGCAGAGATGCTCAGTGTCAGAGGAGAGATGCTCAGTTTCAGGGTATACATGCTCAGTGTCAGGGAGAGATGCTCAGTGTCAGACGAGAGAGGCTCAGTATCAGAGCAGAGATGCTCAGTTTCAGAGGAGAGATGCTCAGTGTCAGGGAAGAGATGCTCAGTGTCAGGGGAGAGATGCTGAGTGTCAGGGAAGAGATGCTCAGTGTCAGGGGAGAGATGCTCAGTGTCAGACGAGAGATACTCAGTGTCAGGGGAGAGATGCTCAGTGTCAGAGGAGAGATGCTCAGTATCAGAGCAGAGATGCTCAGTGTCAGGGGATAGATGCTCATTGTCAGAGGAGAGATGCTCAGAATCAGAGGAGAGATGCTCAGTTTCAGGAGGGTATAAATGCTCAGTGTCAGGGGAGAGATGCTCAGTGTCAGAGGAGAGATGCTCAGTTTCAGGGTATAAATGCTCGGTGTCAGGGGAGAGATGCTCAGTGTCAGGGGAGAGATGCTCAGTGTCAGGGGAGAGATGCTCAGAATCAGAGGAGAGATGCTCAGTGTCAGGGGAGAGATGCTCAGTGTCAGGGGAGAGATGCATGCTCAGTGTCAGAGGAGAGATGCTCAGTGTCAGGGAGAGATGCTCAGTGTCAGAGGACAGACGCTCAGTGTCAGGGGAGGGACACTCAGTGTCAGAGGAGCGATGCTCAGTTTCAGGGTATAAATGCTCAGTGTCAGGGGAGAGATGCTCAGTGTCAGAGGAGAGATGCTCAGTTTCCGGGTAGAAATGCTCAATGTCAGGGGACAGAATCTCTGTGTCAGGGGAGAGATCCTCAGTGTCAGAGGAGAGATGCTCAGTGTCAGGGGAGAGATGCTCAGTGTCATAGGAGAGATGCTCAGTGTCAGGGAGAGATGCTCAGTTTCAGGGTATAAATGCTCAGTGTCAGGGGAGAGATGCTCATTGTCAGAGGAGAGATGCTAAGTTTCAGGGTATAAATGCTCAGTGTCAGAGGAGAGATGCTCAGTTTCTGGGTATAAATGCTCAGTGTCAGAGGAGAGATGCTCAGTGTCAGGGAGAGATGCTCAGTTTCAGGGTATAAATTCTCAGTGTCAGAGGAGAGATGCTCAGTGTCAGGGAAGAGATGCTCAGTGTCAGGGGAGAGATGCTCAGTGTCAGGGAAGAGATGCTCAGTGTCAGGGGAGAGATGCTCAGTGTCAGACGAGAGATACTCAGTGTCAGGGGAGAGATGCTCAGTGTCAGAGGAGAGATACTCAGTATCAGAGCAGAGATGCTCAGTGTCAGGGGATAGATGCTCATTGTCAGAGGAGAGATGCTCAGAATCAGAGGAGAGATGCTCAGTTTCAGGGTATAAATGCTCAGTGTCAGGGGAGAGATGCTCAGTGTCAGAGGAGAGATGCTCAGTTTCAGGGTATAAATGCTCGGTGTCAGGGGAGAGATGCTCAGTGTCAGTGGAGAGATGCTCAGTGTCAGGGGAGAGATGCTCAGAATCAGAGGAGAGATGCTCAGTGTCAGGGGAGAGATGCTCAGTGTCAGGGGAGAGATGCATGCTCAGTGTCAGAGGAGAGATGCTCAGTATCAGGGAGAGATGCTCAGTGTCAGAGGACAGACCCTCAGTGTCAGGGGAGGGACACTCAGTGTCAGAGGAGGGATGCTCAGTTTCAGGGTATAAATGCTCAGTGTCAGGGGAGAGATGCTCAGTGTCAGAGGAGAGATGCTCAGTTTCTGGGTAGAAATGCTCAATGTCAGGGGACAGAATCTCAGTGTCAGGGGAGAGATCCTCAGTGTCAGAGGAGAGATGCTCAGTGTCAGGGGAGAGATGCTCAGTGTCATAGGAGAGATGCTCAGTGTCAGGGAGAGATGCTCAGTTTCAGGGTATAAATGCTCAGTGTCAGAGGAGAGATGCTCTGTGTCAGAGGAGAGATGCTCAGTGTCTGGGTATAAATGATCAGTGTCAGAGGAGAGATGCTCAGTGTCAGGGAGAGATGCTCAGTTTCAGTGTATAAATTCTCAGTGTCAGAGGAGAGATGCTCAGTGTCAGGGAGAGATGCTCAGTTACAGGGTATAAATGCTCAGTGTCAGAGGAGAGATGCTAAGTGTCAGGGAGAGATGCTCAGTTTCAGGGTATAAATGCTCAGTGTCAGGGGAGAGATGATCAGTGTCAGAGGAGAGATGCTCACTGTCAGGGGAGAGATGCTCAGTGTCTGGGGAGAGTTGGTCAGTGTCAGAGGAGACATGCTCAGTGTCAGGGAAGAGATGCTCAGTGTCAGAGGAGAGATGCTCAGTGTCAGAGGAGAGATGCTCAGTGTCAGGGAGAGATGCTCAGTGTCAGGCGAGAGATGCTCAGTGTCAGAGGAGAGATGCTCAGTGTCAGGGAGAGATGCTCAGTGTCAGGGGGAGATGCTCAGTGTCAGGGGGGCACTGCACCCAGGTGCTTGGGGAGAGATGCTCAGGGTCAGGGGAGAGATGCACAGTATCAGAGCAGAGATTCTCTGTGTCAGAGGAGAGATGCTCAGTGTCAGGGGAGAGATGCTCAGTGTCAGGGAGAGATGCTCAGTGTCATGAGGTCCCTGTACCCTGCCCTCTCAGCTCAGTACCAGTGTCACGAGTGCTCTGGGGCCCTCTCCTGACCCCCACTGGAGGAGGACGCTAGATGACAGGGTCCCTGTATCCCGGGGTGTCTGGGGCGGACTGCCCTGCACCGCAGCCCTCGGCTCCACAGCGCCGCACATGGCCTCTGGGCGCTTTTTGCTGTAAGCGGGCGTCGCTAAGCGCTGCTGCGAGGAAGCAGTCACGGCGCCTCTCACACCCCGTGTGAGCTGAGTCAAGAGCCCTCATCTCCCGTGCCTTGTTCGGCGTCTGCGGCTTCAAAGCCTCGGCCCTTGTTGGCCTCTTTATCTGAGATTAATATGAGAGTCGCCGCCCTCGAGCCCCGGCCAAGAATGCAAAGTCTGTCAACAAGAAGCGAGCAAAAACCGCACTCAAGCGCTGAGACAACAAGAACAGGCGTTGCGGCACTTAATGGCCCGCGCAGCGTTTACACTGGCATTACCGAGCCCCAGGCTGAGCACAGAGGAGTCCAGGGGGCCAGAGGCGGGGCTTCGGTGGTCGGAGCATGAAAGACCCTCTCCCACCCGACTGGTGGCATGCTTCATGCCACCCTCACCCACCCGACTGGTGGCATGCTTCATGCCACCCTCACCCACCCGACAGGTGGCATTCTTCATGCAGCCCTCTCCCACCCGACGGGTGGCATGCTTCATGCCGCCCTCACGCACCCAATGGGTGGCATGCTTCATGCCACCCTCACCCACCCGATGGGTGGCATGCTTCATGCAGCCCTCACCCACCCACAGGTGGCATGCATCATGCAGCCCTCACCCACCCACGGGTGGCATGCTTCATGCAGCAACAGCACCTTGTAGCCCTCCTGTAATAGCGCGCTCCACAGTTCTGCATGGAGCTCACGAGGTGTTTGGGGGTTGAGTCCAGGGATGAGGTTATGATGAGCCTGACATTTCCAGGGAGAGAACCAAGTTGCGGCTTGGAGTAGAAAGCAAATAGACATAAACTAAAACCACCTAATGGTGGGATGAATGACGTTTTATTGGGTCCCCGAAGATAGGTTATAAAAGAGCACCGGGATTAATCCAACCCGCTGCCAAGAGTCGACATGTTTCTGCCCGAGTGGCATCCTCGAGTGAGGTGTAGGGGCCTTCATCAGGACGCGGGCACCCTCTCGGCTTTAGAATATTCAGTAATTCATTTATAAAATGTTAAACAGCCCAGTGGGGGGTCAGCCAATCCAGAAGAAATGGGCCTTGGGTTTCATGGATCAAATAATCTGTGTGGGGTCAAGGGTGAAGATGATTCTTGGTGAACAGATACACGCGTTTGTACAAACACTTATGATAGTGTTCACACTGGTGCCACACACAAGGTGATAGTGATCTGGGGACACCTCACTAAATAAATCGTTGTCCTGTTTTCCTCCCATAAATAGAGAAAATGCTAATGTCCCATCTCAGTGGTGGAGACAAATTATTGGGATCTGTAATGTAATCAATAGACATGTGTCAGTCATACATGATGGCAGTACAAGGTTCACCATCACTCAGAAACCATCTGTACTTTAATTGGTAAATATATGCTAGTCAGAGTGTAAACATTTCAACATCAGCTGCAGATAATCATAAATGTAACATGCGTGTGTTTCGTGAAGTTTCAATCAATCAGTCAATCATTCAGGGTCCTTGTAGAGCACGACTAATCACCCATACGGGTCTAAAGGCTCTGGGGGCAGGGGGGTTCTGCAGTTCAGTCGAAAAGGCAGTTCTTGAGGTCTTTTCTAAATTGAGGCAGTGACGGTGATTGCCTGAGGTGCAGAGGAAGGGAGTTCCAGGTCTTTGCAGCGAGGTAGGAGAAGGATCTTCCTCCAGCCGAGGTTCTGCGGGTCTGTGGGATAGTGGCCAGGGCCAGTTGGGCAGAGCAGAGATGTCTGGTCGGTGTGTAGAAGAAGAGGCAGTGGTTGAGGTATTCGGGTCCAGTGTTGTGTAGGGCTATGTAGGCATGCGTGAGGAGCTTGAAGGTGATTCTTTTATTGATCAGAAGCCAGTGGAGGTCTCTTAGGTGACCGGAGATGAGGCTTCAGCGGGGGGTGTCCAGGATAAGTCTGGTGGAAGCGTTCTGAATGCATTGCAATTTCTTTTCAAGCTTTTGAGTTGTGCCGGCCTAGAGTGTGTTGCCGTAGTCGAGCTTGCTGCTGACGAGTGCCTGGGTGACCATTCTCCTGGATTCGGTGGTGATCCAATTGAAGATTTTCCGGAGAAGGTGGAACATGTTGAAGCAAGAGGCCGATACGGCATTGATATGGCAGTTCTGAGAGAGCGAGGACTCGAGGATGATGCCGAGGTTGAGTGCATGGATGTGGGGGGGTTTTGAGTGCTGCTGGCGACTAGGAGTCATTCCAAGTGGAGTGAGTGTAACCGAGTGTTGGAAGGGGCAATCTCCGAGGGCCAGGTTGTGCTCACCCAGACACCCCAAGATCCACCTCTCCCACAGAACTTGCCGAGTCTTGATTGTGAGGTCCTCGCCGGGGAGGCCTTTGGGTTTGGGATCGTACACACTGAGCTCACACCACACTTTGAACAGACACCACACCGTTGGGTTTTAGGAACAAGTTCTTTATATAAGCAAGTAATGAAGGAAGCACTCTTATATACACAGTGGCAACAGGACCACAAAGTCTCTGAGGATTCGGGAAGGGGGAAGCGGGACAGTCTTTTAGTCTCTGGGTCCGTACGAGGCGTACCCCACGCACAGCTCTCAATCCTCGAGCCGGGGGGTACGGGATGGTGGTCGTACTGGCTGCCTCACCTTCGTCGAGTCGGCCCGGTCGTGATGGTGGTCTCGATGGTCCAGCCGGACCAGAGTACTACTCGAGCCGCGACGAGGTCAGCAGGGCTCGATCGGCAGAGGTTCGTGAGAGCCGCGACAGCGTCAGCAGGGCTCGGATGGTCTTAGAGGTCGAGCCACGACAGCGTCAGCAGGGCTCCGGTGGTCTTGAGAGATCGAGCCGCGACAGCGGCAGCAGGGCTCCGGTGGTTCAGTTCCTTAAGGCGAAGAAGGAGCCGCAACAGCGTCAGCAGGGCTCAGAGGTTCCAGGTGAGTCTTCTTAGGGTCAGCCGCGATCAGATCAGCAGGCTTCAGGTCCAAGATACAACTGCCCGCTAGTTGTCAGGCGGGCCCAGTTATAGTCCTTTGGCTCTTTGATCTCCGGACCCTCGCAGGCAGAGGTCTCCGGCCCTGGGGGCTGGTCGTTGGCGAGGTCCGGCGGTTGGCTCTTTGATCCCTTTGAAAGATGGGTCCGGGAATTCCCAGACGCCCAGCGGGTCTGGAGCCAGCCCTCGGGGAGGCCAGAGGGGTGATCGAAACTGGCCCACAGGGGAGGGCCAAAGGTGTGACAGAAACCAGCCCCTCAGGGGAGGCCGGAGGTGCCGTCGAAACTCCCTGGCTTATCTCACTCGGGGAGCCCTTTACCCCCCAGCCGGGACTGGCGCGCCTTTGGAGTCTGGGTTTCGCTGGGGCCGGGGTCACGCTAGGCCCAGGGAGACAGGGCAGTCAGGAAGGGAAGATGGCGTCCGGGCCTTGTGGGGCATGCAAGGTTAGGCGCTCGGAGCCGGGAGTGGAGCGGGGAAGGCAGGCCTGGTCGAGGTTCCAGGGGGATCTAGGCTTAACTGGGGTAGGACGACCAGGCTCGGGTTGCAGGCTACACTAATGGGGAGGCTGCGCAGGGGACTCGGGGGACAGGCCTACGCTCACAGGGTGTGGAGGGACAGAGGTGAACCACGCCACGAGGCCGGGTCCAACACGCGTCCCCCCAGCTGAAGGCGGGGAGAACTACCCATCCTCTTGGGGGTTCTCTTCGCTGAGGCGGAAGAATCGGGACAGGCCGTCAGCGTTGGCGTGGTCAGAGCCTGGCTGGTGTTCGACAGTGAAGTCCATCCCCTGGAGGGAGATGGACCAGCGCAGCAATTTGGGATTCTCCCCTCTCATCTGCATTAGCCACCGGAGAGGTCGGTGGTCGGTCTGGACCCGGAAGTGAGTACCGAACAGGTAGGGCCTCAGCTTCTTCAGGGCCCAAACTACCGCGAAGGCCTCCCGCTCAATGGTGCTCCACCTGTCCGGGCTGAAACTCGACCAGAGTGGCATTTTGGTCATACCATCGTTTCATTTCTTCTTGGCTGGCTTCAAGGTTTGCCTCGGCCAGCTCTCGGAACTTCCTCGTCTGGTTCCGGAGGGCCAAAATGTATCGAAACACATCGGGAGGGGGCTCTGGGGCCGCCGTCTCCCACCCTTCCTTGACCAGGGTGAGGGGTCCCCGGACGGGGTGCCCGTAGAGCAGTTCGAAGGGGCTGAACCCCAGGGATTTCTGGGGAACTTCGCGGTACGCGAAGAGGAGACAGGGAAGGAGGACGTCCCACTTACGCCTCAGGGGCTCTTCGAGTCCCATGATCATTCCCTTGAGGGTCCGGTTGAAGCGTTCCACCAGGCCGTTACCCTGGGGGTGGTATGGGGTGGTGAACTTGTACGTCACCCCACATTGTCGCCAAAGGGACTTCATGTATTTCGAGATGAAGTTGGTCCCTCGGTCACTGACGACCTCTCGAGGGAATCCCATCCCGGAGAAGATGGCCATGAGGGCCCGCCCCACTACGGGGGCGGTCACCGTTCG
Source organism: Lissotriton helveticus (assembly GCF_964261635.1). NCBI lineage: Eukaryota > Metazoa > Chordata > Amphibia > Caudata > Salamandridae > Lissotriton > Lissotriton helveticus. Next base: position 39,535 of record NW_027611737.1, read on the forward strand.
GAGGGGAACGGCTTCGGGGTATCGGGTGGCATGGTCTACCTGCACCAGGATAAAGCGGTGCCCCAAGGAGGTTCGGGGGTCGAGTGGGCCCACAATGTCGATTCCCACCCTCTCAAAGGGGGTACTGACCACGGGGAAGGGTTGGAGAGGAGCCTTGCGCTTCCCTCCGCTCTTTCCGCTGGACTGACAAGTGGGGCAGGATTTACAGTGGGCCTCCACATCGGAGCGCATGCCCGGCCAGTAGAAGTGGGTGACCAGGTGCTGGTACGTTTTGTCTTGTCCCAGGTGTCCCGCCAGGGGCACGTCATGGGCCAGGTTCAGGAGAAAGCCGCGGAAGCGTAGGGGGACCACCAGCACTCGGCCGGACCCTAGCTCGGCGGACTTTTGCTCGCTGTATAATAGGCCATTTTCCCAATAGATAAAGTGGGAGCCGGACTGGTCACCGGCGGCCTGGGCGGCGGCCTGCTACCGCGGCCCCACCAGGGATGGGCAGGATGTCTGCTCTAGGCAGAACTCTTCTCGGGACGGTTCCCCTTCCTGGCGCCATTGGGCCAGCTCAGGAAGGTCGTCCAAGCTCAGGGTCAGTTCGACGTCGGGGCCGATGGGCCCTGCGTCGAGGGGGAAGCTCTCCCCGGGGAATAGCTCAGGGGTCTCAAAGGGTTCAGGGACCTCGGGGTCCTCGGGGGTCGCCGGGGCCGCCTCTAAGGTCACCCCTTCGGGGGCGGTCCTTCGGGCGGTCATCGACCGGGTACTCACACAGGCCCACTCGGGTAGGCCCACCATCTCTAAGTGGGTCCTTTTCTCAACCCGCTGCCATGGGGAGCTCTCTAGATCGTTGCCGAGCAGGCAGTCCACCGGCATGTCGGAGCGGACCGCCACCCGGAACTCTCCAGAGACGCCCCCCCACTCGAACGGGACTTGAGCTATCCGGCAGGTGCGGACGGAGTTATCGGCTGCGATCACCCTGCAGGAGATGTGGGGAACAATCTGGGCTTCGGTGACGAGGTGCCGTTTGACGGCGGTGATACTGGCCCCAGTGTCTCGGAGCGCCCCTATGTGATGGCCGTTGATAGTCACCTGCTGCCGGTATTTCTCTGTGTTGTCGGGTAGGGGAGCTCCGGGGACCATCTCCCTATCACCCAAGGAGACTAACATCATAGCTGCGGGTTCAGCTCCCTCGAACTCTTCCTCCCCCTCCTCTTCTAGGGCTACGGAGGTGATGTGGCGCACTGGGGGCCCTGCAGCGGCAGGCTTCTGGAACAAGGGGCAGCGGGGGTCATTGGCATAGTGCCCGGGTTTCTGGCAATGGTAGCAGGCTTGGCTGACCCGGGGCCCTGGCCTAGCTGGGGGAAACCCTGCGCACGCTGTGGGAGGCGAGGTACCTGGCTGGTTTCTGGGGGGACTGCGCGGGGACCCTACCTGGGAACCCCTCTGTCTATTCTGACCCCCTCCTCCCCTCGGGCGGGATGGTCCTTGTTCGTTTCGGCCAGTGTCCCCCCCGGGCCCCCGGGGTACTCTGGTGCTCACCCAGCGAACGGCCTCGACGGCCAGCTTCCGGGGGTCGGCCAACTTGCTGTCCAGGAGGTGCTGTCGGAGTTCCACAAAGCAATTCAGGGACAAGTGCTCATACGCAATGAGGTCGATGAGCCCCTCGAAGGTGGATACTTTGCTGCCCTTGATCCACCCTTCCAGGGCCCGGCTGTAGAAATTGACATATTCTACCCACGTGGTGCCGGGGATCTTCTTGCATTCTCGGAAGCGTTGGCGGTACATTTCTGGAGTGAGCCCGTACCTTGTGAGGAGGGCCTCTTTCATGTGGCTGTAGGAGGTCTGTTCGGCAGACGGTAGGTCGAGTAGGGTGTCTCTCCCCTCACTCAGGAATCGACCCCACAGCCCGGCTCCCCAATCTTTCTGTGGAACTCGGTGTGAGGTCATAGCTACCTCGTAGGCCTTAAACCATTGCTGGATGTCATCGTTTTTATAATATTCTTTGACCACATCCTTGGGGATGTGGACCTTGGGTTCCACTTGGGGACCAGACTCTCGGGTCGCTGCTGTTTGGTTGCCTTCGTTCCGGGCCTTTAGTTCGATTTCCAATATGCTGCGCTCGTGCTCCAGCTGGAGCTTCTTTCCGTCGTGTTCTCGCTGGAGCTTCTTCTCCTCCAGTTCTCCTTGCAGCCGCAGCTGCTCGATGGCTAGCTTCTTCTCGGCCAGCTTGAGTTCTCCTTCCATTTTCAAACGGGCTAGTTCTAGCTCGTGGTTTCGGTTGCGTTCTCGGTCGGTCATCTCTTCTCGAGACAGACCTCTCTCGGGGCTGTAAGTCCGCGTCGGGGACTCTGCTCTTTCTTGCTCTGGGGCGTGGGTTTCGATCAGGGGTGCTCCCCCTCCATCGGCTTCCGTTGGTGCTGGAGGTTGGGCTCCGGTCTCCACCCAGGCTGTTAGAGCTTGTTGGAAGTCCTCTTTGGTGTTTAATCCCGTTGACGGGATATGGAGATCTTTGCAGAATTGCTTGAGCTCACGGTGCGAATAGTCTCCCAGAAGCTCCATCTGGAAGGTGGTCTTGTCGGTAGTGACGCTCATGGCTGCTCTTTGTTCGGGTAGTGTGTCAGTACTGTACGATCCCTAGACGTAGGTTCTTATCGCGACGCTGCCACCAATGTTGGAAGGGGCAATCTCCGAGGGCCAGGTTGTGCTCACCCAGACACCCCAAGATCCACCTCTCCTACAGAACTTGCCGAGTCTTGATTGTGAGGTCCTCGCCGGGGAGGCCTTTGGGTTTGGGATCGTACACACTGAGCTCACACCACACTACGAACAGACACCACACCGTTGGGTTTTAGGAACAAGTTCTTTATATAAGCAAGTAATGAAGGAAGCACTCTTATATACACAGTGGCAACAGGACCCCAAAGTCTCTGAGGATTCGGGAAGGGGGAAGCGGGACAGTCTTTTAGTCTCTGGGTCCGTACGAGGCGTACCCCACGCACAGCTCTCAATCCTCGAGCCGGGGGGTACGGGATGGTGGTCGTACTGGCTGCCTCACCTTCGTTGAGTCGGCCCGGTCGTGATGGTGGTCTCGATGGTCCAGCCGGACCAGAGTACTACTCGAGCCGCGACGAGGTCAGCAGGGCTCGATCGGGAGAGGTTCGTGAGAGCCGCGACAGCGTCAGCAGGGCTCGGATGGTCTTAGAGGTCGAGCCGCAACAGCGTCAGCAGGGCTCCGGTGGTCTTTAGAGATCGAGCCGCGACAGCGTCAGCAGGGCTCCGGTGGTTCAGTTCCTTAAGGCGAAGAAGGAGCCGCGACAGCGTCAGCAGGGCTCAGAGGTTCCAGGTGAGTCTTCTTAGGGTCAGCCGCGATCAGATCAGCAGGCTTCAGGTCCAAGATACAACTGCCCGCTAGTTGTCAGGCGGGACCAGTTATAGTCCTTTGGCTCTTTGATCTCCGGACCCTCGCAGGCAGAGGTCTCCGGCCCTGGGGGCTGGTCGTTGGCGAGGTCCGGCGGTTGGTTCTTTGATCCCTTTGAAAGATGGGTCCGGGAATTCCCAGACGCCCAGCGGGTCTGGAGCCAGCCCTCGGGGAGGCCAGAGGGGTGATCGAAACTGGCCCACAGGGGAGGGCCAAAGGTGTGACAGAAACCAGCCCCTCAGGGGAGGCCGGAGGTGCCATCGAAACTCCCTGGCTTATCTCACTCGGGGAGCCCTTTACCCCCCAGCCGGGACTGGCGCGCCTTTGGAGGCTGGGTTTCGCTGGGGCCGGGGTCACGCTAGGCCCAGGGAGACAGGGCAGTCAGGAAGGGAAGATGGTGTCCGGGCCTTGTGGGGCATGCAAGGTTAGGCGCTCGGAGCCGGGAGTGGAGCGGGGAAGGCAGGCCTGGTCGAGGTTCCAGGGGGATCTAGGCTTAACTGGGGTAGGACGACCAGGCTCGGGTTGCAGGCTACACTAATGGGGAGGCTGCGCAGGGGACTCGGGGGACAGGCCTACGCTCACAGGGTGTGGAGGGACAGTGGTGAATCACGCCACGAGGCCGGGTCCAACACCGAGAATGAGGACTTTGGTTTTTTGGGAGTTGAGTTTGAGATAGGTCTTCTTCATCCAGACGGCTACTCCCTTCATGCTGTCATGGAATTTGCTCTTAGAGGCTGTAGGTTCATTTGTGAGGGAGAGAATCAGCTGTGTGCTGTTGGTGTTAGAGACAATGTTGAGTCCACGGTTTCTGACGATGGGTGCAAGCGGGGCAATGTAGATGTTGAAGAGGGTGGGGCTCAGGGAGGAGCCCTGGGGGCACTGGCATAAGGAAACTTGAGGGGGCACCCCTACAAGGCACGTGGAGCGCCCCCCTCCAGAATCAATTGGGCGCTCTCAGCTGGAGTACTGTGCTGAGGGGGCCCCCTGGAGCTTGGGGCCCCTCTCAGCGCGGAGGCTGCGGGGGCCTCTGTTATGCCACTGCCTGGGGGACTCCACAGCTGATCTCTGTAGGTTCTAAAGAGAACTGTGGGAGCCTGACTCTATGATTCGGCAATTAAGGAAGGAGCGGTTCCAATCTATCGCTTTGGCGCGGATATCGAAATTGTAGAGTCTTGTGCAGAGGGTATGTGGGAGACCATGTTGAAGGCAGCAGAGAGGTAGTGGAGGATTAGGCCTGAGGTTTTGCAACGGTCAAGGAGAGTGCGTATGTTGTTAGTTGCAGAGGAGAGTTGGGCATTGATGGCCTTCTCGATGACCCAGACTGGGAAGGAGAGCAGAGAGATGGGTCTGCAGTTCTCGAGGTCTGTCGGGTCGGCAGAGGGTTTCTTCAGCAGTGGGTTGATCTCTGCGTGTTTCCAGTCTTTAGGGAAGGTGGTGGCCTCGATGAAGCAGTTGATGGTGCAGCAGAGTTTGGGGGTGATGGCGGCGCCTGCTAGATTGAAAAAGTGGTGGAGGCATGGGTCCAAGGGGCCCCCAGTGTGGATGGTTTTCATGATCCTTATGGTGTCGTCAGCGGTGAGGGTGGTCCAGTAGAGCAGCGTCGGCTGGGATCTAGAACATCCAGGTGTTGTGGTTGCTGTTGGGGTGAGTGGGTCCTGGATTGCAATGCTGTCGTAGATATCTAAGATCTTGCAGTGGAAAAAGGTGGCGAGGTTGTCACAGAGATCTTGGGAGGTGGGATGTCTGTTGTGTCTGTGCAGAGTTTGGGAAATTCTTTGCTGTTGTGTGCATTGGGGTTGATACGATCCTGTATGTTAGTTTTCTTGGTGGGTCTGATGAGGTAGTGGCGTGCGGCGATGGCAGTATTGCTGCTCCTCCATCTTCTTTCCAGCCATCTGCAGGTGTGCATGGACTCTTGCAAGGCGGAGGAAACCAGCTGGCTCTTCCAGAGCACTGCTTGCTGGAGGATTTCCTAAGGGGGGGCCAGTGTGCCAGGCAGTCGGAGATCCACTGGTGGAGGTTACATGCTGAGGCGTTGGCGTTTGTGTTGGTCAGCGGTGGGACTTTGCTGAGAGAGGTGGCGAGTTGGTCTTCGGAGACATTGTTCCGGCTTCTGCGTGGGTCGCAGTGTGCACGGTGGTGTTCGGTGAGTTTGAAGAAGGAGAAGTGGGCCCAGTGGTTGTCTGTCCAATGTTGTTTAGAGGTGTGGCTGACAGGTGTTGTTGCCTGTGGAGAACATGGAGTCAAACATGTATCCTACTTAGTGGGTTGGGGAGGAGACCAGTTATTTCAGTCCGATGGTGGAAAGGTTTTCTCATGGGGATGAGGTGTTGTCGTTGTAAAGGTTGTCCAGGTGGAAATTGAGGTCGATGAGGACGATGTAGTCCATTGAGGCGAGAGCGTGGTGAGCAATGAAGTCGGCTTTGAAATTGCTCAATGGGGGATGGGGTCCGGGAGGTCTGTAGACGAGGGTGCCCCATAGGGAGTCACTCGGGTTAGTCTTAATCTGAAGTGGTCGCTAATTACCTTGAGAAAGGGAGACCCTGTAAGCAGTATATAGTTATAATGTCAGTCCCAGCAGGTTCTTTCGGGAAGTGGCATGGCAAGTAAATATAAGTGGCAGTCAGTAATTAGAACATCACTTACGTCTTTTTGATCTTATGCGACAACAAGGCAGCATCGTGAGGTGGAGGATGCACTAGGAGTCTAAGTGGGGATCCCATGACGTCCACGTCTAATCATCAGGGCAGCGGGTGCATGGGATAGATGTGTACTGTAGTTTATGCAGGTGACTTGAGGTTGAGTATCCTGGTGATAACACTGGCTTTAATTAGTGTAAGAAGGGGCGATCCCCGAGGGTCAGGTTGTGCTCACCCGACCACACCCGGACCCACCTCTCCCACAGAACTTGCCGAGTCTTGATTGTGAGGTCCTCACCGGGGAGGACTTTGGGTCTAGGATCGTACACACTGAGCTCACACCACACTACGAACAGACACTACACCGTTGGGTTAAAGTAACAAGTTCTTTATATAGCAATGAAACGAAGAAAGCACTCTTATGTACAACGTGGTCGTGGGACCACAAAGTCTTTGAGGATTCGGGAAGGGGGGAAGCGGGACAGTCTTTGAGTCTCTGGGACAGTACGGGGCGTACCCTACGCACAGCTCTCAATCCTCGAGCCGGGGGGTACGGGATGATGGTCGTACTGGCTGCTTCACTCACGTCGAGTCGGCTCGGTCGTGATGGTGCTCTCGATGGTCCAGCCGGACCAGAGTATTCCTCGAGCCGCGACGAGGTCAGCAGGGCTCGGTCTGGAGAGGTTCGGGAGGAGCCGCGACAGCGTCAGCAGGGCTCGGAGGGTTCAGTTCAGCTTGAGCCGCGACAGCGTCAGCAGGGCTCCGATGGTTCAGTTCAGCTTGAGCCGCGACAGCGTCAGCAGGGCTCCGATGGTTACAAGTTCAGCTTGAGCCGCGACAGCGTCAGCAGGGCTCCGATGGTTCAGTTCAGCTTGAGCCGCGACAGCGTCAGCAGGGCTCCGATGGTTACAAGTTCAGCTTGAGCCGCGACAGCGTCAGCAGGGCTCCGAGGGTTCAGTTCAGCTTGAGCCGCGACAGCGTCAGCAGGGCTCCGAGGTTCCAGATGAGTTTGTCTTAGGGTTAGCCGCGATCAGATCAGCAGGGCTTCAGGTGCAAGATACAACTGCCCGCTAGTTGTCGGGCGGGCCCAGTTATAGTTCTTCTGCTCTTTGATCTCCGGCCCTCGCAGACGGAGGTCTCAAGCCCTGGGGCTGGTTGTTGGCGAGGTCCGGCGGTTGGCTCTTTGATCCCTTTGAACAGATGGGTCCGGGAATTCCCAGAAGCCCAGCGGGTCTGGAGCCAGCCCTCGGGGAGGCCGGAGGGGTGATCGAAACTGGCCCACCGGGGGGCCCAAGGTGTGACAGATACACGCCCTCAGGGGAGGCCGGAGGTGCCATCGAAACTCCCTGGCTTATCTCACTCGGGAGCCCTTTACCCCCCAGCCGGGACTGGCGCGCCTATGGAGACTGGGTTTCGCTGGGGCCGGGGTCACGCTAGGCCCAGGGAGACAGGGATGTCGGGAAGGGAAGATGGCGTCCGGGCCTTGTGGGGCATGCAATTTTAGGAGCTCGGAGCCGGGAGCGGGACGGGGACATGCGGCCTGGTCGTGGGTTTACGGGGGTTCGGGCTCATCGGGGGTGAGACGACCAGGCTGCGGGGTGCAGGCTATTCTTGCGGGGACGCTGCGCAGGGGCTTAGGGTGCAGGCCTACGCTCGCAGGGTTCTGAGGGACAGAGACGGGCCACGCCACGAGGCCGGGTCCAACACGCGTCCCCCCCAGCTGAAGGCGGGGAGAACTACCCATCCTCTTGGGGGTTCTCTTCGCTGAGGCGGAAGAATCGGGACAGGCCGTCTGCGTTGGCGTGGTCAGAGCCAGGCCGGTGTTCAACAGTGAAGTCCATCCCCTGGAGTGAGATGGACCAGCGCAGCAATTTGGGATTCTCCCCTCTCATCTGCAGTAGCCACCGGAGGGGTCGGTGGTCGGTCTGGACCCGGAAGTGAGAACCGAACAGGTAGGGCCTCAGCTTCTTCAGGGCCCAAACCACCGTGAAGGCCTCCCGCTCGATGGTGCTCCACCTTTGTTCTCGAGGGAGTAGCCTCCGGCTAATGAATGCTACGGGTTGGTCTAGGCCGCTCTCGTTCACCTGGGACAGGACCGCTCCGATGCCCTGCTCGGACGCGTCCGTCTGGACTACAAACTCTCGTGAGTAGTCGGGGGCCTGTAGAATGGGGGCGGTGCACATGGCGTCCTTCAGCGTTTCGAACGCCTCCTGGCAGGCGGAGGTCCAGCTGACTTTCTTCGGCTTGTTCTTGGATGTTAGCTCCGTGAGGGGGGCTACGAGGCTGCCGTAGCTCTTGATGAACCGGCGGTAGTACCCCGTGAGCCCTAGAAATGCCCGCACTTCCGTCTGGGTCGTGGGGGCCTCCCAGGCCACGATGGCATCGATCTTGGGCTGGAGGGGGGCCACGAGGCCGCTTCCGACCTGGTGCCCAAGGTAGGTTACGGACCCTTGTCCGACCTGGCACTTGCTTGCCTTAATGGTGAGACCTGCCCTCCTCAGGGCGGTCAGCACCGCCCAGAGGTGCTGGAGGTGCTCGGGCCAGTGGGAACTGTACACCGCGATATCGTCCAGATACGCAGCGCTGAACTCCTCCAACCCAGCCAGTACCTGGTTCACCAGCCTCTGGAAGGTGGCGGGGGCGTTCTTCATCCCGAAGGGCATCACCCGGAAATGGTAGTGGCCATCCGGGGTGGAAAAAGCGGACCTTTCCTTGGCCCCCTCGGTGAGGGCGATCTGCCAGTATCCACTGGTCAGGTCGAAGGTGCTAAGGAAGCGAGCAGCCCCGAGGCGATCGATAAGCTCGTCGGCTCGGGGGATGGGATGAGCATCGGTTCTGGTGACTGCGTTGAGCCCGCGGTAGTCAACGCAGAACCTCAGCTCAGGAACAGCACCGGGGGCGGCTGCCTTTGGAACCAGGACCACGGGGCTAGCCCATGGGCTGTCAGAGGCTTCGACCACCCCGAGGGCCAACATCTTCGATACCTCGGCCTTGATACAGGCCCGGACTCGGTCAGGGACGCGGTAGGCTCTGTGCCGTACCGGAGGGCTGTCCCCGGTGTCCACGTCGTGGACGCACCAGTTGGTGACGCCGGGGGTGAGGGAGAAGAGGTCTGAGAACTGTCCCAACAACTGGCGACAGTCCTCACGCTGCTCTGAAGAGAGGGAGGGGGAGAGATTCACTCCCTCTACGGAGCCATCTTTCTCTTTCGCGGACAGGAGATCGGGGAGAGGCTCCGTTTCTTCTTCTTCCCCATCGTCCGTGGCGAGGAGCAAGCTCAACTCGGACCGGGCGAAGTGGGGCTTGAGGCGGTTCACGTGAAGGACCCGCAAGGGGTTCCTGGGGGACTCTACATCAATGAGGTAGGTCACCTGGCTCTTGCGCTCCACCACCTTGAAGGGCCCTGTCCACTTGTCTTGCAGGGCACAGGGCTCTACGGGGGCCATCACCCAGACCCGCTGTCCGGGCTGGAACTCGACCAGAGTGGAATTCTGGTCATACCACCGTTTCATTTCTTCTTGACTGGCCTCGAGGTTGGCCTCGGCCAGCTCTCGGAACTTCCTCGTCTGGTTCCGGAGGGCCAAGATGTATCAAAACACATCGGGAGGGGGCTCTGGGGCCGCCGCCTCCCATCCCTCCTTGACCAGGGTGAGGGGTCCCCGGACGGGGTGCCCGTAGAGCAGCTCGAAGGGGCTGAACCCCAGGGACTTCTGGGGGACTTCGCGGTACGCAAAGAGGAGACAGTGGAGGAGGACGTCCCACTTACGCCTCAGGGGCTCTTCGAGACCCATGATCATCCCTTTGAGGGTCCGGTTGAAGCGTTCCACCAGACCGTTCCCCTGGGGGTGATATGGGGTGGTGAACTTGTAGGTCACCCCACATTGCTGCCAGAGGGACTTCATGTATTTTGAGATGAAGTTGGTCCCTCGGTCGCTGACGACTTCCCGGGGGAATCCCACCCGGGAGAAGATGGCCATGAGGGCCCGCCCCACCACGGGGGCCGTCACCGTCCGGAGGGGAATGGCTTCGGGGTAGCGGGTGGCATGGTCCACCAGTACTAGGATAAAGCGGTGCCCCAAGGAGGTCTGGGGGTCAAGGGGGCCCACGATGTCGATTCCCACCCTCTCAAAGGGGGTACTGACCACGGGGAAGGGTTGGAGAGGAGCCTTGCGCTTCCCTCCGCTCTTTCCGCTGGACTGACACGTGGGGCAGGACTTGCAGTGGCCTTCTACATCGGAGCGCATGCCGGGCCAGTAGAAGTCGGTGACCAGGCGATGGTATGTCTTGTCTTGTCCCAAGTGTCCCGCCAGGGGTACGTCATGGGCCAGGTTCAGGAGAAAGCCGCGGAAGCGTAGGGGGACCACCAGCACTCGGCCGGACCCTAGTTCGCCGGACTTTTGTTCGCTATACAATAGGCCGTTTTCCCAATAGACAAAGTGGGAGCCGGACTGGTCACCGGCGGCCTGGGCGGCGGCCTGCTGCCGCGGCCCAACCAAGGATGGACAGGAGGTCTGTTCTAGGCAGAATTCTTCACGGGACGGTCCCCCTTCCTGGCACCACTGGGCCAGCTCAGGAAGGTCGTCCAGACTCGGGGTCGACTCGACGCTAGGGCCGAGGGGGCCTGCGTCGGAGGGGAAGCTCTCCCCGGGGAACAGTTCAGGGGCTTCGGAAGGTTCCGGGACCTCGGGGTCCTCAGGGGTCGTTGGGGCCGCCTCTAAGGTCGCCCCTACGGGGGTGATTCTTCGGGCGGTCATCGACCGGGTACTTACACAGGCCCATTCGGGCAGGCCCACCATCTCCAGGTGGGTCCTTTTCTCAACCCGCTGCCATGGGGAGCTCTCTAGGTCGTTGCCGAGCAGGCAGTCCACGGGCATGTCGGAGCGGACTGCCACTCGTAACTCCCCAGAGACGCCCCCCCACTCGAACGGGACTTGAGCTATCCGGCAGGTGCGGACGGAGTTATCGGCTGCGATCACTCTGCAGGAGATGTGGGGGACAATCTGGGCTTCGGTGACTAGGTGCCGCTTGACGGCGGTGATACTGGCCCCCGTGTCTCGGAGCGCCCCTATGTGATGGCCGTTGACCGTCACCTGCTGTCGGTACTTCTCGGTATTGTCGGGTAGGGGGGCTCCTGGGACCATCTCTCTATCGCCCAGGGAGACTAACATCATGGCTGCGGGGTCAGCTCCCTCGAACTCCTCTTCTCCCTCCTCTTCTTCTAGGGCTACTGCGGTGATGTGGCGCGCTGGGGACCCTGCAGCGGCAGGCTTCTTGAACAAAAGGCAGCGGGGGTCATTGGCATAGTGCCCTGGTTGCTGGCAATGGTAGCAGGCTTGGCTGGCTCGGGGCCCTGGCTTAGCTGGGGGAAACCCTGCACGCGCTGCGGGAGGCGAGGTGCCGGGCTGGTTTCTGGGGGGACTACACGGGGACCCTACCTGGGAACCCCTCTGTCTATTCTGGTTCCCTCCTCCCCTCTGGCGGGAGGACCCCTGTTCATTTCGGCCAGAGTCTCCCCCGGGCCCCCGGGGTACTCTGGTGCTCACCCAGCGATCGGCCTCGACGGCCAGCTTCCGGGGGTCAGCCAACTTGCTGTCCAGGAGGTGCTGCCGGAGTTCTACAAAGCAATTCAGGGACAAATGTTCGTAGGCAATGAGGTCGATGAGCCCCTCGAAGGTGGATACTTTGCTGCCCTTGATCCACCCTTCCAGGGCCCGGCTGTAGAAATTGACATATTCCACCCATGTGGTGCCGGGGATCTTCTTGCAGTCTCGGAAGCGTTGGCGGTACATTTCTGGGGTGAGCCCGTACCTTGTGAGGAGGGCTTCTTTCATGTGGCTGTAGGAGGTCTGTTCGGCAGACGGTAGGTCGAGTAGGGTGTCTCTCCCCTCACTCAGGAATCGGCCCCACAGCCCGGCTCCCCAATCTTTCTGCGGAACTCGGTGGGAGGTCATGGCTACCTCGTAGGCCTTGAACCATTGCTGGATGTCATCGTTTTTATAATATTCCTTGACCACGTCCTTGGGGATGTGGACCTTTGGTTCCACCGGGGGGACGGCCTCTCGGGTCGCTGCTGTTTTGTTGCCTTCGTTCCGGGCCTTTAGTTCTATTTCCAATAGGCTGCGCTCGTGCTCCAGCTGGAGCTTCTTTCCGTCATGTTCTCGTTGGAGCTTCTTCTCCTCCAGTTCTCCTTGCAGCTGCAGCTGCTCGATGGCTAGCTTTTTCTCGGCCAGCTTGAGTTCTCCCTCCATCTTCAAACGGGCTAGTTCTAGCTCGTGGCTTCGGCTGCGTTCTCGGTCGGCCATCTCTTCTGGAGATAGACCTCTCTCCGTGCTGGGAGTCCGCGTCGGGGACTCTGTTCTTTCTTGCTCTGGAGCGCGGGTTCCGGTCAGAGGGCCTCCCCCCCCCTCGGCTTCTGTCGGGGCTGGGGGTTGTGCTCCGGCTTCCACCCACGCTGTTAGAGCTTGTTGGAAGTCCTCTTTGGTGTTTAATCCCGTTGACGGGATACGGAGATCCTTGCAGAATTGCTTGAGCTCACGGTGCGAATAGTCTCCGAGAAGCTCCATCTGGAAGGTGATCTTGTCGGTCATGACGCTCATGGCTGTTTCTTCGTTCGGGTAGTGTGTCAGTACTGTACGATCCCTAGACGTAGGTTCTTATCCCACCGCTGCCACCAATGTAAGAAGGGGCCATCCCCGAGGGTCAGGTTGTGCTCACCCGACCACACCCGGACCCACCTCTCCCACAGAACTTGCCGAGTCTTGATTGTGAGGTCCTCACCGGGGAGGACTTTGGGTCTAGGATCGTACACACTGAGCTCACACCACACTACGAACAGACACTACACCGTTGGGTTAAAGTAACAAGTTCTTTATATAGCAATGAAACGAAGAAAGCACTCTTATGTACAACGTGGTCGTGGGACCACAAAGTCTTTGAGGATTCGGGAAGGGGGGAAGCGGGACGGTCTTTGAGTCTCTGGGACAGTACGGGGCGTACCCTACGCACAGCTCTCAATCCTCGAGCCGGGGGGTACGGGATGATGGTCGTACTGGCTGCTTCACTCACGTCGAGTCAGCTCGGTCGTGATGGTGCTCTCGATGGTCCAGCCGGACCAGAGTATTCCTCGAGCCGCGACGAGGTCAGCAGGGCTCGGTCTGGAGAGGTTCGGGAGGAGCCGCGACAGCGTCAGCAGGGCTCGGAGGGTTCAGTTCAGCTTGAGCCGCGACAGCGTCAGCAGGGCTCCGATGGTTCAGTTCAGCTTGAGCCGCGACAGCGTCAGCAGGGCTCCGATGGTTACAAGTTCAGCTTGAGCCGCGACAGCGTCAGCAGGGCTCCGATGGTTCAGTTCAGCTTGAGCCGCGACAGCGTCAGCAGGGCTCCGATGGTTACAAGTTCAGCTTGAGCCGCGACAGCGTCGGCAGGGCTCCGAGGGTTCAGTTCAGCTTGAGCCGCGACAGCGTCAGCAGGGCTCCGAGGTTCCAGATGAGTTCGTCTTAGGGTTAGCCGCGATCAGATCAGCAGGGCTTCAGGTCCAATATACAACTGCCCGCTAGTTGTCGGGCGGGCCCAGTTATAGTTCTTCTGCTCTTTGATCTCCGGCCCTCGCAGGTGGAGGTCTCAAGCCCTGGGGCTGGTTGTTGGCGAGGTCCGGCGGTTGGCTCTTTGATCCCTTTGAACAGATGGGTCCGGGAATTCCCAGACGCCCAGCGGGTCTGGAGCCAGCCCTCGGGGAGGCCGGAGGGGTGATCGAAACTGGCCCACCGGGGGGCCCAAGGTGTGACAGATACCAGCCCCTCAGGGGAGGCCGGAGGTGCCATCGAAACTCCCTGGCTTATCTCACTCGGGAGCCCTTTACCCCCCAGCCGGGACTGGCGCGCCTATGGAGGCTGGGTTTCGCTGGGGCCGGGGTCACGCTAGGCCCAGGGAGACAGGGATGTCGGGAAGGGAAGATGGCGTCCGGGCCTTGTGGGGCATGCAATTCTAGGAGCTCGGAGCCGGGAGCGGGACGGGGACATGCGGCCTGGTCGTGGGTTTACGGGGGTTAGGGCTCATCGGGGGTGAGACGACCAGGCTGCGGGGTGCAGGCTATTCTTGCGGGGACGCTGCGCAGGGGCTTAGGGTGCAGGCCTACGCTCGCAGGGTTCTGAGGGACAGAGACGGGCCACGCCACGAGGCCGGGTCCAACAATTAGCATAACACTGAACATTCTCATACGTTCCACATATAACGCATCAGGTTAGTGAGTCAGCCATATCTTCTCCTCTCTTCATTTTCGATGAAATTGCTTGTGATTGTATATAGTGTCAAAACATCGGTGTGACTCCCATTTGTTATTCTTAGGCCATATGAATATAGCAAATCATGTTGATATATCACTGTAGGAAGTGCGTGCTGTTTCCAACCAAGGTAGTACATTTGAATATCAGCGTACTACAGATATCAGGAAGTTGTGAATGTCAGAGTCGGGATTAAAGAATGGAGGCTAATAAGAGTGATTTGAGGGCCTCGTAATTCAGGAGAGGTCATCAGGCATCACATAAATGTTGAGATGACTTGGTCTGAAGTCAGCCCACTGGTATAGGATTAAATGTCCTTAGTTGGGTATTCCAGAAGCATCTTATAGTCGAGTGTGGGGTGGTCCTAATAATCATGTTGTTACAAAGTTATAAAATCTGGCACCTGGGAATGTCAGCCATGTCAAGGTATTGGCCAGATCCACAACTGATTAACTAGGTAGGATCAGTGATATGGTCTCTGGGGTGCTGTGGTACTCCTAGTGGTCAAATGAGTATCATATAAGACCAGGTCAAGGTGAGTCATGTCATCATCACAGGGTATGTACAGTTCATTGCCTTGTGGGTCTGTAATATAATTTTTCAGCTTATATAAGGATAGCCATGCTATTGCTTCATTGAGCCCTGACTTGCCTGTGTGCAATCTGAATATCCAAAGTGGCTCTTTAATAAAAAGGAAGTTGTCATTGTGATGACCACTGAAATCGAGTCCAGCTTAACTGATCTTATTTGTGGCCTTGCTGTATCAATCAAGTATTTGTAAAGCACGGCATGTCACCCGTGAGGGTCTCAAGTAAGTATGGGCGGAAAATTAGTTCCACTCGCGGAATTTGCGAATTTTTGGCAATTTCGCGATCTGCGAATCACACGAAATTGCCCAACAATTTGCAATTCGCGAGTTGGCGGATCTTTTTTTCTTGTCGTGCTTCAAAAATACAATCTCGCGCGGCATTGACTTACAATGATTCTGCGTTCGCTGATGAGTTTTGCTCCCTGTTCGTGTGCGCTGCGAGATTTTGATAGCTGGCCGAGTGACGCCGCGATCGCGAACACGTCATTGCGACCCAAAACAGAAAATTGCGAACGCGAACACGTCATTGCAACCCGAAACAGGAAATTGCGAACGCGAACACGTCATTGCGACCCGAAACAGGAAAAAGGCATAGCGAGCAGGCTGGTTAAGTGGAAACGACATGTTCGCGACCGTTGCAACTGCATGCGCAAGTTCTCATTCCCGAACTGGTAAAAAAGAGCTTGCGAATGTTTTGCAAGCTTGCGGAATTTGGCTGAGTCCAATCGCAAGGGGCAAGAGAAAATACACAAACTTGAAGCCAACATAGAGATTACTTAAGTCTCGCTGAGACAGCGCAGGCAGCGCATGCGCTGCCAAACACGAGACCTAAAAAGAGCGGATGAAAACTGCAGGAAAATCGAGTGGCGGTGGGGGATGTGGCGAAAAAACAAAAGAGTTGAGTTACAAATATGACAAGTAAATACAAACAGACCTGACTATGAGGGGCTAAGTAATTACAATGTTGGACAGAGGGTACAGTTGGTGGATAATGCGTATAATAGTACGAATAACAGTAAGAAAACAGTTGGCGGCTAATGAATACAATGTTACCAATAAAAACGGCAAGAAAACAGGGAGTGGTTAATGAATACAATGTTTCCAATAAAAACAGAAAGAAAATAGTTAGTGTCTAATAAATACAAAGTAACCAATAAAACATCAAAAGAAAACAGTAGCAGAACTAATGGCTATGCAAAGAAAACAGTAACGCTAGCGACTGAATGCTCTTTGCAAAATGTGGCAAGGAAAGAACAATTCGCTGGAGGCGAGCGAAACGCAGCCGCACGGGGGAGCTGGGACCAGGTACTGCTCCTTGCATGAAATGGCTGGTGAGTTCTGTTGTGAAACATTTACAGCAAACATTTCTTCTGTGTTCAGTAATGATTCTGCAGACCTTTCTGGTTGTCATTCCTATATATCGCAGGAGACACGTGATCACGTGGATAGCCCTTTCACTGGCACAGTATGTCGAGTGGCGCAGTCCGCTGGTGTCTTAAGATTGAGCAATATTTGTGCGCAAGGTTCAGTGACCGGTGCACAGTACCAAAGCCGCATGGATGCTGTCAGGGAGGTTCGGTTGGCCCCACACTGTAGTTGGTGATGATGCAGTGGTATTCCTGGGCTGAGTGAATACCAGCATGACCGTCAAGTTGTGACGTTGTTTCCAGATTTACTAAAGGTTTTTTTCCTTAATCCAAAAGGTGCCAATGTTTTATAGTTGTTTTCTTGATGTAGATGGTGTTGCTAGAGAAGGCAGGAAAACACACTAACATATCAGAGGTGGTTTTGGGATGTGTTTCTAAGAGGGCCTGGTGCTGGTATTTGTGGCCCCTTTCTTAGCTTTTTTAGTCAAGTGCATAGGGTATAAACTTTGTTGTAGTTGTTTTGTGGGTGTCAGAATGTTTGTGAAAATAGATATTCAAACAATTCCTGTATACCTCTAGAAAGTGACCCTCAGGGAGAGTTTCGCTCAGTGCCCTTGGATGGCGACTATCACACGGTAGCAGTTTTGTGGCTGTCAGAATGTTTGTGAAAAGAGATATTCAAACAAATCTCTCAGTGCCCTTGGGTGGTGGCTATCACATGGTAGCAATGAGTTCCTATCCATGAGTTTCCTGTATAACTCGGTTGCCAGTTAAACTCAGACATGTGCTCCCTGCTGCAGACTGCTCACTGGGGGTTCACCGCCATGCACCCTCACCACCTGCCACCTTTCACCTCCGCTGCAGCACTGCATGATTCTCTTTCAGTCCTACTGCAGCACTGCTGGCTCCCTCTCACCTCCACCTCAGGACTCTCTCTCATCTGCTATGCATCCAGGTATAATGCTTGGTGAAGGTATGGACATTCTTCCATGTCGCAGCTCCGCAGATGTCAGGCAAGGATACTCCGGTGAACAGGGCTGAGGAAGCTGCTACCTTGCGCGTGGAATGAGCTGTGACCTTGGTAGGCAGAGGGGGGACACCACTCTCATGACAGGAGAGTGTAGTCGATGAGACCCAACGAACAATCAATACCTGCGTCAAAGCCTGGCCCTTCCTGGCACAGAAGGTGATGAGCAATTGACTAGATTTTTGGAAAGACTAAGGGCCATATGTAGGTAATCCATTTTTACCGATTCTAGAATTCCTAATTTTACCGATTCGGTATTTTAGAATCGGTAAATGGGATGTAGATAATAATTCGGTAAATTTTACTGAAACGGTAAAATTCGGTAATTACCGATTCGGTATTTATTGATTTGGTAATTCCTATTCATTCCTATGGGCCTGGAGGCCCATAGGAATGAATGGGAATTACCGAATTGGTAATAGGGGGAAGACTTACAAGGGTGGCAGGGTATCACATTGACACCCTGTTGCACCCCTGAATAGTGTATGGGTGCACATGTGGCACACTTACATGCCCTAAGGGCATGTATGTCTGCCACATGGCACTCTTGGAAAAGCACAAATTTGCTTTTTCTAAGGTTTTCGATATTTACCACTAACTTTTAGTTGGTCGTAAATACCG
Source organism: Lissotriton helveticus (assembly GCF_964261635.1). Classification (NCBI taxonomy): domain Eukaryota; kingdom Metazoa; phylum Chordata; class Amphibia; order Caudata; family Salamandridae; genus Lissotriton; species Lissotriton helveticus. The sequence goes on from NW_027611737.1 coordinate 57,460, forward strand.
AATCCTTATCTCAGAAATGCACTCACTTGAGTACTCCCTACATTAAGGATTCAGTAATGTACTGAATCGGTATTTTAACGAATCGGTAATATACTAATTCTTTAAATTACCGATTCGGTAAATTACCGAATCCTTAAATGTAGCCCCTACATCTCAAATGCCCAATACCGGTCGGTAACAGCCGAAATTCGGTAATTACGGCCGTTACCGACCGGTATTGGGCGACCTACATATGGCCCTGAGTCCTTTAAAAGTAGAATGTTAAACAATGTTTAATGTCCAGTGAATGGGGGGCTCTTTCAGACAGTAAAGATGGAGCAGGGAAGAAGGAGGGCAGAATCACTGGTTCATTTAGATGAAAAGTTGAAAGTACCTTAGGAATAAAAGAAGGTTTGGGATGAAGAATTACTCTATCCTGATTGTGAGAAGTTGGCCTGATGTATGATGTCTCCAATTCTGGGGGCACCTTGTATCAGTCCAAACAATCCCTTATGGTGGTGGTTGTAAGCCAACCTTATAGACAAGCTATCCTAGAGGTAGCATGGACTAAGCAGCCTTCAGGCTAAACTCAAGAGGGCATGTGAAGCCAGCTGTTTTACCACATACAATCCTGTAATATCAAATGAAAGGACACCACACAAGTTATATATTATAAAAATATATGTGTTTATTACTATAATAATCCTCTGTACTCTTTATGAGTGCAGAGGCACAAGCGTTTAAACAAAAGCACAATTAAACATTCAAAAGTTGCACGTTTATGGATAGGGCCGGTGGCCACTCAAACCATATATTAAAAAAGTGGTATAAGTATCACTTTATGAACAGTGGTAAGGCCTAGGGCCTTGGGAATAGCTGGGACTACACTGGACTAACAGCAGTTAGGACGGGAGTAGCCCGCGGGATTCGGGTGCAGCGCTAAAAGCACACGTATGCACCAATGCAAAGTCAATGGTGCGTAAAAGTTATCGAGTTACAGTTTCAGGAGTCTTCCCACTGGAATAGAATTACCACCCTTTAAACTTAGACACTAGAGGTGTAAACCACTACAGGAGCACCGGTGTTAGATCGTTACCTCACCCACAGGAAGCGGGTGCATAGATGCCAAAGTGTGTCGGGTTTCGTCGTGTAGATCTATGGAGCCTGGAGATGAAGATGCTGCAGGCGGCCAGAAGACATTGGTGTGCAGCGGTTGGGATTTGAGCTTGCTGTTGTTTTACCATTGCAATCTTTATATCAAATTGAAAGATCACATTAAGTACTATAGGTACATATAAACAAAAGCTTAGCATACTTAAGTTCTACTGAACTTAGTAGTTATAGGTAAAAGGGAGTAGCACACCCTGACTACAACTCACTAGCAAGGTTCCAGTAGGAAAACACTTAGTGTAGGTAAGTGCATCACTTAAACCTCACTAAAAGCATGTCTGGCACAGGTGAAGCTTCCAGCTCTCTACCTGTGAGAGGTGACCCAGCCAGGGAGCCTTCCAGATATGCAAATCTCAGCTTCAAGGACTTGAGCGGCTTGTGCCAATCAAGGGGGCTGAAAAGGGATCACAACCCTACAATCTCCCTCCTGATAGCAATCTTAGAAAAAGATGATTCTGAGAAAGGTAGTGCAGGTCCCACAGGGAACCCAGGAGATGAGGTAAATCCCCCAGAGACTGAACCCATCACTCCCATAGTAATAGATGAGGAGGTAGGAGAGGGTGATGACTCAGATGATGATCAGAGGGATAACCAGGTACCAGTTGGTGAGCTTAACCAAGCTAACTTTGTCCTACATGGGAATGGAGAAGGGAACCACTTCCCCAGACCCAATAACAGAATACTCCCAGGCAATAGAGGAGATAGATCCCTTTCCAGGGACTCTAACCTTTCTAATGCCTCAAGGAACTCTCAAAGGGGAATGACTTCCCCCCAGAGAAAAAAGCATAAGGCCAGGATGAGAGCTGTCAAACTCCAGATAGAGAGGGAGGCGGTAGCCCTGGCCCAAGCTAGGGAACAAAAATGGTGTGGGGTAGAACCCACTGGTGGCAGCATAATTCCCAAAGAGAAAGACAGGTCCTATGATAATAGAAACCTGACAAAAATTGTGCCCCCTTACAGGGAAGGGGATGACATCCACAAGTGGATAACTGCTCTGGAGAGAGCCTGCATGGTACAGCAGGTTTCTCAAGATCAGTGGGCAGCAATCTTATGGTACTCCTTTTCTGAGAAAGGGAGAGACAAGCTCCTCACTGTTAGAGCTGAGGATGCTAAAAACTACTCTGTCCTGAAGAGTGCTCTTATTGATGGGGTTGGCCTAACCCTGAGCAATACAGGTTGTTGTTCAGAGATACCCAAAAAAGCTCAGACTCAGGACTGGACTGATTTTGTTGATTGTGCCACTAAGGCTCTGGAGGGTTGGTTGCAGGGAAGTAAAGTCTCAGACTATACAGGATTGTACAATCTTATAATGAGAGAACAGATCCTTAATAATTGTCAGAACCAACAGTTGCATTAACACCTTATTGACTCAGATCTGACCTCTCCCCAAGAATTGGGAAAGAAGGCAGACAAATGGGTCAGAACAAGGGTTAAGCAGAAACCCGAGAACCAAGGAGGTGATCAAAAGAGGCGGACCAGAAGGGTGGAGATAGGAAAGAAAAAGACCAGAAGTCTTCTTCAGCCCCCCAAAATAATTCTAATAAGGAGGATGGTTCCCAGAATGGAAACAAGAAGAAGAATGATGGCCCAAAGAAACCTTGGTGCAATAACTGTAAATCAGTTTCTCACTGGGGTAGTGAGTGCACTAAGAAAAATCCAGTCCCTACCACTGCAGCCCCTAAGGCACCTGCACCCCCTAGTACAGTCAGCAGTGGTGGTACACAACCCAAGGCTATAGTGGGGTTAACCCTGGGTACTGAGATGGAGTCTGGCCTAGTCAGAATCCCTACTCAGGCAGTTCTGCTATATGATGTGGACATGGCTATGTCCACTACTATGAGTCCCAATACTTTGGGCAAGTATAGGCAGATGCCTTTGACCAATGAGAAACTGGCTCAGGCATACAGGGACCCATGTGCCAGTGTCACTATGGTGACACCTAACTTTGTGGACCCTGGACAAATTGTACTAGGTGAGAACTACCTAGTGACCAATGCTAGCAATGCCACTACTACACATAGTGTGGCTGTTGTTAACTTCTCCTGGGGAGGGGTCACTGGCCTCAAGAAAGTTTTTGTGAGTGCAGACCTCCCAGTTGACTGTCCTTTGGGCAATGATCTAGAGAGTTCCTCATGGTCAGAAGTGGAGTATAGAACTCATGCGGAGATGCTAGGTATTTCAACACATGTCCTTGCTGTAACCAGGTCCCAGGCCAAGAAGTGCCTACCTGAACCTCTGGTGGATCTTGAAACTATAGACCAACCACAATCCAAGAGAAAGAGCAAGAGGGTTAAGGCAGTGCCTTCCCACTTGCCCCAGGTTGAGGATCAGCCCTCTCAGGAGGGTGATTCTGTGATCCAATAGGAGACTCTCCTGGATGAACTTGAACCTGATCAGGTTGAGTTTCTGGGGACAGGGTGACCCTCAAGGGCAGATCTGGGGCCGGCTCAGTTAACTTGCCCTTCTCTTGAACCCCTCAGACAGCAAGCTGCTACTGAGGCTGCTGGGAATGCTCAAGGTACCCATAGAGTGTATTGGGATGATGGGCTCCTTTATTCAGAGGCTAGAGACCCCAAGACTGGTGCTACCAGGAGGTTGGTTATACCTCTGCAATTTAGGGGCTTCTTACCTTGGCCCATGATATTCCTTTAGCAGGACATCTAGGCCAGAACAAGACTTGGGACAGGCTTGTCCCTCACTTTCACTGGCCCCACATGTCAGAAGATGCCAAGGAGTTTTGTCGCTCCTGTGTTACCTACCAAGCCAGTGGCAAATCAGGTGGCACAACAAAGGCCCCCCTCATACCACGACCTGTGGTGGGGGTACCCTTTGAAAGAGTGGGGATAGACATTGTTGGCCCAATGGCCCCCCAAACAGCATCTGGGCACACATTTATACTGGTGGTAGTGGATCATGCCACCAGGTATCCAGAAGTTATTCCCCTGAGGACCACAACAGCTCCTGTTGTGGCAAGGGCCCTGCTTGGAGTTTTCTCCAGAGTGGGCTTTCCAAAGGAGGTTGTCTCTGCCAGAGGTGCAAACTTCATGTCAGGATATTTGACTGCTATGTGGAAGGAGTGTGGTGGTATTTATAAATTCACTACACCCTACCAGCCACAGTGTAATGGGATTGTTGAATGGTTCAACAGGACCCTCAAAGGGATGATAAAAGGGTTACCTGAAAAGCTTAGGCGAAGATGGGACATCCTTTTACCCTGCCTTCTGTTTGCTTACAGAGAGGTCCCACAAAAGGGGGTTGGCTACAGCCCTTTTGAGCTTTTGTTTGGGCATCCTGTAAGAGGACCCCTATGTCTTGTGATGGAAGGATGGGAGTTACCTCTCAAAAAGCCTAAACTTGACATAGTGGACTATGTACTTGGTCTCCACGCCAGAGCTGGGGCTGTAGTACCCCAGCACTGGTTTGAACCGGGCTATGCATGGAGCACCGTGTGTGCCCTAGGCAGTGTCTAGATGCATTCACTGAATGCAGCCCTCCCTGCCCCAATACTCAAAACCCCTGTCTGGGGAGGTGCCAGCACCTCCCTGGACAGGAATCCTATTGTCCAGGCCTCCCCTGCCGGAGTTTCGTCCAGCAGCAGGAGGTCAGACTTGTGTCTGTGGCAGCAACATCCATTTTGTGATGCTTAGGCTCTGTTTAACTTTAACCGGGTAAAGCAGTAACTTACATGTCTTTTCCCTCTAGAAGGGTGGAATGCTACCCCCGCCGCCAGAAAAGGCGGGGAGGTAGTATTCCAAAGTGTTTGACACCTTACACGACATCCAAATTGCACAGGTTTTGGGAATCAAAGCATAGATGCGCACACACGTCCTAATATCTCATTTTATCAAAAGCAAAGGTGCAAAGAGAGCTTGAGGCACAATCCCCTATACCTCCAATGAATGGGAAGCTGGTGGTGACACAACCGGCTTGCCCAAAATACAATAAACAAAAAGTAGCCCAGTACACTTTACAAGCAAATAGTAACAATTATACAATCAAAGCACAAAATTATTCCAAAGAAGAGTGAATGTTGTGATTGTTTTCGATTTCATCCTTTTTATAAAACCTTTTGAAACCGGCAACATGTTTCGTCCATACACGGACTTCTTCAGGGCTTGCATTATGTATCTATCACGCTGTTATATAATTATTCCCCTTGTATTTAGACCAAGTGGTTTTTAAAATCAATTTGTAAAGTCCCACATTGAGGTCTGTTATGCTCCAAGTAACGTTCCCTGCTGAATATGTATCCGAATATAGTGTAATTCCGGCAGCACGATCATCCACGATGTAGGGCAGCCCTACACCACACCAGCAAGAGAGCAAGCTGGTTCACCGAAGACCTCCAGACCTCCAAGCGAACCTGCCGAAAACTAGAACAAAACTGGACCCGCGAAAGAACCCCGGAAAGCTACACAGCCCACAGGAACGCCACCCGCCGACACCACCATTTCATAAGATCTGCCAAAAAGACTGCCTTCAGAGACCACCTAGACAACAACGCACACAACAGCAAAGAGCTCTTCAGCATCGTGAAGGAACTCTCCAACCCCAGCTTCAACACCAACAACATCCCACTGTCACAAGACCTGTTTGACTCGCTGGTCACCTTCTTCCATCGCAAGATCACAGACATCCACGACACCTTCGAGGCCGTCACCACCCCGGCAACAGCCCACACCCCCGCTCCCACGACCACTACCCGCACCAACCGCCTGCGTGCCTGGACCAACATCAACGACAGCGACACCATCAAGATCATGAACACCGTCCACTCCGGATCCCCTGAAGACCCCTGCCCACACCACATCTACAACAAAGCCAGCAGCACCATTGCACCCCACCTCCGGAAAACCATCAACATCTCCTTCGAGACAGTGACCTTCCCAGAGAGCTGGAAGCACGCAGAGATCAATGCCCTACTAAAGAAACCCAAGGCGGACCCCAAGGACCTCAAGAACTTCTGACCCATCTCCCTACTCCTGTTCCCGGCGAAGTAACGTTCCCTGCTGAATATGTATCCGAATATAGTGTGATTCCGACAGTACGATCATCCACGATGTAGGGCAGCCTAAGACAAGCACGTCTGCGCCCGTCTGCGGCCGGATGGGGCCAGGGGCCACAACCCCTGCATCTTTTCCTGCACAGAGAAGGTATTATAGTTCTGATTCCCTTCTTAGCATGAGGACCAGTATAGAAATTAGCTGTGAGCACTCTTATCACGCTCTAGAGCTTCCCGCGGTTTGTCCCCTTTGTAAATACAAGCTGAACACCACCCAATATCAGAATGGGAAGTGGGACATCAACATGCTGCTCTTAAACTGTAGGTCTTTACCTAAACATAGCATAGAAATTGCCCTATTATTGGAGGAACATCTGCCAGATGCAGTCTTTTTAACGGAAACCTGGTTGACGCCAGATTCCGAACCAGACGCAATACAGGCATTACCTCCAGGCTATCAGATCATGCGAAAAGACCGCGCACTAGGGAGAGGAGGTGGCGTGGCCATTATCTATAAAGAACAGTACACTTGCCGATGTTCCCCTGACTCTATCCCAGACTGTAAAAGTTTATCTTTCAGTATTGATTTTTCCCCCAACAATTGTTTTTCGGGCACTCTTATATACCGCCCCCCAGGCCCCACTAAGCAGTTTCATAAAGCTTTACCACCGATTGTCGCTGAGTTGGTCACAGTTCCTGCCAACTTTATGCTACTAGGCGACCTTAACATCCATTTTGACATTACCACTGACCGCACTGCAATGGAGCTGGCGGACGACCTAGCCGCATTACAACTGGAACAACTGGTGGTCTCCTCAACCCATAGTAGGGGCCATCTTTTGGATCCAATTTTCAGTAATTGCTCTGAGCTCAGAGTTGGCTCTATTATTTGGCTGCCTTGGACTGACCACTCACTGATTCCTCTTACATGGTCTATAAGCAAGCCATCCTCTTTGATTCCTATTCCACGGAAAGCTAGAAACTGGTCCAGACTCCCTTTGGAACAGTGGACCGATGCTCTTATGACCTCTAGACCCCCACCTAATAAGTATCCCTATGTAGCCAACAGGGAGTATGATGAGTGGATTCAAAACTCTCTCGAGGCTACACTTCCCCTCTGTAAAACTACTTTGAAGCGGTCGTCGAAAACCGCCCCTTGGTACTCAATGGAGCTTAGGTTAAAAAAACGACAATGTAAAAAATTAGAAAGAAGGTGGCGCCTGGAATTCGCCTCCTCTGATAAAATGCTATATAGGGAGGCGATACGAGCCTACAAACAAGAGATAATAAGCGCACAAGCGGCTTACTTCACAGAAAAAATTACGTTGGCTAAATCAAAACCAAAAGAAATTTTTCAAATAGTAAAGTGTCTTACTAAACCCTCTCCCCCCCCCCCCCCTTGCGTCCAATTGTAACACAATGGCTCTCTGCAATAATTTGGCAGAATTCTTCTACCAAAAGGTGCATCAAATCTATGTATCATTCACGGTGGTGGACCCAAACCCTTCTGGTCAGAAGTTGCCCATCAGGTTCCAGCCACTCTGGACCAGTCCCCTTTACTTGATCAGTTTCCTTTACTTGATCATGAGACCCTTGAATTAATGATGCTTCAAGGAAAGTCAGGCTCCCCTTGTGACCCAGCCTCACCGGACGTACTAGTCTCGATAAGCCAGGTTGTCCTCCCCACTGTTTTGAACCTTCTTAATGCCTCCCTGTCTTCCGGGATAGTTCCGCCCACCTGGAAACAAGCCATGGTGCGTGCACTTTTGAAGAAACCAAATGCAGACCCTGGTAATTTTAATAACTATCGTCCCATCTCCCTGCTCCCCTGGGTGAGCAAAATTCTTGAAAAACATGTTAATATACACTTAATGAATTTTCTCGAAAGTAACCAATTGCTTGACGCCACTCAGACAGGTTTTCGTCCCAAACATGGCACGGAGACCGCTCTCCTTGCAGTCATCGAGGAAACCAGAAGGATTCTGGACCGAGGAGGATCAGTGGCAGTGGTCCTCTTCGATCTGAGTGCGGCATTCGACACGGTCAATCATGACACGCTACTGCGTCTCCTTTCTGATTTGGGAATATCAGGAAGAGCAATAATCTGGCTCAAATCCTTTCTGAGTAATAGGACTTTTCAGGTCTTTGAGGGAGATACGGTCTCCTCCAGCAAACCACTGAGTTGCGGGGTTCCGCAGGGTTCATCTTTGAGCCCTGCGTTATTCAACGTTTATATGAGACCGCTGGCTGAGGTCGTCCGTCCATTTGGCATTAAGATCATTACATATGCTGATGACACTCAGCTAGTGGTCTCCCTCGCACAGGAAGACGGCCAGCCAGCACTGAGTGGCCTGATGAAATGTCTGGAGGAAGTAAAAAACTGGATGACGATATCCTGTCACAAGCTCAATGGAGACAAAACGGAGCTGATGCTCCTTGGCCCTGCTGCCCTATCTAATATGAACTTTCCATGGCCCCCCAGCCTGGGTACAGCACATACACCTAAAGACAATATAAAAAGTCTGGGGGTATGGTTGGACAAATCCCTGACTTTTAACACCCAGGCAACCAAGCTATCAGCAATTTGTTTTGGTCTTCTCAGGATGCTGAAAAAAGTTCTTCCACTTTTACCTGGGGAAGCCAAACAGATAGTCATCCAAGGTCTGATCCAGTCTCGATTAGACTTTAGTAATGCCCTGTACCTAGGTGCTCCTGACTACACACTGCGGAAACTGCAGATTATTCAGAAATGCGCTGCCCGCACGCTGCTTCAGCTGCCCCGCAAAGTGACAGCAAAGCCTGAGCTTAGGAGCCTACATTGGCTGCCGGTGCGGGAAAGAATTTGCTTCAAAGCAATGTGCATCTCCCACTAGGCTTATTGGCAGTCGGGCCCGGCAATCAGCTGTGGGCTGATCATACCTTACCACCCCAGTAAACAACTCCGTTCAAGTCAGGCCTTTTTGGCCACAGTCCCCCAAGTTAAGAGAACTAGAGCAGGTGGTAGGCTGTTTTCTTACAATGCCGCCAAACTGTGGAATCAACTCCCACTTCAGCTCAGGGCTAACCCTAATTTGCTTACCTTTCGTAAGCAACTAAAAACTTTTCTTTTTAACACATATAACTAGGTCTCTGTGACGATTGGTTCAGCGGTTAGCACCATTTCTTTAGCGATTGGACGCCCCAGGGCAGCAATCGCGCTTTATAAATCCTCTTTTCATTTCATTTCATTTCACATGGGGAATAATGATATAACAGTGCGACAGATACATACGGCAAGCCCTGAAGAAGTCAGTGTATGGACGAACCGCTTTGGGGGTTTCAAAAGGTTTAAAAAAAAGAAAAATAAAGGATGAAATCGAAAACAATCACAACATCATGGTGAAGGTCATCGAAAAGGCAGTCAACATACAACTAACCAGCTTCCTCGAAGAGAACAACATCCTGGACCAGTCAGGGATCCGCAGCAACCACAGCACCAAAACTGCCCTCATCACTGCCACCGACGATATAAGGAACATGCTCGACAACAGAGAAACCGCGGCCCTCATCCTCCTGGACCTGTCAGCCGCTTTTGACACATTCTGCCACCACACACTAAGAGCACGCCTCCACAATGACGGAATCCAAGAGAAGGCCCTGGATGGACCACCTCCTTCCTTTCCGGGAGAACCCAGAGCGTCCGCCTCCCCCCCTTCCACTCCGAAGCCACCGAGATCATCTGCGGCGTACCCCAAGGCTCATCTTTCAGACCAACGCTGTTCAACGTCTACATGGCACCACTCGCTCACGTCGCCCGACAGCATGACCTAAACATCATCTCCTATGCCGACGACACCCAGCTGATCCTCTCGCTCACCAAGGAGCCCCACACCACCAAAACCAACCTCCATGAAGGAATGAAGGCCATCGCCGACTGGATGAGGAACAGCCTACTGAAGCTGAACTCTGACAAGACAGAGGTCCTCATCCTCGGCTCCACCCCCTTGGCCTAAATTGACCCCTGGTGGCCGATGGCACTAGGAGCACCCCCTATACCCACCAACCACGCACGAATCCTAGTGGTCATTCTTGACTCCACACTCCCCATGACAAAGCAGGTCAACGCCGTCTCCTCCTCCTGCTTCAACACCCTCCGCATGCTTCTCAGAATCTTCCAGTGGATCCCCACCGACACTAGAAGGACGGTCACCCAGGCACTCGTCAGCAGCAGACTGGACTACGGCAACGCACTCTGAGCAGGAGCCCCGGCCAAACTCCTGAAACGACTCCAACAGATCCAGAACGCCTCAGTACGCCTGCTCCTCGACATCTCCAGCCGCAGCCACATCACACCCCGCTTGAAAGACCTGCGCTGGCTCCCCATCAACAAGAGGATAAACTTCAAGCTCCTCACCCACGCACACAAGGCACTCCACAACACCGGACCAGCCTACCTCAATAGACGACTCAGCCTCTACACCCCAGCCTGTCAGCTCTGCTCCGCAGACCATGCCCTCACCATCGTCCTCCGCATCCGAAGATTGACCACCAGCGGCAGATCATTCTCCCACCTTGTTGCCAAGACGTGGAACACTCTCCCCATCTGCCTACGGCAGACCAAAGACCTTCTAACCTTCAGGAGACTCCTCAAGACCTGTCTCTTCAAACAGTTGCAGCACCCCCTGCTCCCCCCCCCCAGCGCCTTCAGACCCTCACGGGTATGTAGTGTGCTTTACAAATGCTATGATTGATTTATTTAATGTTCCCAACAAAAACTGAAGGTTTATGCTCGCTGGACCTCCTTCTCTTTGGAAAGCAATTGCCCGAGAGAGGCATCTGTGCTCATTGGGGCTTTGGAGAGGTCAAATTGCATATTTAAAGGCTCCCGCCAGCAGTAGCATTCATTATCAAGGGGGATATTCTCAAGAACGTGTGATAACCCTTGCAAAATTAGCTTAACACAACTTTTAACATTGCAGTCTATCGTGGGAAAATAACGCCGTGTTAGCTAAGTGTTCACAGCACGGAGGCACCATGCAATAGGCCAATGACAACGTGTGAAATGTCCGTGATAAAGTCAACGACATGCTGCAAAAATGCGGAACACAAATGCAAAAAAAGTTGCGATGGGGCCAATCGCGATACAAAAAGCAGTGAAAACCAGTGACAGGCCTGCAAATCCCACGCGCCAGATGAGAAAAGGCACTATAAAAGCAACAAAAGAACACACCAAAAACATTTCAAAGTGCGCAGCAACATGGATGCACCCGGACCAAGTGCAGAGGTCAGGGCAAACCCCACAAGCCCCACAGACCACCAGCAAGGAACAACAGGGTCGGAGAAGGCCAAGGAGAAGAGGGAGAGGAAGACGTGGTGCAGTCCGTAAGAAAACCAGATCAGAATCACAGTGGTGACAGAATGCTACCATCAACTGACCCACAATAAGACAAACGTGAATGCATTTGGAATGTTGAGGAGGTCAATGGCATGATTTGAAAAGCCAAGCCAAGCACAAACCCGCTACCAACAGGAAGGCAGCAACGGCGACAGGAGGTGGGAGTCCTGCGCCACAGGAGGAGCTGGAGGAAGCGGAGGCCACAGTCAACAGTGTGGAGATGGTGCAAGGATTTGGAAGTAAGCGCTATGTAAATGCAATTACAATACAATACAGATATGGAAAGTCCACAGCAGTGAGTCCCATGTAAAGGGGGTGGAAGTGAGTGTTGCAAGACAGATTGTGCAAGTATCCTTTCAGTTCACAAGCTATGATCGTTACATTTATCCCACTTCCAGGGACACCCCCAGATTGGGCAGAGGTGTAGGAGAACAGTTTTCTGCACCAGGGAAAATGTTTTCCATAGTGAAAAAAAAAAAAAAAATGCAGAGTCAGGAGCCCGGGGGAGGCCGGACATGACCTCCCCAGGGGGACTTTTGGAAGCCTGCGCAGGTGCAGTTTATCTAGAGTACTACGGGGGTGTTTGTTAATTATAAAAAACACAAAAACACCAAAAAATGCAAAAAATTAAATGTTCATTCAAGTAGAGCTGTAAACCTCTTCATGTGTGTGTGACGGATCCTGCCCACGGAGCATCAGAGGCACAAACTGCAGAATCCCGGCGCTTCTTGCATTAGACAAGCAGAGACCTCAACTTCCACCTCGACAATCAACTGGACCCCAACACCACATCCCTCCTGGACAACCTCCACAACATTGGACTCCGCCAGATTGTGACCGAGCCCACGCACTCAGCAGGACACACCCTCGACCCCCTCTTCACTACAGGAAACTCCATCACCTTCAGCCACACCACCGAACTCCCATGGACCGACCATCATTGCGTCCACTTCACCTTCAGAACACCCACCATCCACAGACACCAGCACCTGCTTCCACAAAGAAACTGGACCAAAATCACCGATGACCAGCTCACCTCCTCACTCAACAACTCCACCCCAACCATCGCGGAAAACGACGACCCCAACACCGCAGCCCGAACCCTGCATAGATGGATCTCGGACAGCACCAACACCATAGCCCCCCTCAAGAAAAACAACAATACCCGTGCCAAGAAAGCCAGATGGTTTACCACCGAACTTCGAGAGTCCAGGCGCACATGCCGCCGCCTCGAAAAGGCCTGGAGAAACACCAAATCCACAGAAGCCCACAACAACTTCAGAGCCGCCACCAACGCCCACCATCAACTCATCAGAGAAACGAGGAAAAAAGCGATTGAAGACAGAATCTCCACCCACGCACACAACAGCAAGGAACTCTTCAGCATCATCAAGGAGTTCGCCCAACCCACCAGCGAGTCTACCGACATCCCTCCCTCACAAGACCTCTGCGACAAACTCAGCATCTTTTTCCACCACAAAATCAAGAGCATCTACGACAACTTCGACGAAGACAACCAACACACTGAACCCTCACCAACCACCCCCGACACCCGGAAACCAGCGATTGATGACTGGACAGCCCTCACCACCGAAGACACACTGAAGAAAATGAAGTCAATCCACTCAGGGGCCCCCACGGACCCCTGCCCCCACCACATCTTCAACAGAGCCGCCAACACCATCGCACCCATGCTCCGCCAAACCATCAACCGCTCCCTGGCGACCGCCTCATTCCCCGACGACTGGAAACACGCCGAGGTCAACCCCCTCCTAAAGAAACCCTCAGCGGACCCCACCAACCTCAAAAACTACAGACCCATCTCCCTGCTCCCGTTCCCAGCGAAAGTCATCGAGAAAGCCATCAACAGCCAACTCGCCACATTCATTGAAGAACACAACATCCTCGACTCCTCCCAATCCGGCTTCAGAAAAAACCACAGTACGGAAACCGCTCTCCTCGCCGCAACAGACGACATCCGCACCTTACTGGACAAAGGAGCAACAGTAGCCCTCATCCTCCTCGACCTATCAGCGGCGTTCGACACAGTCTCCCACCGCACCCTAATACGCAGACTCTACGATGCAGGAATCCAGGACAAGGCCCTCGACTGGATCTGCTCCTTCCTCTCCAGCAGGACGCAGCGGGTCAGACTCCCCCCTTTCCTCTCGGACCCCACACCTATAACCTGCGGAGTCCCCCAGGGCTCCTCCCTCAGCCCGACGCTCTTCAATGTCTACATGGCTCCACTTGCCCCCATCGTCAGAACCTACGGACTCAACATCGTGTCATATGCAGACGACACCCAGCTCATCCTCTCCCTATCCAACGAGCCCAACACCGCCAGACGCAACTTTCGAGAAGGCATGGAAGCCGTCGCCAAATGGATGAAAAACAGCTGCCTACAACTAAACACCAACAAAACAGAAGTACTCATCATGGGCCCAAACCCCAGCGCCTGGAGTGACACCTGGTGGCCCACCGCCCTCGGAAACCCGCCAACCCCCACAGACCACGCACGCAACCTGGGAATCATCCTGGACTCCGAGCTCAAAATGGACCGCCAGATCAACTCTGTCTCATCTTCCTGCTTCCACACCCTCCGCCTCCTTCGTAAGACCTTCAAATGGATCCCCCTCGAACACCGAAAGACAGTCACTCACGCCCTGGTCACCAGCAGACTCGACTACGGCAACGCACTCTACGCCGGAATAAACAAAAACCTCATCCGCAAGCTACAGAACATCCAGAACGCCGCCGCAAGACTGGTCCTCAACCTGCCAAAACACTGCCACATCTCCCAGCACCTGCGCACACTCCACTGGCTCCCCGTCGAGGCGAGAATCACCTTTAAGATGCTCACCCACGCACACAAGGCCCTCCACGGCACCGGACCAGCATACCTGAACAGTCGACTCAAATTCCACGCACCCCAAAGGACCCTACGATCAGCCCAGCTTTCCTACGCTGTGGTCCCCGCACCAGAAAGACCAGATCGGGAGGCCGCTCCTTCTCCTTCCTCGCGGCCAAAGCATGGAACGCCCTTCCGCTCCACCTCAGACAGACAACATCGCTCCCCATCTTCGCAAGAAACCTCAAAACCTGGCTCTTCGAAAGACCCCCTCCTTGATGGAATGGAACCTGCACCCCCCAACCCCCCCCCACCCCTAGCGCCTTGAGACCCTTACAGGTGAGTAGTCGCGCTTTAACAAACTCCTGATTGATTGATTGAGAGACGTGTGATCTGCGCCCCATCGCCCAGCGCAGAGTCCACGCCCCGGGGGCTGCACCTGCCACAAGGGTCCGGGATGTACCTGGGCCTGAGACGAACGAGAAAAGAAAGAAGAAAAGAGAAATGTTGCTGATCAGGGGAAGGAAAGTTAAAGATTAATCTCGTCTGCTCCTGGCGGGTCCCAAAGTCCAGAGGGGGCTGTATAAAGCCCCGGCGCGAGGAAGATGAAACATACATCCCCCCGAGGAGACGGACACCGCCGGCCGGAGCCGAGCTGTAAGTAATGCATCCATCCAACTATTCATCCATGTGCCCCTATATTCACCCGTCCATCCATGTGTGTGTGCTGGGATTACTGTAGCGCCTCCGGCACCTACAAGGCGTCGGAGCGCTGCACGGGGTCGAAGGCAGAGAGAAAGAGAGCGTCAGAGGCTTCTAGGCGCGGATTGTGGTGCGTGGGGGGGACAGTTGGACAGTGTATGTGTCATCATGTAGTGTGTTTTAAAGAGGCCGCTTCATATATCTCCTAGATTCTAAAAGGACGGGGCGCCTCCAAACACACCCACCCACCCACCCTTCATCCACGGATATATGCACACTTCCATCCTTCCACCCCTTCCTTCCTTCTATCCACCCAACCAATCATCCACCAGAAGAGACCCATCCACCCTTGTACATTAGTTGATCAACCTACCTAACAGCAGCCTCAGTTCATCCATTCCAGACTCACGCCTCCATCCAATCGATTCCCCAAACCCCCTTTCATATCCACCTATTCATCCATTTTTATTCACCCACGTATTCATCCATGTACCCACCCACCATACATCAACTCATCTGTCCTTCCATTCTTCCCCCACCACCCATCCATCTCTTCATCCTTCTACCTAAAACCTATTCCCACCAATCCATTCACCATCCATCATGTGCCCACATCATACTCACCCACAAATCCATCAATCCATCCTGCCACCTGGTCATCCATTCATCCATCCATACCCATCCACCCAATCCATACATCCATTCATCCATCTATCCCCATCCATCCATCCATCCTTTCATCCATCCATACCCATCCATCTATCTGTCCATTCATCCACTCTCCCAATCACTTATCCATCTCTGCATCCATCCATCCATACATCATCCATCCATCCATCCATCATCCATCCATCCATCTACCATTACCCATCCATTCAATACTCAATTATGCATTCCATATCCACCCACCCATCCGTCCATTGAGCTGTCGATCCTTACATCCAGGATCCATCCATCCACCAAACAACCGTACCCACTCACCCACCTATACATCCAGCCATCAGTCCATCTGTCTGGCCTTCCTACCCACATCCATCTGTCTATCCATCAACTATCCTCCAGCTCGAAGCAGGTCCCCCACTCCACCAAACACCCTTCTAGCACCGGTCACAAGTGGAAGCCCACTGTCAGAAACCCTTCTTTCCATAACCAGTGGTACTCCTCTGTAACCCCTTCCACTACTGGATACCTTTCTAGCCACTCTATTAATTCAACTAGCCATACCCATCATTGTCAGTACAGCCGCCACCCACCCACTGTCTGCAGCTCACCTCTACTCCGCGCCTCACCATGGCACTGTTAGCAGCCCCCACCCCTCAGCTCCACCTTTCTGCTCACTCCCCAAGGCCATGGGACCTCACTTCCACTTCAAGGCTTACCTTTCTACCTGCTGCCCCCTCTCTATGAGCCCAAGAATAGGGTGCACACCCCTCCACTGTCAGATACTTCCCTGTCCATGACCACAAGCTGTTTATAAAACTGGACCAGCTCTCTCTGAACAATGGTCGCTCTCTCCCCTGTACTCTTAGACCAGCTCTCCCTGTACCCTGTGACCAGCTCTCTCTGTACTCTGTAACCAGCTCTCCCTGTACTCTATGACCAGCTCTCCCTGTACCCTGTGACCGGCTCTCCCTGTACTGTGACCGGCTCTCCCTGTACTCTGTGACCAGCTCTCCCTGTACTCTGTGACCAGCTCTCCCTGTACTCTGTGACCGGCTCTCCCTGTACTCTGTGACCGGCTCTCCCTGTACTCTGTGACCAGCTATCCCTGTCCACTGTGACCAGCTCTCTCTGTACTCTGCGACCAGCTCTCCCTGGACCCTGTGACCGGCTCTCCCTGTACTCTGTGACCAGCTCTCCCTGTACTCTGTGACCGGCTCTCCCTGTACCCTGTGACCAGCTCTCCCTGTACTCTGTGACCAGCTCTCCCTGTACTCTGTGACCGGCTCTCCCTGTACCCTGTGACCAGCTCTCCCTGTACCCTGTGACCAGCTCTCCCTGTACTCTGTGACCAGCTCTCCCTGTACTCTGGGACCGGCTCTCCCTGTACCCTGTGACCGGCTCTCCCTGAGCTCTGTGACCAGTTCTCCCTGTACTCTGTGACCAGCTCTCCCTGTACTCTGTGTCCAGCTCTCCCATCCTGACTCGCTCAGAAAGGGTCGCTCCCCACGCTTCCCTGTTCAGCTGGTATCGTAGCGCTTTGCTGCTCTTTGCTGCCATCACCATTTGAACTCTGATCGCATTCACAGCATCTGTGCTCTGCTCGCATTGATTGTGGTTGCATTTAACTGCCTGATTGATTTTTGTAGCGCTTTTAGTGCATAGCCCACATCGCGCGTTCTGTGTCTTGTGCCTGTGTGACCTCGTAGCGCTATATCGGAAAGCTCGCATTGCTGGTTAATTGAAATTGTGCCTGATTGTGCCGGTGCCTCTGCCCACATCTTTGCATTATTCTTGCCTGAGCCCCAATCTCGTCCTGTTTCGATTTTGGTTTGCTGCCATTTTGTTGTTGTTTTGTTGCCTCCCAGCCCGCCTCTCCACCCCGCTCCCGCCTCCCAGCGGACCCTCCCTCGCTCCGCCCCCCCCCCCACTATCCACTTATGATAGTCACACTTACGCGCAGCGTTCACTCGCTGCGGTCGCGCCCTATGCGCGCCGAAGGTGCGCCAAAGGTAAGCCCATCTACGCCCATCCGCGCCTGGACCGCGCCCAGCGCCGGACCCCCTGCCCCCCGTAAAACCCACTCCACCTGTATAATGTACGACGCCGCTACCCTCTCAGCACTTAACCCCGGCCGACTCCCAAACTGCTACCAAGCCACCCCAGGACACACCCATGGACCCTTCACCTGCCACTCCTGCAAGCTCGACTACATCAGAACCCACACCAATTCCACAAACTCCAAACAGAGCTCCGACACTAACCACCTGAAGTGCATCCTGCTCAACACCCGCTCGGTCAATAGACACGCCATTGAACTTTGGAACCTACTCGACACCACATCGCCGGACGGCGCCTTTCTTACAGAAACATGGATGAACGCCTCATCAGCACCCGACATCGCCATAGCCATCCCGGACAGCTACAAGATCATCCGAAAGGACCGCATCAACCAAACAGGAGGAGGCATCGCCATCGTCCATAAGAACACCATCCGCATCACGACCAGTTCCGACGATAACCTCGCAGCCGCCGAACACCTTCACTTCCAGATCCACACCGACCCCAAGACCACACTCAGAGGCACTCTCATCTACAGGCCACCAGGACCCCGCACACAATTCAGCGAAGACATCACTGACTTCATCAGCCCAAACGCCCTCCCCTCCGAGGACTACATTCTACTGGGAGACCTCAACTTCCACCTGGAAAAGAACAACGACAGCAACACCACTACCCTTCTGGACAACCTTGTCAATCTCGGACTCAAACAACTTGTTGACACCCCCACCCACTATGCCGGGCACACGCTCGACCCAATCTTCACCTCCAGCAAGCACATCTCCTTCAATCACACCACAGCTCTCCATTGGACGGACCACAGCTGCGTTCACTTCAACTTCAAAAAGACTACGACCCACAACCACCCACAACCAATTCCCCGCAGAAACTGGAACAAAATTAACACCGTCCAGCTCTTCAGATCACTTCACTAAAACCCACCTGCCAAATCATCGGACCCAAACCATGCAGCCACCAACCTCTCACAATGGATCACCCACAGCGCTGACGAATTAGCACCCTTGAAAAACCAACAAATCAAGCAAAATAGCAAAAGAGCACCCTGGTTCAATGATGACCTCAAGAAATCCAAGAAGATCTGCCGCACCCTCGAGAAAGCCTGGCGAAAAAACCCAACCACTGACAACCTAGCCACCTTCAAGAACGCCACCCGCAAACACCACCAACTGATCCGATCCACCAAGAAATCAGCATTCAAGGATCGACTCGATAACAACGCCCACAACAGCAAGGAACTATTCAACATCGTCAGAGTTTACCAACCCCACCGCCGACACCAACGACATCACTCCCTCCCAAGACCTCTGCGACTCTCTAGCCTCGTTCTTCCACAACAAAATCGCTGACATACATAACAGCTTTGGAGACCAGTCCACCCCACCCACCTCCGAACTAAAACCCCCCTCCAACAACCTTTGCACCTGGAACCCAATCACCACTGAAGACACCATTCGCCTGATGAACTACATCCACTCAGGATCGCCAACCGACCCATGTCCCCACTACATTTTCAACAAAGCAGACTCCATTATCGCACCCCATCTCCGAGACGTCATCAACTGCTCCCTCAACTCCGCTACCTTTCCGGAAAGCTGGAAACATGCCGAACTCAGCGCCCTCCTGAAAAAACCCACAGCAGACCCCACTGAACTTAAGAACTACCGCCCCATTTCGCTCCTCCCATTCCCTGCCAAAGTCATTGAGAAAGCCGTCAACAATCAGCTTGCCACATTCCTCGAATCCAACAAATCCCTCGACCCTTCACAGTCCGGCTTCCGAGCCAAACACAGCACCGAGATCGCCCTCATCGCAGCAACAGACGATATTCGAACTCTACTGGACAACGGAGAAACAGCTGCCCTCATCCTACTTGACCTCTCCGCAGCCTTCGACACAGTCTGTCATAGCACCCTTATACAACGCCTCAGCAACGTCGGAATACAAGGAAAATCATTGGACTGGATCATCTTATTCCTTGCCGGAAGAACCCAGAGAGTCCGCCTCCCCCTTTTAGATCAGAGGCCACCGAAGTCATCTGCGGCGTACCACAAGGATCATCAATCAGTCCCACCCTCTTCAACGTATACATGAGTCCCCTCGCATCCATCGCGCGCCAACACAACCTCAACATCATCTCCTACGCAGACGACACCCAGCTAATCCTCTCCCTCACCAAAGACCCAAACACCGCCAAAACCAACCTACACGAAGGGATGAAAGAAGTATCCGAGTGGATGAAGAACAGCCGTCTAAAACTGAACTCGGACAAAACGGAAGTCCTCATCTTAGGATCATCCCCCTCCGCCTGGGACTACTCATGGTGGCCTCCGGCCCTGGGAAACGCACCAATACCAACGGACCACGCACGTAACCTGGGCTTCATCCTGGACTCCTCCCTCTCGATGACCAGACAAGTCAACGCCGTCTCATCATCATGCTTCAACATCCTACGTATGCTCAAAAAAATCTTCTGTTGGATCCCCACCGAAACAAGAAAGACAGTCACCCATTCACTGATCACAAGCCGACTGGACTACGAAAACACCCTTTACGCCGGAACCACAGTCAAACTACAGAAAAAACTCCAACGCATCCAAAACGCCTCAGCCAGACTCATCCTAGACATCCCCCGCCAAGCTCACATTTCCGGTCACCTGAAAGACCTCCACTGGCTCCCCTTCAACAAGAGAATAACGTTCCGACTCCTCACCCACGCACACAAAGCCCTCTACGACCTAGGACCCGAATACCTCAACACGCGCCTGTCCTTTTACACCCCAACCCACGAACTACGATTGTCCAATCAAGCCCACGCCGCAATTCCACGCATCCAAAGATCCACCATGGGAGGAAGATCCTTCTCCTACTTAGCAGCCAAGACCTGGAATTCCCTCCCCACCTACCTCCGCCTTACACAGAACCACCTCTCCTTCAGAAAACAACTAAAAACTTGGATATTCGATAAGTAAAGTACCCCCTTCCCTCAAGCGCCTCGAGACCCTCTGGGTGAGTAGTGCGCTATACAAATTTTAAACTTGAACTTGAACTCCCTGTACTCTGTGTCCAGCTCTCCCTGTACACTGTGACCAGCTCTCCCTGACCTTACCTACAGACCACTGGGACCTCGCATCAACTTCACCAGCATCATCATGGACTTTGTCTTCCTCAAGAGTAGCAGTTATATCGTACTCATAGACCTGTATTTCCACATAGAAAGCGACACAAACCCCAACACAAAAGCACTCACAGAAGCCCTTGGAAGCCAGAACCTCACCCAATGTTGTAAAGTGACCTTCCCACGTTGTCGAGCACCTCCTGGACTTTATTTTCACCACCTTCAACAGCATTTCAGTCTCCTGGACAGACCATGCCCTCAGTAAGCTCAGCATCAATGTCCCAAGCCAATGCACACTTACCACCGCCAGACCAGTCCACCAAACTGGAACAGCATCACTGACAAGGACTGGAACACCGTACTTAATATTCACTGAGCCAAACAAGGCAACAGCCTCCCCAAGACCATCAACAATTCACGCTATTGAATCACCTCATTTGCAGACTCCCTGGCTTCCCTAAAACACGGCAATACAACAGGATCTAGACCCCAGGCTAGTTGGTACATGGAGGAACGTAGCCCAATGAAACATCACTGCAAACAACTGGGGCTCAAATGGGGATAAGTCACGACAATGCAGACAGGAGCACATCCAAATTCACCCTGAGACACTACCACCAAATGATCCAGACCACCACGAACAATGCTCTGGCAGACCGCAACACTGCCAGTACCACCAGAAGCTAAGAAATCTTAGCCAACTCGATCACCCCTCAACAATCTCTTTCAATTCTTCAGCAACAGATTCACTACCATTTATTGCATCTTGACTCATGAAACGGAACTGACAGACCATGCTAAATGTTCCTGGTCTCGTACAAAGAAGCAATGCTAACCACATGGACCATCATCAAACAGAGGAAATCGATGCCACCATGAAGTCCACCCACTAAGTGGCCCCATCAGAAGTTTGCCCCACCATACCTACTCCAGAGGACCGCAACCCAGCAGCACCATGCTTGCACCCATTTTAAATGCCTCCACCTCTTCTGTAACTTTCCCAGACACTTGGAAAACCCAACTGACCTCTCATTACTAACGAAACCCTCTATGGACCCTTCAACACTCGCCAACAACCAATCTCCCTGCTACCATTCCCAGCCAAGGTCTTGGGGAAAACCATCAACAGATCCCTCACGGAATACATTAATGACCACCAACTCCTTAACACCACCCAGTCTGTTTCCAAGCCTAATCCCAGCACATAAACTTCCCTCATTGCTGCTATGGATGACATGTAAGTGTCTCCGCCTGGGAGAGACACAGCAGCCCTCATCCTCTTTGATCTCCTTGCATTGTTTGACCAGGTCTCCCATCCCATCCTCATCAAATGCCTACACAACATTGGAATTCAAGGACACACACTCCAATGGATCAGCTCGGACGCTCCCAGTCAGTTAGCCTGGACCATACACCCCGAACGCCAGCAAACTCATCCGCAAAGATCCTCCGTGAGCCTGACCCTCTTCAATTCTTACATGATCCCTCCAGCTAGCATCATTTGCTCTCAGATCAACATCCTCTCCTATGCAGATGATACACAGCTCATTCTCTCCGTCATGGACAAGATGCCCAGTACCCGTATCAAGTTCAATGCCTGCATGATTGAAGTTGTGCACTGGAGAAGACTAGCATTCTAAAGCTGAACCCAGACAACACTGACATCAGGAAGGGCACTTCACTATGGAACTCCAGGTGGTGTACAGCAGAGCTAGGACCAAGAATGCCAAGAACCTCAGGATCGTCATCAAAAGCAAACTTAACATGACCACGCATCACCGGGTCATGCTTCCATACCCTTGAAGATGCTAAGAAAGGTTTTCCAATTCCTCCCAATCAGCATCTGTAAAAGTATCTCACACACACTTGTCACAAGTAAACTGGACTACAGGAACTCCCTCTATAACAGGATCAACAAAAACTCACTAGAAGGCCGAGGCCATTCGGAACTTGGAGGACAAAATAATTCACAGCTTTGGGAGAGACATTGTTGCTGAAGCGGACGCACCTTGATGAATGTGTGATTACAGGGAGCCGCCCTCGCTCCTACGCTTTTTCGAACACAAACTAAATTGAAACTTGATTTTATTCGAAATGGGATTACATGACCTTCATACAAATTACAGGTTCAGTCCTCAATCTACTCATTAACCACTTGGATGCTAAGGCCCGTGGACCCTTTTCATGTAATTTCCATTGAAATGAATGGGCACTCCATGATGAGCTGAGCGTCCAAGGGGTTAAGGTAGGACAGGAGGGTATGACTACGGGGATCGAGTAGTCCTGATGAAAGCCGGGTAAGAAACTAAAATCCGGCTGAAACATGTTGACTATTTTGCAGAGTGGAGGGGGTCAATGTTTCATAATTTAACCTTTTCACCACCATCTTCTGGTCTGAGATACCTTTTTTACCCTGACCAGGGAATCTGTGCATAAAATAGGCATTTGGATATCCCTGAGTTAGTTTTAGATTATATTTGTTTGTCTGCATTTATTCTTCGCTTGATCCCTGCTCTTCTAGAGGTCTGTCTCGAGAAGAGATGACCGACCGAGAACGCAACCGAAACCACGAGCTAGAACTAGCCCGTTTGAAAATGGAAGGAGAACTCAAGCTGGCCGAGAAGAAGCTAGCCATCGAGCAGCTGCGGCTGCAAGGAGAACTGGAGGAGAAGAAGCTCCAGCGAGAACACGACGGAAAGAAGCTCCAGCTGGAGCACGAGCGCAGCATATTGGAAATCAAACTAAAGGCCCGGAACGAAGGCAACCAAACAGCAGCGACCCGAGAGTCTGGTCCCCCAGTGGAACCCAAGGTCCACATCCCCAAGGATGTGGTCAAAGAATATTATAAAAACGATGACATCCAGCAATGGTTCAAGGCCTACGAGGTAGCTATGACCTCACACCGAGTTCCACAGAAAGATTGGGGTCGATTCCTGAGTGAGGGGAGAGACACCCTACTCGACCTACCATCTGCCGAACAGACCTCCTACAGCCACATGAAAGAGGCCCTCCTCACAAGGTACGGGCTCACTCCAGAAATGTACCGCCAACGCTTCCGAGAATGCAAGAAGATCCCCGGCACCACGTGGGTAGAATATGTCAATTTCTACAGCCGGGCCCTGGAAGGGTGGATCAAGGGCAGCAAAGTATCCACCTTCGAGGGGCTCATCGACCTCATTGCGTATGAGCACTTGTCCCTGAATTGCTTTGTGGAACTCCAACAGCACCTCCTTGACAGCAAGTTGGCCGACCCCCGGAAGCTGGCCGTCGAGGCCGATCGCTGGGTGAGCACCAGAGTACCCCGGGGGCCCGGGGGGGGGGACACTGGCCGAAACGAACAAGGACTATCCCGCCCGAGGGGAGGAGGGGGTCAGAATAGACAGAGGGGTTCCCAGGTAGGGTCCCCGCGCAGTCCCCCCAGAAACCAGCCAGGTACCTCACCTCCCACAGCGCGCGCAGGGTTTCCCCCAGCTAGGCCAGGGCCCCGGGTCAGCCAAGCCTGCTACCATTGCCAGAAACCCGGGCACTATGCCAATGACCCCCGCTGCCCCTTGTTCCAGAAGCCTGCCACTGCAGGGCCCCCAGTGCGCCACATCACCTCCGTAGCCCTAGAAGAGGAGGGGGAGGAAGAGTTTGAGGGAGCTGAACCCGCAGCTATGATGTTAGTCTCCTTGGGTGATAGGGAGATGGTCCCCGGAGCTCCCCTACCCGACAACACAGAGAAGTACCGGCAGCAGGTGACTGTCAATGGCCATCACATAGGGGCGCTCCGAGACACTGGGGCCAGTATCACCGCCGTCAAACGGCACCTCGTCACCGAAGCCCAGATTGTTCCCCCCATCTCCTGCAGGGTGATCGCAGCCGATAACTCCATCCGCACCTGCCAGATAGCTCAAGTCCCGTTCGAGTGGGGGGGCGTCTCTGGAGAGTTACGGGTGGCGGTCCGCTCCGACATGCCGGTGGACTACCTGCTCGGCAACGATCTAGAGAGCTCCCCATGGCAGCGGGTTGAGAAAAGGACCCACTTAGAGATGGTGGGCCTACCCGAGTGGGCCTGTGTGAGTACCCGGTCGATGACCGCCTGAAGGCCCGCCCCCGAAGGGGTGACCTTAGAGGCGGCCCCGGTGACCCCCGAGGACCCCGAGGTCCCTGAACCCTTTGAGACCCCTGAGCTATTCCCCGGGGAGAGCTTCCCCCTCGACGCAGGGCCCATCGGCCCCGACGTCGAACCGACCCCGAGCTTGGACGACCTTCCTGAGCTGGCCCAATGGCGCCAGGAAGGGGGACCGTCCCGAGAAGAGTTCTGCCTAGAGCAGACATCCTGCCCATCCCTGGTGGGGCCGCGGCAGCAGGCCGCCACCCAGGCCGCCGGTGACCAGTCCGGCTCCCACTTTATCTATTGGGAAAACGGCCTATTATACAGCGAGCAAAAGTCCGCCGAGCTAGGGTCCGGCCGAGTGCTGGTGGTCCCCCTACGCTTCCGCGGCTTTCTCCTGAACCTGGCCCATGACGTGCCCCTGGCAGGACACCTGGGACAAGACAAAACGTACCAGCGCCTGGTCACCCACTTCTACTGGCCGGGCATGCGCTCCGATGTGGAGGCCCACTGTAAATCCTGCCCCACTTGTCAGTCCAGCGGAAAGAGCGGAGGGAAGTGCAAGGCTCCTCTCCAACCCTTCCCCGTGGTCAGTACCCCCTTTGAGAGGGTGGGAATCGACATTGTGGGCCCACTCGACCCCCGAACCTCCTTGGGGCACTGCCTTATCCTGGTGCTGGTAGACCATGCCACCCGATAAACCGAAGCCGTTCCCCTCCGAACGGTGACCGCCCCCGTAGTGGGGCGGGCCCTCATGGCCATCTTCTCCCGGGTGGGATTCCCTCGAGAGGTCGTCAGTGACCGAGGGACCAACTTCATCTCGAAATACATGAAGTCCCTTTGGCGACAATGTGGGGTGACGTACAAGTTCACCACCCCATACCACCCCCAGGGTAACGGCCTGGTGGAACGCTTCAACCGGACCCTCAAGGGAATGATCATGGGACTCGAAGAGCCCCTGAGGCGTAAGTGGGACGTCCTCCTTCCCTGTCTCCTCTTCGCGTACCGCGAAGTTCCCCAGAAATCCCTGGGGTTCAGCCCCTTCGAACTGCTCTACGGGCACCCCGTCCGGGGACCCCTCACCCTGGTCAAGGAAGGGTGGGAGACGGCGGCCCCAGAGCCCCCTCCCGATGTGTTTCGATACATTTTGGCCCTCCGGAACCAGACGAGGAAGTTCCGAGAGCTGGCCGAGGCAAACCTCGAAGCCAGCCAAGAAGAAATGAAACGGTGGTATGACCAAAATGCCACTCTGGTCGAGTTTCAGCCCGGACAGCAGGTCTGGGTTATGGCCCCCGTAGAGCCCTGTGCCCTGCAAGACAAGTGGACAGGGCCCTTCAAGGTGGTAGAGCGCAAGAGTCAGGTGACCTACCTCATCGATGTAGAGTCCCCCAGGAACCCCTTGCGGGTCCTTCACGTGAACCGCCTCAAGCCCTACTTCACCCAGTCCGAGTTGAGCTTGCTCCTCGCCACGGACGATGGGGAAGAAGAAGAAACGGAGCCTCTCCCGATCTCCTGTGTACCAGAGAGAAAGACGGCTCCGTAGAGGGAGTGAGTCTCTCCTCCTCCCTCTCTCCCGAGCAGCGCGAGGACTGTCGCCAGTTGTTGGGACAGTTCTCGGACCTCTTCTCCCTCACCCCCGGCGTCACCAACTGGTGCGTCCACGACGTGGACACCGGGGACAGCCCACCGGTACGGCACCGAGCCTACCGCGTCCCTGACCGAGTCCGGGCCTGTAACAAGGCCGAGGTATCAAAGATGCTAGCTCTCGGGGTGGTCGAAGCCTCTGACAGCCCATGGGCTAGCCCCGTGGTCCTGGTTCCGAAGGCAGCCACCCCCGGTGCTGTTCCCGAGCTGAGGTTCTGCGTTGACTACCGCGGGCTCAACGCAGTCACCAGAACAGATGCTCATCCCATCCCCCGAGCCGACGAGCTTATCGATCGCCTCGGGGCTGCTCGCTTCCTTAGCACGTTCGACCTGACCAGTGGATACTGGCAGATCGCCCTCACCGAGGGAGCAAAGGAAAGATCCGCTTTTTCCACCCCGGATGGTCACTACCATTTCCGGGTGATGCCCTTCGGAATGATGAACGCCCCCGCCACCTTCCAGAGGCTGGTGAACCAGGTATTGGCGGGGTTGGAGGAGTTCAGCGCTGCGTATCTGGACGATATCGCAGTGTACAGTTCCCACTGGCCCGAGCACCTCCAGCACCTCTGGGCGGTGCTGACGACCCTGAGAAGGGCCGGTCTCACCATTAAGGCAAGCAAGTGCCAGATCGGACAAGGGTCCGTAATCTACCTCGGGCACCAGGTCGGAAGCGGCCTCGTAGCCCCCCTCCAGCCTAAGATCGATGCCATCGTGGCCTGGGAGGCCCCCACGACCCAGACGGAAGTGCGGGCGTTTCTAGGGCTCACGGGGTACTACCGCCGGTTCATCAAGAGTTACGGCAGCATCGTAGCCCCCCTCACGGAGTTAACCTCCAAAAACCAGCCGAAGAAAGTCAGCTGGACCCCCGCCTGCCAAGAGGCGTTCGAAACGTTAAAAGACGCCATGTGCACTGCCCCCATCTTGCAGGCCCCCGACTACTCACGAGAGTTTGTAGTCCAGACGGACGCGTCCGAGCATGGCATCGGAGCCGTCCTGTCCCAGGTGAATGAGAATGGCCTAGACCACCCAGTGGCATTCATTAGCCGGAGGCTACTCCCTCGAGAACAAAGGTGGAGCACCATCGAGCGGGAGGCCTTCGCGGTAGTTTGGGCCCTGAAGAAGCTGAGGCCCTACCTGTTCGGTACTCACTTCCAGGTCCAGACCGACCACCGACCTCTCCGGTGGCTAATGCAGATGAGAGGGGAGAATCCCAAATTGCTGCGCTGGTCCATCTCCCTCCAGGGGATGGACTTCACTGTCGAACACCGGCCGGGCGCGGACCACGCCAACGCTGACGGCCTGTCCCGATTCTTCCGCCTCAGCGAAGAGAACCCCCAAGAGGATGGGTAGTTCTCCCCGCCTTCAGCTGGGGGGGAAGCGTGTTGGACCCGGCCTCGTGGCGTGGTTCACCTCTGTCCCTCCACACCCTGTGAGCGTAGGCCTGACCCCCGAGTCCCCTGCGCAGCCTCCCCATTAGTGTAGCCTGCAACCCGAGCCTGGTCGTCCTACCCCAGTTAAGCCTAGATCCCCCTGGAACCTCGACCAGGCCTGCCTTCCCCGCTCCACTCCCGGCTCCGAGCGCCTAACCTTGCATGCCCCACAAGGCCCGGACGCCATCTTCCATTCCTGACTTCCCTGTCTCCCTGGGCCTAGCGTGACCCCGGCCCCAGCGAAACCCAGACTCCAAAGGCGCGCCAGTCCCGGCTGGGGGGTAAAGGGCTCCCCGAGTGAGATAAGCCAGGGAGTTTCGATGGCACCTCCGGCCTCCCCTGAGGGGCTGGTTTCTGTCACACCTTTGGCCCTCCCCTGTGGGCCAGTTTCGATCACCCCTCTGGCCTCCCCGAGGGCTGGCTCCAGACCCGCTGGGCGTCTGGGAATTCCCGGACCCATCTTTCAAAGGGATCAAAGAGCCAACCGCCGGACCTCGCCAACGACCAGCCCCCAGGGCCGGAGACCTCTGCCTGCGAGGGTCCGGAGATCAAAGAGCCAAAGGACTATAACTGGGCCCGCCTGACAACTAGCGGGCAGTTGTATCTTGGACCTGAAGCCTGCTGATCTGATCGCGGCTGACCCTAAGAAGACTCACCTGGAACCTCTGAGCCCTGCTGACGCTGTCGCGGCTCCTTCTTCGCCTTAAGGAACTGAACCACCGGAGCCCTGCTGACGCTGTCGCGGCTCGATCTCTAAAGACCACCGGAGCCCTGCTGACGCTGTCGCGGCTCGACCTCTAAGACCATCCGAGCCCTGCTGACGCTGTCGCGGCTCTCACGAACCTCTCCCGATCGAGCCCTGCTGACCTCGTTGCGGCTCGAGGAGTACTCTGGTCCGGCTGGACCATCGAGACCACCATCACGACCGGGCCGACTCGACGAAGGTGAGGCAGCCAGTACGAACACCATCCCGTACCCCCCGGCTCGAGGATTGAGAGCTGTGCGTGGGGTACGCCTCGTATGGACCCAGAGACTAAAAGACTGTCCCGCTTCCCCCTTCCCGAATCCTCAGAGACTTTGTGGTCCTGTTGCCACTGTGTATATAAGAGTGCTTCCTTCATTACTTGCTTATATAAAGAACTTGTTCCTAAAACCCGGCGGTGTGGTGTCTGTTCGTAGTGTGGTGTGAGCTCAGTGTGTACGATCCCAAACCCAAAGGCCTCCCCGGCGAGGACCTCACAATCAAGACTCGGCAAGTTCTGTGGGAGAGGTGGATCTTGGGGTGTCTGGGTGAGCACAACCTGGCCCTCGGAGATTGCCCCTTCCAACATTGGTGGCAGCGGTGGGATAAGAACCTACGTCTAGGGATCGTACAGTACTGACACACTACCCGAACAAAGAGCAGCCATGAGCGTCACTACCGACAAGACCACCTTCCAGATGGAGCTTCTGGGAGACTATTCGCACCGTGAGCTCAAGCAATTCTGCAAAGATCTCCATATCCCGTCAACGGGATTAAACACCAAAGAGGACTTCCAACAAGCTCTAACAGCCTGGGTGGAGACCGGAGCCCAACCTCCAGCACCGACGGAAGCCGATGGAGGGGGAGCACCCCTGATCGAAACCCACGCCCCAGAGCAAGAAAGAGCAGAGTCCCCGACGCGGACTTACAGCCCCGAGAGAGGTCTGTCTCGAGAAGATATGACCGACCGAGAACGCAACCGAAACCACGAGCTAGAACTAGCCCGTTTGAAAATGGAAGGAGAACTCAAGCTGGCCGAGAAGAAGCTAGCCATCGAGCAGCTGCGGCTGCAAGGAGAACTGGAGGAGAAGAAGCTCCAGCGAGAACACGACGGAAAGAAGCTCCAGCTGGAGCACGAGCGCAGCATATTGGAAATCGAACTAAAGGCCCGGAACGAAGGCAACCAAACAGCAGCGACCCGAGAGTCTGGTCCCCCAGTGGAATAAAGAATATTATAAAAACGATGACATCCAGCAATGGTTCAAGGCCTACGAGGTAGCTATGACCTCACACCGAGTTCCACAGAAAGATTGGGGAGCCGGGCTGTGGGGTCGATTCCTGAGTGAGGGGAGAGACACCCTACTCGACCTACCGTCTGCCGAACAGACCTCCTACAGCCACATGAAAGAGGCCCTCCTCACAAGGTACGGGCTCACTCCAGAAATGTACCGCCAACGCTTCCGAGAATGCAAGAAGATCCCCGGCACCACGTGGGTAGAATATGTCAATTTCTACAGCCGGGCCCTGGAAGGGTGGATCAAGGGCAGCAAAGTATCCACCTTCGAGGGGCTCATCGACCTCATTGCGTATGAGCACTTGTCCCTGAATTGCTTTGTGGAACTCCGACAGCACCTCCTTGACAGCAAGTTGGCCGACCCCCGGAAGCTGGCCGTCGAGGCCGATCGCTGGGTGAGCACCAGAGTACCCCGGGGGCCCGGGGGGGACACTGACCAAAACGAACAAGGACCATCCCGCCCGAGGGGAGGAGGGGGTCAGAATAGACAGAGGGGTTCCCAGGTAGGGTCCCCGCGCAGTCCCCCCAGAAACCAGCCAGGTACCTCGCCTCCCACAGCGCGCGCAGGGTTTCCCCCAGCTAGGCCAGGGCCCCGGGTCAGCCAAGCCTGCTACCATTGCCAGAAACCCGGGCACTATGCCAATGACCCCCGCTGCCCCTTGTTCCAGAAGCCTGCCGCTGCAGGGCCCCCAGTGCGCCACATCACCTCCGTAGCCCTAGAAGAGGAGGGGGAGGAAGAGTTCGAGGGAGCTGAACCCGCAGCTATGATGTTAGTCTCCTTGGATGATAGGGAGATGGTCCCCGGAGCTCCCCTACCCGACAACACAGAGAAGTACCGGCAGCAGGTGACTGTCAATGGCCATCACATAGGGGCGCTCCGAGACACTGGGGCCAGTATCACCGCCGTCAAACGGCACCTCGTCACCGAAGCCCAGATTGTTCCCCCCATCTCCTGCAGGGTGATCGCAGCCGATAACTCCGTCCGCACCTGCCGGATAGCTCAAGTCCCGTTCGAGTGGGGGGGCGTCTCTGGAGAGTTACGGGTGGCGGTCCGCTCCGACATGCCGGTGGACTACCTGCTCGGCAAC
Source organism: Lissotriton helveticus (assembly GCF_964261635.1). Classification (NCBI taxonomy): domain Eukaryota; kingdom Metazoa; phylum Chordata; class Amphibia; order Caudata; family Salamandridae; genus Lissotriton; species Lissotriton helveticus. The sequence continues at coordinate 88,689 of NW_027611737.1, forward strand.
GATCTAGAGAGCTCCCCATGGCAGCGGGTTGAGAAAAGGACCCACTTAGAGATGGTGGGCCTACCCGAGTGGGCCTGTGTGAGTACCCGGTCGATGACCGCCCGAAGGCCCGCCCCCGAAGGGGTGACCTTAGAGGTGGCCCCGGCGACCCCCGAGGACCCCGAGGTCCCTGAACCCTTTGAGACCCCTGAGCTATTCCCCGGGGAGAGCTTCCCCCTCGACGCAGGGCCCATCGGCCCCGACGTCGAACCGACCCCGAGCTTGGACGACCTTCCTGAGCTGGCCCAATGGCGCCAGGAAGGGGGACCGTCCCGAGAAGAGTTATGCCTAGAGCAGACATCCTGCCCATCCCTGGTGGGGCCGCGGCATCAGGCCGCCACCCAGGCCGCCGGTGACCAGTCCGGCTCCCACTTTATCTATTGGGAAAACGGCCTATTATACAGCGAGCAAAAGTCCGCCGAGCTAGGGTCCGGCCGAGTGCTGGTGGTCCCCCTACGCTTCCGCGGCTTTCTCCTGAACCTGGCCCATGACGTGCCCCTGGCGGGACACCTGGGACAAGACAAAACATACCAGCGCCTGGTCACCCACTTCTGCTGGCCGGGCATGCGCTCCGATGTGGAGGCCCACTGTAAATCCTGCCCCACTTGTCAGTCCAGCGGAAAGAGCGGAGGGAAGCGCAAGGCTCCTCTCCAACCCTTCCCCGTGGTCAGTACCCCCTTTGAGAGGGTGGGAATCGACATTGTGGGCCCACTAGACCCCCGAACCTCCTTGGGGCACCGCCTTATCCTGGTGCTGGTAGACCATGCCACCCGATACCCCGAAGCTGTTCCCCTCCGAACGGTGACCGCCCCCGTAGTGGGGCGGGCCCTCATGGCCATCTTCTCCCGGGTGGGATTCCCTCGAGAGGTCATCAGTGACCGAGGGACCAACTTCATCTCGAAATACATGAAGTCCCTTTGGCGACAATGTGGGGTGACGTACAAGTTCACCACCCCATACCACCCCCAGGGTAACGGCCTGGTGGAACGCTTCAACCGGACCCTCAAGGGAATGATCATGGGACTCGAAGAGCCCCTGAGGCGTAAGTGGGACGTCCTCCTTCCCTGTCTCCTCTTCGCGTACCGCGAAGTTCCCCAGAAATCCCTGGGGTTCAGCCCCTTCGAACTGCTCTACGGGCACCCCGTCCGGGGACCCCTCACCCTGGTCAAGGAAGGGTGGGAGACGGCGGCCCCAGAGCCCCCTCCCGATGTGTTTCGATACATTTTGGCCCTCCGGAACCAGACGAGGAAGTTCCGAGAGCTGGCCGAGGCAAACCTCGAAGCCAGCCAAGAAGAAATGAAACGGTGGTATGACAAAAATGCCACTCTGGTCGAGTTTCAGCCCGGACAGCAGGTCTGGGTTATGGCCCCCGTAGAGCCCTGTGCCCTGCAAGACAAGTGGACAGGGCCCTTCAAGGTGGTAGAGCGCAAGAGTCAGGTGACCTACCTCATCGATGTAGAGTCCCCCAGGAACCCCTTGCGGGTCCTTCACGTGAACCGCCTCAAGCCCCACTTCGCCCGGTCCGAGTTGAGCTTGCTCCTCGCCACGGACGATGGGGAAGAAGAAGAAACGGAGCCTCTCCCGATCTCCTGTGTACCAGAGAGAAAGACGGCTCCGTAGAGCGAGTGAGTCTCTCCTCCTCCCTCTCTCCCGAGCAGCGCGAGGACTGTCGCCAGTTGTTGGGACAGTTCTCGGACCTCTTCTCCCTCACCCCCGGCGTCACCAACTGGTGCGTCCACGACGTGGACACCGGGGACAGCCCACCGGTACGGCACCGAGGCTACCGCGTCCCTGACCGAGTCCGGGCCTGTATTAAGGCCGAGGTATCAAAGATGCTAGCTCTCGGGGTGGTCGAAGCCTCTGACAGCCCATGGGCTAGCCCCGTGGTCCTGGTTCCGAAGGCAGCCACCCCCGGTGCTGTTCCCGAGCTGAGGTTCTGCGTTGACCACCGCGGGCTCAACGCAGTCACCAGAACAGATGCTCATCCCATCCCCCGAGCCGACGAGCTTATCGATCGCCTCGGGGCTGCTCGCTTCCTTAGCACGTTCGACCTGACCAGTGGATACTGGCAGATCGCCCTCACCGAGGGAGCAAAGGAAAGATCCGCTTTTTCCACCCCGGATGGTCACTACCATTTCCGGGTGATGCCCTTCGGAATGAAGAACGCCCCCGCCACCTTCCAGAGGCTGGTGAACCAGGTATTGGCGGGGTTGGAGGAGTTCAGCGCTGCGTATCTGGACGATATTGCAGTGTACAGTTCCCACTGGCCCGAGCACCTCCAGCACCTCTGGGCGGTGCTGACGACCCTGAGAAGGGCCGGTCTCACCATTAAGGCAAGCAAGTGCCAGATCGGACAAGGGTCCGTAATCTACCTCGGGCACCAGGTCGGAAGCGGCCTCGTAGCCCCCCTCCAGCCCAAGATCGATGCCATCGTGGCCTGGGAGGCCCCCACGACCCAGACGGAAGTGCGGGCATTTCTAGGGCTCACGGGGTACTACCGCCGGTTCATTAAGAGTACGGCAGCATCGTAGCCCCCCTCACGGAGTTAACCTCCAAAAACCAGCCGAAGAAAGTCAGCTGGACCCCCGCCTGCCAAGAGGCGTTCGAAACGTTAAAAGACGCCATGTGCACTGCCCCCATCTTGCAGGCCCCCGACTACTCACGAGAGTTTGTAGTCCAGACGGACGCGTCCGAGCATGGCATCGGAGCCGTCCTGTCCCAGGTGAATGAGAATGGCCTAGACCACCCAGTGGCATTCATTAGCCGGAGGCTACTCCCTCGAGAACAAAGGTGGAGCACCATCGAGCGGGAGGCCTTCGCGGTAGTTTGGGCCCTGAAGAAGCTGAGGCCCTACCTGTTCGGTACTCACTTCCGGGTCCAGACCGACCACCGACCTCTCCGGTGGCTAATGCAGATGAGAGGGAAGAATCCCAAATTGCTGCGCTGGTCCATCTCCCTCCAGGGGATGGACTTCACTGTCGAACACCGGCCGGGCGCGGACCACGCCAACGCTGACGGCCTGTCCCGATTCTTCCGCCTCAGCGAAGAGAACCCCCAAGAGGATGGGTAGTTCTCCCCGCCTTCAGCTGGGGGGGACGCGTGTTGGACCCGGCCTCGTGGCGTGGTTCACCTCTGTCCCTCCACACCCTGTGAGTGTAGGCCTGTCCCCCGAGTCCCCTGCGTAGCCTCCCCATTAGTGTAGCCTGCAACCCGAGCCTGGTCGTCCTACCCCAGTTAAGCCTAGATCCCCCTGGAACCTCGACCAGGCCTGCCTTCCCCGCTCCACTCCCGGCTCCGAGCGCCTAACCTTGCATGCCCCACAAGGCCCGGACGCCATCTTCCCTTCCTGACTTCCCTGTCTCCCTGGGCCTAGCGTGACCCCGGCCCCAGCGAAACCCAGACTCCAAAGGCGCGCCAGTCCCGGCTGGGGGGTAAAGGGCTCCCCGAGTGAGATAAGCCAGGGAGTTTCGATGGCACCTCCGGCCTCCCCTGAGGGGCTGGTTTCTGTCACACCTTTGGCCCTCCCCTGTGGGCCAGTTTCGATCACCCCTCTGGCCTCCCCGAGGGCTGGCTCCTGACCCGCTGGGCGTCTGGGAATTCCCGGACCCATCTTTCAAAGGGATCAAATAGCCAACCGCCGGACCTCGCCAACGACCAGCCCCCAGGGCCGGAGACCTCTGCCTGCGAGGGTCCGGAGATCAAAGAGCCAAAGGACTATAACTGGGCCCGCCTGACAACTAGCGGGCAGTTGTATCTTGGACCTGAAGCCTGCTGATCTGATCGCGGCTGACCCTAAGAAGACTCACCTGGAACCTCTGAGCCCTGCTGACGCTGTCGCGGCTCCTTCTTCGCCTTAAGGAACTGAACCACCGGAGCCCTGCTGACGCTGTCGCGGCTCGATCTCTAAAGACCACCGGAGCCCTGCTGACGCTGTCGCGGCTCGACCTCTAAGACCATCCGAGCCCTGCTGACGCTGTCGCGGCTCTCACGAACCTCTCCCGATCGAGCCCTGCTGACCTCGTTGCGGCTCGAGGAGTACTCTGGTCCGGCTGGACCATCGAGACCACCATCACGACCGGGCCGACTCGACGAAGGTGAGGCAGCCAGTACGACCACCATCCCGTACCCCCCGGCTCGAGGATTGAGAGCTGTGCGTGGGGTACGCCTCGTACGGACCCAGAGACTAAAAGACTGTCCCGCTTCCCCCTTCCCGAATCCTCAGAGACTTTGTGGTCCTGTTGCCACTGTGTATATAAGAGTGCTTCCTTCATTACTTGCTTATATAAAGAACTTGTTCCTAAAACCCAACGGTGTGGTGTCTGTTCGTAGTGTGGTGTGAGCTCAGTGTGTACGATCCCAAACCCAAAGGCCTCCCCGGCGAGGACCTCACAATCAAGACTCGGCAAGTTCTGTGGGAGAGGTGGATCTTGGGGTGTCTGGGTGAGCACAACCTGGCCCTCGGAGATTGCCCCTTCCAACATTGGTGGCAGCGGTGGGATAAGAACCTACGTCTAGGGATCGTACAGTACTGACACACTACCCGAACAAAGAGCAGCCATGAGCGTCACTACCGACAAGACCACCTTCCAGATGGAGCTTCTGGGAGACTATTCGCACCGTGAGCTCAAGCAATTCTGCAAAGATCTCCATATCCCGTCAACGGGATTAAACACCAAAGAGGACTTCCAACAAGCTCTAACAGCCTGGGTGGAGACCGGAGCCCAACCTCCAGCACCGACGGAAGCCGATGGAGGGGGAGCACCCCTGATCGAAACCCACGCCCCAGAGCAAGAAAGAGCAGAGTCCCCGACGCGGACTTACAGCCCCGAGAGAGGTCTGTCTCGAGAAGAGATGACCGACCGAGAACGCAACCGAAACCACGAGCTAAAACTAGCCCGTTTGAAAATGGAAGGAGAACTCAAGCTGGCCGAGAAGAAGCTAGCCATCGAGCAGCTGCGGCTGCAAGGAGAACTGGAGGAGAAGAAGCTCCAGCGAGAACACGACGGAAAGAAGCTCCAGCTGGAGCACGAGCGCAGCATATTGGAAATCGAACTAAAGGCCCGGAACGAAGGCAACCAAACAGCAGCGACCCGAGAGTCTGGTCCCCCAGTGGAACCCAAGGTCCACATCCCCAAGGATGTGGTCAAAGAATATTATAAAAACGATGACATCCAGCAATGGTTCAAGGCCTACGAGGTAGCTATGACCTCACACCGAGTTCCACAGAAAGATTGGGGAGCCGGGCTGTGGGGTCGATTCCTGAGTGAGGGGAGAGACACCCTACTCGACCTACCGTCTGCCGAACAGACCTCCTACAGCCACATGAAAGAGGCCCTCCTCACAAGGTACGGGCTCACTCCAGAAATGTACCGCCAACGCTTCCGAGAATGCAAGAAGATCCCCGGCACCACGTGGGTAGAATATGTCAATTTCTACAGCCGGGCCCTGGAAGGGTGGATCAAGGGCAGCAAAGTATCCACCTTCGAGGGGCTCATCGACCTCATTGCGTATGAGCACTTGTCCCTGAATTGCTTTGTGGAACTCCGACAGCACCTCCTTGACAGCAAGTTGGCCGACCCCCGGAAGCTGGCCGTCGAGGCCGATCGCTGGGTGAGCACCAGAGTACCCCGGGGGCCCGGGGGGGACACTGGCCGAAACGAACAGGGACCATCCCGCCCGAGGGGAGGAGGGGGTCAGAATAGACAGAGGGGTTCCCAGGTAGGGTCCCCGCGCAGTCCCCCCAGAAACCAGCCAGGTACCTCGCCTCCCACAGCGCGTGCAGGGTTTCCCCCAGCTAGGCCAGGGCCCCGGGTCAGCCAAGCCTGCTACCATTGCCAGAAACCCGGGCACTATGCCAATGACCCCCGCTGCCCCTTGTTCCAGAAGCCTGCCGCTGCAGGGCCCCCAGTGCGCCACATCACCTCCGTAGCCCTAGAAGAGGAGGGGGAGGAAGAGTTCGAGGGAGCTGAACACGCAGCTATGATGTTAGTCTCCTTGGGTGATAGGGAGATGGTCCCCGGAGCTCCCCTACCCGACAACACAGAGAAGTACCGGCAGCAGGTGACTGTCAATGGCCATCACATAGGGGCGCTCCGAGACACTGGGGCCAGTATCACCGCCGTCAAACGGCACCTCGTCACCGAAGCCCAGATTGTTCCCCCCATCTCCTGCAGGGTGATCGCAGCCGATAACTCCGTCCGCACCTGCCGGATAGCTCAAGTCCTGTTCGAGTGGGGGGGCGTCTCTGGAGAGTTACGGGTGGCGGCCCGCTCCGACATGCCGGTGGACTACCTGCTCGGCAACGATCTAGAGAGCTCCCCATGGCAGCGGGTTGAGAAAAGGACCCACTTAGAGATGGTGGGCCTACCCGAGTGGGCCTGTGTGAGTACCCGGTCGATGACCGCCCGAAGGCCCGCCCCCGAAGGGGTGACCTTAGAGGCGGCCCCGGCGACCCCCGAGGACCCCGAGGTCCCTGAACCCTTTGAGACCCCTGAGCTATTCCCCGGGGAGAGCTTCCCCCTCGACGCAGGGCCCATCGGCCCCGACGTCGAACCGACCCCGAGCTTGGACGACCTTCCTGAGCTGGCCCAATGGCGCCAGGAAGGGGGACCGTCCCGAGAAGAGTTCTGCCTAGAGCAGACATCCTGCCCATCCCTGGTGGGGCCGCGGCAGCAGGCCGCCACCCAGGCCGCCGGTGACCAGTCCGGCTCCCACTTTATCTATTGGGAAAACGGCCTATTATACAGCGAGCAAAAGTCCGCCGAGCTAGGGTCCGGCTGAGTGCTGGTGGTCCCCCTACGCTTCCGCGGCTTTCTCCTGAACCTGGCCCATGACGTGCCCCTGGCGGGACACCTGGTGTAGGAAGGTGGCTACCTGACTATGGTTACCCCAGATTTTTTGCCTGTGTTTAGCTGGTTTTTTGACTTAGTTGACCTGGTTCCCTGCTAATCAGGGCCCCAGGCCATCTGCTCTCTCTGTAAAATGGATTCCATGTACCCTAGGTACATACCAATTGGAAATGGACTCCTTGTCAGCCCCTGTAGAATGCACTATAGGTGCACAGGGCATAGGGGCCACTAAGGCCTACCAGGGGCTGCAGCATATCTTTTGCCACCCCTGGCTGGTTCTTAAATTGACACAACTGGCTGATCACTCAGCTGGGGTAAGGTGGTGTACACACCCCTTGCTTAGATATAGTATACCTATGTCTAAACCTATATCTGGACACATGTAAACCTGTGAGCCACTCCTATAGAAAGGCCTCACCAATCCTGGAGGCTGGGTGCATGGTTTTTATGTGAGATGGAGCTCTAGCATGAGCTGAGCCTGTCTGCAGCCGTCGGGAACAAATCCCTAAGCTGTTTCAGGATAATGCCATACCATATACTATTAAGTGCCTTATAATCCTCGCGGTTATTTAGCAACTCTGGTTTGGCTTTATCAAAAACATTTCGTGTAAGGTGTCATACGCTTTGGAATACCATCCCCTCGCCAGTTCTGGCGACGGGGATGGCATTCCACCCCTCTAGAGGGGTAAGACATGTTACTTCACTTTAATGCGGTTGATTTCTCCAAAGGCCTTAAGATCCACAAAATGGATGCCTCTGCCACAGACAAATGTCTGGACCCCTGGAGCTGACCGAAACCCAGTCAAGGGGGTCCTGGACAAAGGGTTTCCTGTCACAGGAGGGTGTCACCGCCCTCCAGACAGGAGATAGTGTATTGTAGCAGGGAGGTTTGAAAGAAACCAGACACTGCCTGGGGCGCACAAGGCTGCCCCTTGCATGATCCGGCCAAACCGGTTCTGGGGCACTCCAGCCCTCGTGCCAGGGCGGCCTGGATCAAAGGAAGGGGGTGTATCCACCCACTTCCTGGGTCCCACCCATAGGAGGGGACCTAGCAGGTAATCACGCCCACCAGATTCGAATAAGAGTGGGAGCAGTGCCAATGCACATCGGATTTCCTGGAAGAAACATTTGAAACGATATTCTGGACCCTTCGCCCTCCATCTCAACGTGGAAGCCCGAAGAATCTCCCTTGTGGTCAAGGAGTGACCACCCTGCAGCAGCAGGCACCATCCAGCCCTCGACGTCTACTTAGTTGCAGTTCCCGCCGGAACTCGAGCGACTGAGATCGACGAGATCAAGCCTGCCCAGCTTCTAACAGCCCGATCCACAGTCCCTGCAAAGCTGAGACCCGTGGAGGCGACCGGAAGCGTGGGGCACGCCATCTTGAAGTGACCACGAGACGCTGACCGTGCAGCCCACGAGTGACCCTCGAAGCTGTACACCGGGGTTTGAGAAGCCCCCACCCTGAGCTACTCCTGAGCCGAAGTTCAGCCCTCCACACTCGACGAGTGCTGCGTGGGGCCCTTTGGCACGATTTGGCTCAACGCGTTGGCCCGGTCACTTGCCAGCTGGCTTGTGGTCCCTGTGCCGACGAACTACCGAAGAAGACTCGTGAATCTGGTTGCTCCAGATCCACACCAGCTCCCCTGAAAAGGAGCCCCGACTCTGACCTTCCTGGTCCGAGTGAGAAGCAATCTTCCGATCCTGCGTGGATTGCTCTTACCAAGGCTTGTTTGCTCCAAACCTGAAGCCGACTGCACCGACGGTGAGAGCCTGCGTGGGACAGATCGTGACCTGCTCCTGGACGTCGCAGATGCCCCAGAGCCCACGTGACAGCGGAGAGAAGCTCCTCGACGACCACCTGATTGCGCCCGACATTGCCTGGTTCCGTCCTGGTTCCACCCTGGTCACTGCTGAGTGACCCAGACTCTGTCCCCTCTGCTTTCAGGTACTCTACAACTTGAGTCCACCCTTGGACTCCACCGGACACTTCGTCTTCACCCTGCCTGCAGCCCTTTCAGCTTCAAGCACCAAGAGCCTGCGTGTCAAAACCCGACGCCACTTCGACCCTGTGCACCCACTTCCTGTGGGTGAGGTAACTTTGCTCCGCCGGTGTTCCCACACTGGTGCACACCTCTAGGGTCTGTGTGTTAAGTTTTGTTCCTCTAGGTTCAGCGGAAGTGTCCTTAAACTTTAACTATTTGACTTTTACGCACCATTGGTTAACATTGGTGCATGCGTGCGCTTTCCGCACATCTCCCGAATCCCGAGGGCCATTCCCGACTTCAGCATTGCTTGTCCTGACTGCTCCCAGCGATTCCCTAGGCCCTAGGCCTAACCACTGCTCGAGTGGCATCTCTTATACCACTTGTTTAGTATATGGTTTGAGTGGCCACCCGCCCTCATCCATAATTGTGCAACTTGTATGTTTAAACAGTGCTTTTGATTTAACGCTTGTGCCCCTTTATTCATAAAGAATACTGGGGATTGTTTTTAGTAATAAACACATATATTTTTATAATATATACTTGTGTGGTGTCCTTTCATTTGGTATTACAGGATTGTATGTGGTAAAACAGCTCGCTTAACACGACCTCTTAAGTAAAGCCTTTAGGCTGCTTAGTCCATGCTACCCCTAGGATAGCTTGTCTAATAAGGTTGACTTACAACCAGACACCATAAGGGGATTGTTTGGTCAGGTAGTAGGTGGTTCCAGAATTGGAAACATCCCCTACCAGGCCAACTTCTCACATTGGTGAGCAGCGGTGCGGATTTGAGCTTGCTGTTGTTTTACCATTGCAATCTTTATATCAAATTGAAAGATCACATCAAGTACCTCTAGGTACATATAAAATCAAAAGCTTAGCATATTAAGTTCTACTGAACTTAGTAGTTGTAGGTTGAAGGGAGTAGCACACCCCTGACTACAACTCACTAGCAAGGTCCAGTAGGAAAACACTTAGTGTAGGTAAGTGCACCACTTACACCTCACTAGTAACCATGTCTGACACAGGAAAGGCCTCAGGGTCTAGTCCTGTGACAGTTGACCCTACCCAGGCAACTTTTGGATATGACAAACTAACCCGCAGAGACTTGATTGCCTTGTGCAAAGCAAGAGGGTTAAAAAGGGGCAGAAGCCCCACCTGCCTAATCCTGGTAGAAATCCTAGAACAGGATGACTTAGAGAAGGCAAAAGCAGCTTCCCTAGACACAGGGAACCCCCCTGTAGTTGATCCCCCTGAAGAGGAGGATGATGATGACTTGGATGAGGACTCAGAGGTTGAGGACTTAGAAGTACAGGATCAGGGTAGCCAGGTTCCAGTTGGTAGGCTTAGCCAGGCCAACTTGGACCTACTGGGGAATGGAGAGGGCCAGCACCTCCCCAGAACCCCACATGGGATTCTCCCAGGCAACAGAAGAGTGAGATCTCCCTCAGGGGACTCTCATATTTCTAGTGCCTCCAGAGAATCAGAGAGAGGCATGAGTGCTTCTCAGAAAGCTGAGCATAGGGCCAGAATGAGGGCTGTCCAACTCCAAATAGAGAGGGAGGAGGTAGCCTTGGCTCAAGCTAAACTTAGCATGGCCCAAGCTAAACTTGCCTTGGCAAGAGAGAAAAAATTGTGTGGCTTAGATGCCACTGGTGGCAGCAATATTCCTAAAGAGAAACCCAGGTCCTATGACAGTAGAAACCTGACAAAGATTGTGCCCCCCTTCAAAGAAGGGGATGACATCCACAAATGGATGACTGCTCTTGAGAGAGCCTGCATGGTACAGCAGGTTCCTGAGGAACAGTGGGCAGCAATCTTATGGTACTCCTTTTCAGAGAAAGGGAGGGACAAGCTCCTCACTGTCAGACATGAGGATGCAAACAATTACAAAGTCCTGAAGAGTGTTCTGATAGATGGGTTTGGCTTAACCACTGAACAGTACAGGTTCAAGTTCAGAGACACCCAGAAGACACAGACTCAGGACTGGACTGATTTTGTAGATTGTGCTACTAAGGCTCTGGAGGGTTGGCTACATGGCAGCAAAGTACATGACTTTACAGGATTGTATAATTTGATTATGAGGGAGCAGATCCTAAGTAATTGTCAGAACCAGCTCTTACACCAGCACCTGGTAGACTCTGATCTGACCTCTCCCCAAGAATTGGGAAAGAAGGCAGACAAATGGGTCAGAACCAGGATTAGGCCTAAGAATCAGGACAGTAACCAGAAGAAGGAGTCTACCAAGCCTCAAGATAAGGGTGGGGATAAAAATAAAGAAAAGACTTCCCCAGGGCCCCAAAACTCCAAGGATGGGGGTGGGTCCCAAGACACTTCTTCAACTGAGAAAAAGCCTTATTGTTATGCCTGTAAACAGGTGGGGCATTACAAAACAGACAGCTGTTGTCCCAAGAATAACAATAAAGAAAATATACCTCCAAAGCCAGCTTCAACACCTCCTGTTACTGTCAGCAGTAATCCCCCAGGAAGTGGAAGCACACCCAGGAATCTGGGTGGGTTTACTTTTGGAAATCAGGTGGACCCTGGCCTATCCAGGTCCCCATCACCCAATGATCTTGTTTATGAGGTTGGCATGGGGTTTGCCAACTTCTCTGCTTGCCCAAATACTTTGAGCAAGTATAGACAAGAACCCATCATCAATGGTTTGAAAGTTGAGGCTTTTAGAGACACAGGGGCTAGCATCACCATGGTGGCTGATGGCATAGTCCCCTCTAAGCAACTTTTACCTGGTGCCACATACCAGGTTACAAACATTGATGGAATCCAAACAAATCATCCCATGGCAGTAGTAAGTCTCAGCTGGGGAGGTGTCATTGGCCCAAAGAGAGTGGCAGTGTCACCAAACTTGCCTGTAGACTGCCTACTTGGTAATGATTTGGAGATCTCAGCCTGGGCTGAGGTTGAACAGGAAACCCATTCTAGAATGGTGAATTCCAATGGAAAGGTTAGTGGGGCTGTAATGGCTACAGCCCCCATTCAAGATGTCCTTCCTGAAAAGGTTGGTAGGGCTGAGAAACTCTCTGCCCCATCTTTAGCAAAAGCTCTTCCTGACCAGAATAGCAAAGCTGTTATGATAACAGCAGAAACCCAAACTGAGTCTCCTCCTGAAAAGGTTGGTGGGGCTGTGATGGCCACAGCCCAAACTCAAACTGACACGTGTGTTGTGAAACCTGAAATGATGGATAACTCCACACAAACTGAGAGCATGGAGGAGGAAGAGAAATCTCCCCCTCACCAGACTTTAGGACAGGATCAGCCTCCTCAGGGAACTGATCTTACCCCTGATGAAGGAACTGCCCCAGAGGTGGTTGGGCCTAGCCTGACAGAACCTCTGATGTCAGTGGACCCTTCTCAGGTGGGACCCAGTCTGGAGCAGGTAACCTGCCCCTCTCTACCCTGCCTTAGCCAGCCCAGGGCTGCAGAGGACAAGAAGGACAGTGAGACCCAGAGGGCCCCCTGTCAAATAAAGCACCCCCATCAAAAGATTAGGTGCACCAAAACTAGTAGCCCTAGTAAGGTGAAAACTTTAAAAACTCCTGAGGGAGCCCCCTTAAAAACAGTTAGGGACCTCCCACAGATGGATTCTGTTGGGCACAGCCAAACCTGGGACCCAAGGGGCCCAAACCTGAACTGTCCCTCCAGCAAGCCAAACAGAGGGACCCAGCCTCCAGCTTTAGGTAGCCAGAGGTTGACCCTGAGAGCACAGTGCAACTCAGTTAAAGAGAGAAAGGCACACATGGTGGAAGATAATTGGAGGAAGCTAAGCCCTAAATTAGTAGAGCCTCGCTTCAATACTCCATATCCAAACCAGCCTTTAACTTTGCATAAACACACCCAAGGTAGTGATTCCCTATGGTGGAGACCCTCTAATACCCAAAGGGTGAGGGACTGCTTAGTGGACCATGAGACAGGGGGTACCCATGCTAGTGCAGGTACTTCCTTATATGGCCACTCAGGCAATATAGGCTTACCTGGCCAAGGATAGCCTTATCTCCTTTCGTTTGGGGGGGGGTTATGTAGGAAGGTGGCTACCTGACTATGGTTACCCCAGATTTTTTGCCTGTGTTTAGCTGGTTTTTTGACTTAGTTGACCTGGTTCCCTGCTAATCAGGGCCCCAGGCCATCTGCTCTCTCTGTAAAATGGATTCCATGTACCCTAGGTACATACCAATTGGAAATGGACTCCTTGTCAGCCCCTGTAGAATGCACTATAGGTGCACAGGGCATAGGGGCCACTAAGGCCTACCAGGGGCTGCAGCATATCTTTTGCCACCCCTGGCTGGTTCTTAAATTGACACAACTGGCTGATCACTCAGCTGGGGTAAGGTGGTGTACACACCCCTTGCTTAGATATAGTATACCTATGTCTAAACCTATATCTGGACACATGTAAACCTGTGAGCCACTCCTATAGAAAGGCCTCACCAATCCTGGAGGCTGGGTGCATGGTTTTTATGTGAGATGGAGCTCTAGCATGAGCTGAGCCTGTCTGCAGCCGTCGGGAACAAATCCCTAAGCTGTTTCAGGATAATGCCATACCATATACTATTAAGTGCCTTATAATCCTCGCGGTTATTTAGCAACTCTGGTTTGGCTTTATCAAAAACATGTCGTGTAAGGTGTCATACGCTTTGGAATACCATCCCCTCGCCAGTTCTGGCGACGGGGATGGCATTCCACCCCTCTAGAGGGGTAAGACATGTTACTTCACTTTAATGCGGTTGATTTCTCCAAAGGCCTTAAGATCCACAAAATGGATGCCTCTGCCACAGACAAATGTCTGGACCCCTGGAGCTGACCGAAACCCAGTCAAGGGGGTCCTGGACAAAGGGTTTCCTGTCACAGGAGGGTGTCACCGCCCTCCAGACAGGAGATAGTGTATTGTAGCAGGGAGGTTTGAAAGAAACCAGACACTGCCTGGGGCGCACAAGGCTGCCCCTTGCATGATCCGGCCAAACCGGTTCTGGGGCACTCCAGCCCTCGTGCCAGGGCGGCCTGGATCAAAGGAAGGGGGTGTATCCACCCACTTCCTGGGTCCCACCCATAGGAGGGGACCTAGCAGGTAATCACGCCCACCAGATTCGAATAAGAGTGGGAGCAGTGCCAATGCACATCGGATTTCCTGGAAGAAACATTTGAAACGATATTCTGGACCCTTCGCCCTCCATCTCAACGTGGAAGCCCGAAGAATCTCCCTTGTGGTCAAGGAGTGACCACCCTGCAGCAGCAGGCACCATCCAGCCCTCGACGTCTACTTAGTTGCAGTTCCCGCCGGAACTCGAGCGACTGAGATCGACGAGATCAAGCCTGCCCAGCTTCTAACAGCCCGATCCACAGTCCCTGCAAAGCTGAGACCCGTGGAGGCGACCGGAAGCGTGGGGCACGCCATCTTGAAGTGACCACGAGACGCTGACCGTGCAGCCCACGAGTGACCCTCGAAGCTGTACACCGGGGTTTGAGAAGCCCCCACCCTGAGCTACTCCTGAGCCGAAGTTCAGCCCTCCACACTCGACGAGTGCTGCGTGGGGCCCTTTGGCACGATTTGGCTCAACGCGTTGGCCCGGTCACTTGCCAGCTGGCTTGTGGTCCCTGTGCCGACGAACTACCGAAGAAGACTCGTGAATCTGGTTGCTCCAGATCCACACCAGCTCCCCTGAAAAGGAGCCCCGACTCTGACCTTCCTGGTCCGAGTGAGAAGCAATCTTCCGATCCTGCGTGGATTGCTCTTACCAAGGCTTGTTTGCTCCAAACCTGAAGCCGACTGCACCGACGGTGAGAGCCTGCGTGGGACAGATCGTGACCTGCTCCTGGACGTCGCAGATGCCCCAGAGCCCACGTGACAGCGGAGAGAAGCTCCTCGACGACCACCTGATTGCGCCCGACATTGCCTGGTTCCGTCCTGGTTCCACCCTGGTCACTGCTGAGTGACCCAGACTCTGTCCCCTCTGCTTTCAGGTACTCTACAACTTGAGTCCACCCTTGGACTCCACCGGACACTTCGTCTTCACCCTGCCTGCAGCCCTTTCAGCTTCAAGCACCAAGAGCCTGCGTGTCAAAACCCGACGCCACTTCGACCCTGTGCACCCACTTCCTGTGGGTGAGGTAACTTTGCTCCGCCGGTGTTCCCACACTGGTGCACACCTCTAGGGTCTGTGTGTTAAGTTTTGTTCCTCTAGGTTCAGCGGAAGTGTCCTTAAACTTTAACTATTTGACTTTTACGCACCATTGGTTAACATTGGTGCATGCGTGCGCTTTCCGCACATCTCCCGAATCCCGAGGGCCATTCCCGACTTCAGCATTGCTTGTCCTGACTGCTCCCAGCGATTCCCTAGGCCCTAGGCCTAACCACTGCTCGAGTGGCATCTCTTATACCACTTGTTTAGTATATGGTTTGAGTGGCCACCCGCCCTCATCCATAATTGTGCAACTTGTATGTTTAAACAGTGCTTTTGATTTAACGCTTGTGCCCCTTTATTCATAAAGAATACTGGGGATTGTTTTTAGTAATAAACACATATATTTTTATAATATATACTTGTGTGGTGTCCTTTCATTTGGTATTACAGGATTGTATGTGGTAAAACAGCTCGCTTAACACGACCTCTTAAGTTAAGCCTTTAGGCTGCTTAGTCCATGCTACCCCTAGGATAGCTTGTCTAATAAGGTTGACTTACAACCAGACACCATAAGGGGATTGTTTGGTCAGGTAGTAGGTGGTTCCAGAATTGGAAACATCCCCTACCAGGCCAACTTCTCACACCTGGGACAAGACAAAACGTACCAGCACCTGGTCACCCACTTCTACTGGCCGGGCATGCGCTCCGATGTGGAGGCCCACTGTAAATCCTGCCCCACTTGTCAGTCCAGCGGAAAGAGCGGAGGGAAGCGCAAGGCTCCTCTCCAACCCTTCCCCGTGGTCAGTACCCCCTTTGAGAGGGTGGGAATCGACATTGTGGGCCCACTCGACCCCCGAACCTCCTTGGGGCACCGCCTTATCCTGGTGCTGGTAGACCATGCCACCCGATACCCCGAAGCCGTTCCCCTCTGAACGGTGACCGCCCCCGTAGTGGGGCGGGCCCTCATGGCCATCTTCTCCCGGGTGGGATTCCCTCGAGAGGTCGTCAGTGACCGAGGGACCAACTTCATCTCGAAATACATGAAGTCCCTTTGGCGACAATGTGGGGTGACGTACAAGTTCACCACCCCATACCACCCCCAGGGTAACGGCCTGGTGGAACGCTTCAACCGGACCCTCAAGGGAATGATCATGGGACTCGAAGAGCCCCTGAGGCGTAAGTGGGACGTCCTCCTTCCCTGTCTCCTCTTCGCGTACCGCGAAGTTCCCCAGAAATCCCTGGGGTTCAGCCCCTTCGAACTGCTCTACGGGCACCCCGTCCGGGGACCCCTCACCCTGGTCAAGGAAGGGTGGGAGACGGCGGCCCCAGAGCCCCCTCCCGATGTGTTTCGATACATTTTGGCCCTCCGGAACCAGACGAGGAAGTTCCGAGAGCTGGCCGAGGCAAACCTCAAAGCCAGCCAAGAAGAAATGAAACGGTGGTATGACCAAAATGCCACTCTGGTCGAGTTTCAGCCCGGACAGCAGGTCTGGGTTATGGCCCCCGTAGAGCCCTGTGCCCTGCAAGACAAGTGGACAGGGCCCTTCAAGGTGGTAGAGCGCAAGAGTCAGGTGACCTACCTCATCGATGTAGAGTCCCCCAGGAACCCCTTGCGGGTCCTTCACGTGAACCGCCTCAAGCCCCACTTCGCCCGGTCCGAGTTGAGCTTGCTCCTCGCCACGGACGATGGGGAAGAAGAAGAAACGGAGCCTCTCCCGATCTCCTGTGTACCAGAGAGAAAGACGGCTCCGTAGAGGGAGTGAGTCTCTCCTCCTCCCTCTCTCCCGAGCAGCGCGAGGACTGTCGCCAGTTGTTGGGACAGTTCTCGGACCTCTTCTCCCTCACCCCCGGCGTCACCAACTGGTGCGTCCACGACGTGGACACCGGGGACAGCCCACCGGTACGGCACCAAGCCTACCGCGTCCCTGACCGAGTCCGGGCCTGTATCAAGGCCGAGGTATCAAAGATGCTAGCTCTCGGGGTGGTCGAAGCCTCTGACAGCCCATGGGCTAGCCCCGTGGTCCTGGTTCCGAAGGCAGCCACCCCCGGTGCTGTTCCTGAGCTGAGGTTCTGCGTTGACTACCGCGGGCTCAACGCAGTCACCAGAACAGATGCTCATCCCATCCCCCGAGCCGACGAGCTTATCGATCGCCTCGGGGCTGCTCGCTTCCTTAGCACGTTCGACCTGACCAGTGGATACTGGCAGATCACCCTCACCGAGGGAGCAAAGGAAAGATCCGCTTTTTCCACCCCGGATGGTCACTACCATTTCCGGGTGATGCCCTTCGGAATGAAGAACGCCCCCGTCACCTTCCAGAGGCTGGTGAACCAGGTATTGGCGGGGTTGGAGGAGTTCAGCGCTGCGTATCTGGACGATATCGCAGTGTACAGTTCCCACTGGCCCGAGCACCTCCAGCACCTCTGGGCGGTGCTGACGACCCTGAGAAGGGCCGGTCTCACCATTAAGGCAAGCAAGTGCCAGATCGGACAAGGGTCCGTAATCTACCTCGGGCACCAGGTCGGAAGCGGCCTCGTAGCCCCCCTCCAGCCCAAGATCGATGCCATCGTGGCCTGGGAGGCCCCCACGACCCAGACGGAAGTGCGGGCGTTTCTAGGGCACACGGCGTACTACCGCCGGTTCATCAAGAGTTACGGCAGCATCGTAGCCCCCCTCACGGAGTTAACCTCCAAAAACCAGCCGAAGAAAGTCAGCTGGACCCCCGCCTGCCAAGAGGCGTTCGAAACGTTAAAAGACGCCATGTGCACTGCCCCCATCTTGCAGGCCCCCGACTACTCACGAGAGTTTGTAGTCCAGACGGATGCGTCCGAGCATGGCATCGGAGCCGTCCTGTCCCAGGTGAATGAGAATGGCCTAGACCACCCAGTGGCATTCATTAGCCGGAGGCTACTCCCTCGAGAACAAAGGTGGAGCACCATCGAGCGGGAGGCCTTCGCGGTAGTTTGGGCCCTGAAGAAGCTGAGGCCCTACCTGTTCGGTACTCACTTCCGGGTCCAGACCGACCACCGACCTCTCCGGTGGCTAATGCAGATGAGAGGGAAGAATCCCAAATTGCTGCGCTGGTCCATCTCCCTCCAGGGGATGGACTTCACTGTCGAACACCGGCCGGGCGCGGACCACGCCAACGCTGATGGCCTGTCCCGATTCTTCCGCCTCAGCGAAGAGAACCCCCAAGAGGATGGGTAGTTCTCCCCGCCTTCAGCTGGGGGGGACGCGTGTTGGACCCGGCCTCGTGGCGTGGTTCACCTCTGTCCCTCCACACCCTGTGAGTGTAGGCCTGTCCCCCGAGTCCCCTGCGTAGCCTCCCCATTAGTGTAGCCTGCAACCCGAGCCTGGTCGTCCTACCCCAGTTAAGCCTAGATCCCCCTGGAACCTCGACCAGGCCTGCCTTCCCCGCTCCACTCCCGGCTCCGAGCGCCTAACCTTGCATGCCCCACAAGGCCCGGACGCCATCTTCCCTACCTGACTTCCCTGTCTCCCTGGGCCTAGCGTGACCCCGGCCCCAGCGAAACCCAGACTCCAAAGGCGCGCCAGTCCCGGCTGGGGGGTAAAGGGCTCCCCGAGTGAGATAAGCCAGGGAGTTTCGATGGCACCTCCGGCCTCCCCTGAGGGGCTGGTTTCTGTCACACCTTTGGCCCTCCCCTGTGGGCCAGTTTCGATCACCCCTCTGGCCTCGACGAGGGCTGGTTCCTGACCCGCTGGGCGTCTGGGAATTCCCGGACCCATCTTTCAAAGGGATCAAATAGCCAACCGCCGGACCTCGCCAACGACCAGCCCCCAGGGCCGGAGACCTCTGCCTGCGAGGGTCCGGAGATCAAAGAGCCAAAGGACTATAACTGGGCCCGCCTGACAACTAGCGGGCAGTTGTATCTTGGACCTGAAGCCCTGCTGATCTGTTCGCGGCTGACCCTAAGAAGACTCACCTGGAACCTCTGAGCCCTGCTGACGCTGTCGCGGCTCCTTCTTCGCCTTAAGGAACTGAACCACCGGAGCCCTGCTGACGCTGTCGCGGCTCGATCTCTAAAGACCACCGGAGCCCTGCTGACGCTGTCGCGGCTCGACCTCTAAGACCATCCGAGCCCTGCTGACGCTGTCGCGGCTCTCACGAACCTCTCCCGATCGAGCCCTGCTGACCTCGTTGCGGCTCGAGGAGTACTCTGGTCCGGCTGGACCATCGAGACCACCATCACGACCGGGCCGACTCGACGAAGGTGAGGCAGCCAGTACGACCACCATCCCGTACCCCCCGGCTCGAGGATTGAGAGCTGTGCGTGGGGTACGCCTCGTACGGACCCAGAGACTAAAAGACTGTCCCGCTTCCCCCTTCCCGAATCCTCAGAGACTTTGTGGTCCTGTTGCCACTGTGTATATAGGAGTGCTTCCTTCATTACTTGCTTATATAAAGAACTTGTTCCTAAAACCCAACGGTGTGGTGTCTGTTCGTAGTGTGGTGTGAGCTCAGTGTGTACGATCCCAAACCCAAAGGCCTCCCCGGCGAGGACCTCACAATCAAGACTCGGCAAGTTCTGTGGGAGAGGTGGATCTTGGGGTGTCTGGGTGAGCACAACCTGGCCCTCGGAGATTGCCCCTTCCAACAGCCAGTATGGCTGGTCCTATGACCACTCGCAGTTCACCTCTACGATAGCTACCCAGGTAAGAGCTGATCTGATAAGTACAGGTCTTATACACACAGTGTCTATAGAAGCTTGGCAAGCAATATGTGGGAAACACCCATTACAATGATGGCCTTTTCATGCGCTACCATCGCAACGCGACTTTAACATCGCAGGAGGCTTTACATCGCATGCTTTTAGAACGCATGCGATGTCTGCGCATTGACTTTTACATCGCTAGCAATGACAACGTGTGAGCAAGATGATGGATTATGACAGATGCAAGATGACGCGTCGAGGATTTTGATGCAACATGAGGTATGCATTAAAACATATTGGCAAAGGCTGGCACTATAGTAGATAGATGGATGAAGGATGGATGTATGGATGGAAGGATGAAAGGGTGGATGGATGAAGGATGGATGGATGAAGGATGGATGTATAGATGGAAGGATGAAAGGGTGGGTGGATGAAGGATGGATGTATGGATGGATAAAAGGTTGCATGGATGAATGATGGATGGGTGGATGGATGTGTGAAAAGGTGAGTGGATGAATGATGGGTGGATGGATGGATGGATGGATGGAAGGGTGGTTGGGTGAAGGATGGGTGTATGGATGGAAGGATAAAAGGGTGGATGGGTGAAGGATGGATGGATGAAGGATGGATGTATGGATGGAAGGATGAAATGGTGGATGGATGGAAGGGTGGATGGATGAAGGATGGATGGATGTATGGATGGAAGGATGAAAGGGTGGGTGGATGAAATATGGATGTATGGATGGAAGGATGAAATGGTGGATGGATGAAGGATGGATGTATGGGTGGATAAAAGGTTGCGTGGATGAATGATGTATGGATGTGTGAAAAGATGGGTGGATGAATGATTGGTGGATGGGTGGATGGATGAAAAGGTGGATGGGTGGATGGATGAAAGGGTGGATGGATGGATGGATGAAAGGGTGGATGGATGAAGGGCTTGTAAGACTGAATAAAGACTTGAAACAAAACAAAATGTAGAAGGTCTTTGGTTGTTCATGACAACAAATGGGTATGTATGTAAGTTTGGAATACAGGTTGAACGTGAAATAGCGGGTGTAAACATAGGGTGAAATAATGGTTGCGAAGGAGTACACATCTCATTAAATAGAGCTCAGGCACCCTAAACATATGCTACCAGGGAATAAGGGAGTGAGTTAAGCTACTGTATGAATCAGACACAGTTTCAGGGGAGGGTGGTCAGGTAATGAAACTTTTGAAATCTGGATGGTAAGGGGGGCTGGTTGTTGGGGGCGTTCCGGGATATCAGGTCAAGTAACTCAAATGATCTGAGCACAGGGTTAACCAGATGGAGGTTAATGACTATAATAGGCGGATTGTAAAGGTAGATGGGGAGATTTTATTGTTCTCAACTCTTGAGCTGATATCACTAGACAGGGTGAACCAAGTAGTGCTAGTGTGTCGTCTCGCCAGCCTGTGACTAAAGGACAGAGCCGAGTTAGTGCAGTCCTTTGTGTAGGAACCTGTCTCTGGTGTAAACCTATCATCTTTCATGTGGACATGTGTTCTTTAACACTATGGCATTCACAAAGCTCCTTTTGGCACCTTTGTTCTGATGGGTATTTTTTTTTTTTTCAGAATATATTTTTATTGGTTTTTTTCCTTACATAGACAGGGTACACATAAACATACACGGGTACATATGCTCTTTCTGGCGCATAGATCACTGCGTCTGTACACTATACATCATCGACAACTGGGTAATCTATGCTTTGTTTTACTTTGTTGGGCGGTTAATTCTACGTCCCATTGGGCTAATAGTTCGTATTCCATATAACGGTGGACTTCTTTCGTTGGCTCTTAGCATTTTCGTGAACATATAACATGCAACATGTAACGTATAGTTGTTGGCTGGTGGTTAAAGATCGGCATACAGCCTCTTGTTTCTATCTCATGGTATATTTGGCTACAGTGGTTTGAATGGGTCTAGTGCCCTATCTAGCGATGACCACATCTGTCTATTGGGTTTCTTCCAGGGTGTGTATCTTAGCGCTGTTTTGTCGGCGCCTCTTAGGAATTTAACCCAATTTATACATCCTTTAAAGGTGGCCTTGGAGGTGTTTTTCCAATTGGCTAGTATGGTCTTTGTGGCACTAGTTAGGAGGAAATCTAGAAGGTTTCTGTCTTGTTGTGTGTTGATGTCGGTGTTGATGTGTGCGGTTGTTAGGATGCAGAACTCCCGCTTGAGGGTGCAACCTAGTGTCTGGTTGGTGAAGTCAAACACTTTGTCCCAGAATTTTCTGACCTTGCAGCAGTGGAATCTTAGATGGGCTAAGTCCCCTGTTGCTTTGTTGCAGTTCCAGCACTGGCCATTCTCTCTTAGGCTCAATTTCGCTAGCTGTGCTGGGTTCCAGTGTGCTTGGTGTATTAACCAAAATTTGGTTTGCGCTAGTACTGGCGAGATTATGTTTTGCGTGGGGGAGGCCCACATGGTCGACAGTACGTTCTCTGTGAGAGTACGGCCTATCTGGTTTTCCCAGTAGTGTTTATCTTTATCCTTGAGTTTTGAGGTCTTTGGGCGGAGAAGTTTATATAGGTGTGATATGTGGTGCCCTGTTTTGTTTAGGTTTTCCATGAGTTGGAAGATCGATGGGGTGAGGCTGCTTAGGTTTGCTTTTGTGATCGCTGTTTTGATGGTCAGGAAGTTGTATAGTTCCGCCTCTGCAAGGCCGAACCTGCCCTTTATGGTGTTAAAAGTGAGCGGTTTGCTTTCCTCTTCTAGGTGTGCTGGATGTGAGAGGCCTAGCGTGCTTAACGTCTTTATATCCAGCGGCTTCCCCCTGTACTTTATTTTTGGGTTATCTCATAGTGCCACCCATTTCGAGTTTTTTAGGCATACCTCTAGTTTCTGATCTACCTTAAGGAGGGCACTTCTTGTTATCTTGAATATTGGGTTCCCTTTTTGTGACTGTTTGTTGGCTGTGAGGAGGGTTAGGGGGTCTGAGTTGTCTAGGATGGCTTTTTCCAGGGCCAGCCACGTTGGGGTGTATTTCTGATTTTGGGTTACCCAGTGCAACCCTTGTCTGGCTATGCAGGCTGTCTGAAATGAGTTTAGATCTGCCACTTTAAGGCCTCCTAGTTCTTTCCTTAGACTAAGTTTTTGGAGGGTAATTCTTGTTTTTTTGTCCCTCCAGATGAATTTGTTCAGTGCTTGGTCTATTTTTTTATGGAAGTCGTCGGTTAGAGCTTGGGGGAGCATACTGGCTAGGTAGTTAACTATCGGTGTGGCCATCATTTTTACTGTTTCTATTCTTCCCCACCAGGTGATGAATTTGGGTGACCATTTTTCCAGCAAGTCTCTTATCTTTGCCAGTGTTCTCTTTTCGTTTTGGTCTAGGGTCGTTCTTAAGTCCTTGCCAAAGTTTATTCCTACGTATTTGATTGATTTTGTTTGCCACACCAGCCCAGAGTCCCCTAGTACTTTCTTGGTCGTGTGTACATTCATGGGCATACACTCTGACTTGTCTCTATTTAGTTTGTACCCTGAGTGGGAAGCGTAGGTGTTGATGGTTCACATGAGTGCGAGTATGGACACTGTTGGGTCTTCTGTAACTATTAATAGGTCGTCTGCATATTCCGCCAGTTTGGGTCGTGGTTTTGTTGATGGAGATGCCTGCTATGTTCTCGTTTGTGAGAATGTCTTTGATCAGGGGTTCTAGTACTAGAAAGAACAGTAGTGGGGATAGCGGGCATCCCTGTCTAGTTCCTCTTTGGAGGTCGAATGGGGCTGAGGTTGTGCCGTTAATTTAATACTCTAGAGAGATATGTTAAAGGTTACTACTCCATAGGAGAATTAAGTAGATAATAATTTGGAAGTTGTGTTAGTGGTTACTGCTCTAATACTTAAAATACTGAAGGAGGGAAGCAGTGATCTATAATCTGGAGGTATGTGCTAGTAGTTAATACTGTATTGGAGTACATAAGTTGTTAATACTCTGTGGCATGAGCTAGTTGTAACACTTTTTAGTGCTCCGAGTTGTTAATACTCTGGAGGTATTGATTAGCCGGCAATAGTGTGAATGAGCGTGCTGGAAGTTTGCACTCAAGAACAGTGCGCTCAGAGGTAATACTACCTTTTACTACTGTGAAGAACTGCCCTGGTAATTAAACTAGTAATAAATACTCTGCAGGGTGCACTGACTAGTTACTTTCAAAAAAAGTATCTAATGAACAGGTGGCAGGATCTCATCACCAAAGAAGTGTGAAACGTCCTTGAGGAAAAAAATATCACACATGATTACAAAACTGGACTCATTATTGTCCCAAAATTCCACCTCCCGTTGTCAATATAGGAAACAAGGTTATGCTTACAGGAATGTGCAAATAAACAATTTCAAATAAAATTGCTGATGTGCCTACTAGAACCTTGAAATTTAGCAAGCATATTTCAGGATAGTTTTAATCACTAGGAACCAGCATCCATATTTGTTTACAAAATATATCACTAACATTCCTTCATACTTATGTAAAATAATATTGCCTTGATTCATGGGACTATGTGTTTACTTATCACATAATTAATAATTTGGAAGAATGTACAAACAGTTAATACTCTAGTTACAACTTAAGAGGTTTATTCCCCTATTTAATATGATTGAGCAATGCAAAAGTCAATGACACACTCCAGGTGTGCACAGATGATTGATACCCTGGAGTAGTATGTTAGCATTTAGAGTCATAGTGGTTATTACTTTGGAGGAGTGCACAAGTAGATGATATTATTCTGATGAGCGCTAGTGAATAATATGCTATTGGTGGGGTACTGTAATTGGTAATCATGAGAGGTACACTTCTAGTTAATACTGTGAAGAGTGCGCTAGTTAACACACTGGCGATGTGTGCAAGTAGTTAATACTCTGGTGGTGTGGACTAGCACCTATGTCTTAAGGAATGCACTACAGGAGAAAGGCCATACCATTGCACTGAATGTGTGAAGAGCTTTAGTCGACTAACAGGGCTACAAAGACATCAGCGAACACACACGGGGGAAGAGCCATTCAAGTGCAATGAATGTGGGAAGAGCTTTAGTCAATTATCAGAACTACAAAGTCATCAGCAAACACACACAGGGGAAAAGCCATTCAAGTGCAGTGAATGTGCAAAGTGCTTTAGACACTTATCAGTCCTCCAAACACATCAGCGAACACACACAGGGGAAAAGCCATTCAACTGCAGTGAATGTGGGAGGAGCTTTAGTCGATTATCAGGCCTACACATTCATCAGCGAACACACACGGGGGAAAAACCCTATCATTGTAGTGAATGTGACCATAGTTTCAGTTACACTTCAGCATTAAGGTATCATCAGCAAACTCACACAGGAGAAAAACCATTCAAGTGCAGTGAATGTGTAAAGAGCTTTATTCGGTTATCAGAACTACGAAGACACCAGAGAAAACACAAAGGGGAAAAGCCATTCCCCTGGCTTTAGTCAGTTATCAAGCCTTCAACGTCCTCAGCGAGAACACACGGGGGAAAAGCCATTCAAGTGCAGTGAATGTGCAGAGTGCTTTAGTAGGTTATCAAGCCTTCAACGTCATCAGAAAACACACACAGGGGAAACGCCATTCATGTGCAGTGAATGTGCAATGTGCTTTAGTCACTTATCAAGCCTTCAAAGTCATTAGCGAACACACACGGGGGAAAACCATTCAAGTGCAGTGAACCTGCAAAGTGCGTTAGTCACCTGTCAAACCTACAAACTCATCAGCGAATACACACGGGAAAAACGATTCAAGTGCAGTGAATGTGTAAAAAGCTTTAGTAGGTTATTATACCTACGAAGACACCAGCGTACATACATAGGGGAAAAACTATTCAAGTGCAGTGAATGTGGAAAAAGCTTTAGTCACCTGTAAAACCTACAAACGCATCAGCGAACACACTCAGGGGAAAAACTATTCAAGTGCCATGAATGTGCAAAGTGCTTTAGTCAGTTATCAAACCTTAAAAATATATTCGAACACACACGGGGGAAAAAACATTCAAGTGCAGTGAATGTGCAAAGTGTTTTAGTCACCTGTCAAACCTTCAAACACATCAGCGAATACACACAGGGGAAAAACTATTCAAGTGCAATGAATGTGTAAAAAGCTTTAGTAGGTTATCATAACTGCTTCATTCTACTCACTATAAAGTGTTGCACATTTGTAGTGTCACACATAAGGAGTACCCTAAAAACATCGAAATGTCTCCTACATTTACAGAAAACGTAGCACCTATGCTATATTTAACTATTTAATTTTATTTATTTATTTATTTATTTATTTATTTATTTATTTATAGTGTTTTATATAGCGCGGACAAGACCCGTGGGTATCAGAGCGCTTAACATAAAAAGATTACAAATTACAGATTGACATTATAGTAACAATTATAACAACAAACATATATGAGGTAGTAGACGATATGCTATCAGGGGTGATTAGATAAATATATTCCTAACGCCTGTGACATTAGCCTTAGGAGGTGCATAAGCTTGGCTTGTGTCATAGTCATATCGTCAGGCTCGGTGAGGTAGGGTTACGTAGTATTATCAGTACAATTCCATGAGTAATTAGCAATACGCGTTGAATAGGTTTAGCTTGTGGCAAGGATTAAATAGATAAACCAAGTAGGGTAGAGAATTATATCATTATAGGTGTGAGATACAGTGTAGGGATCACATATATATGAGGTAGCCTTAAAGTGTATAGCCGAGGTTTGATCGGGAATCAGTCATTTGTCTAATTGATCTTCAAATTATTCATGATGAGTCCGATCTTCTTTGTCTTGAGTGTTCATATTAATGGTCGGTATGTATCTCTATGTAGGGTATTTACTCATCAAGTGGTTCTTCAGTTCCCGTTTGAATTTTACAGTGTTTTGAATCACCCTGATGTTAGGAGGGAGTGAATTCCAGA
The DNA here is from genome assembly GCF_964261635.1 of Lissotriton helveticus. NCBI lineage: Eukaryota > Metazoa > Chordata > Amphibia > Caudata > Salamandridae > Lissotriton > Lissotriton helveticus. The sequence continues at coordinate 115,292 of NW_027611737.1, forward strand.
CTCTGGGGGCGGCTCCGGAGAATGCTCGGTCATAGGTCTTTTTCTTGCGGAAGAAGGCCGGTCGTAATAGCAACTCATTAGCGCTTCTAGTTGGTCTGTTACCTCCCGATAGCTTAATTTTCTTGGCTAGGTATATAGGCGTGTTGTAGTGAACCGCTTTGTGGGTAATACAGGCCATCTTCATTTTAATTCTAGCTTCGTAGGGTAGCCAGTTTAGTGCCTTTAGGTGGGGAGATATGTGATCGAATTTCCTCGTTCCCGTGATGAGTCTTGCCGCAGCGTTGAGACAGGCTTTTTGTGGTGCAGTGGATGTTTTCGGTAGGCCAGCTAACGTGGTGCAGCCATATTCAATTCTCGAGATCACTAGTGATTGGATAGCCAGTTTTAGATCTGCTTCTGAGATAAAGGGTTTCAGTTTTCTTAGATAGTTCAGGTGGAAACGGGCGCTCTTGGCCATTGTGTTGATGTGGTCTTTCATGTCGAGGTTCTCATCTAACGTAATTCCTAGTGATTTAGCTGAGTTAATTAGGGTCGGAGTACAGTTTAGCGCAGTCACCAATTTAGTCCATTCTTTTACCTCTGGTTGACTCCTTGCTGGTGATATTAGTAGGAATTCTGTTTTATCGGCATTAAGTTTTAGATGATTAGCTGTTAGCCATTGTAACGCTCGCTTTAATGTTTCATTCATTAGGTCAATGTCATCCCGACAGGCGATCTTCATATATATTTGCGTGTCGTCTGCGTACATGTGATAGGAGATCTGTGATTTTCGAAGAATCTCCGTGAGAGGTTCTACATACAAGTTGAATAGATCTGGGGATAACGTTGAGCCTTGCGGGACCCCTATTGCGTTAGGGCACGGGGAGGAGATTGCTTGGTTGACTAGGATTAGTTGTGTCCTGTTCTGTAGGAAGGAGTTAAACCATTTCAGTACGTTTCCAGATAAACCCATCCTGTCTCGTAGCCTGGTCATCAATAATTCGTGATTTACAGTGTCAAATGCTGATGACAAGTCTAGTAGGATCAGTAGGCACGCATGATTTTGGTCTAGGGCTTGTAAGGCGTCATCAACAATATGCAGGATCGCCGTTTCAGTACTATGTCCAGTTCTGAAACCTGATTGGCAGTCATCTAGTAATGAGAACTTAGCGATGTGTTGACTCAGTTGGCCCTGCACGCATTTCTCAATAAGTTTGGCAAGTAAAGGGATGTTGGTCACTGGTCGATAGTTCTTCGGGTCTGTTGCATCCGCTGTCGGTTTTTTGATGATGGGAACTACCTGCCCAGTTTTTAGGCAGTCAGGGAGGGTCCCTTGTGCAAGTGAAGCATTTATTATCTCAGTCCAGAAGGAATTAGGGTGTGGCTGATTTCTCTTACACACTTTGTCGGTAGAGGGTCTTGATAGTGGTTATTCGGTCTGAGTTCTGCTAGCGTTTTGGCGATCTTTCCCTGGTCATATAGTTCAAATGTGTCCCAATTTGCCTTATTTTTTGTTTGAAGACCTTCAGTTGTCGCATTAGCCTCATTTATAGGTGAGGGAAGGGTCGTGAGGTTAGCTGCTGCACTTGTGAGCTCAACTTCTAGTAGTTTGTTTTTTTCCGTGAAAAATGAAGAGAATTCCTCGCAGCTTATGGGAGTTTTTGAGTTCTCTTGAGTCGTTTTGGCTAGTTTATTTGACTGTTGTTTTAAGATCTCGAAGAGTTTTCTTGGTCTGTTTGTGGCATTGTCGAGTTCAGCCCTTATAAATTCTTTTTTGGTGTTGATTATCTTTTTGTTATATTGTTTTCTAGTTTTTCTGAGGGCTTTCAGCTCAGGGGAGGAGGGATGTTGTCTCCATTTCCTTTCAGCCATTCTCAGTTTTCGCCTGTCCTCGTTCAATGCCTCATTAAACCAAGGATTTTTTGGCTTTTCTGAGACATTTTTCAGTTTTTGAGGCAAGGTGTCATTGACTATATTACCGATCGAGGTTATGTAGTGATCCGTCAGCTCGTTGACATTGACATTCTGTCTGTTGTTACGAGGCTTCAGGTCTTTCTCACATCTTTCAGCCAGTAGTTCAATATTAGCTTCTTTTGTATCTCGAATCAGTTTTTTGCACTTGCGGGGTTGCACGGTCCTGCCCTTTTTCATTGTGGGTATCGCGAATGTTATGGCGTGATGGTCAGACCAATCACACGGGTCTATAGCAAGGATTGAAGTCTCTTTGTTTCTTGAAATAATCCAGTCTAGAGTCGCTCCTTGTGAGTGAGTGGGCTGGGTGCATGCTTGCGTAAGGTTTAGCTCATTGAGGAAGTCTTTAATCGAGTTAACCATTTTGTCATTGCCGTCGTCCCAGTGGAGGTTAAAGTCACCTAGGAATATGTTGTTGGCATCCGAGTTAGAGTTGGCAGTTATGATCTCTATTAGTTGCTCTGTGAACTTTGTGTTATCTCCCGGTGGGTGGTAGAACGCATGCAGGTTATAGCTTTGATTATTTAGTGATCTTATGTTAAGACCAAGGTATTCACAGGATTCTATGGGGTCAGATTGGAATTGGTTGACCTTAATCTCCGAACGGTGAATGCACGCTATAACTCCTCCCACTTTCCTTGGTCTGTCTAACCTGACAATGTTATATTGAGGTGGTACTAGGAGATCAATGGTAGGAGATGATGATTCACTGAGCCATGTTTCCGTGAGGATGGCCAAGTCGATTTCCTTGTTGATGATGAGGGCGGCTATATCTGACGCATGTTTAGTTGCTGAACGACAATTAAGAAGCCAGTTTTACTAAGGCAGTGTCTAGATCACTGTGATGGTCTAGACACGCCTTAGAAACTCTTCAGCGCTCCTGAAGGGCCTCTGCCCGGTCACTAAAAAATGTCACATAATAATAGGGAGTCGCGGCCAACGATCAATAAGCCAAGGGAGCCATGGGTTGAAAAAGTTTGGGAACCACTGCTATAGACTGATGTCATGGAATAAACAGGGCACAAATAAGGAAAATAGTGAAAGAGCCCTTTATCAAATGCAAATCACTGTGACGTCACATGTAGTGACATCACAAGAAGTGATGTCAGGCCCTTATAATAATGTTCATGTGAAATGTCGACGGCCTGTTTTAAAAACAAAAAACAAGAAACATAAAATAATGTAAAAATAAGTTTTTGTTCTCAGTTTTTATACATCGTGTGTTTTTCCCACTATCAGTTTTTAACTAAACTCGGAAAGGACTGAAAGTGTAAATATTTTTAAAGTGCTATGTGGAACTTGGAAATTACATTTTTAAACAATTTTCAGCGAATAAATAAAATGTGCTTTTAATTTGCGTTTGTTTCCTGACGTTCTTTATCCGGCCCCTAAGCCCCAAAGTGTTTCACATTTACAGTGTACTAAGCAATAGAAGGGCTAATTTTGTCTAGTTCTTTGTTCCTCTCTTGCGCCACTCACACAAATATATAAAGGGGACGCTGCTATTGGGACGAATAGTTACAAACACTCTGAGGCCTGTGTCTGTAGATGCAAGAAACAAAGTAAAAATTCCCATTCGCAGGCTAAGGAGCTAGGTGGAACTGGGACCCCATCAAACTGTGTCCACCCCCGACTTGTGCCGTGCTGATAAAGCAATAGTGAATTTGTGTAATTTACGATGAATTGAAATGCGAGGAAGGGAAGAAGAGAGCGAGGTGCAGGATATATTAAATAAAATTTTAAAAAGAGACACAAGACTTTACCCTGTTCTGTGTACAAGCATTTTACGTAAACAAGTTGTGCTGTGTGATGTGAACAGGCTGTCACCCCCCTTTGTATGTAAATGAGCTTCTGTAACCAGACACCCCAGGCTCCCATCTCTTCTAGCGCGGATGATAATGTGAGCACTGCAAGGTTATCACAAACAAGGGCTATATTGAGAAACAATCGGCTTCCAGGTCACACAGCTGTGGTTATGTAGTTCATTATTAGTTTTTTTTTAAAATGTACTTTAATTTGCAGCAATTCTCCTGGTTACTTTTTCTCAGTATTGCGCTTCAGGTTGCTCATAGCTCTCCATCAGTTAAACGTGAGGTATGATGTAGGATTTGTTGTTAGTGTCCCTAGACCATGTCCCAATCCCTTTGTCCTTGATTTGTCGGCATGGGTTTTGTCCACACACTGGTCTAGGACAGGCCTTCTCAAAGTAGAAGGAGCTGTAATAGGAATAATAAATCAGACATATAGGAAATTGTATGTAAACAAATATGTGCCTTTCAGTTATCAGGCACCACCAGACTCAAAATCAAAAAATACTTTATTCGGTAGTTCATTTGATAAGAACACCATAAAAGTTCATAAAATACAAATTACAAAGTTGATCATGTATTAAGATCACAATTTTAAAATACTAAAAGCAATTAAAATTCATTTAAAAAAGCAGATTTGATAAAAAGGAAGCAGCAAGATATATCATACAATTTATGTTCATCTTAGATCCTAGAGATTTTGTGGGCGTTCATTGTATCTCTCCTAATCAGATCTTATTCATAGGTTGCGACGATGTTGAATACAGAATTTAAGAAAACGTGCAATTGCTTTAGCATATTTTTCATTTTCTAAATGTTGTAATGCCAAGAACGCAGGACGGCATTGGCGAAGCCCCCAGAGTTTTAAGATGGGGAGTAGCCAACGCCTACGGGGTTCCACAAAAAATTTGCAAAATAGAATAGTATGTATGGTTGATTGCGTAGATACCAAATCACATGGGCAGCATGTCCGTGTGGACATCCAGTCGTTTTGGGTTGGAAAGGAAACTAGCAAATGAAACATGTCAAACCTTAAGCGAGTTAGCAGCATTTTTTCATATTGGGTTAGACTATATAACAAATAAGGTTCAACTTCAAAAACAGTCTGCACTAGTATGGCTTTCTGAACAGATTGTTTGTGGATCTCGGTTACTAGGCGTAACTGTCTCAGATGTGTAAGGCATTCTTTTTTTAGATCCGCCTTAGAAATTTCATTTATCCTGGGAGGATTATCAAAATATTTCTTGTAGCCCAAGTCCTCAAGAATTGCTTTGACGTAGGTTATCCATTTGATTTTTTTACACTGATCGAGACTCAGAATATCTTCAATGATGGATCTCGTTAAATGGCATTGTTCTGTAACCCATATTCTGCGCCATAGCATAACTGGCTGCAGTTTTATGATGTCTGTTATATAGTCTAGTCCCAATTCTAAGTGACATGCATATGTGGAGGTATTCCTTGGAACCGCAAGTAAGTATCGTAAAAAGGAATTCTCAATTTTTTGAATGGCTTCAACATTTACATACCCCCATATTCCTGCCCCATATATTGCCGTAGATATGCATTTAGCGTTATAAATTTTCTGCATTACTTGTATTGGACGTTGGCCCAGTTTTTGTGAAAATGCTTTTAGTGAGACAGTTTCCCTCAAGAAGGCAAGTTTCCTGGCATTAACCGCTGGGGTCCACTTGAACTTCTCATCTATTACTATCCCCAGGTATGGGTAGGTTGCCGTTCTATCTAATGGTTCACCTTTTACAAACAACCTTCGGCACTTCCCAGATCCCTTCCCAGCTTGCATAGTGTAAGTTTTCTTAACATTTAGCTTTAGATTTAGGGTAGCCATGAACGTACAATATCTGTTTAGTGCACATTGGAGTTCATTTGGGGTTCTTGCTAAAATGACAGCATCGTCGGCATATAATAGTGCAGGTATTTGCCGACGAGCTATTGTAGGTAAATCTTTACTGCCTTGGAGCATCGCGGCTTCCAGTCCGTTAGTGTAGACAGTGAATAAAAAGGGGGCCAGCACACAACCCTGTCTGACCCCCTTTTCCACCCTGAAATTTCCTGTAAGTTCCCCCTTGGTCCCAAATCTTACCCTGCCTGTCGTCCCTGTGTACATTTCACGCAGGAAATCAACAATCGCTGGGTCAACGCCCAATTTCAGCACGATGTTCCATAATGCTGAATGAGCGACGCAGTCAAACGCCGCTGATAAGTCGACGTAGACCATGTATAGTGTTGACCCCTTGGCCTCCGTATATTTACCCGCTAGGAGGGAAAGGTTAAGTGCTTGGTCTGCTGTTCCTAGGCCTTCACGGAAACCATATTGTATATCAGATATTACTCCATGGTCAGTTGCCCACTCCTGAAGTCGATTAAGAAGGATCCGCCCTGCCATCTTCCCAAGCGAGTCCAGGAGGGAAATAGGCCTATAACAGGACGGAATATTTCGATCCCCTTTCTTATAGATTGGGACCAGTATTGATGATTTCCAAGAATCTAGTAGCCCTACCTTTAGTGTTGCATTTAAAACATTGGTCAGTATGGGGGACCAGAGATCTGGTAGATGTTTGAAAACATCGGCTGGGACCCCATCCGGACCAGGGGCTTTGCCAGATTTTGAGTTTTTTAATGCCAATTGAACCTCCTTGTGGGAGAATTGTAGGTCTATTGGGTATATAACCTGCGTTAGAGGGTCTGGGTGGTCAATGTCTATCAAGGTGTCTTTGCTAAAAACTTTTGAAAAATAAGCCACCCATTCATCTTCGCTTATAGCGACGTCGATGGAGGGTGTTTCATTTTTATTTGTTAAAAACAGTGACCTTACTGTGTGCCAAAACATTGCACTATCCTTCAACTCTGTGCTTTTGCTGAGGCGATTCCATAGATCAACTTTTAGCTCTTGTTTTCTTAACCTGATCGCGACAGCGTACTCTTTCCTTAATCTACCGATCTCAGCTCTATCCCTCTTGTCCTTATTCAAGGCCTCTTTTAGTTTTGTGTGTGCCTTTGTGCATGCCGAATTAAACCAGCTATTATTTTTATTTATTTCTGACTTTTGCTTACAGGTCCTAGTTAGCTCTTTATGTATATTTTTCAAAACGGTATTAAAACTGTCAATGACCACCTTTGGTTGTAGGTTCAGGTCAAGACAGTTCTTAATTTCGGCACTACAGTTTTTGACTATTTTGTTAGTTGTGCCTTCCTTATCAATTTTCCCCCATTTAAGTGTATAACCATTCATGGAACCAATTGTAAGTTCTTGTTGGGCTAATACGGTCATTATGTTATTGGGTTTGTGTGGTGTATTTTCCGCAAGGGATGCAACTATTGGAAAATGGTCACTCAGTGGGTTTTTTACTACTTCAAAACAATCGATAGCTGTCCCATTTAAGGGAGATATTAGTATATAATCTATCAGACTTGTTAATCCTCTTCCGTTGAACGTTGGGGAAAAGGAAGCAGGAGGATTTTTTTTTTCATTTAGAAAACCTAACTGTAGTTCAGCCATGACCTCGTTCATTTTCTCGCCTTCAACGGTGTGTGAGAAGTGGGTTATGCTAATATCCTCCTCATCGATAATGCCACATTTAGTATTTTTACTGTTCATACATAGATGGAGATTGAAGTCTCCCCCCCAAATTATTATACATGAATTTTTTGCATATTTTGTGGTTTGTTCTTGCAGTACTGTTGCAATCTCGGTAAGGGTATTTAGCAAATTAGTTTGCGACAGATTATTGTAGAAATTTACCAATATGTACACTTCTTGTTTTCTTTTTTTTAGAATTATGAGTTGGAAGTTGTCTTTTATTATAAGAGGTGCAATATCCTCCATTTGTATAGTGTTTGAAATGTAGGTGGCAAGGCCACCACTATTTCTGCCCGAGGGGGATTTCCTTGCAGCGGACCAAAATGTTTTATACCCCGCTATGTGTATAGGAGTGATTGCCCAGGTCTCCTGGAGGCAGATAATGGGCACCACCAGACTCACATCTACACATGTAATTGAGCACCGGACTAAAGTGAATCCTCCCTATATAAATATGTGCCATCAGTAATCAGGCTGATTGTTCCGCTGATGCGCAAAACAAATACAATTTCTGGGACTGTACGCATTGGCCTAAATTTTTATTGCTGAAGTTTCACGCAGTTTCGCTGATGCGCACAGCTTATAAGGTTTGTGGATATTGCGCACTGTACGAAGATCACTGAAGATCACCCTTAAGTAGTAACTAGGTCAAAACATAGTACATACATCATGCAAAATGTCACTGCCCCTCCCTTCTTTTTGACATCTCCAGGAGTTTCTCCTCTAATGTGTAAGAAGGTTTTCACATATTATGCTCGTGTCTGTGGCACTTCCTTAAGTGCAGAGAGGAAAGCCTCATGGTTAATGCATTGTTTGGGCTTTGAGGGACAAGAATTCTTTGAACATTGAATAGTGACTCTGACACTCATAATGAATACGAGATCTGCATCAAAAAGTTAGACTTGCACTACCTCCCCAAAGTGAGTACTGTCCTTGAACGATATCACTTTGGGAGAAGAATGCAAAGGCAGGATAAGTCGGTGGAACAATACATAACTACCTTGCGCAAATTGGCTTCCACGTGCAATGTTAGTGCAGCTTTAGAGGATCGCTTAAGAGATCAGTTTATGTTAGGATGCGCCATAGACAAAACGAGAAACGCCCTGTGGCAAAAAGAAATGCCATCGCTTCAAGAAGTGCTGTACGGAGTTTGCTGGGAGAGAGGGAATCCTTTTTAACTACTGGATCCTTCCCATTCGTGTTGAATTATATGAAGTGCTGCCCCGGTTATTGCGTGTAGGTTGTTACAGTTGGGAGAATGATTTGGACGTTTCCAGGACGATTCTAAGCCACATGCAGTGATTTCAAGAAATACAGGATATGGGGCCGTCTTCCCGGTATTGAAAGCGCCAATTATTGGGTTGGTGCGTTGCCGCTTTGCCACTTATGCACAACGACCCTGACTGCATTCATATGCAGGTAAATGTGTAATCCTTGCCCAAAGTCCTGAAGAGGCCTAAATAGTTTATAGGCTGAAACGCGTCGACTGTTATTGTAATCTGACACCTAAAAAAACGTTGAAATAGAATTCGAAAAACTTGACGAGAGCCTTGAAAAATGAAGCATAAAGTATTTTCAGCTGCCTAGGCTCCATTATTGAATGTGGTGATCCAGATGAAGGAACTAAGGTCATATAACAAAATACCATGATTTCCTCGTTCAAATTGTTGGGCATTTGAACCATAAAAAGTGTTCTGGAGAAAGTTTTGTTATTTTGTTCATGCTTATGTTTGTCTGCACATTGTAAATATTGTGGAAAGATACATGCCAAATGTATATAAATGTGCATATATATATGTATAAAATGAAAAAAGTGGAATAAGTGAGAGAAAAATAATTTGTCCTTATAAAAAAGACTTGGTTTACTAAAAAAAGTTATGCAAACCACCTTTTTTTGTTTGTGTTGATTCATTGAAGAGTTCTGATAGCTACTAGATGAATAAAAATTAAGTGAAAATGGAGATTTAGTCAATAAGTAATTTAAAAAAACAGAGCATAGATAATTTTTGGTATCGGTCCTAAATTAGGAAGTTTGTAAAAATAATACCATAGGCATCATTGTATTTAGTTTAGACCATAGCCAAAAGTCATGAGCATTCAAAAGCGTGTGTTGATATTATACGCAAAGACAGTTCAGGTGATAAAAAGGAGAACATTGATGTCAAAGTGCTAGTGGATAGATTCGTTAAACCCAAATCGAGCACCACTTCAAAGCCCTTTAAGACAAAGAATTTTCAGGGGAAGTGCTTCAGGTGTGGCAACTCTGGCCTTATGGCCAACTTTAACCCGTTGCGTGCGTCAGACGGCCCCCGGCCATCTGACGTCAGAGTGAGCATGTGCGGAGGATTGCCGGGGGCGTCCGAACCACGCCCACTCATTATTATGCCAGCACCTCAGCGAAATTCGTGCCGCAGTCAACAGGTAAAAGACTACCCAGGCTGGAAGGCCATGTGCAAAACTTGTGAGAGAAAAGGTCACATCTCAAAAAGCTGCAGAACGGGCAATGAGCATAAAAAAATAAGGGAAGTAGATCTATATTAAGAAGAATTGGAAGGAATCAATATTCTCCCGGTCACAGGGAATGCTAGTGATGGCCCTCAGGAGCTAGTTTTGATCAATGATGCTCCAGTGACTCGACTCTGGGGCCAAGATAACTCTAGTTACAAAAACATTTTATGAGCGTAATCTGCAGAGGTCTTTGCTGGTGAACTGGGTTTGTCTCAAAAACTATATACATTGGATAAAGGTCAAATCTATCACTGTTCCAAAAACAGTTAAGGTCAGGAATGCACCTCTGTAAGTAAGGGAGAGCATGAAAGTTGAATTAGACACTCTCTTAGACAAGTGCATCATTCAAGAAGTTAAAGCAATGGAGTGGGTCTCTCCTGTTGTTATGGCCCACAAAGCCAATGGGGAGGCCAGGCTCTGTGTCAGATCAAGGGAGCTCAACAAAGCAGTTATTGTTGATCATTACTCTTTACCCAACGTAACTAAAATGCTGTGTTCTCTTGAGGGGCAAGGCATTTTTCTTCCTTGCACCTGACCTCCGCCTATCACCAGGCCAGCCTTCACTCCTCTTCAGAACATTCAGAATATTCACTCCTCTTCCCAGGACCTAACCTCCTGTGTAACAACCGTTGGTACTTTTAGATTTCTAAGAATGCCTTTTGGACTGATTTTTGCAGCCTCATTTTTTCAGAGGGCGATGAAGGGCATGCTTGGAGGCCTTCAGGGTGTCAAGGTGTACCCAGATGATGTGCTCATCTTTGGTGTGGATCTTGAGCAGCATGACGGGGGGGGGTGAGGTCAGTATTGAAAAAGTTACGCAATGCTGACCTCACCCTTAGGAATGACCAGTGCAAATTTGATGTCAAAGAAATAGTATCTAGGGCATTTTGAGTCCGCTGCAGGCATCACATCCAAAGAGTCATTGGTAAGCACCTTTTGTAATTTGCGCACCCCATTGTACAAAGAAGAGTTTGTGAACTTTCTGGGCATAGCTGAATTTTATCACAAGTTTGTTCCTAACTTTGCAGGGAAAACCTCTTGTTTGAGGTCTCTCCTCCAGAAGGGAAGCACATTTGTTTGGTCCAAGTGCTGAGTGGAAGAGGTTGAGTTCATTAAGAAACATCTGAATGAAACACCTTTTCTAGGAAGTTTTGACCTCACAAAGGTATCTTATCTCATGACTGATGTCAGCTTGAAGGGGTTAGGAGCAGTTCTTTTGCAGAAGGTTGATGTGGAGGTTAAAACGATTCTTTTCTTCTCTAGGCCCTTGAGGGATGCTGAATGCAACTGTTCTGTTGTAGAGAAAGAAGCTCTGGGTGTTTTCTGGGCAGTGCGCAAGCTGAGAAAGGTTTTGTGGGGGAAAAGGTTCAGAATTCTTACTGACCACAAACCTCTCAAGGAGGTCTTTTCCACGAAAGGCATTGACTTTGTCTCCCGTAGGATACGGAAGTGCGTTGTGGCTCTACAGTTCTGGCAGACTGTCTGTCAAGACTCGGGGGTGAGGAGTGTGAAACGACAGATTATGTTGAGTGGTTTGGAGGTAAAGAACTGGAGGAAGGAATTAATGTGTGTGTGATTAGTGAAGGGTTGATTTCCGAGAGAGAGTGGAGGGAACAGCACAGAGTTAGACTTGCGGAAAGTCCTCACCATGATCACAGGTGGCTGGTGGGAGAAGGAGTGTGAAGAGGTCCTTGAAGGCTTTTGGCGAGTTAGGGAAGATCTGACGGTGGAGGATGGTCTCCTCATGCGCGGAAGTAAGTTGGTTGCACCCCTTGCATTAAGGGATACACTAGTAAAGACTGCTCACACCTCGCACATGGGCATTGTCATGACAAAGGAAAGGATTAAGTAAGCATATTGGTGGCCTGCCATGGATGTACCTGTAGAGAGGTTGGTGCGTGAATGTGCTGAATGTGAGTGATAGAGTTTCTAGAAGAGGTATTTGAACGTGAGGGTTTCCAGTTAACACTCTTGTCAGAGAATGGTGTTCAGTTCACGACCTTAGTAATGGAAGAGTTTCGGAGTTCCCGGGTGATCAAGCATAAGAAGGCATCCCTGTACCATTCACAAAGCAATGATGTGGTGGAAAGGTTTGTCAAGTTTGTTAAAGAGACTCTGCAACAAACTGTTGCCTGTGGTGAAAGTTGGGAGTTGGCCATGAGGAAGAAGGTTACAGAGTATAGTTCGTCCACTGGTGAAACTCCCTTTCGTTTATTTAAAGGAAGGGTCCCCAACATGGAGGTCACTCCATTGTGGCTAACGGCTGAAAGAACCTTAGTAGGTGGGTTTTAGAACTGGGGGTCTCTAGTTGGCAATGGCTTGCACCTTTGTCCAAAAAGGGACCCTTGCTTCTAGTCAGAGTAAGGGGGCTGCACTCCTAAAATAACCCCTGCTCAACCCTGTGGTAGCTTGGCACGAAATGAAATGAAATACCAGTATTTGTAAAGCACACAGCTACCTTCGAAGTGGTGTACCGGCTCTGGGGTCCTCTGGAAGATTAAGTGAGCTATTGCCCAGATTCACATGGTGCTGGGCTAACCTGCCGCCGGTGCCTGGGATCAAACCGTGAACCCCGTAGTCTGGAGTTAGGCACCCTGGCAGCTGCACCACACTACTTCCACAGCAGGAAGGTTTATCTCAGAGGCAGTGTGTAAAGCATTTGTGAACACATACAGTTATACAGTGAAAAGAACTACAGATGGACAGGTTTTATAAAAATAAGTATTCTTTATATAGACTTAACACAAGACTCAAACAACAAACATCCACAATACCGTAATCAGCAATAAGATAGTAGAAGTAGCTCAAAAATAGGTTATTCACTAAAACGCAGTTTTTAGCAACAAATAATCCTAACTGGAGTTATCACAACGTCGAGGTCAAAGAAATCCCAAAGTACGGCGTTGACCGCGAGGTGCGCGGCTTTGGGTGTGGACTCAAAACAGACCCACAAAGAACAGTACCTTGGAAAAGCGAAAACAAAGACAGCTGATGGAGTCGAGGAGATGCAGCATAGTTGGCCCTGTGTGGCATTGGTTCCTTGCTTCGGAGGAGGGTCCTCGATGCTTGTGATGCTTGCGCAAAGCAAGGGAGGCTTTGGTTCCTTACCGGAGAGGAGGTGACATCACAATGGCGGCGAAACCACGGATCCGTACGATTTAACGATGTCGATGGGTTCTTGACCACCCATGTCGAGGATCGGCTCCACAATGATGTCAGCTTTGGAGTCGATGCTGCACAGCAGCTGGCGTTGGGCCTATGTCACAAAGTCGGAGCAGCGCTCAGGGCTTGTGGCAGGTTACGATGTCGCTCGCTGGTGTCTATGTGGCACCGTGGCCGGCGTCGGGTCTACGTTGTATGGCGTCGCTCACTGGCGTCGGTGATTCAATTTCCTTCTGTAGCAGCCAGAATAGCAAGTTCCAGATGCAGGTAAGCAGAAGGGGTGACGTCTTTGTATCCCTGATACTTCAGACAGGAGGCAAGCTCAAATTCAAGCCCTTGGAGATTTTCTGCAAGATGATGAAAGTTTCAATAAAAGTCTTTACTCCTTTCCTTGGCAATAAAGAAACCACTGCAGGCCATCCCCAACAAACAACACACTGGCAAAGGGGAAGTCAAAAACTCCTGCTGATTCTCTGGTTCTTCTCCTTGGCAAAAGGTCCATCTTGATTCCCAGAAGTGATCTAAAATTCTGGGGTCTGGGTTCCTCTTTTTATACACACAAATCCTTTGTCTCTGAAGAGTGTCTGTACCTAGTCCAAACCAGTTCTGGGTGCACCCTGCCCGTGTAAAACTTCTTCCTTTGTCCGTGTGGGCCATAGTCATCAAACGCACCACAGGAGGTGGAGCCAGCATTGTGGAAGGCAGGCACAGCCCTATTTAGGAACAGGTGCTACTCCTCCCACCACTCCCAATGCAGATAGGTCTATTCAGCCGTGTGCTGACTCACCCTGCCTCCTTGAGCCACCCCAGCCCCTGTCACTCACAAACCAGGCATGGAATACACAACATAGCAGAAGAAGGCTTGGATAGTTAGGCAAGAAAATACCTACTTTCCAAAAGTGGTATTTTCAAACACAGAATGTTAAAACCAACTTCACTAAAAGATGTATTTGATCATTCTGAGTTCAGGCATACTAAACTCAAATTTCTACCATGTTCTCTGAGTCAGTTAGGATTATAAAATATAATAATAAAACTTCCTATTCTGGCCTATGGAGAACAGTTAGCTTTGCAATAGTGAAAAACGAAAATGGTCAGGCCTGAGACACACTTTACAAGCTGCTTCTGTGGGTGGCGCAATCAGTGCTGCAAGCTCACCAGCAGCATTTGACTTACAGGCCCTGGGCACACGCAGTGCACTGTACTAGGGACTGACAAGTAAATCAAATAAGCCAATCATTGAGACACTAATCCATTACATCAATTTAACATAGGGAGCACTTGCACTGTGGCACTGAATAGCAGTGACACAGTGCCCAAAGCATCTGACCAGCAAAAACATATCAAAAACAGAGGAGGCAACAGCGAGAAATGGAAGGGAGACTCATGCCAATGGTACCAGGTCTAACAGTGGGTAGTATTGAGGACTGGAAAGAGAGAAAGAGGTGATAAAAAAGAAAGATCTTGTATGATAAAAGGAGGGCTGTGAAGAGACCAGTGGTCGACGTGGGAGACTGGGTCAAGATCAAGTCTCCCAGATCCAAGTTCAGTCTTCCGTTTAAGGTTATCAAGGTTTTCAAAAATGCAGTAAAGACCAGTGACCATAGAATTTGGAATCTAAGTCGAGTGGCGAAGTGCCAGGCGAGCGCTAGTTTTAATACCAGCACCGCAACTGGTGGGCCTGATTCGGGCTCTGAGGTGGAAGACCCTGTTGTACGAGAAAGGGGCTCTGGGTCACTTCACTTGAAATGTATTCCCCGACGTTTGCACGATTGTGTTTCTCAAAGTGAGCTCTTTCCCATTTGCCATGTACCCCAGTTTTCTCCTTGCCTATGAAATCGCTTTGTTGAGTTCTTCAAAGATCGTAACTGCATTCTCTATTATGTGCTTTTGTATGCTTGGCATTCATAGTTAAGTTTCCTTTTATTTTCTTTAAGTTTAGAATGTGTGAGGGGGAGAATGTGTGTCGTCCTGTGTCATGATATTCTGGAATGTGGGGATGGTTGCAAGGTGGTGGGCTGGAATAGAGACATTTGTCAGTTGGTCTTAGCTTGATGATGGATGGGGTCTCTGTAGCTGTGATACTTGAATAAACATTTCTTGACCCCCCTATGATCTACTGCGCTTTCTGGAGGGACACACTTCTACAGACGCCCATGTTAAATCTAGCAGCGCACAACCCACTGAGCATTCCTGCAGGTGTGGTACTTGATGGCAAAGGATTATTGTCAGCAATTTATGACATAACACCTAAAACATTGATATTTACAGCATATGATAAAACAATCACAGTTCCTGTTCACGTAAAACAACTTAAACACAGTTCATACAAATACTACACTTTGCGCATAATCCATGATCAGACGTAAAATGCTAGTGCAAACGGATGACGTACATCACTATTAACACCAATCAATTAGTTAGAGCGGTCATTAGATCTTACAAAGCGTACCATCTTACAAGCACGTACATAGGTGCAGATACCGGCGTCTCCGTCTGCTTGTTGCCTACTCAGAGCAAGTAAACCCCTAGCAAGCCTGACCGCTGTCTTATAAACAACAGAAATAAAAGAAGAGCACAAGCCTGCTGCGCAGACGTTACCTAGTGTGTTAAAAAAACGAGAATTGACCAAATAATCACAGATTTGCTGACAGCCGGATGGAAATTAAACCCTCAGATATGGGCCAATAGACGTCCAACACCTAAGCGAGCATTTTCTAAAGTGCAGGTACAAGTAGAAATGAGCAACAATAGCCCTGGATGCTCTGTCCAGTCCATAAGGTTCTCCAGGTCGTCCATTGTGCCCTAGAGCCTTTAATACTGGAGTCGAGTCACGCTCCAGTTTATGAGGGCAGATATATCAAAGGACGGCCACAGCCCACAGAGACAAAAGGAAAGTGGCAAAACCATCACTACAGTTGGTTTATGGTTTGTACCCACTTCCTTCGCTGCTGTCTATATAGCAGGTCTGCATATACGAAGCAACTGCCTGGCAAATCTCCATACGATCAGTTCTATAACATAAGAAAAGTGCTGCACTGCAGCATCTCAGATTACGTGTTAGAAAAAGTGAACGTAGGTAGTACCTACGGATTTTATGCGACATATAACGCAGCAGCTTAAAATGCATAAATGACTCAGGGCCCCGTTATGTATGGGGACATGTGTCAGCTCCGCCTCCAGGGGCTTTACCCATGATTTAGTTAAGGTCCGCACCTGAAGAGTTCCTAATCTGAACATGAGATGTAAAGCCATTTTCTCAGCATGCAACAGCAGGTCCAAGAACGGCCCCCAGCGACGTTCACATTTTACTTTCAGGTAATTAGTCTGAAGGGTGCCTTTCCTGGCTTCTTGCTTGCTTCACATGAATGGCCAATATTTCTTTTTAACCAGTTCTAGGGTTGCCTTATTCATCAGTTCCAGATTATTATATTGCGCTACTCAAATAGTGTATGTTAGAATGTGCTTAACGTGCTTGAACCAGGGTAAACTATTGTAATCCTGCATAGTCGCATTTCCTGTAGCTCCATTCTATATGAGGCAAGAGCCGGAGTCGACCACACTCGCACCCATTATCATACGGGATGAGATCCTCTGGTGAACCCCAGCTCAGCTGTTAATACTGTCATTGGGGTTCCAGGCCCCAGGATTAGTACATGTCACAAGAAGATGTTTCCCAGTTTATGGAGAGTCTGAACTTTCGTAAAATCCCACAGTTAGCACCATAAGAGTAGGCCACCCGTGAGTTTGTCTTGAATGTGTCAGCGCTAGTGTTAGACCTGGCACCTTGGCGTGAGTCTCCCTTCCACTTTTTGTTGATGTGCCTCAGATGTTTTGCTGGTGTTAGCTGCTCAGGGCACTGCGCCACAGCCAATCCGTGCCGCAGTGCAAGTGCTTCCAATGTAAAGTGTACTTATGATTGATTTCCATGATTGGCTCATTTGATTTACTAAATGTGAAAACAAGGACCCCCTGACAATTAGAGTCTTCTAGGACAGGGAAAACAATATGTGGGTGTTAGATCTGGGGGTCTCTAATTGGCAGAGGTAAGTACCTTAGACCAAGTAGGGACCCTTGCTTCTAGTCAGGGTGAAGGAATGCACACAGTAGACAACCTCCGCTCTCCCTCTAGGTAGCTTGGCGCGAGCAGGCAGGCTTATCCCCAAGGCAATGTGTATAATAATTGCACTTCACACAACAATAATCCCCAATCCACCACAAACTGAGACCACACAGGTAAGTATATTTTATAAAAATATATATCTTTATCTAGTTTCAGCAGCAAGAATCATCAATATACGTTAATTACTTCTTCAGGTAAATTTTGCACATAATCTTAGTGGTTGCACTTGTAAATAGGAAGTTCTTTAAAAAGCAGTCTCAAGTCTCTTGTCCTTCAATACCAAAAATGAGTGATATTGATTTCTTTTATCTTAGCTCTAAAAACGAGCAAGGAAAACAATGCCAGCTGCAAAATTGGCCACAGGAATCAGCCCCTACCGCCAGGGGCCCTAAGCGCTACAAGCGCGTCTCACCAGAATGCTGGGGGGACTCCTTTTCCCTCATACGGCACTTCTTCCGGCCTAAGGCGCACCTCGCCTAACAGCGCTCACCCGCGCTCGGGCCCGCCGGTCTCAGCAAGCTCTCCGCCCGCTCTCAATCCTTCGGGGAGCGGCGGGGAGCAGAGACGGCAGGCCGGGGGCGGGAGCACTTCTCGGATTCCCTCGGCGAGGTCGGGTCAGTCTTCCCCGGTCCCGGCGGTGATTACTCGGCAAGTCGACGGTCCCGATGACGGGGACCAATCCTGTCGCGGCGTCTGGGGCGAGCCTCTGGCACACCCGGGAGTCAGCCAATGGCAGTGCGGCTCCCGGGACAGGCTTGTCGTGACGCTCCGCTCAACGCCCAATCACAGCGCGACCACGGCGATGACGCTGCGCCGCACGGGCCTATCCCGTCGCCGCGTTGCTGAGGGGGCTCGGCTCCTCCAGCCAATGGGGGCGCGGCGGCTCCGATCTTTGCCACGGCAGCCTCCTTTCACGAGCAGCCACTTCGGGGGATATTCCTGGCCCCGTGCAGCGGCGGTAAAAGTGGCACACAGCTGTTTTCAGTGCATCTTGCACTGGGGAGGCCCACAAACCTCGGATCTTCGCCCCACACGTGTCGATGAACACGTCGATCTCGGCCACACGGCAGGCTGGGTCAGCGCGGCGCCCTCACTCAGATTAGAGAGCAGCCAGCCCGCTACACAGCCCAACTACAGGGTTTCACGATCTCTTCACCACACAGCAGCTTCAGGGGGCACAGCAGAGCTTTGTAGTCCATGGGCAACCTTTATGTCCCTGGGTTGCAGACAGGGGGCCAGCTCTTCTCAGGCCCTTGGAGATTCAAGTTGCAGACACAGCACACAGCAAAGTCTTGGCAGTTTCAAGCAGGCAGGGTCACAGCACACAGCAAAGTCCCTTTCTTCTCCTCTCCTTCAGTTGGATAGCAGGATAGGTCAGCCCTTAAAGCACACAGCAAGGCAATCTTCCATCAGCTCCTTCAGCAGTCCTTCTTCTGGCAGAGGTTCCTCTTGATTGTAGAATCTAATTTTTCTGTAGTCAGGGGTCCTTCTCTTATACCCAAAAAAGTCTTTGAAGTCCTTTGAAGTCTTTGTGCAAGTGGGCCCTGAGCCCGGTCTAAACCAGTTCTGGGTGTAGCTGAGGCACTGGGGGTTTCCTGGCTTCCTTCTTCCTCTCAGTATCAGGGACAGAGGTGACAGTCACCCAGCAGCGGGGTGGAGCCAGCTTTGTGGTCAGGCAGGCACAGCCCTATCACTATCAGGTGTGATCTCCTCCCACTTCCCTGGCAGCAGATGCTGCCTTTCATCCACGGGCTGACTCAGACAATCCCCTGGGGGCTCTGCAGCCCCTGTCACACTCAGGCCAGACAGTCAATCCACAAACAGGCCCAGGCACACAGAAAGGTTTAGACAAGAGAACAGCCACTTTCTAAAAGTACTATTCTCAAACACAGAATTTAAAAACAACCTTCACTAAAAGATGTGTTATTAAATTCTGAGTTCAGGGATATCATTCACTTATGTCCCATCTTGTTCCTATGGGAAGATAGGCTGGTATCCATTGGGACCAGCCTCCCCCATGTTACTCTATGGAGCAAGATAGCCTTACAGCAGTGAGCACACAAAATGGCTGCCGCTCACTACCAGAGCATGTGACCTGCACTAGTACATGCTCTACCTTATCCATGCACTGCACCCTGCCCAGGGGGGTACATTGAGCCTTCCATAGGGGTGACTGATGTGCACAGACAGGGAAGGGTTAGGCCCAGCCAGTGGGGACACTGGCCAGGCGGACATGGCAGTCACTGACTGCACACAGGCCCTGCGCTGGCAGGCCTGAGTCACCATTTTAGCGCTACTCATGTGGGTGGCGCAATCTGCGCTGCAGGCCCACTAGTAGCATCTGTCATCACCAGCCCTGGCACACACAGTGCACTTTACTAGGGACTTCATGGTGATACAAATATGCCAATCAGGTATACCCAATCAATATGACAATTTACAGAGGGAGCACTTACACTCTGGCACTGATCAGAAGTGAAAGGAAAAGCCAGACTTCGCAAAACAAGAGCTGAAATGAGCTATGCAAAGGCCCCCCTGGCCTGCCAAGACAAAAGAAACTCAGTATAAAAGTAGGAGCCCTGCTCCTAAGAAATCAGATCCTGTTTTACAACAACGAACCTCTGCCCAACTAGAAGGACCAAGAAGAAGCTGAAGGACTGGCCTGCAGTGGTGCTTTGGTGAGGAAAGAGAGGAAAAGACCAAAGAGGACTTTGCTTTATTGTGCTTGAAACTATCTCCAAAGGCTTGATTGAGCTTGCCCCATGAACTGAACCCCAGGACCAGTGGGTTCATTGTGCTTTCGCTCGTCTTTGGCCAGCCGTGTGCTTCCTTCCCTCCAGAGCTGTGATCCTTGGTGCCCTCGCCCCCTCCTAGGGCCGTGACACTCAGGATCCTGTCCGCCCTTGCCCGCTGAGAGCCCTGCTCTGACAGAGTCCCTCTCCACCCGTCGGGCCGGGCTGCTTGCTCCCCTGTCGCTTGCCTGCTACTGGAGCCCTTGGTGTGCCCCTTCACCCCTCCCGCCAGAATCGGATCGGAGCGCGATCCCCAGCCTCGGATGGCCGCCGTACGTCGTAACGTATCCGGCTGCCCCGCTTTTGCACTCCAAGATCTGAGAAGGCTGCGACGCACTCTGGAGAGACCCCCAATACGATCCGTACTGGAGGTCCTGTGCCGCGCCTGCCTGGTGGAAAGCATCAAGCCCCCAAAGATCGGAAAGTACGCTTTGCCCGCCGGCACGTACTAAGAGAGTATGCCTCCCCACCAGGACCACCTTGTGGACTGAAGCGCCTATGTTACATCACGCAAATCAAGGTACAGTGCCAGTCATGGACTCGGGGTCTGCAACGTTCTGTTTTCCCCGCTGCACTATATCAACTCATACCCCGCTCTAAAGCAGACCACGCCGTACGCTTCGTACTGCACAGCGCGTGAGCCTCAGTAGGCCGCCCAGCCCAGAGTACGCCAGCGCGCTTCGCAGCGCCTGGCCAGCCGCGAACTGTGCGTCCAGGCCAGGACCCGCTTTAGGAAGGTGGGGGATCGCGTTCCACCCCTTGAACTTTGCTGATTAAGTACCGAATCACGAACTCGAAAGACTTCTTTCTCACCCTTTTGCCTAATAACATCTTGTGGCCTCATTCTTAAAACGTTATTCGGTCTTGTGATAATTCTGCAACTAAGTATTTTTATATAAAGCTATGTATTTTTGATACAACTTCTACGACTGGTGTCCATTTGTGGTGGGTCATTGTATTTACTGTATGTGGTCAGAAATGCTTAACTGACTTAGCGCCCTGAAGATTAACCTTGGCTGCTCGCGCCACGCAACCCAAAGGGTGAGCAGGGGTTATTCTGAAAGGGTAATTCCCTGGCCCTGAGTAGAGGAGAGGGTCCTTGCTTGTCACAAGTGTCTACCTGTGCCAACCAGAGACCCCCAATTCTAACAGCCATGAATCAAGAGTGAGATAAAGGAGCAACTCTTGACCCTGATCCAGGCAGGTCGCACCCCGTGCCGCACAGCTCTACCTGTCTGTCCCCGTGTCCCTGCTCCCTGATCTCCCTACTGCGGCGAGTTCTCAGCCCTCCTCCACCTGCAGGCTCCCGCCTGCGCCTTATCCCTGGTGGCCCAGTGGTGAGCCCTAAGTGTCTGTGTGCTCGCTCTGTTCCTTTTTGCCTGTTATTTGTCTGTTGTTGTATTATGTTTTGCGGTATCTCTTACCAAACTGTTGTATTACTTTTTAGTATTCTGCTTCTGTATTATTTTGTGCCCACTGTTGTATTCATTTTCTTTGTATTCTGTACTTCCTCCCGTTTTTCGCTCTGTAGCCCTCCAGTGTTCCAGCCTTCGTCTCCCCTTCCGGTCACTGCAGCCCCGCCTCCCCACTCGCCCATTCATCCCGCTCCCGCATCCCAGCTGGTCCTCACTCCCACCTCCCCTTCTTATTGTGGCCGCGCCGGAGGCGTGCCGAATGCAAGCCCATCTATGCTCATCCACACCTGGACCGCACCCAGCACCAGACCCCCTGGCCTCCGCGAACGCTACAACGCCCGCTGCCACTATGACGCCAACACCCTTCACGTACTCAATGATGGCCGTTCATACACTTACTTCCTGGCCACCTCGAAGCACACCCAAGGACCCTTCGCCTGCCGGAGCTGCAGCTTCACCAGCCTCCAAGCCTCCACCTCGCCCACCAGGGTAGGAATCAACCACCTCAAATGCATACTATTCAACACCGGTCTGCCCGCAAGCATGCCATCGAACTCTGGGACCCACTCGACTCATCCTCCCCGGAAGTCGCCTTCCTGATGGAGACCT
Source organism: Lissotriton helveticus (assembly GCF_964261635.1). Lineage (NCBI taxonomy): Eukaryota > Metazoa > Chordata > Amphibia > Caudata > Salamandridae > Lissotriton > Lissotriton helveticus. The sequence continues at coordinate 137,260 of NW_027611737.1, forward strand.
GGATGAACCCCTCCTCGGCACCCAACATCGCCATAGCCATCTCGGACGGTTACAAGATCATCTGCAGGGACCATACCAACAGAGCAGGAGGAGGAATCACCATCGTCCACAGGAACACCCTCAGAATCTCGACCAGCACCGACAACACTGGTCTCGCTTCTCTCTCTCCTCCATGCTGGTGTCTTTCTCTTGTTCTCCCCCTTCTCTTATGGTGTTGAGTTTTAAAATGAAAAGGCTGAAGTACCAGGAACCATCTTAGTATGCAAGGGTTTCTACCCTTGTTATGAGCCAGCCATTCAGAAGGAGCATGGTATGTATATAGGGCAATTTCCTGTCCTTCCAAGTAGTATCGAAGTGCATTTAATAGCTAAGGCTGTCCTTCCAAGTAGAATCGAAGTGCATTTAATAGCTAAGGCTGTCCTTCCAAGTAGTATCGAAGTGCATTTAATAGCTAAGGCTGTCCTTCCAAGTAGTATCAAAGTCCATTTAATAGCTAAGGCTTCTTTTTCCACTGTAGCATTGTTCTTTTCTTGGTGAAATAGCATGCAGCCATATATAGGATGGGGTTTTCCTCTCCTCTTTCATCTTTTTGGGACAGTGTTGTACCTAAGCTGACTCCCAAAGCTTCTGTTTTGGGAATAAAAGGTTTTGTAAAATCATGACTGCGAAGGATGGGTTCTGAGGTGAGAATGTTTTGTAAGGTATAGAAATCCAATAGCACCGCTTAGGAGGGATGACGTAACCTTAATTCTGCTTCTTTATTCTTTTTTAGATGATCTGTTAGGGCAGAGCTTTCCAAAGTGTGTGTCGTGACACAGTACTGTGTCGCCCCCCCCATGTGTGGGTGTGTCGCGCGACGATGACGTGTCGTCACTGACATATTAGGGCAAATGCTTGCATTCAGTGACACAGTACAGTACAGCGACGCACGCAGAGGAAGGAGAATCTGAGCGTGCGGCCTTGTTCCCTTTCCGACGCAGAGACCACGGAGCCGTCTCTGCTCTCCAGGCGCCCGGTAAGCCAAATCTTCGAAATTTTCAAACTCGGTTTAGGCCGTACGGGGTTTGCATTTACAAGTGGGTCAGATTTCAACAAACTCTGTAATTACCGATTGGTTTAAAGACCGCACTACCCCTCCCCTAGCCCCAACCCCCTCCAGTGTAGATTTCAGCAGGTCAAAGCTGCTGGGCTCCTGGGTATCAGATTTGAACGGGTGTGATAAATACCATCTATCCACCAAGGTAGGGTTGCTTCCCGACAAGTATTTTACCATTGTGGCTAGTATAGAAAAAAAACCTCGAGATAACCATCACAATCAGGTCCCTGGTCTGCCTGAAAAAGTCCGAAAGGAAGTGGTAGGCTGCTGGGAAATAGGGCGTGCAATCATGGCAAAGTCGGTGAGTGAAAATAAAAACGTGAACGCTGCACTGCGCAAACAGCCATATCCACGTAGCAAGCACTACACAAAACACTTATTTCTAGATTAACATTATTATTACTTCCAACCTATATAGTCTATCTTACCCTCACTTACAGTGTTACAAAACTATTGCAGCAAACAGAATGTAAAATAGATGACACCATTATATATCAGGAATATCAATTACTGGAAAAGAAACATCTCTGCATGTTTCTACACAATTTGAGACACAACATTTTTAGCACGACACATTAAATTGATTTAAAAACATTTTTGCAAAATACGAACTGCTTTTTAGTGTGTTTAATTTCACAGTGCGGATTCTGCTTTGATTTTAATTGGACCCTCGGTCCCTGAGCCCCGGTGACACTGCTCATGCTGCGCCTCTGATAGCCACGGTTCTGTTTCACAGAGCTCCCCTACATTACTCTTCAGCTTTACCCCCAGCTCTCAGTGTGAGGTTGAAAATTCAATCTTTTCCCTTTCCTACCTCTATATTTTGCTCTTTCAGTCTAATTTTTTCTCTCACTTTACCTCGCTCTACTCTTTCTCTCGCATTCTTAGTTTCTGCGAGTGTCCTCCATCAATTTTCACTCATACTTTCTGATTATCACATCTGTGTTTCCATTGACACTTGACCCTTTTCCCTCCCATTCCTGTCACCCACGGCCCTTCTCATCGTTCTGCCACCCTTTGTCTATATCTATCTCTCTTTGATTCACCTTTCCAGTTTATCTTCGCAAGTTACATTCCCTCTTTTTCTCTGTCTTTCTCGCCGTTTTTAGTATTTCTTTTTTCCTCTTAGTTCCTCTCCTTTCTCTTAGAATGTGTCCCTCTTTCCTAGAGAAACTTGTTTTGAGCCAATCTAGCCCATCTGTTTCTCCCACTCTGTCTGTTTCAACTGTGGCACTCATTCTCTCTCTGTCGGTTCTCTACAAGTTTTCCGAGACATCTCACTGTTTTCCCGTGACACTTGCTTTGCACCAGTCTCTGTTCTTTTTCACTTGAGCCTCTTTCCTAATTCCACTGCTCATTGTCCTTATGTGCAACTCTTCCGAGCAGTGCTTTAAATGAGCCAGTGCTCACAGGTACTGAGTACCTTCACTTCTTTAGTTTGAGCGGGAGAGAGTACTTGCTCTTCTCAGTGGGGGCTTTTACTGGGAGAGTACAGGCTTCCCAAGATCACATATGTACTCCTGGGCAAAGAATACTGCTACATCTACAATACCATTTCAAACATTGCTTCCTAGTGCTGTTTTGATGGCATTACATAACCTTTTTTTATTTCCATTGCTACGAAGCTGCAAGGCTGCAGCAGAACCACTGCAAGCAAAGTACATCTCTCACACCTCTTTTCCCACACTTCCCTTGTCACTTTCAATGGCAAACTGTTTCCCTATTTTTCCACACCAACTCTTGAAATCTCTGACTTTTTCCATCTCTTTATGTCCCTCTTTTTTCTTCCATATTTCTCTTCTTCTGTGCCCTGTGCTGTCACTTTTGTATGGTGAAACGAAACGATAATACCGGCCCCTCGACTAAATCCTAATGTCATTCTGCGTAAATCACTTTATGCTCCTGGGCCTCTGTTAGCCATGGAATGCTAAAATGTATGTAAAATAAAATACAACGCCCTCTCTAGGGAGGAAGAGCATAGAAGTAACTCATTTGACAAGATGGCGCTATCCATGTCGTCTCTGTCACTCTTTCGTGTTGTCTGTTGTTTCAATTCCGCTCCTTATGTCTAGCTTGTTTCTATCTCCCAGCACCCCTGCCTGTCCTGTAGCAGTCTCATAACTATCGAAGAGATAAAGCACATAGCAGTCATGCTGGGTGCTCTTGTGCAGTCTTTGCCTGCGTTCACGGTGGCAGCCAGAAGTCAGTATTTAGCAGCAGCACTAAGGGACCACTCTCTGGCTTTGGCCCGCAGCACCTTTCCAGAGGTAAAGGCGTTTTTGATCTTGCCAAGGCAGCGCTTGCGCTGTTTCTGCAGGACCTGCTGTATTCAGGATATGGGCTTTAAAAACGCGGCCCATTTTCAAAGACTGCCCCCTGTTACATGTATTGTCACTCAGAGCTTGTGAGCACTATTTCTTTCTTTAAGTTGGAGCATGAGAGACCAGTGCTCCTGGTTTATAGAGCTCTGATGTAAACAGGGCTGTACATCTTGCTCTTATCTTGCCACATTTGCTGTGCATTCAAAGTCGAGGTCTGTTTTGGCTGCAGCTGCCTCCTCCTCCTTCCTGCTTTTGAAATGCACGGCCTGAGGTCACGGTCCCTGCCTTCCTATGGCAGCTGCCGCCTCTGTCTCAGAGCTCAACAAGCATTTGCAATGGAATACATCTCACATTTGCAAGAGTTTGAGCTATTGGCCTTGTAAATGACAATGCCTTTTATTTATGTTTTGAAAACCTGCTAGTGGTGCGTAAACATGCAACTTTGTACTTATAGTTGTTGCTTACAAGAAACAAGGCTGGCAGTAACTCTGCCTCTTTTACTGCCAACCTTGCTTCTCCTAAGCAATGACTATAAGTATAAAGTGCGAGTTTACACATCACTTACAGAGTTTCAAAACACACAAATAAAAGGCATTTTCATTTACAATGCCAATAGCTCAAACCATCACAAATGTGAGACCTATTGCATTGCAAATGCTTGTTTAGGAAAGTAAGCAATCTAGTTTGGCGGGGAAGACCATGGCATAGAAATGTAAGGGCCTTCTGATAAAGGATGGAATATAATTGTGGATTCTGGACAGATCACTTGGCATCCTGAGTCTGTCCGAGCCCGCGTCAAAGCAGTTATTACTTCTGTCCCACCTTATGCTGAGAGCTCTGATTTCAAATGATTATCTACTACTCAAATCCTGAAATGTTCCTAGAGAGAATGAAGACTGTAAGCAAGGTGAAGGAATGTTAAACTTCGTATCTCATGTTCTTCCTATGTCTAGATTTCCACATTTCTTAATTTTCCCATAAGGCAAACAGAAACTCAAAAATGGATAAGTTTATAATTAGGAAGTGAAAAGCTGGTGAAGATGGCGGTTGCGAAGAACAAAATGTAGCAGCTATTGAGCAAAGTACCCAAGAATCAACTGAGCCGTTTGTCTCAGTACGTAAGAAGTGTGAAGGGAAAATCTCCAATCCCCGTTTATATAATAAAGCTTATATGTAACTGGGGTTCACATTTTCGGGTAATGAAAACCATCCTTGTCTCCAGTGTTTAGTTTGTGGGAAAATACTTGTAAATTAAAGTATGGTACCAAATAAATTAAAATGACATTTTACCACAAAACAAAGCCATTTGTCAGAAAAACCAGTAGAATACTTTGTACTTTCTAAATCTATAAGGAAGCAGTCTGCATCATTCACAAAGAGAAAGAAGACATCGGAGAAAGCTCAAAAGGCAAGTTACTTGGTTGCTAAAATAATTGCCAAAAACAAGGAACCACACATTGTTGCCGAAACCACCATAAAGCAATATTGCTGTGCTATTGTTCGAACAATGTTTGGGGCAGAATTTAAGATAGAAGGTAATAAAATCCCTTTGGCAGATATCACAATTGGAAGACGTATTCAAGATATGCCAGCTAACGTTAAGCTGCAAAGGAAGGATATTTTCCAAGACGATAATATGGTCTTTACATTGCAATTAAACGAATCAACAGTTGTCAGTGGGTTAGCTCAATTACTAGTTTTTATACGTTTCATTCATAGTGACAGAATAATTGAGCGATTCCTGTGTTGCCTAGAACTTCCACTGAGAACTAGAGGTGAGGATATATTTAAAACTTTAAATTGCTTCATGAAGGAAAATAATTTGCGCTTATTAAATTGTGTCAGGATATGCACTGATGGAGCACCCTGAATGGTTGGCTCAACAAAAGGTTTTATAGCTTTAGCAAAGAAAGAAAATGAAAATATCATATTTACTCATTGCTTTTTACATCGCGAGACACTAGTCGCAGAAAAGTTATGGACAAAGTGATTCAAATGGTCAATTACATTAAAATCAGACCTCTTGAATCACAAATATTTACTCATATTTGTGAACAAATGGGGACAAGATTTAAAAAGCTCCTGCTGCACAAAGACGTTTGTTGGCTCTCAAGAGGTCGAGTGCTTTGTTGTGTATACGAATTGCGGGAAATGATACTTAAACTTTTGGAGGAAAATCAGCAAGACGGATTCGGCGATCTAATTCTAAACACACTTTGGTGCACAAAATTGGCATATTTTGCCGACATATTTGAACATTTGAATAAAATTAACACCAGTATGCAAGGAATAGGAGAAAATATCTTAACGGCAGTAGATACAATTTGTGATTTGAGAGACAAAATACATATTTGGGAAAGGAAAGTGAAAGAAGGCAGGTTTGAAATGTTTTCCAAAACTGATGAGTGCCAGCTGAAAAATGAGATCAGTCGGCTGATTGTTGACCATTTAACATGGCTCGGAGAGAAAGTTTATCATTACTTCCCAAATGTTGAAATCAAAGACTATGATTGCATAAGAAATCAATTTCTTTCAACTGCAACTGGAAACTTTTACGCTTTCTAAAGAAGAATTAGCTGAAATAAAACATGACACTGAAATGTGGAAGCTTGAAAATGCTTAATGACGAAATGCGTGTGTCTTTATCTAATATTCCACCAACTATTGACCAGCCGTGTTCATCCTATCCCTCTCATTCATCTCAATAAAATAGTAAGTGCTATTGTTTATATTCAAAGTTTTTCATTCTTGCACATATTTACATATTGTTACTCATAAAGGACAACATGTTTTGGAAAAGTATGTGTGTTATATTACAAATCATATATATATTTTTTTTTAATCAAGGAAAGGTTTTCGTAAGATATGTTGGGTCCCCATACATATTGATATTTACAATTTATATGCCATATATGTATTTGTCCTTATCTCTTATATCCAGTTAATTTTACCTCAAAGTGCTGGATGGAAAAACGTATGACTCGTCTTATTTTCTGTTGCGTTTTGGCGCACTGCGATGAGGAAAGCGGTCCCACCTGAGTTCAATGCGCAGAGACCAGCTGATAAGTTGCCTGGTTGTTTTACCAATCGCAATTCCCCCTTCCTGAACGGATTTTTGTAAAACTCATATGCAGCAAGGCAGCAGGCGGACTTTGTGCATGGTTGAAAGGGTTGGCAGTGCGTACACCCCCCCTTTTTGTGCTGTAAATCACTGGGGCATGTGACAATGTGTCCATGATTATATTCTTGTTTCAGGCTCAAATCTAATCTTGCTTACACCCAGTTTTGCTAGTCACTGTCTTTGTTAGAACAGATTCACAATTGCTTTATTAACCTTCTTGCTTTCTCAAATTTGCTTGAAAATGCACCATTTGCCCACTATTTTTTCAACATTTTCTCGGGCGGAGAACCCTCCCGTCCCCCTGACCCCCAACTGAGGTGGTTCGGGCAAGCTTGATGCACTCGCTCGCATTACTGTCGCCATATGAAGAGTGTTGGAAAGATGTCTCACGAACATGAAAAGTCTGGAAAGCTGTGTGTTAGGGGAACAGCTAATTGAGAAAATTTGGGTAGGACTCTTATGTAGTAGCCTACCTGTCCCAAGAAAGCCCTCAGGTCTCTTTTTGTTTTTGGGAAGAGTATCTTGAGAATGGATGCAATTTTTTCTCTCTGGGGTTAAATTAAGATTTCCCAATTAAATGCCCTAGGTATTGTACCTTTGTAGTGAGAGCTGGGCCTTGTTGCATGCATTGCTTTGTTAGAGGTGTGGCTCACTGGTTAGAGGCGGCAGGCCTATAAGCAGAGAACGGCCCGGGACCAGGGTTCAATTCCCGACGCGGCAGGGTCTTGGACCAGGGTCAACAGACTCGATAATTCTCGCCTCAGTGCCTACTCTAACCAGGGAACACACTCGGTAACTCTGGGCATTAAGCTTGCCTCATCTCTACAACGGCCCCCCACAGACGCCAGGGATGCCTGGTTTCACCCTGGAGATACCCAAAAAGGGAGCATCTCACAGGGAAAACCAGGACGGGTTCCCCAGCGGTCTACAGCGCCAGGACACTCGGGTAGAGTAACAGTGCGCTTTACAAGTATCCCACACAGCATAGGCTTATTAGAAGTTTAAACGGCATTTTAACTTTTCGCTGCTTTTGCACACAACACTACACATAAATGTTGTTGTAAGTTTGACTGCATGAAATGCTTCACATGAGAATGGCTTGTATTTAGCATCCCGAGACTTACATCGAGACTCTAGTCTGCACACAGTGTTCTAAAGCCTCCAAGGTTATCATAACAAGGTAGCTGTTGTTCGGGCTGATCGACTCACGTTTTAGCCATAACATACATGTAGCTGCCACCAACGTGATTCTGGTGCCTTTAATAATGCACTTCATGCACTTGGAAGACTCCCGTTTTTCCAGAGAGAGAGAGAGGTCTTGCAGATCCTGATGTGATACATTCCTGCTGATCCTAGAGGTATGGGGTCACCCACACAAGCCTAAGAGACCTTCTATATTTTATAAAACATAGTTCCTATCTAGGGAGGGTGTTATACTAGGCACTATAAGACCAGTTTTGACCATCATTGTAATATGTTTTCTCTTTTTGTGTTTTATGGAATTGTAACAATGCTGACCATATTATTTCTGATTGTATGTCTGCTTATGTTAGCAAAAATACTGCATCTTAGAGCACGTCGTTAAAATAAATATTTTAACTCTGCCCCTGTCTCTTTTTACTCCTGTTGTGAACTGGTATGAGAGTATAACGATAGAGTGTTCTTGCTTCCCACCATTCCTGAGTATAACCTAAGTCGCATGTTCTGGGTTGTCTTATCATTGGTTCCTTTGCTATAGGATGAAGAGCTATTGTGACACTGATGCTAGCTGGTTAGGGTTCCTAGGCACTGAAGTGAGTTTTTTGGTACACCACAATTCACTGAGGTTCTGTGTAGGAGCAGAATCCCTGCAACACATTTTCTAGTGGCTAAGTGGATTTTTACGAGATTAACCTTGAGACCCATAGAGCCTAATGAGTCCAAAACATTACATAAGGTTGTATGACAGAGGCAGTCATGGCTGAACCACGCATGCCTCTACAACGCAGTTCCAACCTCAAATGCGACTTAACCATGCATTTGTTTACTATGTATGCCTTTGCAACAATTTTTGTTGCAAAGGTTTGACTGCTAAATAAATATGTGTGGTAATTTCAAAACCAGCAAATCCAACTAGCTCCACTCAGAAACACAAGATGCAATCCCATAGGCCCCAATGCAGGCGATTTGCTATTTCCAAACTAGGTCCAAACACCCTCTTACTGTGGATCGATTTTCCCCAAATTGTTCATACACACAGCAGGCATCCCCAACCATCAGAAGCCGCATTCACCTGGAGCAACTGAAAAAAACCCAAAAGTATTTCTCAAGAACCTCCAAAATGGGCCCATTGGATAAAATTGGACACCAGCATCTCAGAAACAATTGCTTTTCTACTAGTTCCACTTGTTCGATCCTTTGCAAACTTGGAGGGACACACGTCCCACTTGTCACCAAATACCTACCAAGCTGCATCCGATCGATTCACAGGCATGGGTATGACATTTGACCTAAAAATCCCCACCTGAACCCATTCAAAAACAAGCAAATTCAGCCAAACCAAGTCAAAAACCAAATTTCAGCCAAACCTTGCTAACTCCTATATGTGCAAAACTGAAATGGCCCCTGAGTCCTAACTCAAGGAGCCCTAACCCAATCTAACGTTAAGCCCTAAAAACTACCCTGAACACCCCCCAAAACCAACTACTCCACCCCCAAACCCGACCCCAGCCCCTCTACCTGTCCGCGTTGACCTTTCTTTCTTAATGCTCCCTGTTCATCTCCCTGCCTATCCAACATTCAGACCGCGCACTGCCTTAAACATGCATATGTGTGGGTAAGGTAAGCATGGTTCCGCTTGCAGGTAAATGACATGCCTGTCTCAGACCGCATTGTTAAGGCAGTTACCATTGTATACGTGTTGTAGATGTGTACTCTGGAACCCATAAAGGGTTAGTGTTGAATTAGTATAGTGGAATATGGAATTTGAGAAGTGAACATGTTAGACTGGTTTTTGGATTGAAAAGGATAGTGGTGGGATAGTCAAGGTTTTTTTGTGAAGTCATAGCAGTAAGAGGAGGCTTTTGGATGAGTAAAAGGGGTTTTGGAGGGGAAGAGTCAGAGAGAAGAGTTTAGAAAGGTTTGTTTTGGGTATCGGTATAGTAAAGGATGTCAGATGATGTCCGCGTTGACCTTTCTTTCTTAACGCTTCCTGTTCATCTCACGGCCTATCCGACATTCAGACCGCGCACTGCCTTAAACATGCATATACGTGGTTAAGGTAAGCATGGTTCCGCTTGCAGGTAAACGACATGCCTGTCTCAGACCGCGTTGTTAAGGTAGTTACCATTGCATACCTGTTGTAGATGTGTTTACCATGAGGGACTGTATATAACAATGTCATCAATATAGGCGGCATCTTCCACTTCAGGAGCCCCTCCAGTGATGACACTCTGATGACAGTTGGTGTCCAAGAGAGCCACAATGGGATCCCCGTTCACTTTCATTGTATTGTATTGTAATTGCATCTATATAGCGCTTACTACCCCGACGAGGTGTCAAATTGCTTTTTCGACGAGTAGCACGCGACTCCAGGACCCATAGAGGATTAATGTTGAATTAGTATAGTGAAACATGCAAGTTAATTTTAAGTAGTGGATAGGGTAGTCAGTTATTTGGATTCAGAAGGATAGTAGAAGAATAGAGGGAAATAAAGGTTTGTATTTATATAGAGCTTGTCACCCCTGATGGGGTGTTGAAGCACGCTTCTCCAGAAACCCATAAAAGATTAGTGGTGAATTAGTATGGTGAAATATGAAAGTAATTTGAGTGGTGGATATTAGTCAGTTATTTGGAGTGAGAAGGATAGTGGAGGGATAGAAGGGGAAGAAAGGTTTGCATTCAAATAGCGCCTGTTACCCCTGATGGGTGTTGAAGTGCTTTTCTGGCGTGTAGCATGCTACTCCGGAACCCATGAAGCATTAGTGTTCAAAATTAGTATAGTGAAATATGAAGTAATTTGAGTGGTGCATATGTTATTCAGTTATTTGGATAGAGGAGGGTAGGTGGTGGGATAGAAGAGGGAAAGAGGTTTGTATTTATATAGCTCTTGCTATCCCTAATGGGGTTTTAAAGCGCTTTTTTGGCAAGTAGCACGCATCTGTGGAACCCATAAGGATTAGCATTGAATTAGTATGGGGAAACATGAAATTATTTTGAGTAGTGGATATGTCAGTCATTTATTTGGATAGAGAAGGGTAGGCAGCAGGATAGAAGTGGGAAAGAGGTTTGTAATTATATATCGCTTCTAACCCTGATGGGGTGTTGAAACGCTTCATTGGCAAGTAGTACGCTACTCTGGAACCCATAAAGGATTAGTGTTAAATTAGTATAGTGAAATATGGAACTTGAGAAGTGAACATGTTAGACTGTTATTTAGATTGAAAAGGATAGTGGTGGGATAGTCAAGGTTTTTTTGTGAGGTTATAGCAGTAGGAGGAGGATTTTGGATGAGTAAAAGGGGTTTTGGAGGGGAAGAGTCAGAGAGAAGAGTTTAGAAAGGTTTGATTTGGGGATCGGTATAGTAAAATATGTCAGATGATGCAAGGAGGGGTAGAGTAGGAGAGAGTCTAGAAAGGGGTATTTTGGGGATCATAGTAGTGGTATGGGTTTGGGATCAATGAGAGAGTGGACGTAGAGCATATATTGATAGCTGTATAGGGTGAGAGATAGGGTAGTGCATTGGAAAGAGTAGTAGAGATGAGACAGATAGTTGGGCTAGAATATATATTGACAGAGGTAAAGGCTGAGAAATATGGTAGTACACTGGAAATGCTAAATTAGAAGAAATTGATAAATGTATAGATCCATAAGTACATTGAAAGTTTATAAATGCATAAAGGAGGTAAGTATATGTAGATTAAAGATATTGATAGAGGTACAGGATGAGAAATAGGGTAGTGCATTGGATATGCTTTTTCAGGAGAAAAGTAACTGACACACAGATCCAAGTACATGGAAGGTACATAGATGCACAATGGAAGCAAGTACATGTAGGCCAAAGATGATTTTTAATTTTTTTTATTATTAACAACATAATTATTGTGCATGTGTATACAAAGCAATACACAAAGATAGGTACATATCTATGGTGAAATAAATGCTTATATACAGTATGCTGCTTTTGTGAGGAAGTGCCAATTCTTGAGTAGGTTTCTGAAGATAAGGTGGTTGTCAGTGGATCTTATGTTGAGGTGTAAAGAGTTCCATAGTTTGGCTACTTGAACAGAGAAGGATGTGCCACCCATGTTTTTAGGTCTCGCCTGAGCCATTGCGTTAGCATTGCTTTGGCGAGATATAAAGTAGGGACTTTCAAAAATGCTCCCAAATGCTTTTCCAGGTGGATTGCCTACAGTGCATGTGTTTGGGTGTGTGCACATCGCACACCATTTGGCAGCCTGTGAGCTTCAGACTTCAAAGGAATCTGCTCCCCCCCCCCCCTCTGCACAATGGCAGAGCTTGTTTAGTACTTGGGCTGTTTCCGGCCTTATTGCAATTACATTTTCCTTAGCCAACTTGCGCTAGTACTGCTTTCTCTGCTTTCCAAATAATGTCTCAAGATGACTTGCCCTGCTTTGTTTTACCTTTCTCATTCTCCTTACACTTCCACCTCTCTCCGATTTCCCCTCCACTGCTCCACGTATGAGTAGACGAGTGTCCTGTGGCATTTCCTCATTCAGACACTGACACGTTTTCAATAAAACTGGCATTTTGTCACTTAGCTTCTTTTTGAACTTGAATAAACTGAAACCTCCCTTTCTGCCTACAAGCCGTACTTTTAAAAGTGCATCTCATTTGTTTTACGACGGGGATATCTAAAATCATCTAGGTTTTTGAGAGGACGTGTCTTTGTCAAGATTTCTACTGAAAACATCTGTGCATCTGCAAACTGCCTGCGCTCCGGTGGGTGAGTCAGAGGGGACCGGATTGTGGATCTGTTGCTGCGGCAGATGCTCACAAGCTGAGCACTTCCTAGAAGTGCCTGCGGCATTTAAATCCTGGCACTCTGCTTACTTTCCATGCAGCCGCTTTATTTTACAGCCAAGAGATCTGACTAGAGCTGCACGGAGCAAGGAGGATTCTTGGGTGAGTGCCCTTATGGCAGTGCTTGTTACTTCTTCCATCCCCTCAGTATGCTCCTCTGCAGCCACATGGAGGCCTGCCTCTTGTCTGCCAATCTTGCAGCCGTCCTTCCTTTTGCCCCTCCCCTCTCTGTAGTGGGATTAGGTGTTCCAGTGATATTTTTATGAGGTGGCCACACACGGGTGCATGGAGTTACCAAACCTCTTTAGTAACCACAGCGTAATTCACAATAAGTGCTTATTGGAAAGCCATTGCGGCTGTTGATTGTCATGTTGGATTCACAGAGTTCGCTTCCAGCACACCCCAAGACGTTATGGAAGGGACACAGGAGATCGCACTCAGTGATGCATGAAATAGTTTAAGCTTCTCTTACATTATAGTTCAAAGGGGTGTCTGAAAGGCTTATGGTGCCAAAGAGACTGCTCTATTCTAAAAGAAGAGTAATTTACAAGATGAAGATTGGCCACCTACAACCACATTAATCATATTGTTTTTGAAGGAGTACCACAAGCTTTGCAATTAGTATTTGCCACGCTGAAGGCCTCTTCAATGTTTTTACATGCTTACATTATATTTAGAACCCATTAAAACGCCACAGCAGGACACTCACCTTTTAGTAAGGGGTAATCTTCTAATTTCTAATTTCTAATTTCTAATTTAAAACATTTATAGAGCGCATCGTCCACCGTACGGTTTCTTGGCGCTAACGAGAGGTCCGAGTACTGAGACATAAAAGCCGTCAAATTACAGGGGTGAGCAGGTCTATACAGAAAAAGCCTGTTTAAACAGGAACGTTTTGAGGTCTCTTCGAAAAGAGACGTAGTGGGTGGCAGAACGTAGATGATCGGGCAGGGAGTTCCAAAAAGTGGGGGCCAAGGTAGAGAAATTGGCACCACCCCACTTTTTGCGCTTGAAACGTGGGATTTGGAGGAGAGACTTGGAGGAGGAACGAAGATCTTTGGTGGGAACATATTCGCTTATCAGCGAAGAGATGAAGGCAGGGGCAGTGCCTTGCCGGGCCTGGAAGGTCATGCAGGCGGTCTTGAAAAGGGAGCGTTCCCTGACAGGCAGCCAGTGGAGCTCCCTAAGGAGGGGTGAAGAATGATGGTAACGTGGGAGACCGTAGATTAACCGGGCCGCCTGGTTTTGCACCATCTGGAGCCTTCGCAAGCTGTATGCCGGGATGCCGTTGTAGAGGGCATTGGCATAATCCAGTCGCGAGATTACTAATGCGGCCATGATCAATTTGAGAGCCTGGGGGGAGAAGAAGAGGGAGACAGTACGGATTGTTTGGAGGGTGAGGAAGCAAGAGGAGACTACGGAACTGATTTGTGAGTGAAGGGTGAGGTGTTTTGACCGTGACTGAGGGGGTAGGGGCGGGACCAAAAGTGGAGGGCCAAAAGAGGGGGTTCCAGGGACTGGACGAACCACCAGTGAGAACCAACTCGGTCTTCTCCGGGTTCAATTTGAGATGGTTGTGGTTCATCCAGTCCCTGATGAAAATCATAATGGACTGGAAGTTAGAAACAGAGAGAGAAGAGGAGGAAAGATCAAAGATGAGCTGGAGGTCATCTGCATAATTAAATACAGTGACCTCCAGCTGCTGAAGAGCGAAAATAAGAGGAGAGATGTAGAGATTGAATAGTAGGGGAGAAAGGGAAGAACCCTGGGGAACACCACAGGTGACGGGGAGTGAGGTGGTCGTGAAGTCTCCTAGCCGAACCGCCTGGGTACGGTCCCTCAGGAAGGAGGAAAGCCAAACCAGGGCTGTGCCCCGGATTCCAGCCGCCCTGACACGGGACAAGAGGATGTTGTGGTCCACCGTGTCAAAAGCGGCGGAGAGATCCAGGAGCACCAGCGCCTGGTATTGGTTATGATCCATTCCCTTCCTGAGTTTATCTAGGACCGATACCACCACTGATTTGGTCGAGTGCCTGGGGCGGAAGCCAGCCTGGCGTGAAGCCAATCCACCATTTGCCTCTACGTGGGCGCTGAGTACCGTGGTAATGTGGCGCTCTAGCACCTTGGCCAAGTAGGGCAGTAGGGAAATGGGGCGATAGTTGGCTGAGATGGAAGGGTCAGCGCCAGGCTTCTTCAGGATGGGCACTATGGTGGCCGATTTAAGTGCAGGCGTCACGACACCCTGGGTCAAAGAGCTATTAAGGAAGGTGATGGGGGTTTCAGGGCAAAAAGAATAGATCTGTTGCAAAATGCGTGCAGGACAGACATCTGCCGGAGAGCCCGACTTCACTTTAGTTGAATGAACTGCATTTTAATTTAAGTGCTACAGACAGAAATATGACATTCAAGCTCCTGTTAGGTCACCAGAAGTCTTGCTTTTTTACTATCTATCTCCCTCACTCTATCTATCTATCGCACTCACTCTATCTGTCTATCTATCAATCTATCTCCCTCACTCTATCTATCGCCCTCACTCTATCTATCTACCGCCCTCACTCTATCTATCGCCCTCACTCTATCTGTCGCCCTCATTCTATCTGTCTATCTATCTATCTATCTATCTATCTATCTATCTATCTATCTATCTATCTATCTATCTATCTATCTATCTATCTATCTATCTCCCTCACTCTATCTATTTATTGCCATCACTCTATCTATCTATCTCCCTCACTCTGTCTATCTATTCTATCTATCTATCTATCTATCTATCTATCGCCCTCACTCTATCAATCTATCGCCCTCACTCTATCAATCTATCGCCCTAACTCTATCTATCTATCGCCATCACTCTATCTATCGCCCTTACTCTATCTATCTATCTATCTATCTATCTATCTATCTATCTATCTATCTATCTATCTATCTATCTATCTATCTATCTATCTATCTATCTATCTATCTATCTATCTATCTATCTATCTATCTATCTATCTATCTATCTATCTATCTATCTATCTATCTATCTATCTATCTATCTCACTCTATCTATCTATCTATCACCCTCACTCTATCTATCTATCTCCCTCACTCTGTCTATCTATTGCCCTCACTCTATCTATCTATCTATCTATCTATCTATCTATCTATCTATCTATCTATCTATCTCCCTCACTCTATCTATCTATCTATCTATCTATCTATCACCCTCACTCTATCTATCTATCTATCGCCCTCACTCTATCTATTTATCGCCATCACTCTATCTATCTATCTCCCTCACTCTGTCTATCTATTACCCTCACTCTATCTATCTATCTATCTATCTATCGCCCTCACTCTATCTATCTATCGCCATCACTCTATCTATCGCCATCACTCTATCTATCTATCTATCTATCTATCTATCTATCTATCTATCTATCTATCTATCTATCTGTCTATCTGTCTATCTATCTCCCATCTATCTATATATCTATCTATGTATCTATCTATCTATCACCCTCACTCTATCTATCTATCGCCCTCACTCTATCTATTAATCGCCATCACTCTATCTATCTCCCTCACTCTGTCTATCTATTGTCCTCACTCTATCTATCTATCTATCTATCTATCTATCTATCTATCTATCTATCTCCCATCTATCTATCTATCTATCTATCTATCTATCTATCTATCTATCTATCTATCTATCGCCCTCACTCTATCAATCTACCGCCCTCACTCTATCTATTTATCGCCATCACTCTATCTATTGCCCTCACTCTATCTATCTATCTCCCTCACTCTATCTATCTATCGCCTTCACTCTATCTATCTATTGCCATCACTCTATCTATCTATCGCCCTCACTTTATCTATCTATCGCCCTCACTCTATCTATCTATCTATCGCCCTCATTCTATCTATCTATCGCCCACACTCTATCTATCTATCGCCCTCTATCTATCGTCGTCACTCTATCGCCCTCACTCTATCTATCTATCACCTTCACTCTATCTATCTATCGCCATCACTCTATCTATCGCCCTCACTCTATCTATCTATCTATCTATCTCCCATCTATCTATATATCTATCCATCTATCTATCGCCCTCACTCTATCTATCTATCGCCCACACTCTATCTATCGCCCTCTATCTATCGCCGTCACTCTATCACCCTCACTCTATCTATCTATCGCCCTCACTCTATCTATTTATCGCCATCACTCTATCTATCATCCACACCCGGTCTATCTATTGTCCTCACTCTATCTATCTATCTATCTATCTATCTATCTATCTATCTATCTATCTATCTATCTATCTATCTATCTATCTATCGCCCTCACTCTATCTATCTATCTCCCTCACTCTGTCTATCTATTGCCCTCACTCTATCTATCTATCTATCTATCTCTCGCCCTCACTCTATCTATCTATCGCCTTCACTCTATCTATCTATCGCCATCACTCTATCTATCTATCACCCTCACTCTATTTATTTATCTATCTATCTATCTATCTATCTATCTATCTATCTCTCTCTCTCTCTCTCTCCCATCTATCTATCTATCTATCTATCTATCTATCTATCTATCTATCTATCTATCTATCACCCTCACTCTATCCATCTAGCGCCCTCACTCTATCTATTTATCGCCATCACTCTATCTATCTCCCTCACTCTGTCTATCTATTGCCCTCACTCTATCTATCTATCTCCCTCACTCTATCTATCTATCGCCTTCACTCTATCTATCTATTGCCATCACTCTATCTATCTATCGCCCTCACTCTATCTATCTATCGCCCACACTCTATCTATCTATCGCCCTCTATCTATCGCCGTCACTCTATCGCCCTCACTCTATCAATCTATCGCCCTCACTCTATCAATCTATCGCCCTAACTCTATCTATCTATCGCCATCACTCTATCTATCGCCCTTACTCTATCTATCTATCTATCTATCTATCTATCTATCTATCTATCTATCTATCTATCTATCTATCTATCTATCTATCTATCTATCTATCTATCTATCTATCTATCTATCTATCTATCTATCTATCTATCTATCTATCTATCTATCTATCTATCTATCTATCTATCTATCTATCTATCTATCTATCTATCTATCTATCTCACTCTATCTATCTATCTATCACCCTCACTCTATCTATCTATCTCCCTCACTCTGTCTATCTATTGCCCTCACTCTATCTATCTATCTATCTATCTATCTATCTATCTATCTATCTATCTATCTATCTATCTATCTATCTATCTATCTATCTATCTATCTATCTCCCTCACTCTATCTATCTATCTATCTATCTATCTATCACCCTCACTCTATCTATCTATCTATCGCCCTCACTCTATCTATTTATCGCCATCACTCTATCTATCTATCTCCCTCACTCTGTCTATCTATTACCCTCACTCTATCTATCTATCTATCTATCTATCTATCTATCGCCCTCACTCTATCTATCTATCGCCATCACTCTATCTATCGCCATCACTCTATCTATCTATCTATCTATCTATCTATCTATCTATCTATCTATCTATCTATCTATCTGTCTATCTGTCTATCTATCTCCCATCTATCTATATATCTATCTATGTATCTATCTATCTATCACCCTCACTCTATCTATCTATCGCCCTCACTCTATCTATTAATCGCCATCACTCTATCTATCTCCCTCACTCTGTCTATCTATTGTCCTCACTCTATCTATCTATCTATCTATCTATCTATCTATCTATCTATCTATCTCCCATCTATCTATCTATCTATCTATCTATCTATCTATCTATCTATCTATCTATCTATCTATCTATCTATCGCCCTCACTCTATCAATCTACCGCCCTCACTCTATCTATTTATCGCCATCACTCTATCTATTGCCCTCACTCTATCTATCTATCTCCCTCACTCTATCTATCTATCGCCTTCACTCTATCTATCTATTGCCATCACTCTATCTATCTATCGCCCTCACTTTATCTATCTATCGCCCTCACTCTATCTATCTATCTATCGCCCTCACTCTATCTATCTATCGCCCACACTCTATCTATCTATCGCCCTCTATCTATCGTCGTCACTCTATCGCCCTCACTCTATCTATCTATCACCTTCACTCTATCTATCTATCGCCATCACTCTATCTATCGCCCTCACTCTATCTATCTATCTATCTATCTCCCATCTATCTATATATCTATCCATCTATCTATCGCCCTCACTCTATCTATCTATCGCCCACACTCTATCTATCGCCCTCTATCTATCGCCGTCACTCTATCACCCTCACTCTATCTATCTATCGCCCTCACTCTATCTATTTATCGCCATCACTCTATCTATCATCCACACCCGGTCTATCTATTGTCCTCACTCTATCTATCTATCTATCTATCTATCTATCTATCTATCTATCTATCTATCTATCTATCGCCCTCACTCTATCTATCTATCTCCCTCACTCTGTCTATCTATTGCCCTCACTCTCTCTATCTATCTATCTATCTCTCGCCCTCACTCTATCTATCTATCGCCTTCACTCTATCTATCTATCGCCATCACTCTATCTATCTATCACCCTCACTCTATTTATTTATCTATCTATCTATCTATCTATCTATCTATCTATCTATCTATCTATCTCTCTCTCTCTCTCTCTCCCATCTATCTATCTATCTATCTATCTATCTATCTATCTATCACCCTCACTCTATCCATCTAGCGCCCTCACTCTATCTATTTATCGCCATCACTCTATCTATCTCCCTCACTCTGTCTATCTATTGCCCTCACTCTATCTATCTATCTCCCTCACTCTATCTATCTATCGCCTTCACTCTATCTATCTATTGCCATCACTCTATCTATCTATCGCCCTCACTCTATCTATCTATCGCCCACACTCTATCTATCTATCGCCCTCTATCTATCGCCGTCACTCTATCGCCCTCACTCTATCTATCTATCGCCTTCACTCTATCTATCTATCTCCATCACTCTATCGCCCTCACTCTATCTATCTATCTATCTATCTCCCATCTATCTATATATCTATCTATCTATCTATCTATCACCCTCACTCTATCTATCTATCGCCCTCACTCTTTCTATTTATCGCCATCACTCTATCTATCTCCCTCACTCTGTCTATCTATTGTCCTCACTCTATCTATCTATCTATCTATCGCCCTCACTCTATCTATCTCCCTCACTCTGTCTATCTATTGCCCTCACTCTATCTATCTATCTATCTATCTATCTCTCGCCCTCACTCTATCTATCTATCGCCTTCACTCTATCTTTCTATCGCCATCACTCTATCTATCTATCGCCCTCACTCTATCTATCTATCTATCTATCTATCTATCTATCTATCTATCTATCTATCTATCTATCTATCTATCTATCTATCTATCTCTCTCTCTCCATCTATCTATCTATCTATCTATCTATCTATCTATCTATCTATCTATCACCCTCACTCTATCTATCGCCCTCACTCTATCTATCTCCCACACTCTGTCTATCTATTGCCCTCACTCTATCTATCTATCTCCCTCACTCTATCTATCTATCGCCTTCACTCTATCTATTGCCATCACTCTATCTATCGCCCTTACTCTATCTATCTATCTATCTATCTATCTATCTATCTATCTATCTATCTATCTATCTATCTCCCATCTATCTATCTATCTTTCTATCTATCGCCCTCACTCTATCAATCTACCGCCCTCACTCTATCTATTTATCGCCATCACTCTATCTATTGCCCTCACTCTATCTATCTATCTCCCTCACTCTATCTATCTATCGCCTTCACTCTGTCTATCTATTGCCATCACTCTATCTATCGCCCTTACTCTATCTATCTATCTATCTATCTATCTATCTATCTATCTATCTATCTATCTCCCATCTATCTATCTATCTATCTATCTATCTATCTATCTATCTATCTATCTATCTATCTATCTATCGCCCTCACTCTATCAATCTACCGCCCTCACTCTATCTATTTATCGCCATCACTCTATCTATCTCCCTCACTCTGTCTATCTATTGCCCTCACTCTATCTATCTATCTCCCTCACTCTATCTATCTATCGCCTTCACTCTATCTATCTATTGCCATCACTCTATCTATCGCCCTTACTCTATCTATCTATCTATCTATCTATCTATCTATCTATCTATCTATCTATCTCCCATCTATCTATCTATCTATCTATCTATCTATCTATCTATCTATCTATCTATCTATCTATCTATCGCCCTCACTCTATCAATCTACCGCCCTCACTCTATCTATTTATCGCCATCACCCTATCTATGGCCCTTACTCTATCTATCTATCTATCTATCTATCTATCTATCTATCTATCTATCTATCTATCTCCCATCTATCTATCTATCTATCTATCTATCTATCTCCCTCACTCTATCAATCTATCGCCCTCACTCTATCAATCTACCGCCCTCACTCTATCTATTTATCGCCATCACTCTATCTATTGCCCTCACTCTATCTATCTATCTCCCTCACTCTATCCCTCAGGCTCTCGTAATGTCCCGTATCGACTATGGAAATGTGCTCTATTTGGGAGCCGATAAAGCCACCATAAATGTTCTCCAGGTTGTACAGAACTCAGCTGCCCGCATGTTGTGCAATGTCCCACGAAGAATGTCTGCTACGCAAGCCCTGTGTGACCTTCATTCGTTAAAAATTCCCGACCGCGTGGCTTTCAAAACTTTGTGTCTTCTGTTCAAGATTCGCCAGGGCTCTGCCCCTACTTATCTGCACAATCTTGTTCAGGCTTACCAACCTTGTCGTCCCCTCAGGTCATCTAATCAAGCCAACCTTGTAGTTCCTAGAATTCGTTTGGCAAAAATGGGAGGCCGTTCATTTGCCCATTTGGGGCCGAAGATGTGGAATGCTCTTCCGCTGGCGCTAAAAATGGAGACTAATCTTTTTGCTTTTCGCAAAAAACTGAAAACTTTGTTGTTTAACTGATCACGGCTCTGTGTATTCTTTATTCAGCATTCACCTGTCCTTTCTTCTTCAGTCTGTCCCTGGCGCCGGGAAACCCATTACGGGTAGCTGCGCGCAATATAAATTTAATAAATAATAATAATAATAATATCTATCTATCGCCTTCACTCTATCTATCTATTGCCATCACTCTATCTATCTATCGCCCTCACTTTATCTATCTATCGCCCTCACTCTATCTATCTATCTATCGCCCTCACTATATCTATCTATCGCCCACACTCTATCTATCTATCGCCCTCTATCTATCGTCGTCACTCTATCGCCCTCACTCTATCTATCTATCGCCTTCACTCTATCTATCGCCATCACTCTATCTATCGCCCTCACTCTATCTATCTATCTATCTATCTATCTATCTATCTATCTATCTATCTATCTATCTATCTATCTATCTATCTATCTATCTATCTATCTATCTATCTATCTATCTATCTATCTATCTCCCTCACTCTATCAATCTATCGCCCTCACTCTATCAATCTACCGCCCTCACTCTATCTATTTATCGCCATCACTCTATCTATTGCCCTCACTCTATCTATCTATCTCCCTCACTCTATCTATCTATCGCCTTCACTCTATCTATCTATTGCCATCACTCTATCTATCTATCGCCCTCACTTTATCTATCTATCGCCCTCACTCTATCTATCTATCTATCGCCCTCACTATATCTATCTATCGCCCACACTCTATCTATCGCCCTCTATCTATCGTCGTCACTCTATCGATCTATCTATCTATCTATCTATCTATCTATCTATCTATCTATCTATCTATCTATCTATCTATCTATCTATCTATCTATCTATCTATCTATCTCCCTCACTCTATCTATTTATTGCCATCACTCTATCTATCTATCTCCCTCACTCTGTCTATCTATTCTATCTATCTATCTATCTATCTATCTATCTATCTATCTATCTATCTATCGCCCTCACTCTATCAATCTATCGCCCTCACTCTATCAATCTATCGCCCTAACTCTATCTATCTATCGCCATCACTCTATCTATCGCCCTTACTCTATCTATCTATCTATCTATCTATCTATCTATCTATCTATCTATCTATCTATCTATCTATCTATCTATCTATCTATCTATCTATCTATCTCACTCTATCTATCTATCTATCACCCTCACTCTATCTATCGTCCTCACTCTATCTATTTATCGCCATCACTCTATCCATCTATCTCCCTCACTCTGTCTATCTATTGCCCTCACTCTATCTATCTATCTATCTATCTATCTATCTATCTATCTATCTATCTATCTATCTATCTATCTATCTCCCTCACTCTATCTATCTATCTATCTATCGCCCTCACTCTATCTATCTATCTATCGCCCTCACTCTATCTATTTATCGCCATCACTCTATCTATCTATCTCCCTCACTCTGTCTATCTATTACCCTCACTCTATCTATCTATCTATCTATTTATTGCCCTCACTCTATCTATCTATCGCCTTCACTCTATCTATCTATCGCCATCACTCTATCTATCGCCCTCACTCTATCTATCTATCTATATATCTATCTATCTGTCTATCTATCTCCCATCTATCTATATATCTATCTATGTATCTATCTATCTATCACCCTCACTCTATCTATCTATCGCCCTCACTCTATCTATTAATCGCCATCACTCTATCTATCTCCCTCACTCTGTCTATCTATTGTCCTCACTCTATCTATCTATCTATCTATCTATCTATCTATCTATCTATCTATCTATCTATCTATCTATCTATCTATCTATCTCCCATCTATCTATCTATCTATCTATCTATCGCCCTCACTCTATCAATCTACCGCCCTCACTCTATCTATTTATCGCCATCACTCTATCTATTGCCCTCACTCTATCTATCTATCTCCCTCACTCACTCTATCTATCTATCTATCGCCTTCACTCTATCTATCTATTGCCATCACTCTATCTATCTATCGCCCTCACTTTATCTATCTATCGCCCTCACTCTATCTATCTATCTATCTCCCATCTATCTATCTATCTATCTATCTATCTATCTATCTATCTATCTATCTATCTATCTATCTATCTATCTATCTATCTATCTATCTATCTATCTATCTATCGCCCTCACTCTATCAATCTACCGCCCTCACTCTATCTATTTATCGCCATCACTCTATCTATTGCCCTCACTCTATCTATCTATCTCCCTCACTCTATCTATCTATCGCCTTCACTCTATCTATCTATTGCCATCACTCTATCTATCTATCGCCCTCACTTTATCTATCTATCGCCCTCACTCTATCTATCTATCTATCGCCCTCACTCTATCTATCTATCGCCCACACTCTATCTATCTATCGCCCTCTATCTATCGTCGTCACTCTATCGCCCTCACTCTATCTATCTATCACCTTCACTCTATCTATCTATCGCCATCACTCTATCTATCGCCCTCACTCTATCTATCTATCTATCTCCCATCTATCTATATATCTATCTATCTATCTATCGCCCTCACTCTATCTATCTATCGCCCACACTCTATCTATCGCCCTCTATCTATCGCCGTCACTCTATCACCCTCACTCTATCTATCTATCGCCCTCACTCTATCTATTTATCGCCATCACTCTATCTATCATCCACACCCGGTCTATCTATTGTCCTCACTCTATCTATCTATCTATCTATCTATCTATCTATCTATCTATCTATCTATCTATCTATCTATCTATCTATCTATCTATCTATCTATCTATCTATCTATCTATCTATCTATCTATCTATCTATCTATCTATCTATCGCCCTCACTCTATCTATCTATCTCCCTCACTCTGTCTATCTATTGCCCTCACTCTATCTATCTATCTATCTATCTCTCGCCCTCACTCTATCTATCTATCGCCTTCACTCTATCTATCTATCGCCATCACTCTATCTATCTATCACCCTCACTCTATTTATTTATCTATCTATCTATCTATCTATCTCTCTCTCTCTCTCTCTCTCTCTCTCCCATCTATCTATCTATCTATCTATCTATCTATCTATCTATCTATCTATCTATCTATCTATCTATCTATCACCCTCACTCTATCCATCTAGCGCCCTCACTCTATCTATTTATCGCCATCACTCTATCTATCTCCCTCACTCTGTCTATCTATTGCCCTCACTCTATCTATCTATCTCCCTCACTCTATCTATCTATCGCCTTCACTCTATCTATCTATTGCCATCACTCTATCTATCTATCGCCCTCACTCTATCTATCTATCGCCCACACTCTATCTATCTATCGCCCTCTATCTATCGCCGTCACTCTATCGCCCTCACTCTATCTATCTATCGCCTTCACTCTATCTATCTATCTCCATCACTCTATCGCCCTCACTCTATCTATCTATCTATCTATCTCCCATCTATCTATATATCTATCTATCTATCTATCACCCTCACTCTATCTATCTATCGCCCTCACTCTTTCTATTTATCGCCATCACTCTATCTATCTCCCTCACTCTGTCTATCTATTGTCCTCACTCTATCTATCTATCTATCGCCCTCACTCTATCTATCTCCCTCACTCTGTCTATCTATTGCCCTCACTCTATCTATCTATCTATCTATCTATCTATCTCTCGCCCTCACTCTATCTATCTATCGCCTTCACTCTATCTTTCTATCGCCATCACTCTATCTATCTATCGCCCTCACTCTATCTATCTATCTATCTATCTATCTATCTATCTATCTATCTATCTATCTATCTATCTATCTATCTATCTATCTATCTATCTATCTATCTATCTATCTATCTATCTATCTATCTCTCTCTCCCATCTATCTATCTATCTATCTATCTATCTATCTATCTATCTATCTATCTATCTATCTATCTATCTATCTATCTATCTATCTATCTATCTATCTATCTATCTATCTATCACCCTCACTCTATCTATCGCCCTCACTCTATCTATCTCCCTCACTCTGTCTATCTATTGCCCTCACTCTATCTATCTATCTATCTCCCTCACTCTATCTATCTATCGCCTTCACTCTATCTATTGCCATCACTCTATCTATCGCCCTTACTCTATCTATCTATCTATCTATCTATCTATCTATCTATCTATCTATCTATCTATCTATCTATCTATCTATCTCCCATCTATCTATCTATCTATCTATCGCCCTCACTCTATCAATCTACCGCCCTCACTCTATCTATTTATCGCCATCACTCTATCTATTGCCCTCACTCTATCTATCTATCTCCCTCACTCTATCTATCTATCGCCTTCACTCTATCTATCTATTGCCATCACTCTATCTATCGCCCTTACTCTATCTATCTATCTATCTATCTATCTATCTATCTATCTATCTATCTATCTATCTATCTATCTATCTAACTCCCATCTATCTATCTATCTATCTATCTATCTATCTATCTATCTATCTATCTATCTATCGCCCTCACTCTATCAATCTACCGCCCTCACTCTATCTATTTATCGCCATCACTCTATCTATCTCCCTCACTCTGTCTATCTATTGCCCTCACTCTATCTATCTATCTCCCTCACTCTATCTATCTATCGCCTTCACTCTATCTATCTATTGCCATCACTCTATCTATCGCCCTTACTCTATCTATCTATCTATCTATCTCCCATCTATCTATCTATCTATCTATCTATCTATCTATCTATCTATCTATCTATCGCCCTCACTCTATCAATCTACCGCCCTCACTCTATCTATTTATCGCCATCACCCTATCTATGGCCCTTACTCTATCTATCTATCTATCTATCTATCTATCTATCTATCTATCTATCTATCTATCTATCTATCTATCTATCTATCTATCTATCTATCTCCCATCTATCTATCTATCTATCTATCTATCTATCTATCTATCTATCTCCCTCACTCTATCAATCTATCGCCCTCACTCTATCAATCTACCGCCCTCACTCTATCTATTTATCGCCATCACTCTATCTATTGCCCTCACTCTATCTATCTATCTCCCTCACTCTATCCCTCAGGCTCTCGTAATGTCCCGTATCGACTATGGAAATGTGCTCTATTTGGGAGCCGATAAAGCCACCATAAATGTTCTCCAGGTTGTACAGAACTCAGCTGCCCGCATGTTGTGCAATGTCCCACGAAGAATGTCTGCTACGCAAGCCCTGTGTGACCTTCATTGGTTAAAAATTCCCGACCGCGTGGCTTTCAAAACTTTGTGTCTTCTGTTCAAGATTCGCCAGGGCTCTGCCCCTACTTATCTGCACAATCTTGTTCAGGCTTACCAACCTTGTCGTCCCCTCAGGTCATCTAATCAAGCCAACCTTGTAGTTCCTAGAATTCGTTTGGCAAAAATGGGAGGCCGTTCATTTGCCCATTTGGGGCCGAAGATGTGGAATGCTCTTCCGCTGGCGCTAAAAATGGAGACTAATCTTTTTGCTTTTCGCAAAAAACTGAAAACTTTGTTGTTTAACTGATCACGGCTCTGTGTATTCTTTATTCAGCATTCACCTGTCCTTTCTTCTTCAGTCTGTCCCTGGCGCCGGGAAACCCATTACGGGTAGCTGCGCGCAATATAAATTTAATAAATAATAATAATAATAATATCTATCTATCGCCCTCACTCTATCTATCTATCTATCGCCCTCACTATATCTATCTATCGCCCACACTCTATCTATCTATCGCCCTCTATCTATCGTCGTCACTCTATCGCCCTCACTCTATCTATCTATCGCCTTCACTCTATCTATCTATCGCCATCACTCTATCTATCGCCCTCACTCTATCTATCTATCTATCTATCTATCTATCTCCCTCACTCTATCAATCTATCGCCCTCACTCTATCAATCTACCGCCCTCACTCTATCTATCTATCTCCCTCACTCTATCTATCTATCGCCTTCACTCTATCTATCTATTGCCATCAGTCTATCTATCTATCGCCCTCACTTTATCTATCTATCGCCCTCACTCTATCTATCTATCTATCGCCCTCACTATATCTATCTATCGCCCACACTCTATCTATCGCCCTCTATCTATCGTCGTCACTCTATCGCCCTCACTCTATCTATCTATCTATCTATCTATCTATCTATCTATCTATCTATCTATCTATCTATCTATCTATCTATCTATCTATGTATCTATCTATCTCCCTCACTCTATCTATTTATTGCCATCACTCTATCTATCTATCTCCCTCACTCTGTCTATCTATTCTATCTATCTATCTATCTATCTATCTATCTATCTATCTATCTATCGCCCTCACTCTATCAATCTATCGCCCTCACTCTATCAATCTATCGCCCTAACTCTATCTATCTATCGCCATCACTCTATCTATCGCCCTTACTCTATCTATCTATCTATCTATCTATCTATCTATCTATCTATCTATCTATCTATCTATCTATCTATCTCACTCTATCTATCTATCTATCACCCTCACTCTATCTATCGTCCTCACTCTATCTATTTATCGCCATCACTCTATCCATCTATCTCCCTCACTCTGTCTATCTATTGCCCTCACTCTATCTATCTATCTATCTATCTATCTATCTATCTATCTATCTATCTATCTATCTATCTATCTATCTATCTATCTATCTATCTATCTCCCTCACTCTATCTATCTATCTATCTATCTATCTATCTATCTATCTATCTATCTATCTATCTATCTATCGCCCTCACTCTATCTATCTATCTATCGCCCTCACTCTATCTATTTATCGCCATCACTCTATCTATCTATCTCCCTCACTCTGTCTATCTATTACCCTCACTCTATCTATCTATCTATCTATCTATTGCCCTCACTCTATCTATCTATCGCCTTCACTCTATCTATCTATCGCCATCACTCTATCTATCGCCCTCACTCTGTCTATCTATTGTCCTCACTCTATCTATCTATCTATCTATCTATCTATCTATCTCCCATCTATCTATCTATCTATCTATCTATCGCCCTCACTCTATCAATCTACCGCCCTCACTCTATCTATTTATCGCCATCACTCTATCTATTGCCCTCACTCTATCTATCTATCTCCCTCACTCTATCTATCTATCTATCTATCGCCTTCACTCTATCTATCTATTGCCATCACTCTATCTATCTATCGCCCTCACTTTATCTATCTATCGCCCTCACTCTATCTATCTATCTATCGCCCTCACTCTATCTATCGCCCACACTCTATCTATCTATCGCCCTCTATCTATCGTCGTCACTCTATCGGCCTCACTCTATCTATCTATCACCTTCACTCTATCTATCTATCGCCATCACTCTATCTATCTATCGCCCTCACTCTATCTATCTATCTATCTATCTATCTATCTATCTATCTATCTATCTCCCATCTATCTATATATCTATCTATCTATCTAACGCCCTCACTCTATCTATCTATCGCCCACACTCTATCTATCGCCGTCACTCTATCACCCTCACTCTATCTATCTATCGCCCTCACTCTATCTATTTATCACCATCACTCTATCTATCATCCACACCCGGTCTATCTATTGTCCTCACTCTATCTATCTATCTATCTATCTATCTATCTATCTATCTATCTATCTATCTATCTATCGCCCTCACTCACTCTATCTATCTATCTCCCTCACTCTGTCTATCTATTGCCCTCACTCTATCTATCTATCTATCTATCTCTCGCCCTCACTCTATCTATCTATCGCCTTCACTCTATCTATCTATCGCCATCACTCTATCTATCTATCACCCTCACTCTATTTATTTATCTATCTATCTATCTATCTATCTATCTATCTATCTATCTATCTATCTATCTATCTATCTATCTATCTATCTCCCATCTATCTATCTATCTATCTATCTATCTATCTATCTATCTATCTATCTATCTATCTATCTCTCTCTCTCTCTCCCATCTATCTATCTATCTATCTATCTATCTATCTATCTATCTATCTATCTATCTATCTATCTATCACCCTCACTCTATCCATCTAGCGCCCTCACTCTATCTATTTATCGCCATCACTCTATCTATCTCCCTCACTCTGTCTATCTATTGCCCTCACTCTATCTATCTATCTCCCTCACTCTATCTATCTATCGCCTTCACTCTATCTATCTATTGCCATCACTCTATCTATCTATCGCCCTCACTTTATCTATCTATCGCCCTCACTCTATCTATCTATCTATCGCCCTCACTCTATCTATCTATCGCCCTCACTCTATCTATCTATCGCCCTCTATCTATCGCCGTCACTCTATCGCCCTCACTCTATCTATCTATCGCCTTCACTCTATCTATCTCCATCACTCTATCGCCCTCACTCTTTCTATCTATCTATCTATCTATCTCCCATCTATCTATATATCTATCTATCTATCACCCTCACTCTATCTATCTATCGCCCTCACTCTTTCTATTTATCGCCATCACTCTATCTCCCTCACTCTGTCTATCTATTGTCCTCACTCTATCTATCTATCTATCGCCCTCACTCTATCTATCTCCCTCACTCTGTCTATCTATTGCCCTCACTCTATCTATCTATCTATCTATCTATCTATCTATCTATCTATCTCTCGCCCTCACTCTATCTATCTATCGCCTTCACTCTATCTTTCTATCGCCATCACTCTATCTATCTATCGCCCTCACTCTATCTATCTATCTATCTCTCTCTCTCCCATCTATCTATCTATCTATCTATCTATCTATCTATCTATCTATCTATCTATCTATCTATCTATCTATCTATCTATCTATCTATTTATCTATCTATCTATCTATCTATCACCCTCACTCTATCTATCGCCCTCACTCTATCTATCTCCCTCACTCTGTCTATCTATTGCCCTCACTCTATCTATCTATCTCCCTCACTCTATCTATCTATCGCCTTCACTCTATCTATTGCCATCACTCTATCTATCGCCATTACTCTATCTATCTATCTATCTATCTATCTATCTCCCATCTATCTATCTATCTATCTATCTATCTATCGCCCTCACTCTATCAATCTACCGCCCTCACTCTATCTATTTATCGCCATCACTCTATCTATTGCCCTCACTCTATCTATCTATCTCCCTCACTCTATCTATCTATCGCCTTCACTCTATCTATCTATTGCCATCACTCTATCTATCGCCCTTACTCTATCTATCTATCTATCTATCTATCTATCTATCTATCTATCTATCTCCCATCTATCTATCTATCTATCTATCTATCTATCTATCTATCTATCTATCTATCTATCTATCTATCTATCGCCTTCACTCTATCTATTTATCGCCATCACCCTATCTATGGCCCTTACTCTATCTATCTATCTATCTATCTATCTATCTATCTATCTATCTATCTATCTATCTATCTATCTATCTATCTATCTATCTATCTATCTATCTATCTATCTATCTATCTATCTATCTATCTATCTATCTATCTCCCTCACTCTATCAATCTATCGCCCTCACTCTATCAATCTACCGCCCTCACTCTATCTATTTATCGCCATCACTCTATCTATTGCCATCACTCTATCTATCTATCGCCCTCACTTTATCTATCTATCGCCCTCACTCTATCTATCTATCGCCCTCACTATATCTATCTATCGCCCACACTCTATCTATCTATCGCCCTCTATCTATCGTCGTCACTCTATCGCCCTCACTCTATCTATCTATCGCCTTCACTCTATCTATCGCCATCACTCTATCTATCGCCCTCACTCTATCTATCTATCTATCTATCTATCTATCTATCTATCTATCTATCTATCTATCTATCTATCTATCTATCTATCTATCTATCTATCTATCTATCTATCTATCTATCTATCTATCTATCTATCTATTTATCTATCTATCGGCCTCACTCTATCTATCTATCTATCTATCTATCTATCTATCTATCTATCTATCTATCGCCCTCACTCTATCTATCTATCGCCCACACTCTATCTATCGTCCTCTATCTATCGCCGTCACTCTATCACCCTCACTCTATCTATCGCCCTCACTCTATCTATTTATCGCCATCACTCTATCTATCTATCTATCTATCTCTCTCCCATCTCTCTATCTATCTATCTATCTATCTATCTATCTATCTATCTATCTATCTATCTATCTATCTATCTATCTATCTATCTATCTATCTATCTATCTATCGCCCTCACTCTATCTATCTATCTCCCTCACTCTGTCTATCTATTGCCCTCACTCTATCTATCTATCTATCTATCTCTTGCCCTCACTCTATCTATCTATCGCCTTCACTCTATCTATCTATCGCCATCACTCTATCTATCTATCGCCCTCACTCTATCTATCTATCTATCTATCTCTCTCCCATCTCTCTATCTATCTATCTATCTATCTATCTATCTATCTATCTATCTATCTATCTATCTATCTATCTATCTATCTATCTATCTATCTATCACCCTCACTCTATCTATCTAGCGCCCTCACTCTATTTATCGCCATCACTCTATCTCCCTCACTCTGTCTATCTATTGCCCTCACTCTATCTATCTATCTCCCACACTCTATCTATCTATCGCCTTCACTCTATCTATCTATTGCCATCACTCTATCTATCGCCCTTACTCTATCTATCTATCTATCTATCTATCTATCTATCTATCTATCTATCTATCTATCTATCTCCCATCTCTCTATCTATCTATCTATCTATCTATCGCCCTCACTCTATCAATCAATCGCCCTCACTCTATCAATCAATCGCCCTCACTCTATCTATTTATCGCCATCACTCTATCTATCGCCCTCACTCTATCTATCTATCTATCTATCTATCTATCTATCTATTTATCTCCCTCACTCTATCTATCTCCCTCACTCTATCTATCTACCAACCTCACTCTATCTATCTATCGCCCTCACTCTATCTATTTATCGCCATCACTCTATCTATCTATCCCCCTTACTCTGTCTATCTATTGCCCTCACTCTTAGAAGTTCTCTAGGGGGTATCACTCCATAGGAAGTCCTTTTTGGGACCAGAATGTTAGTAGCGGACCTCGATTGGTAGACCACAAACTCTTTGATATCAAAGATCGTTTGGCTGTCTTACAGGACTTAAATGAAATAAGAACGAAACAAAGTAATGTGTTCCTGAAGCCAACCACCACTGAAGAGAAACCGACCGTCCCAGCAAGGCCTGTCTGGATCCCAAAGCTTGGTGATCTGGTCAGAGAAAAGATCGCGGACAAGAAGGAATTTGGGCCTTCTTACTGACAACCAGTACCTGTGCTAGCAATCCACGGATCAAGAACAGTATTACTGCCGCCCCTTGCTGGAAAAAAGGAGAACAGGTTTGTGTCTATCAACCTGGTCAAACCACCTCATGTGGCCGATTATAAGCAGTAGGCCAAGTGGACTCCGCCAATGTACCAGATGCCAGGCTTTGGCTACTATCCAAGAGGTTCAAACTGAGAGACTCATCACCTTTGAAGAATCTGCAGTGCGAAATGAAGGACTAAGCAACAAAGCTATGGAACTTGTACCTCTTGAAACCCAAATAACAGTTTGTCAAGAAATGCCTGTCTACAATGAAGTAGCATCTGACTACACAAATGGTACAAGTAATCCTGAGGTTCCAGCGATTTCAACGAATCCCGATGCAATCCCAACAATTGACAGAACTGCCTCTGGCTATGTTATTAACTTTGATACATTTTCCGAGGATCCAAGCGAACCTAAAACTGCGCCAATAAAAAGATCTTTGAAAAAACAAGCAACAGACCTTTTTCATCACCTGGAAAAGACTTATTTGGTTTCACCATGGATTGAACTTTGGATTGTGTTGGGTGTGCTTTTTCTTCTACTTTGGTTGACTCTGGTAATAACTTTGGGAATGCTGATAAATGGAAGATATGTCACAATGGACAGAGCAAGTAAGAACGTCAACTTACTTTTCAAGCCACACAAATCATCCCATCGTGAACAAAGAGACTTGTCATCAGTGAACATCACAGCCGTTCCTATACCAGGGAGTATAGCTTGGGACAGAACTAATTATGACATGTTTGGCCCGTCAGAGCGGTTGAAGATTCTACACCAGCTCAAGATTTTCTTGAATGACTTTGTTTCAGCTAGTAATTTTTCTGATGATTGGGACTTCGAGACTGTTAATGGTATGATGTCAGACTTTACAAATCATGAATACTTAGAAGGTTCATCAGATTATGAACAAATGTATTGTTATAATCACTATGGTCATCATTTCTTGCACAAGTCTGCAAATCCTAGAAATGTATTAATGTATAACCAATGGGAACATTGTCCTACCCCACCAAAGGGTAGCTCAAAAACATTTTTTAGAAAATGTCTGTACTTTTCACAGTTCAATGTATCCAATCCGGAATCATTTTACTTTAAAAATGTAAATAAAAACAGGAATGAAAAGTATGTTAACAAATACCAAGCAAATTTATTCTAAAGCCTTTTATGCTCAACTGTCTTCACTAGGTTTCGAACCTTGGAAAGACAACATTGAGACAAAAACTGTCTGGGGCACAAAAGATTGGCAAGTGCAGGGGATAGAAGCTTTATTTAGAGCCTGCATCATCCCTGAGCAAATTATGTTTTTGAATGACACTGTCCAACAGACGTCTTGTCTTGGGTTAGCCAAGATAAAAGACTTGAACAATCCGTCTCTTCCTACACCTACATCTGTTAGTGATAACACTTCAGAGGGGGGAGTCGACGTACATACTATTTTGCATCACAACAGAACAGATCCAGATTGGAATAAATGGTTGATCTGGCCCACAGACACAAACAACTGTCAAGATAGATTCCTGAATAAAACAAAGGGGTTCACATTCATTAGGCCAGAACTAGGATATGTTCAAAGACAGCATCCAGGAATAGTAACAACATACAGTGTAGGGAAACTTTGCCTTGATTGGCTACATAGATCTACACTTAAGGATGTAAAGCAACACTTTTGTTTACTTAAAGATGGCGCTGATCTTAGGGAATTGTTGCTAGGACCAAGAACACCGCATCATAAACGTTTTATATATGCCGGTATCTTTGCTGCTTATAATGAAGCATGGAAAATTACACAAGCAGAGACTGCAGAATGAATACAAGAAATTGATCGTATTAATTTAGAGAAATCTCTCTCTGTGGTTGACAATGGGTTAACGACTCTGTGGTCCAGGATATATTCTTTAGATAGCATAGTGTCTTCTGCCATAGACATCATGGAACAGGACTTGGTCATGTTGCAACATGGTCAGTCACAATTACGTTCTATCATGCTATTAGGCTGGACGTTGCAAAACCTTCATTCAGGCTATGTGCCTTGACGTTTAATCAATACTATGTCACTGTTTTCAGAATTCAATCTCACTGATAAACAGATCAAATTGGCACAAAGGGGAGCAGACAATACGGTGCTGAGCATTGAAAAACTGGAAAGATTGCCATTTACTGTCGCTGAAAAGACAGTTATGGAATGGATTATACATGGAGCAATCACTCTGCCTGTTACAATTTTCTATTTTCAATATTGCCTACAACATATACCAGTAGGCACATATAAAAAGTTGGGTAAAGAATACATCAAGACATCCTGGGAATTGCCATACACATACAGATGTTGGAGTGGGGGTCGTGAAGTGTTTCTTAGCGGGGAAAATTGTAAAAACGCACTAAGCGGTTCTCTCCTATGTCAGGGTATAAACTTACACGGGGCCTGCGATAGTTCCTCTAAAAACGTATCCTGCCACCTGCATGGTTCACCAGCCATGGTGATTGATCCAATTGTTTGACAACTCTTGAATGGAAGTTACCTTATGTTGAATGATCGCAGCTGCTGTGGCATGTTGCCAGGAATCAAACGGAACACTGATATACAAAGTACTATCAGTCCCAGGATGCATCACACCGTATTGGTTGAAAACCTTCATCGTAAATTTAGAATTAATCCACAGTCCACTATTTTCGTTTCATATTTTTGATAGGAATACCATATCTAGTAACTGTATCAGCCAGGGTCCCTTGCTGTATGCAAGTATTGTTTCCTAAAACCAAGACAGCCGGGAGTCGCCACTTTGGCCTTCACTGAACATCTCTTCTATACGAATTGCTACTTTAAGCAGAATGAAATCCATTCTTTTGCAAAAAACTGTGCCACTGACCTCGGCCAAAGAAACCTATGATCTGCAAGTCGCAAGGACTTCTGCAGAGTTACATGCCCTCTCAACTACAAATTGCCCTATACATTTCTCAGAAATGTTAAGTCGTATCTTAAACATGTCTGATACGAGTGGTATTGTACATGTATTTAAGACCGTATTTTCTGGACTGTTAGAACCTTTTGAAGCGGACCTAGTAAAATTTCCAAACTTTGTGCACTCAGTGTTTGGCGGATTGCCTCTCATTTTGGGACTCGCTGCAGGAATACTATTTTTGCTCCTATTGCTGCTATATGGCAAGTCATTTCACAAACGACACCTAGTTCTCCATGGAGACAACTCTACTGGCGATGAAGTGTCGTGACCGCATCGTCCAAATTTTAAGACTACCTCGTCTAAGAGAATTAAATACCCCATGGTTTCTGTCATTCAGACCAATTTGGCAAGATTGCATCCTACCTGTTCTACGCTGCCTGCTATGTGGAGAAGAATGCGTGTTAGACACATGTCTCACACTCCCATCAGTCATGCCAACGGATGTTGATACTTTGCTTGAACCAGTAACGGCCCATGCACTGTGTTGTCCCCAGCGGCTACCGATTCTGATGACGGCATTCATTGAGATCTCACAGACGCAAAATGCTACTGCTGTAATTCATGAATTTTTATCTTGTGTTCTGATTAACTTGGACATATTATATTTGTCAATATGTAACTTGGAAAATGTTTTTCTTTTATAAAACCGAATAAAGTTTGTTGATAATAATCACTAGGGGATTCATTTACAGGGTAGCATGGTATCCCTCACAATAACTCCAGGAGTCACAGTCCACACTCCCATCAGTCATGCCAACAGATGTTGATACTTTGCTTGAACCAGTAACGGCCCATGCACTGTGTTGTCCCCAGCGGCTACCGATTCTGATGACGCCATTCATTGAGATCTCAAAGACGCAAGTGCTACTGCTGTAATTCATGAATTTTTACCTTGTGTTCTGATTAACTTGGACATATTATATTTGTCAATATGTAACTTGGAAGATGTTTTTCTTTTATAAAACCGAATAAAGTTTGTTGATAATAATCACTAGGGGATTCATTTTCAGGGTAGCATGGTATCCCTCACAATAACTCTAGGAGTCACAGTCCACACTATGTACATGCTTTGTTCCCCCTACTTCCAACCTTATATGTACCCCTAATCACCTGCCCAAACCTCTCCCTGCTGATGCCAATGTGGTCCTCCGTCATCCCACAGACCATATTTTTGGCCCCTTTGAAACTGCCCATACAATAAAAATGCTGCAGTTGTAAATACATATCAACTACCATTTGTTGTGTTTGAAACATTTTATTGAATAATAAAAACAAACATAAGCTGATTATTAAAACAAAAAAAAAACATCAGTTGCCATACACATAAGAGACACAAGTAGTACATAAAAATCAACACACTGTAACACAGCAAAGTTATGTAGAGCACAATTCCTAATTTCGGGAAAACTTTAAAGTTCAACAATAGAAATGTCCATAAAGAACAGGAAAGGAAACAAAGAAGGTAGGATACAGTGATTTCATTAATGTAATGCTTCCTACATATAGAAAAACAAATACGAATTATTTTGCTTAAGCAAGAAAGTCCTCACATTAAAATACTAAGAGAAATATATTGAACAATGAACATTTCATATGTAATTAGAATTCAATTTGAATATGTTAACCTCAGCATTAATTGACTCATGATTACAACCTGAATGCTTCCTGGAAAGGAACCGCCTCATGGGGTTCAAAATCACATCTTTTCCAACAATAGGATTCAAATGATTGAATTGAAATTCAATTTATTGATTTAGGCCATTTTGGAGATCAACAATTTGAAATATATACAAAGTCCATACACTTTTGTAAAATTGTCACCTAAACTTGAATTCCATCCACTTTTTGATTAAACACTTCCCATTCCAGCAAGCATCACAAGACTATTTGTTGTTATCTTCTCAATTAGTGATAATG
Source organism: Lissotriton helveticus (assembly GCF_964261635.1). Classification (NCBI taxonomy): domain Eukaryota; kingdom Metazoa; phylum Chordata; class Amphibia; order Caudata; family Salamandridae; genus Lissotriton; species Lissotriton helveticus. The sequence goes on from NW_027611737.1 coordinate 175,164, forward strand.
TTTCAGACGGCAACAACAATAAATATGTTTAGAATTTTACCTCCAAAAGCAAAAACATGCCATTTCTGAATCAAGGTGCACAATAAAATGTAGGAACAGAAGGGCATCGTTTGGTGTAGCATTCATTAAGGTTTGACCAGGCTTGAAACTAGAATTCCTGATTTTTTGGGACATTTAAATGTCATATTTTTGAAAGAGTTCTAACAGAGCCAGCACGAGCTCCGCAAAAAATAGAAGATGACTGAATTGAACTTAGAGAAAATGTGCTGATAAGTAATCTATTGATGTAAAATACAGTGGTCAGGCAATGCTTGTGGATCTAATCTATTCAGATTTTAACTCCATAGTTTGTTCAATAAATTGACTGAGCATAATACTTGAAGGTCCATCTCTCAGATCAGTTCTATTACAGTTTTAGTTGCGATAACACTAATAGAGATCATTGATAAATAGATTTTAAAAGCCATGGGTGGAATTGATTCTTGGTCTAAATCTAGATTGTTGTCTGCAATAGAAACCAGTACAAACAGATCAAATCTCAAAGCATTGAATATGTTTATTATAGTGGTTTAGAGTAAACCCAGAAGACACACATTGTTCCTGAAACAAGTGACAACATTTGCAAATATATCTAACACAACATTAACGCTGGATGTCAGAAATTCTGTCTTTAAGTATTGTGCAAGAGTTATGTGTGATGGTTTTTATTTGATCTGAAGCAACACTAACACTAAATAGGTACATGCACCGGTTATTATTCAACTAACATTATTAGCAAACTTAATTTGGAGGGAATTGAGAAAAATGGCCTCATGTTTTATTGTTAACAAAATCCACTGGTTCAGTAATTCACAGAGTTTGCAAATGCTAAACCCCTTTTTGAAATGTACTAAGCCCATTTAACAATTCAGAATTTGGAAGGGGAATGTTAATAGTTTCCCTTCTGAATATTGAATACATTGTTAAGGTATGTATTAAGGTATGTATTGAGCTTTGAAACCATATGTGGACTGAAAAACAGTAACAGGAGGTAGTAACCCAAGGGGACATTTGTGAATCTGAAAGTAAAATGGGGTGCATTCAAAATGCCTTTATTTAAAAGCTATCACAGACAAAGTAGTGTGCTGACTCTACAAGCAACCACTTTTTACCAAATGGATTATTAGTACATGAACCTCAGTATTTCCTATATTGCTGAAATTTAGTCTCTAATATTTTTGTAATGTTGTGTAAATATTTATTCCTGTTAGTTCCCATTTCAATATTGTCATGAAATGTACCTATTCTTTTTGTCAAACATATTGAAATATCTTTATCACAATTTTCGGGGCATTCTAAAAAGTGTTTTCACTCTCTAACTTGAAGCTTCCTAAGAAAAATACTGACCTAGGTCCTGGTTTCTCCTAGATCATTTAGCTTTCTCACTAAAACAAGCACAATATTGATTTGAGAGAGGTGGTTATTGTAGTCATACGCACTGGGGTTAGTTTAGAAAAGACCAATTCCTTAATCTTTAGAAATAATACTTGGGAAAGTTTATGTTCAATAATTTCATATAATTTACTGATAAAGATATTAGATAAAGATCCCCTAATTTCTTATACCTTGTGGTATCAATAATATGATAGAATTAACAGACTTCTCTTCTTGATAAATCCAGGTATGAGAAGTTATTAAATGCGATTATCAACTTTCTGTTATTTTAACACATTTTGTCAGTGCACAGAGTATTTTCCCTACATAGATCACATTTCATGCAATGAATGGTCTGTGCTTGAATGTACAATCAAGGGGTCAAAATGCATTTCTACCACATTCAAGAAACCCTTGGGTCTCTGAGGATTACTGTTGCAAATGAAGACCTAGCTAAGATGAAATATCCCTTTAAAAGGACGATTTCCCTCACCCACCATAGTTGGCATGCTTCCTTATTGGGAATCTCCTTGCACCGTGATACAACCCCCTCACTGAGAAGGAGGAGTTCAGGCATATTTTGTTATATAGAAAGGTATACTAAATACCACAATAATGAGCTCAGGGTAGTGGGGGCAGCAGAGTGAAAGTTAAAACTTGCTAAAGGGTATGTGGGTTCCATTATTTGTACACCCCTGGGCCAGGATTAAAAATAGGACACTGTGGGAGAAATATATATGCACTGTTAGAGTCAATAAGAGGTCAACATGTTTCAGCCATTTAACCCTCCAAAGAGGTGTTTGCGGCATTCTTCAGGACTTAATCAAAAGTTCTGCCGCTCAATGAACTCAATCGATAACAAGCATTGTCATAGCCAATAGGTCTCGCCTTTGGGACCTTATAAGTGTTTAGCCATGCATATTCAGTAAAAACGTGAAATAATTACTATTAAAAAATAAAAGAAGACTATAAACTAACTAAGCTAGATGTGACTTTATAACTGGTTAATCAAACGTTTCTGGAGGTTTAGTATATATAAACAACTCCTTTTTTCTATGGTGTGTCATATAAAATTGATGCTATAAATTTTGGTAAGAGTGCACAACGTCAAACAATTCAATACTGCTTTTATATCAATTTACATTTGAAAGCTTGAAGTGAAAGACAATTCTAAATGGCATTTGGTTATGAGTAGGCGCTAATGACTATTTTCGGATGACAATGTAATTAGCTTTTTTTGTATAAGATGTGTTAAAAGTATGGGAAGGGAAAATGGCTATTTTGGCCAAATGCTGCCCTTTCTATATGCTTGCGAGTTTTAATTTGTAAACAGAATCACAATTTGTTATGTTGTGGAAAAGTAAATTCTGCCATGTTCTGTGTCCCTACGCGTCCTCCATCATATGTTATGTGTGCATGATTAATATGCATATGTATTCCCCATGTTCGATTAAGGACGCAATTATAGTTGTGTCCACCTCTAGTATGCCAGTTTCCAGTTCTCGTGAATACTACGAATATCAGGCCTATGTAAAGTTACGTTGCCACGTTTCTCAGTGTGCACGTTATTACATTGTAAAGTTCCCGTTTCTAGGCCTCAAAAGGGCCAGGACACCAGATTTCAGCTTCTGTCTCCTGAGCCCTCGCTGAGGAGCGACACGGCCCCCACCTGTGTTCCTGACCCTTCACTTACTTCCTGCCTCACAGTGCCCGGTTCAGCCTGGCTCTGTCTCTGAGTCTGCCAAGAGTATGTTATGATTCCAGTTATCAGTTCAGCCCTCCTTCTCTGCATTCCTCAGCTACTGAACTGCATCAATAGTTTCCGTCATTGTCTAGCCTTTACGTCTCCATGTAAGAGAAATACTGTATTAAATGGTCCTTTACTATTCTTCATCACGCACTACATGTAGAATAATGCATGCTCCAGTCTTAGAGTCTGTTAGCCTTTACCCTGATAACTTTTGGATTCTATCAACATGTTCTCTAAACATCAGATACTAGATACTGTTTAGGTACATGTCGCCCTGACTCTCCAGACTCCAGTCTCTGCTCCTAGCACAGAGTTCATAGCCCCAGCTTCTCCTAGTAACACGTCATTGCCAACTTGCGCGCACCACTAGGTTAGAGGTCCCGGCTCCTTAGGTAGCCCCCTCCATGTCTCCACCCCATTCATGACATATTCTGTTACGTTTACATCACATGTCTATGTATACGCCTCTGTTACACCTACTTTCACCCTTATCTTTCGCGACTGCTATTGACCACACCCACTGCTCCGCCCATTGTATGTACTGTAATGCAACTGTTTTCGTATATATGCTTGTGTACTGTTATTAAATGTTACGCCAGTCCTTTCCCCAGGCAGCTGCCATCCTATTCCTGTGCAGGTTGTCCTGTTCCTGTCCTTTATGCTGTATTAAACCTGCAAACTCCTACTACCTCGAATCTTGACTCTTATTTATTGAGCTATCTGTTATTACTATGCCTAGACAAAAATAGATCCAGTATTATTTATTTATATACCACATAATGGCGCCCGAATAGGGACTTGCCCTTTCCCCACGCGTCGGTGAAGCCACGCCGACCCCCTGACCCTCTGCAGTCGTGACGGAACTCTTCTGCGCACCGGCAGATATTTCTGCTTCAAGTATCCCTCAGGCCCACGGAGGAGACGGAGGAGGCGGTCCAGCATCCAGACGAGACGGTGGAGGAACGCGGCGAGTCCCGACCAGAGCCCAAGCCGAGAGTCCAAGGTCCGAGGTATCCGGAGGTCCACCCGTAACAGAAGTCCGAAGTCCGTCCGTCCGGCGTCGAAGCAGTCCAGTCTAGTCCGAGGCCTTCCGTTCTTGCTGCCCGGTGAGTACCGTTGCTGGGGTAGTATCTAGACAGGGTCAATTTAATTGACTCTGGTCCGTGGGGTTTGGTGGTACACATATCCCAAACGAAGTGTCCACTTCGGTGGATGCGGGTCCTGACGTGTCTCTTTATGAGACCGGTAAGTTTAGTACTGTTTTAGCAGTGCATCTAGTTCCTGTTCTAGTCAGTTTTGTTCTCGAGAAAATTCATGTATTCTGTTTTCCGTATTCCAGGTAGTATTCTGTTCGAACTGTTATTTTAAATGTTATTCATGTATTTTAATGTCGTGGTATGAGTGTGAAGTAATTATCGTGTTCATTGTGTATTATATTGTATCCAGATTATAGTGCAGTCATGCCGCTCTTTTCAAAACTGCGTCAGTTAAAAACCAGAAAAGGTCTGCTGGAAGCAGCAGTTCCTGTCCCTCCTAGGGACAGTCCAGGTCATTTTATGTATCAGAAGCATGGCATAAACGCCATATTATATATATGGGTAGAGTATACCAAGGTGTTAGAAGAAAAGTATAGATGGCCCGTATCAGGTACGTGGGATGCCGAGTGCATCATGAGAGTAGAAGAGGCATTATGGAAAAAGAAAGCCAGACAGTCACAGAAAGATGCCATCGAGTTATGGCGCAAAGAATCTCATAAAAGAACCGAAAAAGAAATCAGAAAGTCTGAATTAAGTAGAGAATCCTTAGAACGAGCACAAGAAAAAGAATTAATCGAGATAGGTGAACGAGTTAAAACCGAACAGTCAGACAGACAGAGGAACGCCCTCATTAAGGGTATGTATCCTCTTCTTGCCGAGGGCTTGCCAAAAGCGACCCCGGAGGCATCCAGTAACTTTCCGCCACCATTAGTTCCGACCAAGCTACGTCACAAACCGACCACAGCTGATATTTTCATTTCGTCCTATTTGGACGACACAGTCCCGGAATATGCAAATCCTGTTCCTGCTCCGCCAGTCCCTGTAAATCAGGCACTTCCCGCTCCTCCAGATACTGCAGTACCTGCTACGGCACCCCCGGTCCAGCCCGTCCTACAAGTTCAGCCCGCATTTCAATTTACCACTCTGCCAGCACGAAGAGTATCAGTCGACGATTCTAGTTTAGGGGCCGCAGGGGGAGGTCCTCCAGGAACCCCGCCGCCACACAAGCGTTTAACGTTAGCCGAATTACATGCACAAGCGTCACAGCGTACGCCCAGATATCAGTCTGTTGCAGAAATAAGAAAAGCCCTTACCGAATGTGGCTATGATCCAGTCCCAGGCGAGGATAATATGGTTTTATATTCATTACGCGTAAGAAAGGTGACCGAGTATCTAGTCACCCTACCAGATATGAAAGAAGATCTTGACAGAATATATCGTTTCATCCGTACAGGGAATGATCCAGAAAGTATTAGTGACGTCATGTGCCAAAGAAAAGTTGAAGTCCAGCTCATGCTATTAAAGTTTCTGATTAATTGTCTAATAAGGGAACAAGATTATCCGACCAAAGATCAAGTCGAAATGAGAACCCTGACAAGGTGGAGTGATAATATAGCCGAGGGTAAGCATAAGACCATCAGTAGTATAGAGAGTATGTACAAGAAGATTCGTAAAGAAATAATAAGGATACACGAACAACGCAAAGAAGCACGAGTAAGCGAGAAAGAAAGTAACTCTGATACTGAAGAGGTAGACGACGAGAATCCCGCCAGAATAGCGTATGTAGGAAAATCTAGATTTCCAGATCGCCATTTACGTCAAGTCAAGTCAAGTCATAAGATTTATATAGCGCACTACATACCCAGAGGGTTTCAAGGCGCTTAGGAAGGGGAGGAGGATTATTTGTCAAATATCCACGTTTTAAGCTGCTTTCTGAACGCTAGGTGATTCTGGGTGAGGCGAAGGTAAGCGGGGAGTGAGTTCCATGTTTTGGCAGCCAGGTATGAGAAGGATCTGCCTCCCATGGTGGTCTTGTTGATGCGAGGTACAGTGGCGAAGGCTTGGCTGGAAGAGCGAAGTTGGCGGGAGGGGGTGTAGAAGGACAGTCGAGAGTTGAGGCAATCTGGTCCGATGTCGTAGAGTGATTTGTGTGCGTGGGTAAGCAGTCGGAAAGTAATCCTCTTATTGACGGGTAGCCAGTGGAGGTCTTTAAGGTGACCAGAGATGTGTTCGTTGCGTGGGATGTCTAATATGAGCCTGGCTGAGGCGTTTTGGATTCGTTGTAGTTTCTTCTGGAGTTTAGCGGTGGTACCTGCGTAGAGGGTGTTTCCGTAGTCCAGTCGGCTCGTGACTAGAGCGTGGGTGACTGTTTTCCTTGTTTCGGAGGGGATCCAGCGAAATGTTTTTCTGAGCATGCGAAGAATGTTAAAGCAGGAGGAGGATACGGCGCTGACTTGTCTGTTCATTGAGAGTGAAGAATCCAGGATGACGCCAAGGTTCCGTGCGTGGTCTGTCGGGATGGGTGCATTTCCGAGGGCTTCCGGCCACCAGGAGTCGTCCCATGCGGAGGGGGATTTACCTAAGATGAGGACTTCTGTTTTGTCTGAGTTCAGTTTCAGACGGCTTTGTTTCATCCATTCGGCGACTTCTTTCATTCCTTCGTGTAGGTTAGTTTTGGCGGTGCTGGGGTCCTTGGTGAGAGATAGGATCAGTTGAGTGTCATCCGCGTAAGAGATGATGTTGAGGTTGTGTTGGCGGGCGATGGCCGCGAGGGGGCTCATGTATACGTTGAAGAGGGTGGGACTGAGTGAGGATCCTTGTGGTACGCCGCAGATGATTTCAGAGGCCTCGGACTTGAATGGTGGGAGGCGGACTCTCTGGGTTCTTCCGGTGAGGAACGAGGTGATCCATTCCAGTGCCTTTCCTTGGATTCCGATGTTTCTGAGGCATTGTAAAAGGGTGCTGTGGCAGACTGTGTCGAAGGCTGCAGAGAGGTCGAGGAGGATGAGGGCGACTGTGTCTCCATTGTCCAGTAGAGTTCGAATGTCGTCTGTTGCTGCGATGAGGGCGGTCTCAGTGCTGTGTTTGGCTCGGAAGCCAGATTGTGAGGGGTCGAGTGATTTGTTGGCTTCGAGGAAGGCGGCGAGCTGGTTGTTGACAGCTTTCTCGATGACTTTGGCCGGGAATGGAAGAAGCGAGATGGGGCGGTAGTTTTTGAGTTCGGTGGGGTCTGCTGTTGGTTTTTTCAGAAGGGCGGTGAGTTCAGCGTGTTTCCAGTCTTCTGGGAAGGTAGCGGAGTTGAGGGAGCAGTTGATGACGCCTCGGAGGTGCGGAGCAATGACGGAGTCTGCTTTGTTGAAGATGTGGTGAGGGCATGGGTCTGTGGGGGATCCAGAGTGGATGGAATTCATCAGGCGGATGGTGTCCTCAGTGGAGATTGGGTTCCAGGCGTTAAGGGTGTTAACGGGGGGAAGATGGTCAGCTGATGGTAGGGTGGGTTGGCTTCCGGGTTGGTTGTCAAAGCTGTTGTGGATGTCAGCAATCTTGTTGTGGAAAAAAGAGGCTAGGGAATCGCAGAGGGTTTGAGAGGGGGTGATGTCGTTGGAGTTGGCCGAGGGGTTGGAAAATTCCTTGACGATGTTGAAAAGTTCCTTGCTGTTGTGGGCGTTGTTGTCAAGTCGATCCTTGAATGCTGTTTTCTTGGCTTTTCGGATCAGTTGGTGGTGAGTACGGATGGCGCTTTTGAATGTGTCCTTGTTGCTGGTGGATGGGTCTTTTTTCCAGGCCTTTTCAAGGGAGCGGCACAGTTTCTTGGACTTCTTGAGGTCATCGTTGAACCATGAGGCCTTCTTGATGCCAAGTTTGTGTTGACGTTTTTTCAGTGGTGCTAAGGTGTCGGCGGTGTTGGATAACCAAAGGGTGAGGTTGGAGGCGGCTACGTTGGCGTTAGAAGAGATGGCTGGGGAGGTTTGAAGGAGCGATGTGGAGATCTGCTCTGTGGTGATTTTGTTCCAGTTTCTTTGTAGAGTTGGTTGGAGGTGGATGATGGGTTTCGGCTTGTTGTAGGTGAAGTGAACGCAGCTGTGGTCAGTCCAGAGGAGATCCGTAGTGTGGCTGAAGGAGACATGGTTGCTGGAGGTGAAGATGGGGTCGAGAGTGTGACCTGCGATGTGGGTGGGGGAAGTGACCAGTTGTTTAAGTCCGAGGTTGGCGAGGTTGTCCAAGAGGGTGGCGGTGTTGCGGTCGTTGATCTTTTCAATGTGGAAGTTGAGGTCTCCCAGAAGGATGTAGTCTTTGGAGGGGAGCGCGTGTGGGGTGATGAAGTCCGTGATGTCTTCACTGAATTTTGCGCGTGGTCCTGGTGGTCTGTAGAGGAGGGTGCCTCTGAGTGTGGTCTTGGGGTCGATATGGATCTGGAAGTGAAGGTGTTCGGAGTTAGCGAGGTTGGCGTCAGAGCTGGTTGAGAATCGGATTGATTTCTTATGGACGATAGCGATTCCACCTCCTGTATGGTCGGTGCGGTCCTTGCGTGTGATCTTATAGTCATCAGGGATAGCGATGGCGATGTCAGGGGCGGAGGAAACGTTCATCCATGTTTCCGTTAGGAAGGCGACGTCAGGAGAGATGGTGTCTAGTAGATTCCAAAGGTCAATGGCGTGCCTGTGGACCGAGCGGGTGTTGAGAAGGATGCATTCTAGGTGGTTGGGTTCGGGAATCTGTGTTGTGGTCGTAGCGGAGATGTTGTCGGTGCCGCTAAATTTGCAGGAGAAGCAGGAGAACGGTCCATGGGTGCGTCCAGGAGCGGCTTGGACGCAGTTGGGTGAGCGACCGGGGTTAAGGGCTAGGAGGGTGGCGGCATCGTAGGTAACGCGGGGGGGCTGGGCAGCGCGAGGGGCAGGGGGTCTGGCGCTGGGCGCGGTCCAGGCGCGGACGGGCGCAGACGGGCTTACCTTTGGCGCACCTTCGGCGCGGATTGGGCGCGGTCGCTGCGCGTGAACGCTGCGCGCGGGAACTACTGTCATATATGGATAGTGGAGGGGGAGGGGCGAGGGCGGCTCAGCTGGGAGGCGTGGCGGGCTCAAGGGACGGGGCACAACAACAACAAGCTCAAAATGGAGGGGAGGGCAGAGCAGGGCGCCGGGGGATCTTACAAACAATGCGCAGGTCGGGTTGAAATGAGCGAGAGTGAAAAACGGAATGCACGCGCTTTTAAAATGCTTTTACAATGGCAAACTAGTCACAGTGCAGCTTTGAGGTAATTACGATATGAAAAACTAAATGCACGCGCTCTGAAATCGCCAGAGTTGGACACAGTGCAGCCTGAGAAATAATCAAGAAATGATAACTTAATGCACACGCTCTAAGGACGCAAAGCTTATTAGCAGAGCAGTTTGGAAATAACGATACCAAGTTGTACAGGGAGCGCAGGCAGGGGAGATCACACGTCTAGAACACAAGCCAGTTTTTCACCATCCAGCACCAGAACAAGGTTCTCTAGAACAAGTATTCCAAGCTACCGATCATATTCTGAAATCACGAATCGGTTATAGCGAGTTAAGTACCATGCATGAACAAGAACTAGTCCGATCAGCAGTCCGATGGATTACTGATTCTACCACTTTTCCAGACGAAATAGTGGCACAAATGTTTCTGAAATTGCCCCCAGCCGAGCAGCGACTGGTGGGTATGTATATGATCCAGCACCTCATTACATTGTATGAGGGTCAACATTCTGATCCAGGTCCGTTACACGATGTTCTGAACGAGTTACTCCAGTATAAATGGAAAGGTTTAGGTACCGATTTAATTAGTGTCATTCTAGAACAGCGCCACAAATATAGAACGTTCTTGAACCCGCATTTTGTTCATGTCTCACCCCCAGAAAGTAAACCCTTTTATATAGATAGACAAAATCCGTTACGAGAAGTGCATCCAATTAAGACAGACGGTGGTGAAATGCAACGAGTGTTTGTTTACACCCCGATTACAAAGATGGAACTCTTAGAGATGAAAAAGTTAATTCCCTGTCATGATAAAGATCCAGCAGGGTTCCACCGAGAATTAAAAGACATGCTCCGTATGGGAGAATACACGTATCCAGATATTATTAAAATGCTAAAGGTCCTGTTGCCCGCAGGGGTATATGAGAAACTCAAAGAAAAAGAATGGGAGGTGGGAGAGAAAAAGATCGATTGGGCAGTTCTAGAAGCCGAAGATAAGGCACGAGTACCAGGTACCGGTCTTGGAGATAAATGTAAAGAATTACCTGAATTATTGATTCAAGTTTTACCCAGATTATTAACAACTAAAAAGGAAGACTGGGATGCAATCTCAGCCTGTAAACAGAAACAAGATGAAGATATTAGTGATTTTTATTCTAGATTTGAGAAATGTTTTAGCATAAACAGTGGCCTCAAGACAAGTAGTGAATCATACCCTCATCTTTTTGTTACTAAATTAGTCGAGAATTCAAATCCACAAATTAAAAACCGAGTTTTGAAAGTCGAAAGTACCTGGCAAGCTAATACCCCGTCCCAAATGCTCCAGATGCTTCAATATCACCAGAATAGAATCAGAGAAGAACAAGAACATGAAAGGAGACGTATGAAAGACACGAAAATGAAAGTGCTAGTTGCACAATCCGTTCCTCAAGACAGTCAGAAGAGGGGTCCGAATCAAGCCAGTCATCCTGCAGCTCCCGTTAAAGGAAATTGCAATTATTGTAAACAGCCAGGTCATTTTATAAACGAGTGTGCAGTTCTGAAACACAACATAGCTACCGGTAAGACTAAAGAAAGACCACGTCCGCCTAGACAAGAGCAAGTTTCACAGACTCCTCAGCCACAGAATGCACAACAGACAGTTACTGTACCGCAGCCCATCGCTGCAACACAGCATGTTACACAGCAGATGTACCAGTATGCTCAGTCAGAGTATCCAGAGTATCAACCGTATTCATGAAACAGCCTAGAGAGGGAGGTAGGCTTGCCTCTCATCGAGATACCTGTAGATCAAGAAGGTCCCTATGTTCACAGTCAAGTATTAGGGAAAGATAGAAAGTTTCTGATTGATACAGGGGCAAGTAGGACCACTATAAGTCACGCCGAAGTTCCAGGGGCTCCGCTCTCAGGATCTAGAAATGTTTCCCTTGGATTTTCAGGAAAGCCTATTGTAAATGAAATATCAAAGCCAGTTACTCTAGAAGTAGGTCCATTGTCCCGCACTACTGATCTGTTACTTACTAAGTCATGTCCAGAAAACCTATTAGGCATTAAGACACTGAAAGAGTTAGGTGCAGTTATATGTTGTTCCCCAGAAGGAATACGATTGTTCCTACGTGACTTCAAGGGTCACTATGTATTACGAGATTTTGATCCTAGATTGTCTAATGTTCCGCAGCATCTATGGGCGCAAGGTCCAATTGATGTTGGCTATATGCAAATCACACCTCATCGTGTGACTCTCAAGCCAGGTGTAGTCCTGCCACGTATCAGACAGTACAGATTGCCACCGGAGGCTGTAGCAGCCCTATCCAAAATTATTGACGAGCTCATGGCTCAAGGAGTAATTGTAGAAACTGACTCCAATGTATGTAATTCTCCGATCATTCCAGTCATGAAACGTACCGATCCAAATGCACCTCCAGTATATCGATTGGTGATTGACCTTCGAGAACTTAATAAATGTATTATTCCCCAGTACCCAGTTGTCCCAGATATCTCTGCCCTATTGACAGCCATTGATTCCGAAGCTTCATTTTTTACAGTCATAGACCTCAAGAATGCGTTTTTCAGTGTCCCCATTCATCCAGACAGCCAGTTTCTTTTCGGATTTTGTTTAAATGGAAGGAGCTATATGTTCACACGCGCTCCTCAAGGTTTCACAGAAAGTCCTAGTATTTACAGTCAAGCACTCAAGAGACAACTAGACAACATTCACATGCCAACTGACACTGCCCTGCTCCAGTATGTCGATGATCTACTGATCACAGCCCATTCTGAACGTGCTTGCGAGCGAGCATCCCTTACAGTCTTGTATTTCTTAGCCGAGATGGGGCACAAGGTGTCCCCTTCGAAGCTTCAATTCTGTGTCCAGCAAGTGATCTATTTAGGCCACTTACTGTCCAAGTGGGGTAGGCAGTTGACACCAGACCGTATCCAGCTAATAGCGAGTCTTCCTCAGCCCAAGACCCAGAAGGAGGTACGTGCTTTTATCGGCCTTACTTCTTATTGCAGACAATGGATTCCTCAGTATGCATTTCTAGCTAAGCCACTGATACAGTTAACGACACAGGAGGCAGCCGTATCGACTGTCCTCCCTTGGACATCTGAACATACACTTAGTTTCAATGAGTTAAAGAAAGCCCTATTTCAAGCTCCAGTTCTAGCTACACCGAATTACAGTAAGCCTTTTACACTTTTCGTCACTGAACGTGAAGGTACAGCATTATCTGTTCTCACACAAGATCAAGCAGGACAATACAAGCCCTGTGCTTATTTCTCGAGCACATTAGATCCTGTAGCCCAGGCTCTGCCAGAGTGCCTCAAGTCAGTTGCAGCCACAGCACTAGCTATCAGACAAAGTGCTTCCATAGTATTAGGACACTCCCTGACAGTACAAGTTCCACAATCAGTGGAAGTTCTTTTAAACCGAACACAAACTCAGCACTTGACAATTGCACGTTTAACAGGTTATGAATTGACACTGTTCCAGCCACACATAGAGATCAGACGCTGCAACGTCCTAAATCCTGCTACACTGTTACCATCAGTTACTTCGAATCCTACCACACACGATTGTGTGGAAGTAGTCAACATTATGACAAAACCAAGACAAGATCTGACAGATATCCCATTACCAGATCCCGACCTGACACTTTATGTGGATGGTTCATGTATGAGAACAAGTACAGGAGAACTAGTCGCCGCGTATGCAGTGACTACTGACACCGAAGTTATAGATACACACCGCATTGACACTCTGTCTGCTCAAGCAGCAGAGCTAGTTGCTCTGACTCAAGCCTGCATACACGCTAAGAACCTGAAAGTTAATATTTACACAGATTCACGCTACGCATTTGGAGTCGTACACGACTTTGGAGTGCTCTGGCAGGAGAGAGGTTTCATGACTTCTCATGGAACCAAGATTCAGCATGGTCTCCTTATTCAAGCTCTGTTAGATGCCATACACTTACCGACATCCATTGCTATCATGAAATGCAAAGCACATACGAAAGTTACTGACATTATTTCCCAGGGTAACGATCTAGCAGATCGCACAGCCAAGCTTACAGCTCAGACTCCAGACATTCCAGTTAATCCGACACAGACACATACTCCAGATCCGACTACATGTATGACAGTTAAGGACCCTACTCAAGATGTCATAGATATCCAGTTACATGCTACTCCCGATGAAATCAAGAAATGGTCTGAACAAGGAGGGGTCCAGACAGATCAGGGATGGGTAACGAAGGGTAGAGCCACATGGTTTCTCCCCGACTCTATGGTTCAAGTCATTGTTAATACCGCACATAGTCCAGCACATTTAGGAGAAAAAGCAATGTTAGACAGTATCCAGAACATTTGGTTCAACAAGCATTTACGAGCTGCAGCCAAGCAGAAAGTCCGTACCTGTATGATATGTTGTCAGTTTAATCCAGGTAAAAGTGTCCCGGTGGAACAAGGTGGATTCCAGCCCCCTGACCACCCTTTTGAAGTCCTCCAGATGGATTATATTCAGATGGAGCGATGTCGAGGTTTCAAGTATGTCCTTGTAGTTGTATGCGCTTTGTCCAGGTGGACGGAGGCATATCCAGTCCCAGATTACACAGCCACGACCACTGCCAAGCAGTTGGTTCGTGAGTTCTTCCCCCGTTACGGACTCCCTAGAGTCGTATATTCTGATAACGGCCAGCCATTCTCATCTGAACTCATGAAGCATGTTTCCCTTCTGTTAGGGTACCAGTGGAAGTTCCATTGTGTACGCCATCCTGAAGCAGCCGGTCTCGTAGAGAGACATAACCAGACTTTGAAAATCCGTATTGCAAAAGTTTGTCAAGAGAAAGGTGTGGACTGGCTAATAGCTCTGCCAGTTGCCCTGTTCTATATGCGCATGGTCGCACATTCCAGATCAGGTCTGTCCCCGTACGAGGTCGTTTTCGGCCGCCCCCCTAACATGTGGGGTACTCCTAGACCTCGAAGTATTACCAATGTTTCAAGTAATATGCTGACAGATTACCTAGCTTCCTTGATGTCTGCCCTCAACTCTTGTCGTTCACAGGTTGCCGCCGCATTTCCAGACAATACCGAGGTGGCACCGCATGAAATTGTTCCCGGATCCATGGTCCTAGTGCGAAATTTCGATCGTTCAAGTCCGCTGGAGCCTCGCTGGAAGGAGCCCCGACAGGTCCTCCTCGCCACCCGTACAGCCGTGAAGTTGGAGGGACGCAAAGGCTGGGTGCATCTTTCGCACATCAAAAAATTTTATGGATTGAAGCCAGTCTCAAAGAACATTTCCGAGCATTTTAAGGACTGCCAAAGTACTATTCTTAAGGACTGTCCCGCAAAGAACAATGATACTGCACCCTCCCTGTTAGGGAAAACTCCGCAACAGGAGTATAAATTAAAACTAAGGTCTAGTAAAATAAGTCAGCCAGTTTGATTGTCTAAGTCCTCCCCTAGGTGAAACGGTTAGACCGGTTTCTGACATGTATAAAATAGACCCCCATAGTGAGAGAGTTAGTCAAAACTCAATCCGATGTATCGTTTTTCTAAGTTTCGTTTTGTTTCTCAGCATTATGATTTCCTGCACTAGTTACGCATTTTACCTGTATTTTCCAGTTTCTCATGTAAATAATTCTTCTAATGTTACAGTAGAGCACACGTTTAGTGATCTGCCTCCTCATGAACTCTCTTACCGCCTCGCTATGCGTAACAATTCTTTTATCCGCATGTTACATTATTCACACCAGACCAGCAATGCCACTAATTGTTGGGTGAGTGGTCGACTCCCCCCTTTCCAGACACCGAAGGGAGTTCTGCCACTCTTTCCTTATCCATTTTCACATAATGGTTCGTGTGGAGCATGGTCCACGTTAACGTCATCCTCAACAGATATGTCTTTTCTTAACAGTACATGTTTCCCAGACAAGCAAGGTCTTCCCCACAGAACAGGGTTAGATCTAGAAAATGAAGTTTACAATTTAGGTAATTATTCTTCAAATTTTATGATCCTGAATGTTCAGTCTGATTCCACTCCAGACTTACCTGCTATTTCAGTACTACCAGTCAAAGGCGAATTATGTGTTAGAAATTATGGTTCCGTACATGTAGGACATAGTGATTGTACTACTATTGTCAAGTATAGTGACAGTAGGAAATCTATTTTCAAAGCTTCACGTCATTCTTATTTTATTTGTGGTCAGACCACATATGTTCGTCTGCCCCTCGATTGGGAGGGAACCTGTTACATTGCCTTCCTACTGCCACCAGTTTTCCTAGCCCCATCTGATTATCACAGAAACACACATCTAGTACACATAAGACATAAAAGGGAGATCGAGTCCCCAATTGTCGATTATACTGAAACCACTCTAGAACAGTATACAGATTTTAATAAAGGTTTCTTCTTCTTTATAGGACCTGTTCAGAATAGTAAGCTAATCCGTAGGTTAACCAGAACCCTTGAAGCTGTAGTAAATGAGACTGCCTCTGCTCTAGGTAACTTAACCGAAGAGCAATCTGCTATGAGATTTGTCGTTTTGCAGAATCGTCTCGTCCTTGACGTCATACTGGCCGATAGGGGCGGGGCATGTAGAGTCATCGGATCTAGTTGCTGCATTTTCATTCCAAATAACGCGCCGTCTGTTTATTCAGCTATAACCAGACTTCATAAAATTGCCCATCTGTTACACCAAGATCCAGGCACCTGGACATGGTCCGGTTGGTTCTGGAATATAATTTCCGCCTGGGGATGGAAAGTCTTGTCTTTTCTGGGTATTGCAGTAGCGATCATATTCAGCTGCTGCCTCTGTATACAATGTGGCCCTGCGATTTGCGGCATTTGTGCTACCTCTTGTATTCCTAGTCCCAAGTCCTGTTCTAAATCTCGTTCCAAGAAAATTCGAGACGAGCAATTGATGCTGTATGAAATGATAGATGGTATCATGAATATTGATGTTTCCTGATGGAAACGTAGTGACAAGGAGGGAATGTGGAAAAGTAAATTCTGCCATGTTCTGTGTCCCTACGCGTCCTCCATCATATGTTATGTGTGCATGATTAATATGCATATGTATTCCCCATGTTCGATTAAAGACGCAATTATAGTTGTGTCCACCTCTAGTATGCCAGTTTCCAGTTCTCGTGAATACTACGAATATCAGGCCTATGTAAAGTTACGTTGCCACGTTTCTCAGTGTGCACGTTATTTCATTGTAAAGTTCCCGTTTCTAGGCCTCAAAAGGGCCTGGACACCAGATTTCAGCTTCTGTCTCCTGAGCCCTCGCTGAGGAGCGACACGGCCCCCACCTGTGTTCCTGACCCTTCACTTACTTCCTGCCTCACAGTGCCCGGTTCAGCCTGGCTCTGTCTCTGAGTCTGCCAAGAGTATGTTATGATTCCAGTTATCAGTTCAGCCCTCCTTCTCTGCATTCCTCAGCTACTGAACTGCATCAATAGTTTCCGTCATTGTCTAGCCTTTACGTCTCCATGTAAGAGAAATACTGTATTAAATGGTCCTTTACTATTCTTCATCACGCACTACATGTAGAATAATGCATGCTCCAGTCTTAGAGTCTGTTAGCCTTTACCCTGATAACTTTTGGATTCTATCAACATGTTCTCTAAACATCAGATACTAGATACTGTTTAGGTACATGTCGCCCTGACTCTCCAGACTCCAGTCTCTGCTCCTAGCACAGAGTTCATAGCCCCAGCTTCTCCTAGTAACACGTCATTGCCAACTTGCGCGCACCACTAGGTTAGAGGTCCCGGCTCCTTAGGTAGCCCCTCCATGTCTCCACCCCATTCATGACATATTCTGTTACGTTTACATCACATGTCTATGTATACGCCTCTGTTACACCTACTTTCACCCTTATCTTTCGCGACTGCTATTGACCACACCCACTGCTCCGCCCATTGTATGTACTGTAATGCAACTGTTTTCGTATATATGCTTGTGTACTGTTATTAAATGTTACGCCAGTCCTTTCCCCAGGCAGCTGCCATCCTATTCCTGTGCAGGTTGTCCTGTTCCTGTCCTTTATGCTGTATTAAACCTGCAAACTCCTACTACCTCGAATCTTGACTCTTATTTATTGAGCTATCTGTTATTACTATGCCTAGACAAAAATAGATCCGGTATTATTTATTTATATACCACAATGTGGTACACTGTAATGTTAGCTTAATCTGTTTTACCCTTCTGATAAGCAAGGGATGACGATGAACTGTTTTTTCGTCCCTGGTTTTAAATGGATTCAGGTTGGAACAGATGAGGTGTTGGTTGACTTTACCTCAGAAAATGGTTGTTTCCCGCATGCTGTTTTCATGCGACTTAAATCCCTTCAGTGGAAGAGGCGGCTGCATGCCTGCATATATGGCCAGATCAGTACTTGGTTGTTTCGGTTCTCCAGTGGGGCTAGAATAGAAGCTGTTAAGGGCAGGGGCTTAGCTTCCCATTGGTGCAGCAGGTGCAGTGGCACCAGGTCCCAGATGTCCTAGAGGCCCACTGAACCCTGATAATTGCTGTTTGTCACAGTTCAAACAGAGGCCTGACGGGCCCACAGAACAATGATTATTGCTGTTTTCCACAGCCCAAATAAAGGGCAGAGGTCACATTTCCTTTCTTGCCTTGGGGCCCAGGGCACACTGGCTAGGCCACTGGTTAAGGATGCATTGAGGAAGAGGTGGCGAGACAGGTGGATTATCTAAACAGCTCGACGATGACTTCATGCCTGGGTATTAAAGTATTCATTGCAATTAAAGACTTAAGCAGGAATAGATCTCATAATATAGGAAGGCCTGTGTACAAATGCAGCTTGATTAGCGGCTGCCTTTAACTTCTCACTTATCACTTCTCCTAATTTACAGTTTTATATTAGATGCAGACATAAATCGTGACCTATGAATATGTTTATCTATCTTTAGGTTCAAATGACCCATCTTTTCCATATGCAAGTATCAGACAGGTCGGGAACGCCTAATGGCGTTGAACTTGATAAAGCCACATTAATCACTGGTCTTGAAATACAAATGGCAGCATTAGGCACGCAGAGGTGTAATCTACATAATCTCATTATGTTCAGGGTACGGGGGAGTATTTAGGGCATAAAGCACTTTGACAAAAACATTTCTGCCACCATAGAAATTCAATCTTCCTTGTCCTACCCTAGTATACAAGTAGTACCACATTCTTTGTATACCTGAACTAAATAGGCACACAAAATAGTACCGTATTTAAAGGCCCAGTTCAGAATTACATGGAAGGTGCACTGTCCCAGACTACACAACGGTGCAGTTTTCAGTGGGTGCTATCATTCCACACAGGGGGGAGCACACCAGATTATGCTGGAAAAAACATGTGGTGCCCCAACGTAGGCGCAGTTGTAAACCACCAGTCTGCTTACATAGTAAAGCGTCTAGCCGCTATTAAGTTAGGTGGCACGTTTCCCCTGCAGGTGGTTGGGGTCTGTCACCAACCTGTCAGGTGGGGGGTATACAATCAGTGTACCTCCTGACTGCTTGTTTGCCTTTTCGCCCGTGTCAATAATACAGTGCAGTCCTTGGAGGAGTAGTCAATTTGTATTCATGAAAGACACTTGTGTTTCTCGGATGTGTAATCCCCAGATGATGCCTGAACTGTTCCCCAATGGGCTATTTGTACATCGTATTGAATTGTATGGTCTTTTGAGCACTATTAATAATATAAAAGAAAGATTTAGTGAGTGTTTATTGCCCTCTATGTCACTCTACTTCTAAGCACCTAATACAGCTTGTACAGTGCTTACTGTCATCTGCTCACTTACATTATGCTTATTATGCTTAATATAAATAGTGCACAATTTAGGCGTTTGTGTCTGCCTACAACGTGGACCTGATACAAATAGCAGTACCTACAAGGTGGATGTTACAATTCAACAAGAGTTTAGGATACGCCAGCACAGATGACTTTGCATCAACATTACGGGGCATCAGTCTTGATGGCAAGCCAACTTAAAACTTATCAGTATTGTATACATTATTATCAGAGACTATACTTGCCTCTTGGATACAACTTTATAACAGAATTTTATTAATTTGTGTACAGTTGTGTGTATACAATAAAACAACCTCCCCACCATAATTGATCTGTCTATTCATCTTTTTGGGATCTGGAGTAGCATGCTACTCGCCGAAAAGCACTTCAACACTTCATCAGGGGTAGCAAGCGTTATATAAATGCAAAACCTTCCCTCTTCTATCTCCCCACAATCTTTTTTAACCCAACTAACAGACCAACATGTCCAGCTCTCATATACATTTTATATTTCCCTATACTAATTCACCACGAATCATTTTTGGATCCTAGAGTAGTGTGCTACTTGCCAAAAAAGCGCTTCAAAGTTCGTATGGGGTAGTAAGTGTTATGTAATCTAAATACATTACAATTACTGTTTACATCGGGCTGCACTAACACGAGGATAGAAGGAGAGTGGGGATTAGAGTTTATCTGCCCAGAACAAAGCATACTACAGAAAGTGTGTGAACAGTCTATATGTTGTGCACCTGGCAGAGAAAAACACAGCAGAGGTGGGAAGAAGGTAGGTAATCTGATGGTCAGACCTATGTGGAAAGAGGCTATCACTTTGGGCAGAAAAGAGGGCTTACAAAGAGGACTACTTTGTTTGGATGGACAGCAAGAAAGGGAGGTCTGGAAGATAAGCCTGAAGCTCACTCATCCTGCCAGCAGAGGTGATGGCAAGCAAAAAAGCAGTCTTCAAAGGAGGCGAAGAGGACAATTATGTAGGTGCTAAAAGGGAGCACACATAAGATAAGTGAGGTCAACTCCCACTAGGGCATTACGAAAGGAGAAGGAGGAAAGAGATGAGTAATGCACTTCAGAAATCTGTTAACAATAGGATCGATGGCCAAGCTCAAGAGCTCGGGGTACCAGACTTGGGACTGATCGTGTTTGATCTTCTTCAGCAATCTTGGCAGAAGTGGTACAGGAGGCCGCAACTCCACTCGCAATGAAAAGGGTCGCCGAGCGACAGCCGCTTTGGAAACTCTAACACGCAGAACTGCTGACATTGAGCGTTCTCTTCGGTGGCGAATAGATCTAACCAAGGCTCTCCCCACTACTGAAAGAGACCTAGCACAACCTTCGAGTGAAGATGCCATTTGTGATCCATCATGCACTGGCGGCTGAGTTTGTCCGTCCTGGCGTTCAGTGAACCTGTTAAGTGTTGAACCACCAGAGATCTGCCCTGATGTTCCAGCCATGTCCAAAGGCGAAGAGCCTCTTGACATATGGTCCACGACCCCACCCTGCCCTGTTTGTTGCAGTACCACATGGCGGTGGTGTTGTCCGTGAACACCTGCACCACTCTTTCTTTGACAGAAAGAAGGAATGCCTTCAGTGCAAGATGAATCGCCCGGAGCTCCAGAAGGTTGATGTGGTGCCTGGACTTCGCCGGAGACCAGAGGTCTTTGATCTCCACCATTCCCATATGGCCGCCCCAACCCAGGAGTGACGCATCCATCACTACTGTGAACTCAGATCGGGGGAGGATAGAGCCAAAACTGTGCTGTGTCCAGAACCGCTCCGATGAAAAGGAGCTTATCGGTTGGAATCAGGTGCGACTTCAGCACGTTAACTGAGAACCCCAGCAAATGCAGGAAGTCCGTCGTAGTCTGGAGGTGGGAGCCTTCAACAGCCAGTCGTCAAGATAGGGGAAGACTGGAACCCCCTGATCTGCGCAGATGAGCTGCGACCACCGCCATCACTTTCGTGAACACCCGAGGGAGGGGGGGCTGGTAAGGTCAAAGGGGAGCGTGGTAAACTGAAAATGCATGTGGCCTACCGTGAACCGTAGGTAATGCCGGTGGGCAGGCAAGACGGGGATGTGAAAGTAAGTGTCCTTCAAGTCCAACGCTACCATCAAATCTCCAGGTTCGAAGGCAGACAAGATCTGAGCCAAGGTTAACAACTTGAACTTCTCCTTTCGGAGAAAGCGGTTGATGTCCCTGAGGACTAAGCTAGGATGCAGGCCTTTGTCCCTCTTGGGTACCAAGAAGTAGTGGGAGTAGCAACCCGACCTACTTCTGGCACAAGGATGCATTTGACAAAGAGATCCATAACTTCCTGGAAGAGAAGGGCCAAATGATCCTCCGACATGGGATGAAATCACCACAAACTGCATGACCCTTACGCACTCCGCTGCTTGCGGAACTCCGCGTTGACCGCCAGAGTTTTTTAGTCACTTTGCGGAGTGCCTCACGGAGGAACTCCGGATAGGCTTAATCTTATCATGAAAAAATAGATATCAGTCATATGTTAAGAAACAAGGGTGTGTAGAAACCTTTTGGGTGGAGTAAAATTTAAGACATTATTATTGTGATTTTTTGGGCAATTAGTTGATTTTTGCAAGCACTAACACTTCTCTGCGTAAAGTAAAGACCTTGAGAGTTTTGTAACTTTCAGATACTCAAATTGTGGATTCTGTTGCAATTAAAAATATTTCCAGGCCTGAAATTTCTTTGGAGGTTGCATGCGGGCAGCCTAAGTTATCCTGCAAGAGTTTCTTGATGAATTCTATTGCAACTACAATATGTGCTCTCTCATGTAAAGTCAGGTTGTTAGAAGCTTTTCTGCAACTCAAGATACGCCTTACTTTTCACCTGGTGTGGATGTATTTCTCATGTTTAGTGAAATCTCCTTTCTGAGTATAACGGTTCTGGCTTTCCCCTCCTGTATATGGCTTTAGTCCAGAGTGAATTCTCTCATGTGAAATGACATTGTATTCAAGACTAAACCTTATCTGACATTCAGAACACACATAAGGCTTTTTTCCCCCTGTGTGAGTTCGCTCATGTCAAGTGAGAAGTAATTTGTAACCAAAACATTGCTTGCATTTCGAGCACTCCTAAGGTTTTTTCCCAGAGTGGGATCTCTCATGAAGCATAACACTGTCTTTCAGATTCAACCTTTTATGGCATAAGGATTTTCTCCAGTGTGGAGTTTCTCATCGTGAAATAGCATTTTTCTCTGCAGCTTTTCTGGCATTCAGAGCACTCATAAGGTTTTTCATCAGTATGGAGTTGCTTATGGTTAGTGAGGCTGTGCCAATCAAATAGGAATTTCTGGCATTCCCAGAAATTGGTAATGTTTTTTCCCTGTGTGCGTCTGCTCATGTAGAGTGAGATTGAGTTTAAAATTGATGCTTTTCTGGCATTCGGAGAACTGAATTATTTTGATGGTGTGTTTTCTTATGGTGCTTGTAACCATCTCTACCTCTGAATCTTTTCTGACATTTAGAGCACTGATAATTTATTTATATAGTGTGGATTCTCACATGTTCAGTGAGATGAGATTTTTGGCTGAAACATTTTTGGCATTCGGCGCACTGATAAGGTTTTTCCCCAGTGTGGGTTCTTATATGCTGAGTGAAACGATATTTTACACTGAAACATATCTGGCATTCGGAGCACTGATAAGGTTTTTCCCCAGTGTGGGTTCTTATATGCTCAGTGAGACTGCTTTTTACACTGAAACATTTCTGGCATTCAGAGCACTGATAAGGTTTTTCCCCAGTGTGAGTTCTTATATGCTGAGTGAAACGATATTTTACACTGAAACATATCTGGCATTCGGAGCACTGATAAGGTTTTTCCCCAGTGTGGGTTCTTATATGCTCAGTGAGACTGCTTTTTACACTGAAACATTTCTGGCATTCAGAGCACCTATAAGGTTTTTCCCCAGTGTGGGTTCTTATATGGTAAGTGAAACTGCTTTTTTGATTGAAACATATCTGGCATTCAGAGCACTGATAAGGTTTTTCCCCAGTGTGGGTTCTTATATGCTCAGTGAGATTGATTTTGTGACTGAAACATTTGTGGCATTCAGAACACTGATAAGGTTTTTCCCCAGTGTGGATTCTTATATGCTGAGTGAGACGGCTTTTTTCACTGAAACATTTGTCACATTCAGTGCACTGATAAGGTTTTTCCCCAGTGTGGGTCCTTGTATGTTTAGTGAGCCTTCTTTTGTCACTGAAACATTTCTGGCATTCAGAGCACTGATAAGGTTTTTCTCCAGTGTGGAATCTGACATGTGCAGTTAGAAGTGATTTATCTTTGAAATCTTTTGGGCATTCATAGCACTGATAAGGTTTTTCCCCAGTGTGGGTTCTTATATGATAAATGAGATGGTTTTTTTGGCAGAATTTTTTTTTGCATTCAGAGCATTGATAAGGTTTTTCCCCAGTGTGGGTTATTGTATGTCGAGAAAGATCTCTTTTGTTACTGAAACATTTCTGGCATTCAGAGCACTGATAAGGTTTTTCCCCAGTGTGGGTTCTTATATGCTCAGTGAGACTGCTTTTTACACTGAAACATTTCTGGCATTGAGAGCACTGATAAGGTTTTTCCCCAGTGTGGATTCTTGTATGTTCAGTGAGATATCTTTTTTCATGGAAACATTTCTGGCATTCAGAGCACTGATAAGGTGTTTCCCCAGTGTGGATCTTTGTATGTCGTGTGAGATCTCTTTTTACACTGAAACATTTCTGGCATTCGGAGCACTGATAAGGTTTTTCACCAGTGTGGATTCTCATATGCCGAGTGAGACTGTTTTTGTCAAAGAAACATTTTTGGCAATCGGTGCACTGATAAGGTTTATTCCCAGTGTGGGTTCTTCTATGCAGAGTGAGACTGTTTTTGTCAAAGAAACATTTTTGGCAATCGGTGCACTGATAAGGTTTATTCCCAGTGTGGGTTCTTCTATGCAGAGTGAGACGGTATTTGTCACTGAAACATTTCTGGCATTCAGAGCACTGGTAAGGTTTTTCCCCAGAGTGGGTTAATGCATGTCGCCATAGATTCTGTCTGAAACAAAACCTTTTCTGGCATTCAGAGCACTGATAAGGTTTTTCCCCAGTGTGAGTTCTTATATGCCGAGTGAGACAGCTTTTTTCACGGAAACATTTGTCGCATTCAGTGCACTGATAACGTTTTACCGAAGTGTGGGTCCTTGTATGTTTAGTGAGGATTTTTTTGTCCCTGAAACATTTCTGGCATTCAGAGCACTGATAAGGTTTTTCCCCAGTGTGGAATCTCACATGTGCAGTTAGAAGTGATTTAAGTGTGAAATCTTTTGGGCATTCAGAGCACTGATAAGGTTTTTCCCCAGTGTGGGTTCTTATATGATAAATGAGATGGGTTTTTTGGCTGAATTTTTTTTTGCATTCAGAGCACTGATACGGTTTTTCCCCAGTGTGGGTTATTGTATGTCGAGAAAGATCTCTTTTGGTACTGAAACATTTCTGGCATTGAGAGCACTGATAAGGTTTATCCCCAGTGTGGGCTCTTCTATGCAGAGTGAGACTGTTTTTGTCAAAGAAACATTTTTGGCAATCGGTGCACTGATAAGGTTTATTCCCAGTGTGGGTTCTTCTATGCAGAGAGAGACGGTTTTTGTCACTGAAACATTTCTGGCATTCAGAGCACTGGTAAGGTTTTTCCCCAGAGTGGGTTAATGCATGTCGCCATAGATTCTGTCTGAAACGAAACCTTTTCTGGCTTTCAGAGCAGTGATAAGGTTTTTCCCCAGTGTGGATTCTCATATGCTCAGTGAGATGAGATTCACGGCTGAAACTTTTTAGGCATTCAGAGCACTGAGAGAGGTTTTTCCCAGTGTGCATTCTCTCAAATTCAGTGAGATGAGATTGATGGCTGAATCTTTTTTGGCACAGGTAACTTTTTTCTGCAACTTGGGTTATTTTGCTTTGATTGGGGCGGGTTTGAACACTGAATTTGTTCTCACAGCGCGTCTTTTTATAAAGTGTATTCCAAGAGTTAATATCTCTACGTTTAGTTTTCTCTTGCTTATATGCCACAGTAAGAGTGAACCCGATTTTAGAGTCGGGCTTGTTTAGATAATGTTCAGCACTTATCTCTAAAAGAAATTGTGTGTAATCTTCTTAACACTTGAATTGAGCAAAATATGTCTGGATGCAGCCCTGTAACACTTGTCGAAATGTTTGTAGCAGATAATAGTCTTTTGGTTATAGCCTCTCCGGCAGCAACTTATTTTGTGACTGAAGTTTTTCTCAAATCTATTAGTATAGGTTCTTAGCAATGCAGTGATAAGGTGTTAGTCTGATATTTAATGATTAAACTGAGAAGTCCCTTTTTGCACTGACGTAATGGCAGTAACTGAGGACATTAAAACATGCACAGAACTATTGTGGATCATTAGTCGCAGAACATCAGCTCCTTTTACCCTTTCTTTGTTTGGTGTAAGGTTACGGTTTGTAGTTCTGAAGACGAGAATTTATTTACATTAGCTATAGCGCAACGGTGCTAATTTAATCAGTTTTACACATCACTCCTGCACAACAGATAAGGTTGAGGCGATTTACATAGAATTACAGAACAGTACACAACAAAAGGGAACAATCTGAGATGGTCATGAACACAATAAAGTGGTGAATTTTTAAGGTTTTCGCCAGAGTGAGCAGAGTGGGTGAAGGTGTTTTATCCCGAGGCAGACAGTCTCAAACTTGTGTAACTGGTTAAAAACGGTTGTTGAACAAAGGTGATTTTCCAATCTTCTGGTTGTTAATGTGTCAGCTTCGGAGTCTTCTTTCAGCGTCTTTTCTTTGATGGTCTGCAGAAGAAATCTTTTGTTATAACTTTCTTTTATGCAGTGTGTGCTTCCTCTCTGCAATTACATGAAGCTTTAGATGAACGTTATTCAGTCATGCTGAGGCAATTTGTCTTTCTGATCATATTTAAGATGAGGATGCTGTGATTGGTCTTTCTCAAAACAACGAACAAGGGCTTTGACTCACCTCCAGTAAAGCAGAGTCTATTAATAGAATCAACAAAGAAGATGCCAATACTGAATCTAGATTCAACCAAACCTTTTTGTATTCAAAGCTAACAAACAATCAATTATTAGCCGAATATTGGAATTTATCCATGGATAAATTCCAATATTCGGCTAATAATTGATTGTTTGTTAGCTTTGAATACAAAAAGGTTTGGTTGAATCGTGATTGGTCTTTCTGGCATTATTTCTGATGCTGTGTGCACAGATATGACTTTGCTCTGGGTAAATGAAATGCAAAATTATAGACTTCACTTACAGTTATAGTACTTTCCTCAGCTCCCACTTCCTCGCAACACCTAGGTTTTGGAAATTGATTAAACTTAGAATGCTGGATGTGCTTCAGTTTTTCAAAATAATCCTTCTTATGGCACTAACATTCAGTTGCCTGGTGCTAAATCTTGTTTTCTTCGTCCATAATTTCAATCACCTACAGTATTAAAATTAAATAGTTAATACATGTAAATTTCCCCAAAAATAATATACAAGCAAAATCAATGCAGAATTGAAGAATTTTGACAATGTTGAGCTGTTCTTCAGACAGAGCAGAGTGTAGTATGGTAGCCTGAGAGTACTTGGATGTAGAAGTGAGGATTTGTAGATTTTTCAACATTTTATTAAGCTCACAAAGGGTACCTGTACCCTAAGGCAGAAAGTAAAGACATATGGACTGGAACCAAACAGATATTTAAAAAAGAATACCATTAATTTTTTTTGTCAAACATATTTGTATTGACAGTTTCGACAAAGTA
This sequence comes from Lissotriton helveticus, assembly GCF_964261635.1. NCBI lineage: Eukaryota > Metazoa > Chordata > Amphibia > Caudata > Salamandridae > Lissotriton > Lissotriton helveticus. Next base: position 202,211 of record NW_027611737.1, read on the forward strand.
CATCATCTTACATTACCATTTAAGTCATTACATGAATGAGATTGAAAGGACCTCACAGACATCGTTAAAAGTCATGCAGACCGTTAGGGTCGGACCCTGGCCAAGACATTGTGGATTGCACATTGAAGGCTTACAGCTTCTAGCATAACAGGGCCCGGGTATGTCCCCGCTCTACACAGAGCGCGACAGGTAAATCAAGCATTTTCTCATCGATATCCGTGGCAGCTTTATCTGAAGTTTGACTGCAGCAGGGAAGTTGTGTAGACAGTACTATAGTGGAGTAAAAACGGCTCCCAACCGTGGAGCAGTGAACGAGAAAGAACCAGACAACTTCTTCCCACCCCCACCCCCCTCCCACAACATGGTGGCGGCATGAAAGAAAAAAAGAAAGTAGGGAACACAGAAAGAAACATGAATTGTGGAGGGTTTGATAGATTGTACTTCATAGTTGGAAGAGGTGAAGTGCTCTGATGAAAGACGGGCAGACAGCAGAAGGCAGACCTCGGGAGAGAAAGGAGACCAGGAAGCCCCATTTGAATTCAACATTTGTAAACTCATCTCTGAAGATGTCTGACATCCGCTCTAAACTAAGGAACTTCCATAATCTAGAATGCCAAAGGGAAATCACCTGGGCTTCTCTCTTTTTCCATGCTGCCGCCTGTGTAGTCTTTGCAGCCTTTATACAGAGCCACATGATCTGTTTGTCCGCCCGGGTTTGGTGTTCTAGGGAAGGCCCAACAGAATATCCGCCATGGTAGTCGGTATAGGGTACCTCAACATATCTTTGATATGGGCGAGAATTTCTTACCAGTAAGGCCTTATGTTTGACAGTCCCACCAAATATGCTGAGAGTCTCCCAGGAGTCCACAACCCCTCCAGCACCTATCAGAACACCCAGGAAAAATACGTCGACGTTTGGAGGGGTGAAGGTACCAGTTTATCATGGTTTTAAGGTGTGCTTCCCTGAGTTTGACGGAGTGGTTGAATTTCGTAATATCAGACCAGAGATGGGACCACTCTTCGTCAGTAATATCCCGCTGTAAAATGCCCTCCCATACTGACATGTAGCGTGGACGAGGGGAGAATGAGGTAGTAAGGAGAAATTTGTATATAAAGGAAATCGTGCCCCTCATTGACTTTGCCTTACTGAGGAAGGATTCAAATTTCGTCAGGGGACGAGTAGCCGCCTCCCGGACCTGTGGCGTGAGGGCCCAATGTAATAGCTGCTGGTGACTGTATCTCTCTGAGTTCTGTAGGTTGTACTCCCGTTTACAGCTGTCAAAGGAAAGGGGACCTGGAGGGTCACACCAAGTGTGCCCTTATTTAAGGCAGAGGACCGTCATGGGTTTACCAGATAGAGCGGTGGTGGCAATGCACCCTGTTGTAAGGATCAATAGCCTGATGAGATCTTTGCATCATGGTCAGTGGAGTGGCTTCCTACTGACACACCCATGTAATGCTCCATTTCTTTGCCTGTGTCCAGACTTTGCGCTAATATCAAGTGCCTGTTTAGGGTGTTGGTGTGCGTAGCATAAAAGCAATGTGAGAGTGCGACAGAGTAAACTGCATCTCCTGCCTGCCAGTTGTGTATACAAGTGGGACCATCTATCCCTCTTTTATACCCCAGTTCAAAGTCCTCTGTTACCAAGGAATAATGTGCTCTACAAAGTACTCAGGTGCCTGCTGTGCCACCAGGGATGGTGTCAGCCTGACAGTCTATCTAAGTTGAAGGGACATCACCGGCAGGCTGTATTACTTAATGGAGAAGCTGTGTACCTGTCCTGAAGAGCCTAGAAGTCTGCCTAGAAGCCTGCCTGCCTGGTAAGAAAGGGAAGGGAGTTTGACTATCCAGCAGGAGGACAAGGCTGCCCTGGAAGAAGCAAGGTCCAACACAACCCCGGTATCAGTAGGGCGGGCAGGAAAGCCATCCAGCAGGACCAGCTAGTCTGGGGGACCCCCCCCCACCCAGACTGTCCCAACAGTTCAAGGCAGAAAATAAAACTCTACGACAACGTGATTGTTGAGGCCCAGTTGGACGATTGTGTGCTGCCAACCAGCCCGTTCAAGGTTGCATTTGCCAAATTCCTAACACAACAGGGTCTGAATCTACTGGCTTCCTGGAGAGCCTGTGTTGGGCTTTTAGCTGCTGAATTTCTGACTACTCTGTGTCAGAGGCCCATGAGGGACTACAACTACTCTAGTGTCGAACACCCTGTCCGAGCTTATGCTTGTGGTCCAGCCGGCCACAGTGTGGGCTTAATTGCTGACGGTCGGGCCTCCAGAGGGGCTGCACTTACCGACAGGCCGGGTGTGACTGCTACCTTGGGACTGCTGATCTTCAGGTAACTGCAAAGAAAAGACAGAGTCGGTGCCCTACTGAATGCAGCCCTACATCCAGGACAAAAGCCTGCTGGTGGGTCACTGCTCTCTCTTGGGGCGTGCTATTCAAGTGCTGGCAAACAGGAAAGAGACCCAGACAAAACTGACTCATCCTGAGAAAGGGTAAGACTATTACGACAGAGCACACACCCATTGTGGTGACTGGAGTGACAGAACTGACCCTATACTATACTCATGATACTCCTAAATGCCCCTAGAGGGGAAGAGGGTATCAGAACCGGACGCACCAGTCTGCAGCACATGGTAGCATGGCATGCCTGCACTATCTTTTCACCCAAACTGTCCATAAAGATGATTTTAAAGCCGCTACGCACATAGCAGGGGGAATCACAGACCATTCGCTGGTGGAGGTGCAACTCGATGGTCTGGTTGTGGACTTCATCCTACCCTCAAGGGTTGATCCGTGATATTTAAAAGACAAGACGTTCAAAGCTCGTATGAGATGGAGCAGAATTCTATTCTATTTTAAGGAGAACGGGCGGCCTGTTGAATCAGCTTGCGTGCTATATAATGAATTCAAGGCAGTGATTCGAGGCCAGACACAAGCCTTGATTGGGGGAATGCCAAAGGAACGTACATTGAAGTGTGAGGCTCAGGACAGGGAATGTGCTTTTCTGGAGGCACGCTTGGCAAGTGGGGAATCAATTTCTCTCCCATTACACCATCAACTGAAGCAGCACACATTAAGAGCACTAATGGAAAATAGCGTGAACTCAAAGCCAATAAGTTGCTTGCATGCTAGAGAGACGAGACAAAGGACGGAACTGGATCCTTGAGGTTAATGACAACAAGGGGATGGAAATACTGGGAGACACTTCCTGAAAGACCTGACCCTGCCAATGCTAACGAATGAGGACCGAGACGCACTAGACCAAGACATGACAGTAGACCAAATAAATAAGACAATAAGAACCTTGCAAACAGGGCAAGCAACGGGCCTGATGAGCTGCTCATAGAATTATATAAAAGCATGAGAGATAAAATCAGGGAGTGCCTCCAGAGGAGGTTTCAGACTGCCTGAAAATAAGGGTGTCTCCCAGAGGCCCAAAGAACGTCTGAGGTGGTGGTCATCCCAAAAAAGGACGAACCAGCAACTGAGTGTGGGTCTTATAGACCTATCTCCCTGCCTAATTTTGAGACGAAGTTCCTTGCGTAGGCCCTGGCGATCTGCCTGCGGACAGTAATTGCAACAGTGGATCATCCTGATCAATGGGTCTTTATGCCACACCAGGGAAGGCGCTTAAATCTCCGACACCTTAATAGAGTACCACATGCAACAGTGAATTCCTTTGCTGAACCAGTGGCGCTGCTGTTAAGCTCTTGTATGTGGCCCCTCTAGCGTGCATGCGCGTCAATAATACCGTTTCCCGAGTCTTTACCGTCCGACAGGGATATTCCTCGTCTCCTATACTCTTCACACGTGCGTGGGTTTGCCAGAACCTCTCATATGGGGTACTCCAGTTGATCAGGAGTGGGATGAGAGAATCTCCCTCTACACTGACGTTTTGCTACAGGACACGTAATCAGCCTTCTCGAGTGAACGAATCCTACACATTTTTCACATATTTAGAGATTATTCAGGATATAAGATCAACTGGAAGAAGTCCTTAACATTCCTGCTGGTGGCAGGGACCCTGCGGCTGCACTCTAGGTGCACGGTTCGGGTGACACTACATGGCTTTAAATATTTGAGCGTGTTTATTACAAGAGAGCCAGAGGCAGGAACATACTTCCGAAATTAGACCAGCTTTGCTGTGATGCCCCACACTTGCGGGCGCTCCCGCTTTCCTTACTGGGCCGGGTGGTCCTATTTTAAGTGATGACCCTCCAGGGTCTCCTGTACATCGAGAAAAAATAAACGTTCTTTAAGATCCCACCAGACATTTTCTTTCAAAGGGTAGACCGAGAACTTTGGCTCCTGTTGTGGAATGGTGGCACTTCGCACTGAGTAAGGTGCAGAGGGGAATTTAAGGTGGACTGGCAGTCCGGAGCATTCACAAGTATTACTGGGCCACGCAGCTGGTGGCAGTCAACAACTGGGTTTATTGCGGACTGTGAGGATCCTGCTTACCGGGTAGATAGATTGGCCATGGGCAAGAGAGGTTACCCCACCCTGGTGCTGTATCGAAGAAAGTATGAGGGCACCCTACCTACTCATACCCAAACATTGGTAAGGGTATGGAAAGAGGCTACTAAGTATTTAGGCTGGGAAGGTAAGTTGACTGAAATTACTCCACTGTATGGTGGTGATCTCTTAAGTGCAGTGGGAGGATTGCAGGGCTTCATAAAATGGGGTTTGATTAGCTTAGAGCGGCCAGGCGATGTGTGGAGGGGACAGGCACTTGTGTCCTTCACGATCCTACAACAAAAGTATAAATTAGGGGACTAAAAACTGTTCTGACATTTGCAGGTGGCCACGCTCTGCAAAGTCACATCCGGGAAGGGGGGCAGTTGCCTGATGCATCCCTACTGGAGGACCAGCTACTAATTGATCCCCTTACCGAAAAAGCAATCTCAATCATCTTTAGGAAGTTGATCTACAATTCTCTGGATGCCTTGGGGACGCGGAGAGCTGTGTGGGAGAGGGATCTAGGCACGCTTGGCGATGGCGATTGGGTTGGGCCATTCAGGGTGTCAGGGAGTTGGCAATTAGAACTCATTTTTGTCTCATTTAACTGCAGATACTGATACTGCCAAATCAATGACCCTGTTTACATTAAAGGGCAGCTTGAACTCAGAGCTCAACAACAGACTCGGTTGAATAAATGACCAGCACGCTGCTTATCTTGCCAAGACACAGGTACTTTGTAAAACTCTTTTTATTGAACTAGTGCTCAATCGATAGTGTTGGCACCGAAAACACGGGGCACATTAGTGAGAGTGATTAGACTAAAAACACAAAGTCTGCAAATATAGAGTGAGTAACATAGCTTGGCTTGTCCTGACACTCCCAGGCCAAATCCCACTACATAAAACTAGATTGCCCTTTATCGAAGGCAGGTAGTCCTCCCAAGGTTCTGGAGGTCGCTGTGCTGCAAGACGACTTGCCTTTAGGTTCAGGATCATCCAAGGATGCAGACAGGCCAGTAGGACTGGTACCAAGTCCATAGTTCTCTACAGAGCCTCACCAGCAGAGAAGGCCGCAGTGCCCGGCTCTTCTTAGGTCACCAAGAACTGAAATTCAGGGTCTGGGGATGCCACCTAAAATCTTGATTTAAGGGTGTTACAAGGCAGTGACAGGTAGAGGCTAATGGGCCCCTTTCCTGGGGTGTCTACACCCTCTATCATGCTCACCTTCTGTGGGAAGGGGACACAGTCCTAGCCCTGATTGGATAAGTCCCACCATCTTCAAGATAGTGGGCACTGAAAAGTGTACTTCACCTCGCCTCCAGCACCTGAGGGGTGGAGTTGACAGAGGGAGCGGGGGGGCACCTCCTGTTCTATCTAAGGTTTCCCACCTGTCCTTGCGCCTAAAAGGGGGTGAGGACAGGAAGATCGCTTGCTCCCTCGAACAGAAGAGGCTGGGGTCGCATTACCAAGGCGGCAAGGCCTTTGAAAATCCCTGCCACAGAGGGCTCTGCCTGACCAGGGGGAGGTGTGAATACCCCCACCCAGGAAAGGCATTGTTATCGACCTCAAAGTGCGCAGGCACTCTCCCCATGAGGACAGGATACACTCTGGTGGTAGCAGGCTGGCTCAGGCCAGTCGATGATCACACTAAGGATTGGTAGATCTGTGTGCAATTTTTTATAAATCGGACACTGCAATCAATGCAGGTTTAATATGCTGAGATGTTTGGTATCAAATATCCCATATTTCAGTGAAACCTTCATGGAGCTGGGGAACTCGTAATGACAAGTGTCCAGCCAATGTACTTACTATAGAGCTTCCCTGGTCACTTGCAATATCCAGGAATCGACAAGGATATTGCTGGGGCATATCTGCTCATGCAGTCTGGACATCGTTAACGTTAATAGAACTTCAAACATGGGAGGTGGGACACCCACCACATTTAGGAAGGAGCCCCCTGTCCTCCAAACTCTAAATAAGGCACTTGCTCAGCATTGGAAGCGTCTATTTTAAGGCTAGCTCTGAGTAGCTGATAGTTACCAGTGGTCGGCAAAGTGTTATACAAGCAGCAAAGTTACACAGATCTCGGTTGAAACCCTTAGTACAAACAGAGAGTGGAGGTAATAAAGAAACTGTACGGGCAGGGGGCAGGATTGAAATTAAATGAAATGAAAAAGGCATTTATATAGCGCCTGGCTACCCAGAGGCAGGAATAAAAGGGGGGGAGGGGACCCTTAGGGGAAAAGCCAGGTCTTCAGCTGTTTCCGGAAAGCCAGGTGGTTCGATTCTTTCTGGAGAGAGAGAGTAGTAGGGAATTCCAAAGCTTGGCTGAATTGTATGAGGAGCGGCAACCACCTGATCTGCCCTCATTATTCTAAGAACCTCTGCCAGGTGGAGCTCGTCAGAGCAAAGTCTTCTGGAGGCCTTGTATGGTCTAACCAGGGCCTTGATTTATGGGCGATGCATAGAGCCTTAAAATGGATTCTCTCCTGTACCGGGATTGGTATGTTACTCACCAAACTCACTGGAGAAAAGAGAGGATTAAAAAATAGTATCTACCACATGGGATGGACCAATCAAAAAGTGATTTAGATCTGCATTTAAACAGAACCAGATGAGCAGACAACCTACACACACCAGGGTGAAAACAGAATCATGTGTAGGCTACTGCACATGCAGCAAATTAATATGGCCTACGCCAGACCATTATAAAATTCTATATTCATTCTACTGACCTCTCGACAAATTAAACAAGAAAATCTTGCCACTAACATAAATGCACTAAACACACAGGGCCAGATGTAGGTAATCCCAGATTACCGATTCCTAAATACCGAATCATACCGATTCGGTATTTAAGAACTGGCAATCAGGATGTAGGTAATTTTACCGAATTAATTACTGAATCGGTATGATTCGGTAATTGTCATTCATTCCTATGGGCCTGGAGGCCCATAGGAATGAATGTCAATTACCGAATCGGTAAATACCGATTCGGTAATTGGGGGAAACATAGAAGGGTGGCAGGGTGTCACTTTGACACCCTGTTGCACCCCTCAATTGTGCATGGGTGCACATGTTGCAGACAAACATGCCCTTAGGGCATGTATGTCGCAAACATGGCACTGTTTTAAAAGCAAAAAAAATGCTTTTGAAAGGGTTTTCATTATTTACCACCAACTTCTAGTTGGTGGTAAATAACGACTTCTTAAACCCCTGTAGCACTGATTTAAGTGCTACCTACATGTCAAAATACAGATTCAGTAATTTTACAGAGACGGTATTTTACCGAATCAGTAAAATTACAGATTCTGTATTTTAACATGCCCCTACATCCCAAAATCAAAATACCGGTCGGTAACGGCAGAAATCGACCGGTACCTGCCTTCCTACATCTGGCCCACAGTCTCTAGCTGCTGCTACTATCAAGTGCACATACTTTCAAGATATCATCTGATGACTACAGTCTCACCCACATCCTTCATCTAACTTAATCTCCCCACTAAGCCCACTCATCATTCACTCCACACTCTCTACCACTGACCTTACTTCGTACTTTCCTCTAAGATCACCACTTTGGGGAACACCCCGCTACTTCACTTACTGCCCCTCATCTCTCTTTTATCTCTTTGCAGAACACTCTCACTTTAATTCTTTTTTTTTTCACCTTGTGAACCGATTGCAATTCTCAAATCAGCCAATCCATCTTGCACAACATCTGACCTCTTCATGGGCGTGAATGTTAAACACCTTTTTGGATACATTTCTCGGCTGAACCGCACTACTAAATGTCTCCAGCTTAACTAATATCTATTCACTGCTTCAAAACTGCTAGTGTATTATCCCTTCTCAAAATCTTACTTGTGACAGTTTGTCACATGGCTCAGTTAGGCCCAGGGAGAAACGCTGCCATTTTAACATGGACGCGTTCGACAAAGTTGCCTTTTCTTTTACATGATGACTTTTGACGCATTTGCATCTGTGAAAGTGAAGGATTAGTTTCCATGAAACTACATTTGCTTACGAATTCCACTTCATAAGAACACTATCACTACACCTTGACCAACATCATAAGGTCTGAACATACATTGTGCACATGAGACGGTTTGTTATTCGTCCATGAGGTGAAGCAGCTATCAATAGATCATGAACAAGGGCGGCCTGACTAAGGTCTCGGCCTGGAAACAAGAATGCTATTTGCTATAAATAAACAAGCATTTCTAGGTTGGGGTAGAGGAGCACTTGCTGTCATTGCAAGGTCACTAAAAGCTCAACTCAGCTGCTTGCCAATCATTCTGCGAGGAGGTATGTCCAACCTGTGAGCAAGACGGGTGTCAGGAAGCCCCTGTAGTACACGATGGGATAAAGAATAAGGAGTGCCATGCCATCACTTCATATATTTCTCCCCTCCTATATTCAGTCCCCTGTTACCAGTTGGCCGCTTTGCTGCCAGCAAGAAGTGGAGAGAGGGGAAGCGGCAGGAGGCCCTCTTAAGCAGGAGATGAGGACAGACATCAGACGATTCACGATTCAAGAAGGCGGGGTGGAGAGCGTGCCAGGTTGGTTAGTAGTTGGTCCAGCTACACGCAGCAAGAGAGCGTGAGGTGGAGAAACCAGACGGAGAGGACCTAACAGCCTTCCGAGAGAGAGAGAACCGGAGCCCAGGGAAGGTTACAGCTTGTCCGCAAACAGAACGCCCGAATCCGGCGGAGGAGGAAAAGCCGAAGAAGAAGGAGACCAGACCTCAATGAAGGACGCATAGTCACTACGCCACGGCCCCGGAGGGACGTGGCTCTTCGAGGTGCATGGGCGTCTGAAGGGGTTTTGGAAAGGGGCTGAGTCAGAGAGGGATGAGAGGGGAGGCGGAGGGGTGAAAGGGACACAGGGAAAAGGGAATAAGTGAGACAGAAAAGAAAGACAAGAGCAGAAATCATTGGCTACTCTTTTTCTTTTTTGTTACTCCAACCTCAACCCCATCCCTTCACATTTATGCATAGCTATTATTTAGCCCTCATATCCTCCCTTGACTAAACCATAAATAAAAACACTTGCATGAGCCTTTTCCTTCTGTTCGAGGGACGACGGCGGCCGAGGCTCACCTAAAGGACTGAAGTGGAAGACCCTGTGGGAGAGAAGAATACAAAAGCGACAATCAATCATTGGGATTTCCTGTAATACTAATAAAAAGTGCATACCAAGAAATTATTCAATGCAGTGAGCTCCTTCTTGACCGACTCTTCTACATACTTGGTGTAGAATGTGGGCATAATTCCATTCATCCTAGATAATGGAAAGCCTAATACAACAACTAATTTGTGGTCAAGAAAAATTGGAATGGGCCATAGAGAGACAGATGACAACGGGCCAAGCGGACAGGGAAATGTTCAAGGCTTCGCTCACCCAGCAGGTTGAATGCATACATAAGGTTGCTGAAGGTAAAACGCACTCAACCACGAGCCAACAGACCCACCAAGGGGTACTTGCAGGGCACCCCAACATATCCCTCTAGAAATATCAACCGGGCGAGGACCCGGATGACTTCCTTATGAAATTCGAAAAGGCTGCCCAAGCCTGTGGCTGGCCGGAGGGGAAGTGGCCTTCTTTTTAGCGACGCTGTTGACAGCGGAGGACCAGGCTGCGTACCAAGTGGCTAACCCCACAGGAAACACTCCTTACAAGGACTTTAAGACCGTAATATTGGACCATTTGGGAATGGATCCTGAAGCATATCGGGCAAGATTCAGAAAGGAACCAGGTAACCCTGGAAATACCCCAAAGACATTTTTCAAGTTAAAGGTAGCTACGGATAAATGGTTAAGACCCCAAGAGAACAGCAAGGAACAAATAATGGCAGCTATTTATCTGGTGCAGTTTCTTGAGGCCTTACCAACACCCACCCAGAGGTGGCTATGTCAACAGCCACATCTCTCTGTGGATCAAGCTGTGGAGATGGCAAAGTCCTTTGCTCGGGCCCAACCAAAGACACTAGCTTTTGAACCTGATAGGTCCTCACGGTATGCCACAGGATACATGCAAAATGAGAAGAAAACCGGGCCACCCCAGGAGTCTCTGAAAGGCAAGCCCTCTAGAGGGGATGCCGCTCCGTTCCAGGGACACCAATGCTACGAGTGTGGGGAGTGTGGGTATATAGCCAGGACCTGTCCACCAAAAAAAGTCAACGGAAGAACCGATGGATGTCAGTTGTATTCCCAAAACCATCCTATATACAGAAGAAATGGGTTCTGGCTTCTACGTAAGTCTTACACTCAATGGAAAAAAACTTGACAGCCTTACTGGATTCGGGTTGTAGGCAGTCCGTCGTACAGAGCACACTGGTGAAAGACTTTCAGATCTGCCCGGAGCAGTGCTTAATTTGTAAAATATTAGGTGCAGTGCTCACATTTTTTTAGGAGGCCACACCCACTCCCCCTGCCCCGCCCTTTCCTCAGTGGCCCCACCCGCTTCATGTATTAGCTCCACCCACACCCCTAAGCCTCAACACATCAGAGCCGCCTCCTCACCTCTTGAGTTTTGAGTTCCGCAAGAAGCTGAAATCCTGGATCTTCACATAAGCACCTTGGGGGCCTCACACCTACACACCTGTCCAAGCGCCTGGATACCCTCTTGAGTGATTAATGCACTATGCAAATCAATATAACATAACATAATATACTTATATGCGAACGAGGCTGCAGTGCGCCTAGTTCTGTGTATAATCAAAGGTTGAGTTGTGTGGGAAGATTGTTTGATGGATAAGTGACCGCCAACCTACCGCCAAGGAATCTTCAGCGGTGATGGAGGCTGGCATGGCTGCGAGGATGTAAACACAAAACCTGCTGTGTATCTTTCTTGAAACAAGCTAACACTTAGCAAATATTAAAGCCAAGCTATGACACCAATGCTTTTATTGATGAAATATTAACTTCTATACTCAGTTTCTTAAAGATATATATTTTTTTAAGTGCTGAGTTGCGGTCTTAGTGATTAGAAAAAGCTAGTGATTATGATTTTGTGTGTCAAGCCAGGTGTGAAGTCACGCCTAAGTGTTTATTTATTGAAATGGCCAGAATGTCAACTTAGTTTTTGCCTAATACGCACAAACTGTACTCCGTCCATTTCACATTCTTTTGCCAATGCATTGTGTATTTTTTAAAGGAACATAGCTGGTAAGGTTTGAAAAAAATCAACGTCTGTGAGATTAACTTTTTTTCTCTTGCCATGATTGGTCATTCTTCTGTTCTTGTGTCCAAATTACGCAGTTTGGTACTGATGCAATAGAGTTTTCCGCTAATATGTCTATATATTACCCACAGTGTAATCAATATCTTTTGAACCTGTTAACCATTGCAAACTTCAATTCTCACACATCATTCAGTAAATAGCTGTTTTTGCATATCAGGCAGAAGTGCAAATGTCGGTGCAAAATGGTACAGCAGGAGAGCAAAGTGTATGACTCCTGACCATGGCAAACAGAAGTGGGACACAGAGGTTGAGTAGTTTGATCAGGGTACTATCTTTTTGGAATGGGGTGCCAAGATTTGATTTTAGAACATTTTGTTCCAATAGCGTAGCCAGTGTGTCATGGGGCCTAGTGTAAAGCAGAAAATGCCCCTACCCACACCCCACTCCTAGCTGCTGTTTGGATTGTAAACAATAGCAGTAGGCCAACTGAATGAGCCTCAGTGCTACTGCACCTGCTGCATCAATGGAAACAATGTTCCTGGTTAATTCGAAACCAAGAAAGTAGTCCTAAGATCAGCCCCTGCAAGTAAAATCCTAAATAAATACTCTCATCCCTCCGTGGTCCTTTGATAAAACTGAGACACATACATCCCTCCGTGTCACCATAACAGAATCACAACTCTGTACCAGCTCCTCGCTGAAGAGTCACTGGACCGAGGAGGTAAGAGTGTGATTGAGAGGGTGGGCTGTGCCTGTGTGGAGCTTGTTCCAGAGTGTAACGCTGCTCTCTGTGGGATGCACATTCCTGTGGTGGCCATGGTGGTGTGTTAATAATGCTCGTCATTGCAGCATGAATGACTGGCCGTGCACTCATGGCACTGTCCTGTGAAGCCCGGGTTCTGCAGCGCCCCCGTGTGCACAGAGCATAAGCGATAGTGAAAGGTAGACTGGAGTCCTTGGCACATGACATTTGCCTCCGCCAGCGCCAAGCACCATCTCTGACAGAGCGTGCACCACATTGGGCCTAAGGGCAAACTGCCCCTTCGGAGAATGACTGGAATGACTAGCTGGGGGTGGCGGTTAGAAACGCTGGGCTTGGACTGGTCTGTGTGCGCCTTTTTCCTTTTATAAAATTCAGAAACAGATCTTTCGGGGGAACAACAGGCTCTTGGAAGAGACAACTTCAGTATTAGTTAAAATCTGGCAAGAGGACGTTTTTTCCCTTTTGCTCAAGAAAACACACCCCCCTAGCTCCCAGCACTCTTTCCATCCCTGCCTCTTTGCAACATGTTATCCTAATGCGTACACAAAATATGGCATTTGACAGAAATCATTGGCTACTCTTTTTCTTTTGGTTACTCCAACCTCTAGCCCCTCCCTTCACATTTATGCATGGCTATTATTTATTCCTCACATCCTCCCTTGACTAAACCATAAAGCAAAAACACTTACCTGAGTCTTTTCCTTCTGTCCAAGGGATGACAGCGGCCTAGGTTCACCTAAGGAACTGAAGTGGAAGACCCTGTGGGAAAGAAGAATACAAAAGAGACAATCAATCATTGTGATTTCCTGTAATACTAATAAATAGTGCATACCAAGAAATTATTCAATGCTGTGAGCTCCTTCTTGACTGACTCGTCTACAATGGGGAGCTACAAACTCTCCCACCAGGGAATGGGAGACAGAGACACACACACACATACACACACACACACACACACAGGAAAGCATCGTAGGAAAACGCCGGATACAGTTTTTATATGCTGGCATATGTACATTGTTTTAGAACGATGGTAGAACTATTAATTTTGTTCAATGTGCTTATACTGCTAATTACTTTTATCACCTTTTTCCTCACCGGCAGAACCCAGAGAGTCCGCCTCCCCTTTCCGATCCAAAGCCACCACGATCACCTGCAGCGTACCCCAAGGATCATCCCTCAGCCCTACCCTTTTCAATATCTACATGGCACCGCTCGCCAACATCATCCGAGCACACCACCTCAACATCATCTCGTACACCGACGATACCCAGCGGATCCTCTCCCTCACCAAGGACCTGGCCACCGCCAAATCCAACCGCAAAAGGGAATGAGGGCTGTTGCAGACTGGATGAAGACTAGCCGGCTGAAACTGAACTCGGACAAGACAGGAGGTCCTCATCCTCAGATCCACCCCCTCCGCATGGGACGACTCCTGGTGGCCGGCTATGCTGGGAGCTTCCCTGATACCCACCAACATCACATGCAACCTGGGATTCATTGTGGACTCCACGCTCTCTATGGCCGAGCAAGTTAATGTTGTTTCCTCTTCCTGCTTCAACACCCTCCGCATGCTCTGAAAGATCTACAGATGGATCCCCACCAAAACCAGAAGGACGGTCACCCAAGCAATCGTCAGCAGCAAGCTGGACTATGGCAACGCCCTCTATGCAAGAACCACGGCCACACTCCAGAAGAGACTCCAACACCTACAAAACGCCTCGGCACGCCTCATACTCGGACTACCTCGCAACAGCCACATCACCACCCACCTGAGAAACCTGCATTGGCTCCCGGTCAACAAGAGGACCACCTTCAAGTTCCTCAACCACTGTACAGCAGCACTCTGCAGCACCACTGTACAGCAGCACTCTGCAGCACCACTTTACAGCACCACTCTGCAGCACCACTGTACAGCACCACTCTGCAGCACCACTGTACAGCACCACTCTGCAGCACCACTCTACAGTACCCCTTTACAGCACCAATCTAAACCACCACTCTACAACACAATTGTACAGCACCACTCTGCAGCACCACTCTGCAGCACCAATCTAAACCACCACTCTGCAGCACCACTGTACAGCACCACACTGCAGCACCACTCCACAGCACCACTCTACAGTACCCATGTGGTTGGGTGTGGTTGGGTGTGGTTGTGTGTGTGGTTGTGTGTGTGGTTGTGTGTGTGGTTGTGTGTGTATTTGTGGTTGTGTGTGTGTGTGTGGTTGTGTGTGTGGTTGTGTGTGTGGTTGTGTGTGGTTGGGTGTGTATGGTTGAGTGTGGTTGTGTGTGGGTGTAGTTGTATGTGGTTGTGTGTGTGGTGTGTGTGCATTTGTGGTTGTGTGTATGGTGTGGTTGTGTGTGGTTGTGTGTGGGTGTGGTTGGGTGTGGTTATGTGTGATTGTGTGTGTGTGGTTATATGTGTGTGGTTGTGGGTGTGGTTGGGTGTGGCTGTGGTTGTGTGGGTGTGTGTGTGTGTGGTTGTGTGTGTGTGTGTGTGCATGGTTGTGATTGTGTAAGGTTGTGGTTGTGTGTTGATGTGCTTGTGTGTGTGTGTGTGTGTGGGGTTGTTTGTGTGGTTGTGTGTGGTTGTGTGTGTGGTTGTGTGTGTGGTTGTGGGTGTGGTTGTGTGATTGTGAGTGTGGCTGTGTGTGTGGTTGTAGTTGTGTGTGGTAGTGTAAGGTTGTGGGTGTGGTTGTGGGTGTGGTTGTGGGTGTGTGGTTGTGTGTGTGTGTGGTTATGTGTGTGGTTGTGTGTGTGTGGTTGTCATTGTGTAAGGTTGTGGGTGTGGTTGTGTGTGGGTATGATTATGTGTGTGGGTGTGGTTGTGTGTGTGGGTGTGGTTATGGGTGTGGTTGTGTGAGTGTAGTTGTGTATGTGAGTGTGGTTGTGTGTGTTTGTGGTTGTGTGTGGTTGTGTGTGTGTGGTTGTGTGGTTGTGGGTGTGGTTGTGGGTGTGTGTGGTAGTGGTTGTGTGTTTGTGTGGCTGTGTTTGTGGGTATGCGGGTGTGTGTGTTGTTTGTTTATGTGTTGGTTGTGACGAAAGGCTAGGCAGGGAAGGGGGTTCGAACAGAGGAGGAGGGCTGCGTGGGAGGGGGTGGAGGAGCATGATTTAAGGCTTACTGAGCCATGAAAGAAAGGAACAAGCAACTTAATGACCCGTGACTGAGGAGACAGATGGCGGCTGCAGCGTGTGCATGCTCACGTGAACGCAAGGCTGTAGCCAGTCTGTATGTATGTATGTATGTATTGCGACTTATATAGCGCACGTATCACCCGAAGGTATCAAGGCGCTTGCTTAGGGAACCCGTCCTGGTATTACCCTGTGAGATACCCCGGCAGGGTATCCACAAGGTGAAAGCCAGGCATCCCGCCGCGAGGGGCAATAGTGGAGATTAAGCAAGCTATTGCCCAGAGTCGCAGAGTGTGACCCCGTGAGTCGAGTAGGCACCGGAGCGAGAATTGTCGAGTCCGTGGAATTTTTGAGCCCGAGACCCGCCGAGGCGGGGAATCGAACCCTGGTCCACGGCCGATCTCAGCTTCCGGGTCTGCCGCCTCTAACCACTGAGCCACGCTTAGCCAGTCTGTAGCATTTTCAAAACTCACTTACTAAAGTCTCTCCGAGCAGCGAATGCACGCTGACTCAGCGAGACCTAAAAACACACTGACATTTTTAATTGGACCATTCCAGTTTGGACCCAGCCATATGCAAATCAATCTTGACCCTGCACCCAATGGGAACAGTCCAGCCCGAACTGCCAGGCGAGGCCCTCCCTGAACTGGAAACAAGCATCCTAGGACCGGATTCGGGCTTTCAGCCTCATCAGCCAGGATAGCTTGACTCCAGTGGCATGGATAGTGTGGGAACCACGTCTGGGCATACCTGGCCCACTCGAGGTGACAAATGCAAAACAAGCCTTGGCATAGCTAATAGGTCTCGCTTTTGGAACCTTATAACTATTTAGTTATGCAGCACAATATCCTTGGTGCAACAAAATCAAGGTCCCAAAGGCCTAATGTTTGTTGAATATCTAATTAACTGTAGTACACTGTAAACAAGCATTGGTAAATGCATTAGGTTTCTCCTATCTGATCTGTATGTCTTGTGTGACGTAATTCATTTCTGGCAGCTTCACTTTCCCAGTTCATTGAGAGTGCACTATGAGGTCATTCATTTCTGGCAGCTTCACTTTCCCAGATCATTGAGAGTGCAGTATGACGTCATTAATTTCTGGCAGGCTTCACTTTCCCAGTTCATTGAGAGTGCACTATGACGTCATTCATTTCTGGCAGCTTCACTTTCCCAGATCATTGAGAGTGCAATATGCCGCTGCGGGGACTGTACGGAACTGATTTGAATGCACTTTCTTTTCTTAAGTCACAAATGTATGAAACCGTTAAGAGTCTGGAAACCACTATACAGCCCATTGCCCTGAATGCTTACCCTCAGTGTCCTGAATATGCACCCATGCTAGTTAGTCAACCTAGTTGCATAAGATATGGCTTCGTTGTTTAGAATATTGAAAATGCTTCACTTCTGAAATGATGAGATTATGAAATAACTATAAGGAGTCTCTTTGAATTGACATACATAGTGAAGGGTGGTCCTGCTAGATAGAGACCCGTCCCACTTAAAGCCCTGCATATGACAATATGAAAGAAGCCTGTGAACATATACAAATACTATTCCTCTGTAGAAAGTGCGCATGTTTACCTGCTAATAAACACAAAGCATCATTTCTTCACGGTGCTTACATCAAATGAAATGAATGCATGCCCTGAATCTCTGCATTAAACCCATCGACTTGTAAACTTGTGACGCACACTGTGGCTGCAGAGCATCCTTTCTGTCACCAGGCTGAGCTCACGGCCACAAATGCTGCAATCCTATTATTAATAACCCTCCTGCCCAGAGGCCCCTTGCGGCCTCTGTTGTCTTGTGCATGTGTCTCCGAGCGCTTTCTGGTTTGAATCAAACCTTTGCCTCCTCGGATACCTCTGACTTTAGTCTCTCTTCGGTGGTTGTTATTATTCTGGGTTAAGCGCAGCTGATTCAGGGCTTGACCCCATCTACGCACGCGAACAAACATGGCGTCTCACGACTGCGCACGCGCAGCACCACGTGTCACAGCTGCGCATGTGCGGGGCGAAGACACTACTTCCTATCGCCGAGATAGGACCTTGCACGGAATGCAGCCTGTGCCCTGTGAACTGCCCTGGACAGATATCTCAGTTTCAGTGCGCCTGCACAGAGGAAAGACACTTACCCCCCCTCCACATAGAGGAGCCAACCCGAGGACCTTTGCACATAAATCTCAGCGTGTGCTGTGGCGCGAGGCGCCTCGTGCTCCATGGCGGGAGGCAGTGTCTGTCCTCAGCGCATGCGCAGTTAACCCCACGCTCATGGTTCAGTCCTGGCCTCAGTCTCAGCAGGGCCAGTGGAGGACGCCGAAGTACAGCAGGGAGCACAGGCCCCGTATGAAACCCCAGGTGAGGTCATGACCCACAGCAGGGAGCACAGACCCCGTATGAAACCCCAGGTGAGGCCATGAGATACAAAGATTGTCTGGTGCTGGGAGGGTCTCAAGCCTGCTGTACGAGATTCATGTTTGTTGTTGTTGTCTGCATCGATCGATAATTATTTTATATCAACAATGCTCATTGACCCTCATTGGTGGAGTTGGGTCACTCTTTTGAAGGCCTCAGCAAACGTTGACATTTTTTTCACCTGAAAAGTCTGTGTGATGAGAAGATTGACTTGAATTCCGTTTTTGGCTTTCACCAGAGTAAAGGGGGGCAGCCCCGTCAATTGAAAGTGAAAGAACGCACTCCCAGTCAGCACCGACTGCGCCTCATTGCACCTAGGCTGGGCATGCACAGCATCATCTGATGAGGCTAAAACTCCCCCAAATATGTATCAACCTCATTAGGGCCTCAGTAACCAGGTAGCGGTCAGCCAATGCCCATCAGGTAAACAAGCATTGGCATAGCCAGTAGGTCTCGCCTTTGGGACCTTAGACGTGTTTAGTTATCCAGCACAATATCCTTGGTGCAACAACATCAACTGTTGCATGGCTAAACACTTATAAGGTCCCAAAGGCAAGACCTATTGGCTATGCCAATGCTTGTTATCATTGGGTCCTGTTCGTGCCTTTTAGAGATGCATGCTTCTGTTTCGTCCTCATGTCAAACTAGTTCCGACTTTTTGTTGATCTAGGTAGAGGTACTCATAAACATTTTCCCGGGGGCCGCAAAGTTTGGTCTGTGGTGTGACCGAGGGCCGCACTGATGCCAGCGGGGTGTAAAGTCGGGGTAGGAAAACAAAGCATGTATATCTAGTGGCTGACTTTAAGACTGAAGGTGTTCCTAAAGTTAAAGGCCTAGTTACCTCCTTTTCCTATCTGCAATTAACCTGTAAATAAGTGTTTGCTGTGTTTGTACGTTTCTTTTTCATGTTAGTTCTGAATCAAGTAAACGGGAGCCCAGTGCTGCTGCTCACCAGGGATCCTGGAGGGCCTTATGCGGCCCCCGGGCCGTACTTTGAGTATCACTGATGTAGATCCTCCCGGCGACCGCCCCAGCTACATGTGTATTTCCATGTTTTTCAAAAAGGGGTCGGGTTGAGCCGGGGCCGCTGTATCTCCTTTGCTCTCTGTGGTCCCATGGGAATAAAAGCTGCTCATTCTGCTAATCCTTCCCTAACTTTCCAGAAGTGCCAGAACAGACAGGCTCGTCAAGTCTTCAAGGAAGTGTGAGTGTGACGAGGCTGGTTTATTAATTCACCACTTAACTAATCAGTCTCCTGCACCTCCGTCCTCACTTACGCCACAATTTGTGACACATTTGCTATTTTAAGGCTTGTAATAACATCACTTTTGTATATTTAAGTCTATACAGATACTGAAAACAGCAAACCACAAGTACGAAAATGCAGAGTACAGGGGGCACGAGCCCTAAACAAAACAAAAAATAGGTTTTAGAGGGGCAGGGTTTGCAAAGTAGCATAGGCAGTGTGCAGTAATGTCACAGAGAGGGACATTGCAAGTTTATTATATCTCTCTTTAATGGTAATGAGCCATGATTCACGTATTATAAGCACGCACATAAGCAGTGTATGCTCTCATGTACATAAATAAAGAAGGCTTCAATGTATTTTGGTACAACAATGTGGGAGAGTTTTAACGAAACGTGGGGGAACATGTTAACATTAACTTTTATTGGGCAGAGCAAGTTTCCAGTGGGAGAAAGCTAAAATATTGTAATTCATGATATAGAATGAATATAGTCCTCTCTGAATCTGACTTGCATATTGATGTACTTTTTTTTTACTGCATTGCATAGATATTCTACGCAGTAGTCTATTATTAATTTCCTTTTGCATGATAGCGTGTATTACAGTTAGCTTATAGATGCCACTTCTTCAGCTATTTAATTCATTAATGGTGAGCATTTTTATTTTGGTGCGGGTAAATATTCTTTATCTCAGTGCGACTCTGATAGTTGGCAGCCCACTAGCGATTCATTTGATATTCACTAAATACCAGGCAGTTGGGGTATACCTGCTACTAGCTACCAAATGGGTGTTTGGACACACAACAAACTGGAACAAGCATTTGCAAAGCAATTTGTCTCTCATTTATGCAAGTTTGAGCTATTGGCATTGTAAATGACAGTGCCTTTTATTTATGTTTTGGTTTTCAAAACATAAATAAAATGCTTTGTCATTTACAATCCCAATAGCTTAAACTTGTGTAAATGTGCGACCTGTTGTTTCGCAAATGCTTGTTATCTTCCGTCTCATGGTCTTTTTAGTAACATTAGAAAACTTAAATTTGAAGTTTTTGTGTGGGCCCTTATGGCTAAGGGCGCTGTACACACAACCATAAATTTCTAATTGGTTGTCAACAAAGTTTGAATTTGAATGATTCTGCCCAGGTTTAACCAAAAGCTATCTGTTACTGAAACATTTTGGATAGTGTACTTTCCTGTCAACAAATAAACATGTGTGTGGCATAAATGCCTCGGTGCCTGCTTACTTCTTTGAAGTACTATTGTTCTTATAGTAATGTCCCCAATTTAATTATATTCAAATGGCATTAGATTTATGGAATTCCCCCTTCCCACCCCACAACAGAACCAATCCTATGGATTACCTAGATACCTGTGTGTGTGGTTTGATTGCCACAGTTGTCCTTGAGGACTCTGGTTCTGGTGTGCATTACTGGGTCAAAGGTGAAGATGGATAGATACTGTTTGGAGAAGTCATGTCCACTTGCAGCTTTGGCAGCGGCTATAAACCGCTCGCGCCTCTTTGTCCCATGCTTCACTGGCATCCCACAGATTTTTCATGGAAGATTAAATCTGTCCCTGTAAGTGTATCCCACCCCTGGGAAGTCCGTGGGAACTATTCAAAGCCAATCGCCTGTCACATTAAACCACGCAAGCTACCGGGGCAGAACCCACAGATGGCCGCCGCGGTGCGTGCGTCTGTGGCGCGGCAGCCGTGCGCGCAGGACTTCTACGCGCTTGGTTTCTTGGCCGCCAGGTGTAATATTACTGGAGCTCTAAGGCCGCAGGCAACGGCTCTCATTCCGTCCATTTTTTTCGTAAATGTATTGTTTGGGTGAGGGGTTAAGTTTCTCTCAATTTCCAACAGGAAGAGGATTTTTCTGCAGATGCGTCACTGAAAAATCTGTTAACATTATTCATTGCATAGGAAATTATGGTGGTGGACATGGTGGTGGTGGATGCGGTGGTGGTGGACATGGTGGTGGTGGTGGACATGGTGGTGGTGGTGGACATGGTGGTGGTGGGGTGGTAGTGGACATTGTGGTGGACATGTGGTGGTAGACATGGTGGTGGTGGACGTGGTGGTTGTGGACGTGGTGGTAATTGACGAGGTGGTGGTGGTGGACGTGGTGATGGATGTGGTGGACATGGTGGTGGTGGACGTAGTGGTGCTGGATGTGGTGGTGGTGGACGTGGTGGTGGTGGACGTGGTGGTGATGGAGGTGGTGGTGGATGTGGTGGTGGTGGATGTAGTGGTGGATGTAGTGGTGGATGTAGTGGTGGACGTGGTGGTGGACGTGATGTTGTTAGTGGATGTGGTTGTGGTGGTGGATGTGGTGGTGGTTGACATGGTGGTGGTGGTGGACATGGTGGTGGTGGATGTGGTGGACATGGTGGTGGTGGAAGTGGTGGTGCTAGATGTGATGGTGGTGGTGGACGTGGTGGAAGCAGTGGTGGTGGACATAGTGGTGGTGGACATGGTGGTGGTGGTGGTGGACATAGTGGTGGTGGACATGGTAGTGGTGGACGTGGTGGTGGGAACGTGATGGTGGAGGACGTGGTGGTGGTGGACATGGTAGTAGTGGACGTGGTGGCGGACGTGGTGGTGGTAGTGGATGTGATGGTGGTGGACGTGGTGGTGGTGGAGGTGGGTGTGGTGTTGGGGACATGGTGGTGGTGAACGTGGTGGATGTGGTGGTGGTGCACGTGGTGGTGGTGGACATGGTGGTGGTGGATGTGAAGGTGGTGGTGGACACGGTGGTGGTGGACATGGTGGTGGACATGCTGGTGGATGGGGTGGTGGTGGACGTGGTGGTGGATGTGGTGGTGGTGGATGTTGTGGTGGTGGACGTGGTGGTGGTGGACGTGGTGGTGGTAGATGTGGTGGTGGTGGATATGGTGATGGATGTGGTGGTGTTGGACATGGTAGTGGTGGAGGACATGGGTGTGGTGGTGGTGGACGTGGTGGTGGTGGACATGATGGTGGTGGACATGGTGGTGGTGGACGTGGTGGACATGGCGGTGGTGGACTTGGTGGTGGTGGTGGTGGAAGGTGTGGGGGTGGTGGACATGGTGGTGGTGGAGGGTGGTGGTGGTGGACGTGGTGGTGGTGGACATGGTGGTGGTGGATGTAGTGGTGGTAGATGTGGTGGTGGACGTGGTGGTGGTGGTGGACATGGTGGTGGTAGACATGGTGGTGGTGGATGTGGTGGACATGGTGGTGGTGGACGTAGTGGTGGTGGATGTGGTGGTGGTGGAGGAGGTGGTGGACATGGTGGTGGTGGACATGGTGGTGGATGTGGTGGACATTGTGGTGGTGGATGTGGTGGTGGTGGATGTGGTGGGTGTGGACGTGGTGGTGATGGACGCGGTGGTGTTGGATGCGGTGGTGGTGGACGCGGTGGTGGTGGACGCGGTGGTGATGGACGCGGTGGTGTTGGATGCGGTGGTGGTGGACGCGGTGGTGGTGGACGCGGTCGTGGATGTGGTGGTGATGGATGTGGTGGATGGTGGTGGTGGTGGTGGTAGTGGTGATGGTGGTGGACGTGGTGGACGTGGTGGAGGTGGAGGGTGGTGGTGGTGGACACGGTGGTGGTGGACATGGTGGTGGTGGACGTAGTGGTGGTGGATGTGGTGGTGGGTGTGGTGGTGGTGGAGGTGGTGGTGGACATGGTGGACGTGGTGGTGATGGACATGGTGGTGGTGGATATGGTGGTGGTGGACATGGTGATGGTGGTGGACATGGTGGTGGATGTGGTGGACATGGTGGTGGTGGACATAGTGGTGGTGGATGTGGTGGTGGTGGACGTGGTGTTGGTGGATGTGGTGGTGGTGGGGGATGTGGTGGTGGACGTGGTGGTGGTGAATATTGTGGTGATGGACATGGTGGTGGGTGACGTGTTGGTGGTGGACGTGGTGGTGGTGGGGAGGCTGGTGGACATGGTGGTGGTGGGGGTGCTGGTGGACGTGGTGGTGGTGGATGTGGTGGATGTGGTGGTGGTAGTATTTGTGGTGGTAGTGGTGGTGGTAGTGGATGTGGTGTTGGTGGATGTGGTGGAGGTGGTGGTCGACGTGGTGGTGGACATGGTGGTGGTGGTGGTGGTGGTGGACATGCTAGTGGTGGACATTGTGGGGGTGGTGGTGGACGTGGTGGTGGTGGAAGTGGTGGTGGATGTGGTGGTGGTCGTGGTGGTGGATGTGGTGGTGGACGTCGTGGTGGTGGTGGATGTGGTGGTGGACATGGTAGTGGTGGATGTGGTGGTGGTGGACGTGCTAGTGGTGGATGTGGGGGTGGTGGTGGACATGGTGGTGCTGGTTTACGGTGGTGGTGGTGGTAGTGAACGTGGTGGTGGTGGACGTGGTGGTGGATGTGGTGGTGGTGGACGTGGTGGTGGTAGACGCGGCACGATTGGTGGATGTGGCACGATTGGCACGATTGGCCACCTCACTTTGGCACTAGCAACAAGGGACAGAGGCTGGACCTGGCAGCTATTTTTCCTTTCAAAAAAGAGGGGAAAAGGGGACAAAAGTTTGGCTGAGGGGGACATTATTTCGCAATAAAATAACAGTTATTTCAAAATGCAAACAAACTTTGCCAAGGCAAGGGAAACAAGGACATTGCAAGCTTTTCAAAAGACACAAAGAAGGAGCTTTGCATCACCCCACCAGTATAAACAAGCCAAGCCACGAAAGCGAAAGTTAAAGCGATCGGACGGAGGCAGGGAGGAAAGCAATTTAATGACCCGTGACGGAGGAGACCGATGGCTGTTCTGCGCGTGCATGCGCACGTGCGCTCACACTTGTAGCCAGCCATGAAATCCTGGGTAGCACTTTCGAGATGCCCTTTACTATAAGTCGAGCAAACAGCGCATGCGCTGTTCTAGGCTCGACCTAAAAATGAAATGTGATTTGTTTTCACTAGAATAATTAGGCTGATTGTTGGTGTCTCATCATTTTCATTTGTTTCAGTTGGTGATTTTTAGGTCTCGCCTAGGCAGCGTGCATGCGCTGTCTCTCCAAAACATCTAAAAATCTATATGCTTGGGGATACTTACTGCGGGATAATTTCTCCCCGCTTGCCATTAGTTAACTTTCCCTTTTTAGGTCTCGCCTGAGCCAGCGAGACATTTTGTTAGGGCTTTTAAAAGTGCTGCCACACGGCCTAGCGCTTGCGTTCACGCGCGCAGCCACCAGCTTTCAGCGCCCTGGCCTCTCCGTCTTTCTTTTTTTTGCACATGTGCGCGCACAAATCCCGGGCTTGTTGCTCGCGCTTCTTGTTTTAATTATATTGTTGGTATGTGGTGTACTTAACATGCCTCCTGAAGAGATCCCTGTCACTTAAGTTTTTAACAAATTATTCAATGGGTGTAATATCTTTTCGAAAGCTCTGTCACCACCCACTGCACGCGTGTACATGTAGCACAGAATTCCCGGGAGCTATAATTACACGCTGAAGTCAAAATCCTTGCTATATATCGATTTTACGAGTGGACGATCCGTCCCACGCGGTGCAAACTCCATGCGCAGCCAGTATTTCTCATGGGACTGGCCATTCAGCGTTACTTGCATCTCGGAGTGTGCCAAATATTTACTACCAGATTTAACGGGACATGCTTCACCTCCTCTGCACCCCGGACAGGCCTCGCCTCCTCTGCTCCCCCTAGACAGGCATCTCCCCTGCACCCCTCAGGACAGGCCTCACCTCCTCTGCACCCCTGGACAGGCTTCACCTCCCCTGCACCCCTAGACAGACCTCTCCTCCTCTGCACCCCTGGACAGGCCTCTCCTCCTCTGCACCTCTGGACGGGCCTCACCTCCTCTGCACTCCTGGACAGGCCTCACCTGCACCTAACCCCATGGACAGGACATGCTACACCTCCTCCGCACACCGGACAGGCCTCGCCTCCTCTGCTCCCCCTGAACAGGCATCTCCCCTGCACCCCTCATGACAGGCCTCACCTCCTCTGCACCCCTGGACAGGCGTCCCCTCCCCTGTACCCCTGGACAGACCTCTCTTACTCTGCACCTCTGGATAGCCCTCTCCTGCTCTGCACCCCATGGCAGGCCTCTCCTCCTCTGCACCCCCACGGAACAGGCCTCAACTCTTCTGCACCAGCTTCGCAGGCCTCATCACCTCTGCACCCATGGACAGGCCTCACCTCCTCTCTCCCCCTGTGGAGGCATCACCTCCTCTGCACCTCTTGACAGGAGTCACCTTCTTTGCAACCCCCCTGAAAAGGACATGCCTCACCTCCTTTGCACCCTTTGGACAAGCCTCACCTCCTCTGTACCCCCCTGGAAGGCCTCTCCTCCTCTGCACCCCTGGACAGGCCTCACCTCCTCTGTACCCCATGGAAGGCCTCTTCTCCTCTGCACCCCTGGCCAGGCCTCACCTCCTCTGCACCCCTGGACAGGCCTCTCCTCCTCTGTATCCCTGGACAGGCCTCAACTCCTCTGCTCCCCTGGACAGGCCTCACCTCCTCTATACCCCTGGACAGGTCTCACCTCCTCTGTACCCCTGGACAGGCCTCGCCTCCTCTGCATCCCTGGACAGGCCACTCTTCCTCTGCACCCCTGGACAGGCCTCACCTCCTCTGCACCCCTGGACAGACCTCACCTCATCTGCACACCCCGGGACAGGCCTCACCTTCTCTGCACCCCTGGACACGCCTCTCCTCTGCACCCCTCAGGACAGGCATCACCTGTCCTAAGGACAGGCACATCACCTGTCCCCCTGGACAGGCATCTCCTCTGCACCCCTCAGGACAGGCATCACTTCCTCTGCACCCCTGGACAGGCCACATCTCCTCTGCACCCCCACGGAACAGGCCTCAACTCTTCTGCACCCGCTTCGCAGGCCTCATCACCTCTGCATACATGGACAGGCCTCACCTCTTCTCCTCCCCATGGGGAGGCATCACCTCCTCTGCGCCCCGGGACAGGCCTCACCTCCTCTGCACGCCCCGGGACAGGCCTCACTTGCTCTTAACCCCATCGACAGGACATGCTTCACCTCCTCTGCACCCTGGGACAGGCCTCACCTCCTCTGCACGCCCCGGGACAGGCCTCACTTGCTCTTAACCCCATGGACATGACATGCTTCACCTCCTCTGCACCCCAGACAGGACTCGCCTCCTCTGCTCCCCCTGGACAGGCATCTCCCCTGCACCCCTCAGGACAGGCCTCACCTCCTCTGCACCCCGGGACAAGCCTCACCTCCTCTGTATGCCCCGGGACAGGCCTCACCTTCTCTGCACCCCTGGACAGGCCTCTCATCTGCACCCCCCCGGACAGGCCTCACCTCCTCTGCACCCCTGGACAGGTCTCTTCTCTGAACCCCCTGGACAGGCCTCACCTCCTCCACTCTCCTGGACAGGCCTCACCTCCTCCTCTGGACAGGCCTCTCCTCCTCTGGACAGACCTCACCTCTTCTGCACCCCTGGACAGGCCTCACATCCTCTGCACCCCTAGACAGGCATCTCCTCTGCTGCACCCCTGGACAGGCCTCACCTCCTCTGCACCCCTGGACAGGCCTCACTCCCCCCCCTGCTCCCCTGGACAGGCCTCTCCTCCTCTGCACCCCTGGACAGGCCTCTCCTCCTCTGCACCCCTGAACAGGCCTCACCTACTCTGCACCCCTGGGCAGGCCTCTCCTCCTCTGCACACCAGGACAGGCCTCACCTCCTCTATATCCCTGGACAGGCCTCACCTCCTCTATACCCCTGGGCAGGCCTCACCTCCTCTATACCCCTGGGCAGGCCTCACCTCCTCTGCACCCCTGGACAGGCCTCGTCTCCTCTGCACCCCTGGACAGGCCTCACCTCCTCTGCACCCCCTGGACAGGCCTCTCATCCTCTGCACCCCTGGACAGGCCTCGCCTCCTCTGCTCCCCACTCAGGCTCAGCGGCAGTTAGAGCTGAGCTCTCCTGACGTCACCATGAATGCCTGGGAGGGGGGAGTCTGATCCTTGGATTAATAAATTGCAGCCAAGTGAGTTGGCAGCTCTCCTACCTGAGCAGAAAACTAGCCGGGCTCTCTCCTCCTCCTGGGGATCTGAGGGGGCACATCTGGGGGCTGAGGGGGGTCTGAAGATGAAGGTAACTGTCCTCCAGACAGGGCTCCTTCCTCCTCTGCAGCAGGCTGGACACACCAGCAGAGACAGGAAGTGATGTCACCACCGCTGCTGGTGCTGTCTCTGCCGCCGCTGACCTGGGAGAGGAAACCCTTCTCCCTTTTATCCAATGTGCAACTCAGTGGGTTTCATCAGCTGGCGAGGAGCGCCCTCTTGTGGCCGCTGACGGAACCACTGCCTCCAGGCTCACACAAACAAGCATTGGTGCCTTAAAGACCTGGGATTTCAGATGTCACAGATGTGAATGTTTTAAGGGTCAGACAGTTCAAGTACAGGGCCTCACACTTTGCTCCTGTAGAAAAGTATTTATAGCTTCTCTTCAGATGAGCATCTTCCAAACACTGATGTAAAGGACTTAAGAGTATTTACAGAAAGGTGACAACTGGAAGCGACAGTCCGTATTTCAATGAATATATCTGTATTTCAATTAATATATCAGAATATCAGTCAGTTTTCCAATTAAACTGGGCAGCCTATTTATTCTTTTAAATAATTTATTTGCAGTTTTTCAAATTCACAACGTGCTAGATAGGAAAGTAAACAGAGGTAAACACCATAGAGTTTTATACACCAGATCAGTGACAATGAGGCATAGGTCATGTGTCAAAGCAATTGAAGGAACAGCTTATTTCTAATTTTCCTATGTCTGTGGCTTATTCCTTATATTTAATACGGTTTTATATCCACGAACAAGACTGAAATGTAGGCCCTAATTAGGTTTTGAGTTTCTGGTTTAAGAGCACAACTGTCTACTAAAATATTAAGATAGCGGTCTCTTCCAGGCATTGTTGATTTGTTTACAGTAACCACCTCCCTCTCTCAACAAAGATTCACTGACAAAAAATAAAGCAATATATCTTTGAAGCAATTAATTCCTAAGATAGGGCAACCGAGTATGAACCAGAAATTTCTCACACAGTTTACATTGTATCATAAAAATGAGTGGGTGTTACTGGTCTGAAGAACAGGGGAGGGACATTTCATTACTTGAAAATATTCTACCCTTTCACATAGGCTCTTATATCACAGTACACTCGTCATCAGTACACCATTGATTAGTGAGTGCATCAACTCTTTGTAGCATTGTCATACAAGCAGCATTGAGTGCCTCGACAGTGACATTAGTTCGGAGGTGCATTCCACAGAGCTCTCAAGCCTCACTCATCACGAGTGACACTAGCACATTTGGAGGTCGGTCTGAGGGCTCACTCAAACCTGGCCCATTCTTCAAAACTATGGGGATTAACTAGAACTTCACAAGTGACTACTCGGCACAGAGCAGGCCCTCTGTCCCACATTTGGTGGCAAAACCTTACTCATATTTCACCATGAGTACTGCACACAGTTCAGTAGAATGTTACATTGAATGTCTATTTTAGTGAGACTTGGTTGTAATTTTATCACTTTACATGTGCTCTGATAATATCTATAAATTCAGTAAAGTCTCTTCCTTTGGTATTGTCAAAGTCAAATGTTAAGTGACACCACTCCCAGTGTCTTTTTTTTATACCTCAATTCTCTATTGATTATTAATATACAATGAGCATATAAAAGGGATGGAAGTTTATTGATTCAGCAAGATACTGTGTAAACTAGAACTTATGAGAAGACATTGAAAACAGGAAAAACAGTAAATGAAATAAATCCTCTAGATAGAGGTGATGAGGCTCAGAAGATCCCGCAGATGATCAGGGAAGGAGGATGAGGGAGAACACGAGGGGAAGGGACATGGGAACAGGAAAAAAATATGTTAGGGTGCCAAGCCCCATGGTTGCCACCAAAAAAGACAACTCCCACTATGAAGGCCATAGCCAGCTAACTCTTACAGTGGTGGGTAAATCCTGAAGCAAGGCCAGACAGGCCATCAATTGCAGTGCCACCCCTAGGTTGGTCATCAAGGTATCCCAAACGGAGCCCAGTAGCACAAAGTACTGTACAGTCCACAGGAAATGTAAAATATCACAGGCGAGTGCGTCACACCTTCAGCACCTCCAGCACCTGGAATCCTCCACCATATGTGCTTTATAGATCCACTCCGGTGTCCAGTGCCAGTGGTGTAGGAACTAACTGAATTTCAACCTGACCTCCTGGAGGAAACTGCCATGGTCTTTCCAAAAGTCGTGTCCGTCCTGCTCAGACAGTGAGAGGCACAGCCTCTACTCCAACAAACAGCATCAATTGTGGGTGGTGATGCTCGAAAAAAGGCTGTCCACAGCTGTAACATACAATCCCACCATGGTGTCCTTATATCCTTTCCACATCAGGATATATTGCAACATTGGGACGGTCTCAAGATCATAAGGGGGAGCACCCAGCATGTGTGGCAGGCTCTGCATGAGCTGTCGGTACTGTCCGTGATGCGATTGTGGCAGCCCATAATCACGCATGAGAGTAGCAAATGGGGCCAACTCACCGTCCCCTACTATATCGTCAACAGAGCGTATCCATCTGGTCTTCCACTGTGTAATCAGAGTTCAGATCATACTTTGTTCCAAGCAGCTCTTTGAGAAGAGCAGGGATCAGCAATGCTTTATACGTCTGAGCCAGGTGAAGCGGGTGGTCAGTCAAGCACCACTGTTATGCCTCCCAGTAGCAGCCAAATTGTTCATCAAATTACCTCTCAAGGACCTTCCTGCCCTCCCACAACACCTGTGCATAGGAGATGGACCCAACGTTTTCCTCCAAGTTAGGGGAGAGGAGTTGGCCTAACGGCTAGGGCGGTCGACCTCGAACCTAGGGAAATGAGTTCGAGTCTCGGCAATGCCGCTGAACATCCTGTGATTCTGGGTAAATCACTTAATCTCCCCGTGCCTAACAAAAATGAATGTGTCCTAATGTAACGCAACTGGTGCTATGTAATTCGCTCTGATACCCTATTCGGGTCAAGTTCGCACTATATAAAGCTCTATTAAAAAAAAGCACTGGCTCAGATATTGGTACCATCTGTGCTTGTCTTCAGGGGCTTTATTATTATTATTATTATTTTGAATTTGTATATCAGCTCACAGCTACCCAAGAGGGATTCCCGGCGCTGTACAAGAACAGCAGAGAAGTAGAGCAGTCTATTGGCTGAAAAGCCATGTTTTCAAGGATCTGCAAAATGAAAGAAGATTAGGTTGCAGACGGAGGGGCAATGGCAGGGTGTTCCATAGGTTGGGGCCCAAGTAGGCAAAAGAGCGCCCACCCATGCGAGAAAGTTTGATTTTTGGGATTCAAAATTTTTCTTGGGTGGAGGATCAAAGACTACGGGAGGGAACATAAGGGCAAACTAAAAGTTGCAAATAGCTGGGCGACTGTGAGTGCTTAATGCGGAACATGTAGGTTAGGGCTTTGAATTTGACCCGCTTTTCCCCAGGCAGCCAGTGGAGGTCAACCAGCAGTCCGGCTGTGGGAGTATATTTGGGAGAGCGGCAGAGTAGTCTAGCTGCGGAGTTTTGAACTCGCTGTAGTTTTCGTATTACCTCTTTGTTAACGCCCAGGGAGAGTATGTTCCCATAGTCCAGCCTAGAGGTGACAAGGGCCTGTACTACGGTACGCTGGGTGTGAGATGGGAGCATCCACACAATCCTACTCAACCATTTCAAGATGGTTAAACATATAGCAGCAACCTTGGTGGCTTGCTGTCGCATGGAGAGAGAGTCATCCGCAATAAAGCCCAGGTTACGTACATGGGTGGACGGCTGAGGGTGTGGACCTATCTCAGGTGGCCAATGTTGGGGGCCCCAGAAGTCTCGATCTTTACCCAGGAGCAGGACCTCAGTCTTATCGCCATTGAGCTTTAAAAAATTGGCATTCATCCAGGTCACAACTTTACAGAGGTCGGATCTAAGAGCAGAGGGCTGGGTGGTGTTACCTGCTGAAAGAGAGAAGAGAATCTGGGTATCGTCAGCGTGGGAAAAAATCAACAGACCGGACTCCTCTACCATAGCCGCCAGTGGTTTAACATAAATGTTAAATAGTAGAGGGCTGAGAATTGAACCCTGAGGGACTCCGTGAGGAGAGGGACGAGGCTTTGATTTTGATGTGGTGGAAAAGACCTGGAATGTGCGGCCAGTGAGAAAAGAGCTAAGCCAGTTTAAGGCTGCCCCGGCGATACCCGACGATTGAAGGGCCTTAATGAGTACGGTATGAAAAACCGTATCAAAGGCCGCACTAAGGTCAAGTAGTATCAAGGCCATGGTTTCTCCTGCGTCAATCTTATGACGCAGCATTTCTGTCACTCCAAGGAGAGTGGACTCTGTAGAATAGCCAGACCGGAAACCAGACTGGGAAGGGTGTAGGAGCCCATTTGTTTCAAAGAACGTAGATAAATGTCCTTTGATATGTCTCTCCAGGATCTTAGAGAGAGAAGGCAGAAGTGAAATAGGACGGAAATTGGAAGGAAGAGAGGGATCTGCATTAGAATTTTTTAATATTGGGACGGCCATAGCATGTTTCCAGTCAGGGGAAACAGTTGAGTTCGTAAGAGATGAGTTGAGAAACTGAAGAATATGGTCAAGAGAAGGTGATTCAATTTGTCGCAAAACTGTAATAGGCAATAGATCACAAGGAGAGCCAGATTTGATTTTGCTGAGATGTTGAATGAAAGATTTCATGTCCAGAAGTGGTCAGGAGTCAAGATCAATCGTTGTCTGTGTTGAAACAGAGCGATTATCAGGCGCTAAGGAAGAGCAGATAGCGGACTCCGCAAAGGAAGGGACAGGAGGGGTGGCAGTGCTAGCCAGGGCCGAATATATAGTGTCTACTTTTTTAAGAAAGAATTGAGCAAGCTCTTCGCATTGTGTGGTATTGAGAATAGGAGGTGGTGGCAGGGTGGTAGCGCCCGATAGATCCTTGACAAGGTTGAATAGGGTTTTAGCACAATTATTCGCCTGCGTAATAGACAAGGAGACATAGTTAGTGCCTGCAGTGGGAATGGTAAGAACACTTAATGGTAAGATAAGCAAATGTAGCTTCAGATGAATACGTTTTTCGCCATCGACGTTCAGAATTTTTACATTTAGTCTTCTCCCTTTTTAGTTCATCATTGAACCAGGGGGCGGGGGGACGGTGATTATTTAGCTTCTTAGTCGAAGGTGGGAGGCAGATATCAAGGGTAGTCTATATCCAGTTGCGGAACGCTAACAAATCCAAAGTAAGATTATATAGGGCTTAGGGACATTATTAGACAGCAATAAATTAAACTTAGTCATGTCCAGGTTTTTCCAATTCCTAAAGGGTATAGCCATGGGGTTGCTATTTGTGGGTGCAATGTGGGGGGCAACTACATTAAAGCCCACTAAAAAGTGATCAGTCCATCTAAGTGGAATGGCCGCTGGGTAATGTAAAGAAGGCAAATTGGAGAGAATAGGGTCATGGAGATGGCCAGCTTTGTGTGTAGGCCCCCAGTTTTGAAGTAAAATGTTCAAAGCTGCTAGATCGGAAACCAAGGTATTACCAGTAGTGCAATTGGGATCCTCTAGATGGAGGTGGAGATCACCAATGATTGTGAAATTAGCTGAGTGTAACAGAAGCGTGGCGACAAAGTCAGGGAAATTAGAAGCCCATGAACCAGCAGGGCTTGGAGGGCGATACACTAGTAGCCCAGACAGAGTGAACCGTGGTGTCAGAGTTTGTTTAAAAGTTGCAGCTTCACAATCAGGAATTGATAGTTCATCAAATTTGCAGCACAGATTTTTTTTTAAAAATAATAGCAGTTCCTCCGCCCACCCTGTCTCCTCTATCTTTTCTTACAATCGCATAGTTCGAGAAGAACATGGCGGCGGCGAACTAGCTCGCCGCGGTGCTCCGGGCTGATCCCCAGCGGGACTGTCTCCCGCTAAGCTGAAGACCGCACGTTTATGGGGGCCTGAGTGAGGCGTGCTTTCCTGGGTATGAGCGGCGGCGGGTTATGAGCAAAATCTCTGCTATTTTTAAAAAACTGACCCAGTTCTTCAAATTTCTCGCACCGATGGTGGTTGCCTGGCGAAGCGGCTGGTGGAGCGTGGGAGTCCTCTCTCTGTCTCCATGCTCTCCTCCTATCGATCCCGGTCGGAGTGAGTGTTGTTACGAGGACGGCTGCGAGCACGGCTGCAGAGGTAGCGGGTGTCGTGTGGGGGACGGTGAGGTCTCATCAGCTACGAGTAAGTTCTTTTTTGATGCTTTGAACTTCGGTGTCTGCTGCAGTCAGATTGGTTTGGATTTTGTTAGAGGTAACTTCGAAAACATTTGTACTGCTCAACAGCCAGGTTTCAGCAGCACCTTAATCCCTCCTTCTCCTTCTGTTGAGAGGTGTTTGAGTACACCGGGCACTGCATCTAGTCCGAGGATTTGCGTAGCCGCCCTGGAGCTTAGAAAGGGCAAAAAACTGAGGAATCTCTTTTTTTTTTCTCCCCACAAGGGTATAGAGTCAGAGTCTGATAGACCCTCTGACACAGATACTGAATTAAGTTTGGATTCAGCCTTTAAGAGAGATATTCACGAACTGCCCCAATATCCACAAGTTCCCGCTCTTGTTTCTGCGGTGGAGGGGTCTCTTGGGCAGGAATTGGCTAATGCCAGCTCTATAGACCAGGCACTGCTAGAAAACACTCCCACTTTGTCTAATTTCGACATTAATGTTGTCAGTGTTGAGGGACATTTACATTTACAGGCCCCCCCTGATAAGAACACTTCAGCTACCGTTGGTGTATTTAACGCCTCCGACAGCTTACTTAATACTCCCAAAAGTGGGTCTAAACGTGGCCGAGGTCGCCGACAGAAAAAGAAGACAGATTTAAGTAAGGTCGGTATCTTAGAAGGGGGGATAGAAACTGGAGAAGTGGCCAACATATCATCCAAGACGAAACCTTCTTCTTATTTAAATACTGAATTCAAGCCCAAAACCCCAAGCGTGAAGACCAAAACTAAAGCAAAGACTAAGACCAAGGACGCTAAAGCATCAATCCCTGCAAGCTCCAAATTAACACCCTCACTCCGCGCCTATTTTAAAGCCATCCCACAGATCCTACATCTTTCTGAAGGCTCTAACAGTCAAGTTATGGCGTCGACATCGGTGGGCAATACTATATCCACTGGTAAACCAGCCATATTATTGGGTACATTGCTATCCGAGGAGTCGGATCAAGCTGGGAAACTCCCTGGTCAAACAATGGAAATGGTGGTAACTACTGATGTAACTTCTGATGTAGAAGCCAGTTCGCGAAGATTGCTAGATCCAGGAAGAGAGCCAGGTCAGCCTCAGTCACAGTTGTCATTGATGCAGCAATTGAGCGAACTTCATGCCTCCACTACAGTTTATCCTGAAGAGTTTGAAGAATCAAATTCTACCGACGTGGGTGGCGCGTCTGGGGGTCCACTTGAGGATGATTCTGTAAATTCGGTTCAACCCGATATCAACGCCCTACTGGTCTCTCCTTTAACCTCTCAAGCCCCGATGACGGCAGCCTCTGTATTAGAGATGTTCTCAGCTCTTACCGTGGAGATAAGGAAAGGATTCGCTGAATCTTCTGCCAATCAACAAGAGTTCAAAAACTATTGTGAATCCCTTGACAATAAAATCGAAGGTCTCACTATAAGAACGGGAGTATTAGAAGAAACAGTCGGTATTCACTCAGTTTATCTGGATCAGGCGCGGCAGGATATCAACAAACTTACAAAGGAAGATCTGGCTCTTAGTGAGAGGATGGAGACCCTTGAAAATAATGCGAGAAGAGGAAATATCTGCATTTTGAATGTCCCAGAAGGCTCCGAAGGGTCAGACATAAAGCAATACATAGTCTCACTACTGAAGGAAGCATTGTCATTAGAACACACTACCGCAGAGCTGTCAGTTGATATCCAGAGGGTACATAGAGACCCTTTCAAACTTAATCCACAGCGTTCTAAACCGCGAAAGATTTTGGTAAATTTCCAAACTTACGTCTTGAAGGAACGTATTTTGAATATGGCCTTGAAACAGAAGTCTTTGTCTGGGAAAGGCTTTACTTTCTTGATAAGATCAGACTTGTCCCGAACAACACTCGAAAAGCAATGGGAATTTGGTAAACGCCTGGATGCTTTCAGAAGATTGGGCGCAACAGCTCAGCTGATGTTTCCGGCAGCTCTAAAAGTAATGCACAATAATAAGATGTATAACATCAGGTCGGTGCAAGCAGCAGATGAGTTGTTAATGGATCTGGGTAAAATAGCCCGTTAGGTTTAATGTTTAATGTTACCCGAATAACCAGTAATCAGCTATCAATGGGTTTGGGCGAAAAGAACCTTAGGCTTTAATCTTAGATAACTTTCTCTTTTCTCTTCACTAAATTGCCTTAGTAAGTCCTGATGTTTATTTTTTTTCTTAACTTTGAATATATATGAGCAGAGGCACATATACTTAAATGCACTATATATGCACTAAATAATCATTAGTCAAAAACCTTATAGCTTTAATTAAATTTTTTTGTTTTTGTTTAAAAAAGGGAAAAAAACAAAAAAAGAATTTTCTCACTCACTTAGGTCTACCTACCTGAATAGTTAGCGGTTAGGCTTTTCTGCAGGCGATCAACCGGTAGGGCACTATCTACTGGGACTTTGTTCCGGTTAGATAATGCAAGGGTTCTTCACGGGGGGGGGCTCTCACCTTGAGCGGGTGAGTGCACAGGGGTGGCAAAAATATAAAATGTCCTCAATAACTAGTATAGAAGTTTTTGGAATGGTAACTCAGTTTTTACAAATCTCACATATTCTACATATAATTGCTGGACACAAGCATTTAATAGTATTACAATTATCTCTTTCTGATATAACACTAATCATGTTGTCCTATCGGTTAAGAGATGAGTAGTATAGGTTTCCTTTCCTGGAACGTCAATGGCCTGCGCACTAAGCCCCGAGCAAACAGAATTCTACAATATCTGAAAGACTCGGATGTGCAGGTCATGGTGTTGCAGGAAACCCATCTTATGCATACAGAATTGTCAGTAATAATTAAAACGAATAGATGGATTGATTTTATGGTCTCTACCACACAAACATCCCACATAAGAGGGGTTGCGATTATTTTAAAAAAAAGGAGCCAAAGCTAAGCTAATCTCACAGGTCGTAGACTCTTCTGGTAGATGGGCTATAGCGTCAGTTCTTATTGCTGGGATTTCAATTACAATAGTTGGCTATTATGGCCCGAATCAGGACGACCCCTCGATATTGGAAACAATTTTTTTGCAGTTACTATCAATCTCTGGACCTATAATCTTAGCCGGCGACTTTAACATTGTCTTGGACCCCATCTTGGACAAGTCCCCTAATAATCGTTCCATGGTTCTGTCTAAAACCAGATCCTTTCTATTAGACGCCTTGAGACAGCAAGGGTTCGTTGACGTTTGGCGACAAAGGTCAGGAAACCAACAGGGGTTTCTTACAGGAATTATAAATATCACCATAAGTCAAGGATTGACTATATTTTAATGACTCAAAGACTGGTCGATTCAGTTGAAACAATAGAATATCTCCCGTCACATCTCTCAGATCATTCTGCTGTTAAATTGGTGATGGGATTCGGTAGTAGAAAAACCTCAACTGTTTGGTCCTTTGATCGTTCCCTACTCACTAATGAGGAGGACATTTTGTTCCTAAAGACAGAGACACATAACTTCTTTTTATCTAACAATGGAACAGCCTCTGATAAAATTATCTGGGACTCATTTAAGGCAACATTGAGAGGGTTGGTTGTTGCCAAAGTCGCCTTTAGGAGAAAGAGATATAACGAAATGATTTCTTCTATAGAATCAGATATGGCTTGTGTTCAACATGAAATCGATCTAAATAGTACATCTTGGAGGTCGATATTAGATCCCCTACATGACAAATTGGCGACTCTGAGGGGCAGTCTGGCATCATCCTTGAGTTTGAGGGTCCAACAGAGATGGGAAGCCAGCAACTTGGCCCACTTCGAATATAGCGAAGGTGCTGGTAAGCTGCTGGCTTGGAACACCAAAGTAGATCAGGTCCGGAACAACATTGCATCTATTAAAATAGACAACACCAAGCTCTCCTCAAACGAGGATATCAGGAAGGCATTTAGGGAATTTTTCCAGGTAATATATAAAGAAGACACAGTGATATCGGTTGAGTCCGCCAAGAGTTGGTTGAATAATATTACTTTGCCTTCCCTCTCTTTTGAACAATCCCAATATTTGGATAGCCCCATAACAGAGACTGAGGTGATATCTGCTATCAAGAAATCTAAGAAGGGGAAAGCGTCAGGACCCGATGGCCTTCCGGCTGAGTTATACAAGATCTTAGACTCAGAGATAGCTCCTTTCCTTACAAAGTTGTTCAATCAAATACTTTTAGAAGGAATGTCTCCCCCAGCATCTTGGGATAATGCCTCCATTACCCTCATTTTAAAACCAGGTAAACCTAAGGAAGAATGTGGGTCGTATAGGCCAATATCCATTCTGAATGTGGATTATAAAATCTTTACCACAGTTTTATCATAAAGATTGGCCAACACCGCACCATCTATCCTTCATTTAGATCAAAAGGGGTTCTTAAAGGGTAGACAATTGTATGAACTGACCTTTGATTTGATTGGCGCCATAGATATAGCAACATCTAATAGGCACCCATTGGCTGCGATAACACTGGACGCAACCAAGGCTTTCGACAGGGTAAACTGGGTGTACCTGTCGGAGGCCTTGGCCAAGTTTGGTGTGGGAGAAAGTTTTCGTAGGGCGATCAGCCTGTTGTATAGCAATCCTTCTGCATCTCTTCTCGTCAATGGAGACTTATCAAGCCCCTTTTCTATCACTAGGGGAACCCGACAGGGGTGCCCGCTCTCCCCCTTACTTTTTGATTTTTACATCGAGCCTTTTGCGCAGTACCTAAGGGAGGAGATTTCCATCAAACCATTTAACTATCAAGGCTGGTCGAGGAAGGTGGCACTATATGCCGACGACGTACTTATATTAACATCAGAGGCCGCTACGGCTCTCCCAGCTATAGTGAAATTGGCTCACGCTTTTGGACAGGTGTCGGGGTATGAGATAAACGCAGCCAAAACGGAAATGCTTATCTGGAATGATGAAAATCCTCCTATGGAATTCCATCCTGGCACCTCAATGCGTTACTTAGGTCTAAAAATTGTAAAGGATATAAACAGAATAGTCCAAGTTAATTTGTCCACAGTACTTAAAGACTGCCGTAAGCTTCTCCAATCTTGGTCGCATCTCCCTCTTTCATTAATAGGTAGGGTCAATCTTATCAAAATGTCTATTCTGCCAAAAATATCTTTTTTATTCAATACCATTCCCTTATACTTTGATCAAAATATTTTTGCCAGATTTCAATCAAATGTTTCATCTTTTATTTGGCATAACCATCTTCCACGTATCGCTTGGAAAAAACTAAGACGGCGACGCGAAAAGGGTGGGCTGGCGGCTCCAGATTTAAAAATCTATGCTTGGGCCTTCCAATTGTCCCACTCAAGGATGTTGTTGAAGAATCTCGACGCCTCGGGGGTGGGCATGATGTATGCAGCTATGTTAGAGGGGGAAAATATTAATCACTCTAGTTTTCTTTTTAAGTTTGGAAATCCTAAGTTTTTAAAAAAAAATTAAACTGAAGACTCTACAGGGTCTTGCTCGAACATGGGCTGAAATCATGAAATCAATTAAAGTAAATTACTTTTGTGAAAAAACTCCGTTGTGGGACTTGCCTGAAAGTCCTGCCTGGCTTGATGACATCTTGGCAATTCCTCTGAGAGAGGCAGGCATGGAGGTTTGGGGTGACCTTTTCTATGAGGGTGATCTATTATCATGGGAACATTTACAAGCCAAGGTTGGCCATAATTTTTCACGCTTCAAATATATCCAGATGTATAATTGGACTGCAGCCTACAAAGCATCTCCTGCCAATAAAAATAAGTTTAAACTTGGTGGACATAGCCCATTTATCTCTGACTTACTAAACAGAGGCCCAGAAAAGAAAGAAATATCTAGATGGTATAACTTTATTATGGAGGAGGCAGATGGAGAATTTGTTTTGCCAGAGTCATTATGGGGTTCTGTTCTGGTGGATCTGAATTTACAAATTCTTTGGAAGTCTTCTTTCGAGCTTCTGTGGAGCATTGTCAAGCCATCATGGCTTCGAAGAAATCACATCTTCACCCTTTATAGGGCGTATTACTCCCCCTCAAGACTTTCTAAATTTGTAGGAGGACAGCCAGTGTCCTGCGCAAAATGTGGTTTGATTGCTGCTTCGGATACTCATATGTTCTTGGATTGCCCGGAACTAACAGTGTTTTGGCAGGATATCAGCAAGTGCCTTTCTGAGTCTTTAGGTAGACCTGTCACAATGGATTTGCCCCTGATTATCTTTGGAGTCTTGGAAGGAGTACAACATCTACCCAGATGTTTAGTCTTTTATTCCATCTTGCTCGCAAGAAGAGAGATCTGCAGGAAGTGGAAAGACTCCACACCACCCACCTTTAGAGATTGGCAAAATTCTGTACTGCAGACCTCTGTCACAGATATGGCCCGAGCCGGTAATCGCAGAAAAAGGGCATTTTGGCACCTACTAACCTGGCCTCAGTGACGTAATCGGGTTTTTTTTTTTCCCCGAGTCCAATGATTGATCTCCTTAGGTGCTCTGTTATTCTGCACCATTGGAACAGCCGCTACCCGGTTCATGCCCGGCTCCCATTTGGCTGCTAAAACTACCCCAAGATTTGCTGCGGGTTGGCAAATTAAAGACTTGGTGCTTTTTTGGATCACGGTGGAAGACTGTGGGATAGATGGTCTCCATAAGATTTGTGTCCCCTCCAGTTTTTCAGCTAAACTGAGTCAGTTATTCTCCGTTGATTCCTTTTGGCACTTTGTCTATATGGTGGTTATGAGGACAAAAAAAAAAATCACATAGTTCGGGGGCAGGGCTCTGGCCACATCAGGTCCCGATTAACTGTTAAGCCATGTCTCCGTTAAGAAGATGGCATCGGGTTGGAGATCCACCAAGAGATCAAAGATGTCTGCCTGATGTTTGGGGAGGGATCGACAATTAATGCTAAAAAAAAGAAAAATATTTGGGGGAGCTGGCTTACATTTCTTGGCTAATTGGGTAGGCATGTAGGCAGAAGTGCTGGGTGTAGTGGTGTGACTGAAGTCAGTGGGGGGGGGGGTTAAAAAGAAAGCTACAGCCTGGACAGACTGAGGTGTTGGTGTTAGTATCCCAACAGACGCACATTGATCGGGGGTAAGTGCGAAGGTTGCGTAGCTGAGTGGAGGAAAACTTGATTTTGGTGTTGTTTTGAGGGTTACCGGGGGCAGGGATTTGGGCCCCAGGTCCTGGCCTGGTGCAGACGGGCGCAGATGGGCTTGCCTTTGGTGCGCCACCGGCGCTAGTTCCATGGGCTGTCTTTAAAGAGCCCGCCAGGGCAGGGGAGGCAAGCACTAGAGCGTCCCTTGCCTAAGATGACGGCAGCAAATGGCACAACCCGGAAATGGGTAAAAAATGAGCGCGCAAAGTTTCCCCTTGGCCTCCCTCCACTCAACCAGTCCGCTCTTGCCTGCGGTGGACCGGGGGGGGCAGAGGAAAAAGGGAACGATACCACACCAGTACGAGGCAGCAAAAATGAAAGTCCCACAAGTACACACAGGTAAAATATAAAAATTCAAAGGCAATATTTCCCACAGTTTTTTAAAAGGTAACCAATCACCGAGGCATTAAAAATAAAAGGGTGCAAAATGGTAGTCAGCAACAGAAGCAACTCGCAATTCTAACTGTTCAAGTTATACCATGCTGTATGCATACGCTAATGGGCCTGTGGGGTTTGCAACCGTCGAAGTTTATGGTTGAGTTCCAGAAGATCATGATCAGAGGTACTGTTTGGGAGGATCAAGATGTAAACGTTTACAATGGATGCAGAAGGTGAAAGTATAGTCCACGTCCCTCAGGTGCGCCAATCACCATGGATCCATCAAGGCATGATCATCAATAATGTCAGAGAGGATGAAACCCTCTCGGGCTGCCTGGTCGTATGGTTTCTGGACTTGTCAAGGTGCCATATTCCAGAACCCCCCTCATCAATACCCTGGCTGTCCCAAAGGAGAGCAGGAGTTTGGTCAGCTGCCGGGGCATAGATAGAGCCCACACACAAAGACTCATTGAACATCTGAACCTTGGCAAAAATATATCTGCCCAGGGGGTCCCGCCATGTCTGCAGTGTGCAAACCCCCAGGGATTTGTGAGAACAGATGTCCAACCCACTCTCCCTATGTTCCAAAGGAGTAGGTGGGTGTGTAAGGGTAGTCTGGATCCTGCTGGCATGTAGTACCGTACTCATCCAATCCCTTCTGAGATTATCATGTTCAATAGGTGACAGGTGTGTTTCCTGGAGCAATGCTACATCAAGGAAGTGTATCTTCTGAAATTAGAGGATTTTCTGCCTCTTGATAAAATGGGTCAGGCTGTTGACATTAAAGGGCATATTTAGAATCAAGTGGCGGAGCACGGTGTTGGCCTCCTTGGCTTAACGCCGCGCTCTCCACTTCTGAAATACAGGGCTGTACTGTATTTACAAGAATACGGTGCAGCCCTGCATTTCTCCCTGTGCTGATGCTACATTTATCTGCCTAGTCTCAATGCAGGCAGCCTTGTACCATAGTGCAAGCATTCCTGCGTTGAGGGGAACAGGCCTGACAAGTACCACGCATCAGGGGTTAGACTAACGCATTTGAATGTGGCGGTCGGCATCACTGTAATGAAATGCA
Organism: Lissotriton helveticus; assembly: GCF_964261635.1. NCBI lineage: Eukaryota > Metazoa > Chordata > Amphibia > Caudata > Salamandridae > Lissotriton > Lissotriton helveticus. The sequence continues at coordinate 244,271 of NW_027611737.1, forward strand.
GTCACATATTTTTATAGCTTCCTGAGCTGTCAAGTGCTGGAGCGCTGCTATAATAATTAGAAGTCAAACTGAGCAAAGCTGATCTCGTACATTTGAAGGTTCTGGTTTAGCTACATTCAGGCACAGTACTCCGATCCATCACATGAGACATCCTGTGATTCTGGGCAAATCATTCAATATCCGCGTGCCTAACAAAAATGAATGTGTCGATCTGTAATGCAACTGGGGCTCATATAAAGCACTATGATCCCGATACCTCTGGGTCGAGTGCGAGCTTAATGAAACACCGAAATAAATGCAGGGGACATTCCTATTCCAACTCTAATGCTAACCCTATGAAGCACCCTACAACTTTAGGGCTTTTCACTCCATGAACAACCTGCTAGACAAAATGGCCCCATTGCAACTGAAAAGAACATCCGCAAAAGACTCAAAACCATGGTATGATCGGAGACTGAATGTTGACAGATGCTCGCTTAGAGTAATTGGACGACGCTGGAGAGCTACACCCTCAGCCGACCTCCTCAAACTTCTAAGAACTTCCAGAAACGGTTATTTTAGAAAGATCAGAAAATCCAAAACCGATTTCTTCAGATGTCAACTAGACCTAGACAAGAACCGCCCCAAAAAGCTATTCGATCTTTTCAAAACCCAAACTAAGAGCCTACCTAATGTCCCCAACACCAGCCCACTCTCTCTACCCAACTGTGATGAATTTACCTCCTTCTTGGCCTCTAAGAAGGAATCCATTAAATCAGATCTACTCAAGGACCTAATATCCACCTCAGACTTGACAGAGAGCCCATCACTGCCCCTGGCTGGTTCTCTTGCAAATAACCTCCCATTATTTAAACTAAAAAACAATGCAACTTGGTCGCACTTACTGTGAAGACACCAGATTAAAGACGCTAAACGCGCTGAAACCCTTCAATCACTTCACTGACCCGCTCCCTGCGAACTACCTAAAAAACTTCATTCCTCTCTTACTACCCCTCTGGACCAAGATCATTAACACATTCCTCCTTCAAGGATCCATTCCAGACATCCTGAAAACTGGGCAGGTCTCGCCTATCCTTAAGAAAACTACAGCGGACCCCTCGGACCCTAATAAATATTGTCTGATCTCTAATATCCCTATGTTAGCCAAACTCCTGGAAAAATGCATTAATATACATCTGAACAATCACATTGAGCGATTCAACTTGTTGAACCAATTTCAATCAGGCTTCAGAGCAGATCACAGCATGGAATTGGCCATGACACATATATTAGACGGCGCTCTAAAAATCCCGACCAAAATGAAGACTGTCTACTAATCCTACTCGACCTGTCATCAGCTCTTGACACCGTCAAATACGACAACCTGCTTGATCTCCTGAAACACAGAATGGAAATGTCTGGAAATGTATTTAACTGGTTCGCCTCCTTCCTCCATAATAGATCCCTAAGATTCAAGGTAAACCAATCCCTGTCCATCCCCATGCCCGTCACACTGGGAGTTCCACAAGGCTCCTCCCTCTCTCCCACCCTGTTCAACCTGTTCATGGAACCTCTTACTGATCTTCTCAGCCTCACTAAGATACACTTCCACATGTATGCAGACGACACCCAAATATACATCAAGATACACTCACTGGAGGACATCAAACCGCTCAACACCACACTATAAAAAACCCAACTTGGCTGGCCAAAATCATCTGCAACTTAACTCCCTCAAAACGGAATTCCTTTTAATCACTCCCCCTAACAAAACTCACACTATCATGGATTGGATGAAGCACCTAACAGCTCTAAATGGACAACCGCTCATAGTCGACTCAGAGAAATATCTAGGGGTAACGCTGGACAATAACTTAAAGATGCAGAAACACATTAGCGCCTCAACAAAAGGCAACTTCCATCTAAAGACCCTTCGAAAACTGAAACCCTTTCTGCCCGCATACGACTTCAAACAAGCAGTTCAAGCCCTAGTAATTCCCCGCGTGGAATATGGAGCAGTAACCTTATGCGGCCTCCCAAGGTCATCAACAGCCCGCTAAGAGCCACGATCAACTCAGCTGCGCCACTCATCACTGGTTCTAAGAGAAACACTCACATTTCCCCAGACCTGAGAGCCCTCAACTGGCTACCGTTTGAAGCCAGAATTCATCTAAAAATCGCTCGCATGACACACAAGGCCCTCTGCCACAATGCCCAACAATACCTAGCTCAGAAACTGGTGCTCTCTGCAGGCAGCAGAGCCTCCAGGAGTGCCACGACTCTTCTCCTACAACCTCAATGATTTGCCAAGAATAAACTTATGACCGGTCCTTTTCTGGTATGGCTCCGAGGATATGGAACGCTTTGCCCAGTGAAGCAAGAATGAACCCTTCCACTGCCTCCTTCAAAAGAGAAGTGAAAGCTATCCTCATGGCTAAATTCATGTGAACTCTATGACTATTTATTGTATTTTTGCCTGTATATATGACTGTATCTTTTATTGGTTGTGTCTTTGTATACTATATCTTGCCTTCTATTGATGACCTGTAAAGCACTCTTATACTCGCAAGAGTCTGGTTCGAGCTATATAAAACCTTCAGAATAAAAACAAAATAAATAAATACTTACACAAAGCGGGACTGTAATCCAAGTCAGAGTTTCAAACCTACTACTTCATGAAGTAAGCCTAAAGGAGGTTCTGGCGGTGCCCGACCAAAAGTACCAGTGGAAACCAAGTTGCGTGAAGTTTGAGTGGTTTTCTAGGGTCAGCTCAACTGCAGCGGTTTAGAGAAAATGACTCTTCCCCCTTCAAGAATTTGACACCAGCCGCTGAACTAGTGGCTTATGTACTGTCAGTAAATTATTTTGAGAGGGCCCTCGGTCATAAGCATTCAACGCCCATGATCTTCCAGAAGAAGGCTTGTTTGTCCCTTGTGAGCACTCAGCATTTCTGGACAAGAACCGGTGAAGTTTCTGCCCCCAAACGGGATCAAACTAGTCCTCGTGGATCTCTAGGACCAGCAGCTCTGTGCCTGCGATCAGGGTCGATCAGCAGCCCTAGTTTTGTTGCATTTTCCTGAAGTGTTCACCCCATGTCTGCTACAGGTGTTGATGAAGAGGGTTGTAATACGTTGGAACTGACAGAGGGACTGTCTGTTGTTTACTTACCAGTCACCTATAGGGCCTGCTGGAGAGAGTCTAGAATAGGGTGGGTTTATGAGAGAGAGTTTAGTGTTCACTCACCAGCCGCCTGCAGGTGCTGCTGGAGAGGGTCTAGAATAGGGTGGGATTATGAGAGAGAGTTTAGTGTTCACTCACCAGCCGCCTACAGGTGCTGCTGGAGAGGGTCTAGAATAGGGTGGGATTATGAGAGAGAGTTTAGTGTTCTCTCGCCAGCCGCCTACAGGTGCTGCTGGAGAGGGTCTAGAATAGGGTGGGATTATGAGAGAGAGTTTAGTGTTCACTCACCAGCCGCCTACAGGTGCTGCTGGAGAGGGTCTAGAATAGGTTTGGTTTGCAGGTATGATGAGGGACGGCTGACCTTGGCCATGGAGCGGCGCTGTTAGCAGATAAATGTAGACACTCTTGCTGGCAGTACTAACAGTGCCACACAGGGCTTGGCATCACCATCACCGTTCCTTTGTAAAGTTTACATGTTTCTATTACTTTCATGTTTTACATCTCAAACCTTGATTTCCAAACCTGTGCTGAATATACTCAGCCAGCAGCCCATCTGGACATGGTTTGAGGGGGGCTGTCAAGTCACTTATTGCGATCAGTGAGGATAGTTAAGTGGTGATAAACAGGTTCGACTTTGAAATCCATCGGCTTTGAGTCTCTTTGCCCTCTCCTTTAAGATTTGACTAACCAACAGTGTTACATCAGACCCCTCACACCTCTCCGATGAGGAACACCCCAGACCAGTGGTCTTAAAACCTTTTAATGCCATGCCCCCAACCCCACAGCGATTGTCGGGCTCTCCTCAGAATATTTTACAACTATTCTATTCAATTCGCAATGTTTAAGTATGTCTAGACTTATTTAAACATTGCAGTTAAGTACTGTTTTAAGACTGCAATCAAATACATGATTGCCAAACATACTATTCTGGTCAGGCAGGCTTTAATATAGCCTTATGGCCTCCTGACGAGGGCCTGCGTCTTGGGCCTGTAACCGGTTCAGGGCCTTTAACGACCGGCATATGCAGACGCAGAAGGCCTATAAGGCCATTAGAAAATTCCACCCACTAAGGTTAGAATGTTCTAAATTAAAAAGAGAAAAACATGAAGACAAACATTGGAATGTTGGAGCTCCGGACTTATACCAGCCATTACAAGCCCGGAGCTGCTTCAATGGAGCCCCCAACATTACAATGTTCTAATAACGGGTACAAGTACCCAGAGTGTGTTTATTTGAAGTGGGAGTGGGGGTTTTGAAAAGCATTTGGTGACCCGTCCCTTTTGACACATAGTCCTAGCTAGGATATACACGACAAAACATGTTAGTGACGGCCCATTGGAGAGCAGCTTACTGCCGCTCATTATTTTCATCTTAAAACAAAGCACCGTTATCGGGTTAGTGCTTCTTTTGACCAGAGTCTAGCGGCCCACCTGGGATCATCTCAGGCCCCCCCTAGGAGGGCCCGCCCCTAGTTTGAGGCCCCCTGTCTTAGATATACATTTCAAGCATTCTCCGTTCCCAAAAAAAAAATTTCATAAGAGTTGATAGAATGTGAGTGAAAGAATCAATCAAGATTTATTTAAGAATTAATTAATATTTCACAAAATTGATACAGCAATAGTACAGAAGAACAAGTAAACGACTGAAATGCATTTTAACATCAACTAATCTAATCATAAACACTGGTAGCAAACAAGGAACTAATGGATCAAAAGGATGAGATACATCCTACATCTAAATCTGATTACACGTTTGATTAAACATTCAAAGATACACAAACTGACTAAAAAGATTCCATGGTTAATCATGCCGCTAGTTAAATCAAACCTGTTGAAACATGTTACCAGCAGCGTCCTCCAACCTATGGCTGATAGGAATTTGTAGGCTAATGAAGTCACTTTTCGACCTAAAACTCGTGCCATACTGTTGACCAATTACTACAGAATGTCCAGAACATCTTAGGAGGAAAGTTAGGGTCTCACAGTAGCTTTCTTAAAAAAAATATTTTTCATTTTAAGGGCTTTAATACAGTGAAAATGTATCTCAATACATAACTGTTAGCAAATTGCCACTTTGTTATCATTTTATCCGTCCCCTTGTGGAAAAGTAAATTTTGCCATGTTCTGTGTCCCTACGAGTCCTCCATCATATGTTATCTGTGCATGATTAATATGCATATGTTATTCCCCATGTTCGATTAAAGACGCAATTATAGTTGTGTCCACCTCTAGTATGCCAGTTTCCAGTTCCCGTGAATACTACGAATATCAGGCCTATGTAAAGCTACGTTGCCACGTTTCTCAGTGTGCACGTTATTCCATTGTAAAGTCCCCGTTTCTAGGCCTCAAAAGGGCCTGGACATCAGATTCAGCTCCTGTCTCCTGAAGCCCTCGCTGAGGAGCGATACAGCCCCCACCTGTATCCTCGACCCTTCACTTACTTCCTGCCTCGCAGTGCCCGGCTCAGCTTGGCTCTGCCTCTGAGTCTGCCAAGAGTATGTTATGATTCCAGTTATCAGTCCAGCCCTCCTTCTCTGCATTCCTAAAGCTACTGAATCGCATCAATAGTTTCCGTCATTGTCTAGCTTTCACGTCTCCACGTTAGAGAAATAATGTATTAATGGTCATTTAATATTCTTCATCACGCACTACATGTAGAATAATGCATGCTCCAGTCTTAGAGTCTGTTCGCCTTTACCCCGATAACTTCTAGTTTATATCAACATGTTCTCTAAACATCAGATACTAGATACTGCTTAAGTACATGTCGCCCTGACTCTCCAGACTTCAGTCTCTGCTCCTAGCACAGAGTTCGAAGCCCCCAGCTTCTCCTAGTAACACGTCATTGCTAGTTTGCGCGCACCATCAGGTTAGAGGTCCCGGCTCCTTAGGTAGCCCCCTCCAAGTTTCCGCCCCATTTATGACATAATCTGTTACGTTTGCATCACATGTCAATGTATACGCCTCTGTTACACCTACTTTCACCCTTATCTTTCGCGACTGCTACGCGTCACGCCTATTGCTCCTCCCACTGCTACGCCTATTGCAATGTAATGCTATGTGTTTGCGTTATGTATATATGCTCATGTACTGTTATTAAAAAGTTATCCTTCCTTAGCGCGCTCATCCCAGATCTAGCCCCAGCAGCTGCTGGGCCCTGCCATCCTATTCCTGTGCAGGTCGTCCTGTTCCTGTCCTTATGCTGTATTAAACCTGTAAAACTCCTACTACCTCGAATCTTGACTCTTATTTATTGAGCTATCTGTTATTCATTTATTCATTCAAAAATAGGGTATTATTTATTTATTTACCACATAATGGCGCCCGAATAGGGACTTGCCCTTTCCCCACGCGCCGGTGAAGCCACGCCGGCCCCCTGACCCTCTGCAGCCGTGACGGAACCATACCGTGCACGTGCAGATATTTCTGCTTCAAGTATCCCTCAGGCCCACGGAGGAGACGGAGGAGGCGGTCCAGCATCCAGACGAGGCGGTGGAGGAACGCGGCGAGTCCTGACCAGAGCCCAAGCCGAGAGTCCAAGGTCCGAGGTATCCGGAGGTCCACCCGTAACAGAAGTCCGAAGTTCGTCCGTCCGGCGTCGAAGCAGTCCAGTCCAGTCTGAGGCCTTCCGTTCTTGCTGCCCGGTGAGTACCGTTACTGGGGTAGTATCTAGACAGGGTCAATTTAATTGACTCTGGTCCGTGGGTTGGTGGTACACAGACCCACAAACGAAGTGTCCACTTCGGTGGATGCGGGTCCTGACGTGTCTCTTTAATGGGACCGGTAAGTTTTGTACTGTTTCAGCAGTGCATCTAGTTTCTGTTCCAGTCAGTTCTGTTCTCGAGAAAATTCATGTATTCTGTGTTCCGTATTCCAGGTAGTATTCTGTTCGAACTGTTATTATAAATGTTCTTCATGTATTTTAATGTCGTGGTATGAATGGGGAATAAGTATCGTGTTCATTGTGTATTGTATTGTGTCTAGATTACAGTCCAGTCATGCCCTTGTTTTCTAAGTTACGTCAGTTAAAAACTAGAAAGGGTCTGTTGGAAGCAGCAGTTCCAGTTCCGCCTAGGGACAGTCCAGGTCATTTTATGTATCAGAAGCATGGCATAAGTGCCATACTATATCTAGATTTATGGGTAGAGTATACCAAACAGTTAGAAGAAAAGTATAGATGGCCCGTATCGGGTACATGGGATGCCGAGTGCATCATGAGAGTAGAAGAGGCATTATGGAAAAAGAAAGCCAGACAGTCACAGAAAGATGCCATCGAGTTATGGCGCAAAGAAGCTCATAAAAGAACCGAAAAAGAAATCAGAAAGTCAGAATTAAGTAGAGAATCCTTAGAACGAGCCCATGAAAAAGAATTAATCGAGATAGGTGAACAAGTTAAAGCCGAACAGACAGACAGAGGCATGCCCTTATTAAGGGTATGTATCCTCTCCTTGCCGAGGGCTTGCCAAAAGCGACCCCAGAGGCATCCAGTAATTTCCCGCCACCATTAGTTCCGACCAAGCTACGTCACAAACCGACCGCAGCTGATATTTTTATTTCGTCCTATTTGGACGACACAGTCCCAGAATATGCAAATCCTGTTCGCGCTCCGCCAGTCCCTGTAAATCAGGCACTTCCCGTTCCTCCAGACACCGGGGTACCCCTTGCAGTACCTGCTACGGTCCCCCAGGTCCAGCCCGCCATATCAGTTCAGCCCGCATTTCAATTTCCTGCCACACTAGTACGAAGAGGATCAGTCGACGACTCTAGTTTAGGGGCCGCAGGGGGAGGTACTCCTCAAACCCCGCCGCCACACAAGCGTTTAACGACAGCCGAATTACATATGCAAGCGTCACAGCGTACGCCCAGACATCAGTCTGTAGCAGAAATAAGAAAATCCCTTGCCGAATGCGGCTATGATCCAGTCCCAGGCGAGGATAATATGGTTTTATATTCATTCCGCGTAAGAAAGGTGACCGAGTATCTAGTCACCCTACCGAATATGAAAGAGGATCTAGACAGAATATATCGTTTCATCCGTACAGGGGATGATCCAGAAAGCATTGGCGAGGCCATGTCTCAAAGGAAAGCTGAGACCCAGCTCATGATATTAAAGTTTCTGATCAATTGTCTAATAAGAGAACAAGATTACCCGTCTAAAGATCCGGCTGAAATGAAAACCCTGACAAGGTGGAGTGATAATATAGCCGAGGGTAAGCACAAGACCGTCGGTGCTATGGAAAGTATGTACAAGAAAATCCGTAAAGAAATAATAAAGTTACACGAACAGCGTAAAGCAGCACAAGTAAGCGAGAAAGAAAGTAACTCTGATCCTGAAGAGTTAGACGACGAGAATCCCGACAGAATAGCGTATGTAGGAAAATCTAGATTTCCAGATCGCCATTTACGCCTAGAACACAAGTCAACTTTCCATCATCCAGCACCAGAACAAGGTTCTCTAGAACAAGTGTTTCAAGCTACCGATCACATTCTGAAATCACGAATCGGTTACAGTGAGTTAAGTACTATGCATGAACAAGAACTAGCCCGATCAGCAGTCCGATGGATTACTGATTCTACCACTTTTCCAGACGAAATAGTGGCACAAATGTTTCTGAAAATGCCCCCAGCCGAGCAACGACTGGCGGGTATGTATATGATTCAGCACCTCATTACACTGTATGAGGGTCAACACTCTGATCCAGGCCCGTTACATGATATCCTGAACGAGTTACTCCAGTATAGATGGAAAGGTTTAGGTACCGATTTAATTAGTGTCATTCTAGAACAGCGTCACAAATATAGAACCTTTTTGAACCCGCATTTTGTTCATGTCTCACCCCCAGAAAGTAAACCATTTTACATGGAGAGACAGAATCCGTTACGAGAAGTCCACCCAGTTAGAGGAACGGGTGGCGAACTAGAACGAGTGTTTGTTTACACCCCGATTACAAAGATGGAACTCCTAGAGATGAAGAAATTAATCCCCTGTCATGATAAAGATCCAGCAGGGTTCCATAGAGAATTAAAAGACATGCTCCGTATGGGAGAATACACGTATCCAGATATCATTAAAATGTTAAAAGTTCTGTTGCCCGCAGGGGTGTATGAAAAGCTCAAGGAAAAAGAATGGGAGGTGGGAGAGAAAAAGATCGATTGGGCAGTTCTAGAAGCCGAAGACAAGGCACGAGTACCAGGTACCGGTCTTGGAGCGAAATGTAAAGAATTACCGGAATTATTAATACAAGTTTTGCCTAGGTTATTGACAACTAGAAAAGAAGACTGGGATGCAATCTCAGCCTGTAAACAGAAACAAGACGAAGACATTAGTGATTTTTATTCCAGATTTGAGAAATGTTTTAGTATCAACAGTGGCCTCAAGACAAGTAGTGAGTCATACCTTCACCTTTTTGTTACTAAATTAGTCGAGAATTCAAGTCCACAAATTAAGAATCGAGTTTTGAAAGTCGAAAGTACCTGGCAAGCTAATACACCGTCCCAGATGTTGCAGATGCTCCAATACCACCAGAATAGGATCAGGGAAGAACAAGAACATGAAAGAAAGCGTATGAAAGACACGAAAATGAAAGTACTAGTTGCACAATCTGTTCCTCAAGACAGTCAGAAGAGGGGTCCAAATCAAGCCAGTCATCCCGCAGCTCCCGTTAAAGGGAACTGCAATTATTGTAAACAGCCAGGTCATTTTATAAACGAGTGTGCAGTTCTGAAACACAACATCGCTACTGGTAAGACTAAAGAAAGACCACGTCCGCCTAGACACGAACAAGTTTCACAGACTCCTCAGCCACAGAATGCACAACAGACAGTCACTGTACCGCAGCCTATTGCTGCAACACAGCACGTTACACAGCAGATGTACCAGTATGCACAGTCTGAGTATCCAGAGTACCAGCAGTATTCATGAAACAGCCTAGAGAGGGAGGTAGGCTTGCCTCTCATCGAGATACCTGTAGATCAAGAAGGTCCCTATGTTCACAGTCAAGTATTAGGGAAAGACAGAAAGTTTTTGATTGATACAGGGGCAAGTAGGACCACTATAAGTCACGCCGAAGTTCCAGGGGCTCCGCTCTCAGGCTCAAGAAATGTTTCCCTTGGATTTTCAGGAAAACCCATTGTAAATGAAATATCAAAGCCAGTTACTCTAGAAGTAGGTCCATTGTCCCGTACTACTGATCTGTTACTTACTAAGTCATGTCCAGAAAACCTATTAGGCATTAAAACACTGAAAGAGTTAGGTGCAGTTATATGCTGTTCCCCAGAGGGAATACGTCTGTTCCTACGTGACTTTAAGGGTCACTATGTATTACGAGATTTTGATCCCAGATTGTCTAATGTTCCGCAGCATCTATGGGCGCAAGGTCCAACTGATGTTGGTTATATGCAAATCACACCCCATCGTGTGACTCTCAAGCCAGGTGTAGTGTTACCACGAATCAGACAGTACAGATTGCCACCTGAGGCTGTAGCAGCCTTATCCAAAATTATTGACGAGCTCATGGCTCAAGGAGTGGTTGTAGAAACTGACTCCAATGTATGCAATTCTCAGATCATTCCAGTCATGAAACGTACTGATCCAAATGCACCCCCAGTATATCGATTAGTGATTGACCTACGAGAACTTAATAAATGTATTATTCCTCAGTACCCAGTCGTTCCAGATATCTCTTCCCTATTAACAGCCATTGATTCCGAAGCTTCATTTTTCACTGTCATAGACCTCAAGAATGCATTTTTCAGTGTCCCCATTCATCCAGACAGCCAGTTCCTTTTCGGATTTTGTTTAAATGGAAGGAGCTATATGTTCACACGAGCTCCTCAAGGTTTCACAGAAAGTCCTAGTATTTATAGTCAAGCACTTAAGAGACAACTGGACAACATTCACATGCCAACTGACACTGCCCTGCTCCAGTATGTCGATGATCTACTGATCACAGCCCGTTCTGAACGTGCTTGCGAGCGAGCATCCCTCACAGTTCTGTATTTCCTAGCCGAGATGGGACACAAGGTGTCCCCTTCGAAGCTTCAATTCTGTGTCCAGCAAGTGGTCTACTTAGGACACTTACTGTCCAAGAGGGGTAGGCAGTTGACACCTGACCGTATCCAGTTAATAGCGAGTCTTCCTCAGCCCAAGACCCAGAAGGAGGTACGTGCTTTTATCGGCCTTACTTCTTATTGCAGACAATGGATTCCTCAGTATGCATTTCTAGCCAAACCACTGATACAGTTAACGACACAGGAGGCAGCCGTATCGACTGTCCTCCCTTGGTCATCTGAACATACACTTAGTTTTAATGAGTTAAAGAAAGCCCTATGTCAAGCTTCAGTTCTAGCTACCAGTTCTACCAGACTCTGAAAATCCGCATCGCCAAAGTATGTAAAGAGAAAGGTGTGGACTGGCTAGTAGCTCTGCCAGTCGCTTTGTTCTGTATGCGCATGGTCGCACATTCCAGATCAGGTCTGTCCCCGTATGAGGTCGTATTCGGCCGCCCCCCTAACATGTGGGGTACTCCTAGACCCCGAAGTATTACCGATGTTTCAAGTAATATGCTGACAGATTACCTAGCTTCCTTGATGTCTGCCCTCAACTCTTGTCGTTCACAGGTTGCCGCCGCATTTCCAGACAATACCGAGGTGGCACCGCATGAAATCGTTCCAGGATCCATGGTTCTTGTCCGCAATTTTGACCGCTCAAGTCCGCTGGAGCCTCGCTGGAAGGAGCCCCGACAGGTCCTCCTCGCCACCCGTACAGCCGTGAAGTTGGAGGGACGCAAAGGCTGGGTGCACCTTTCACATATAAAGAAGTTTTATGGACTGAAACCAGTCTCAAAGAACATTTCCCAGGATTCAAAGGACTGCCAAAGTACTATTTTTAAGGACTGTCCCGCAAAAGACATTGCTACGAACCCTTCCCCGTCAGAAAATTCTCCGCAGCAGGAGTATAAGTTGAAACTCCGGTCTAGTAAAATAAGTCAGCCAGTTTGATTGTCTAAGTCCTCCCCTAGGTGAAACGGTTAGACTGTTTCTGACATGTATAAAATAGACCCCCATAGTGAGAGAGTTAGTCAAAACTCAATCCGATGTATCGTTTTTCTATGTTTCATATTATTTCTCAGCATTATGATTTCCTGCACCAGTTATGCGTTTTACCTGTATTTTCCAGTTTTTCATGTAAATAAGTCTTCTAATGTTACAGTAGAACACATGTTTAGTGATCTGCCTCCTCATGAACTCTCTTACCGCCTCGCTATGCGAAATAATTCTTTCATCCGCATGTTACATTATTCACACCAGACCAGCAATGCCACTAATTGTTGGGTGTGTGGTCGACTCCCCCCTTTCCAGATACCGAAGGGAGTTCTGCCACTTTTTCCTTATCCTTTTTCACATAATGGTTCGTGTGGAGCATGGTCCACGTTAACGTCATCCTCAACAGATATGTCTTTTCTTAACAGTACATGTTTTCCAGACAAGCAAGGTCTCCCCCACAGAACCGGGTTAGATCTAGAAAATGAAGTGTATAATTTAGGTAATTATTCTTCGAATTTCATGGTCCTAAATGTTCAGTCTGATACTACTCCAGACTTACCTGCTATTTCAGTACTACCAGTCAAAGGCGAATTATGTGTCCGAAATAATGGTTCCGTACATGTAGGACATAGTGATTGTACTACTATTGTCAAGTATAGTGACAGTGGGAAATCTATTTTCAAAGCTTCACGTCATTCCTATTTTATTTGTGGTCAGACCGCATATGTTCGTCTGCCCCTCGATTGGGAGGGAACCTGTTACATTGCCTTCCTACTGCCACCAGTTTTCCTAGCCCCACCTGATTATCATAGAAACACACATCTAGTACACATTAGACATAGAAGGGAGATCGAGTCCCCAATTGTCGATTATACTGAAACTACTCTAGAACAGTATACAGATTTCAATAGAGGTTTCTTCTTCTTTATAGGACCTATCCAGAATAGTAAGCTAATCCGTAGGTTAACAAGAACCCTTGAAGTAGTAGTCAATGAAACTGCCTCTGCTCTAGGTAACTTAACCGAAGAGCAATCTGCTATGAGATTTGTCGTTTTACAGAATCGTCTCGTCCTTGACGTCATATTGGCCGATAGGGGCGGGGCCTGTAGAGTCATCGGATCTAGTTGCTGCATTTTCATTCCAAATAACGCGCCGTCTGTTTATTCAGCTATAACCAGACTCCATAAAATTGCCCATCTGTTACACCAAGATCCAGGCACCTGGACATGGTCCGGTTGGTTCTGGAATATAATTTCCGCTTGGGGATGGAAAGTCTTGTCTTTTCTAGGTATTGCAGTAGCGATCATATTTAGCTGCTGCCTCTGTATACAATGTGGCCCTGCGATTTGCGGCATTTGTGCTACCTCTTGTATTCCTAGTCCCAAGCCCCGTTCTAAAACACGTTCCCAGAAAATTCGTGACGAGCAAATGATACTGTATGAAATGATAGATGGTATCATGAATATTGATGTTTCCTGATGGAAACGTAGTGACAAGGAGGGAATGTGGAAAAGTAAATTTTGCCATGTTCTGTGTCCCTACGAGTCCTCCATCATATGTTATCTGTGCATGATTAATATGCATATGTTATTCCCCATGTTCGATTAAAGACGCAATTATAGTTGTGTCCACCTCTAGTATGCCAGTTTCCAGTTCCCGTGAATACTACGAATATCAGGCCTATGTAAAGCTACGTTGCCACGTTTCTCAGTGTGCACGTTATTCCATTGTAAAGTCCCCGTTTCTAGGCCTCAAAAGGGCCTGGACATCAGATTCAGCTCCTGTCTCCTGAAGCCCTCGCTGAGGAGCGATACAGCCCCCACCTGTATCCTCGACCCTTCACTTACTTCCTGCCTCGCAGTGCCCGGCTCAGCTTGGCTCTGCCTCTGAGTCTGCCAAGAGTATGTTATGATTCCAGTTATCAGTCCAGCCCTCCTTCTCTGCATTCCTAAAGCTACTGAATCGCATCAATAGTTTCCGTCATTGTCTAGCTTTCACGTCTCCACGTTAGAGAAATACTGTATTAATGGTCATTTAATATTCTTCATCACGCACTACATGTAGAATAATGCATGCTCCAGTCTTAGAGTCTGTTCGCCTTTACCCCGATAACTTCTAGTTTATATCAACATGTTCTCTAAACATCAGATACTAGATACTGCTTAAGTACATGTCGCCCTGACTCTCCAGACTTCAGTCTCTGCTCCTAGCACAGAGTTCGAAGCCCCCAGCTTCTCCTAGTAACACGTCATTGCTAGTTTGCGCGCACCATCAGGTTAGAGGTCCCGGCTCCTTAGGTAGCCCCCTCCAAGTTTCCGCCCCATTTATGACATAATCTGTTACGTTTGCATCACATGTCTATGTATACGCCTCTGTTACACCTACTTTCACCCTTATCTTTCGCGACTGCTACGCGTCACGCCTATTGCTCCTCCCACTGCTACGCCTATTGCAATGTAATGCTATGTGTTTGCGTTATGTATATATGCTCATGTACTGTTATTAAAAAGTTATCCTTCCTTAGCGCGCTCATCCCAGATCTAGCCCCAGCAGCTGCTGGGCCCTGCCATCCTATTCCTGTGCAGGTCGTCCTGTTCCTGTCCTTATGCTGTATTAAACCTGTAAAACTCCTACTACCTCGAATCTTGACTCTTATTTATTGAGCTATCTGTTATTCATTCAAAAATAGGGTATTATTTATTTATTTACCACACCCTCGGAGTCAGCAACTAGGTGTTTCAGAAATTGATGACCTCCTTATTAAGTACACTGCAGTGAAAACTAGAGACAGCTTTCTTGTTCATCAACCAACCTACCTTTTAAATTAGTTTGAGCATCCCCAGTGCCTTCCGCTTAGATTGAGAAGCCAGTTCTCGGTGAACACCCACCATGTCATACAGGGCAGGGAGCAAAGTCGATAGGAAGTCATCTTTTTTTACTTGAACATCATTGGTTCACAAAGCCTTCCATACCAAAAGTGCCATGGTGGACGGACCTCTGGCTCTGTGGCTGTGCTATGCTCTTTCTAGCATTTAACAGTAACTAAAGGTTTCATTTCCAAGTTCTGAAAGTGACCTCGTCCTAGTCTACCGGACATTGACCTAGTATGCTAGGTAGTATCACAAACCAGCTTTATAGGCATATCAGCTACCACCTGTTTAAAAGAGAACCAGGGGCAGAAAAAGGTTTACACAATCAAAAGAACCAAATACCATCATTTTCATATCACAATTCTTTGTGTCAAATGTATTGGTTCTCTAAAACTTTCAAATGCCTCGGCCTCACTCTAGTAACTATATTCAATTGTATTAATATTTAGATATTGGTGTCCTGGCTTTAGAAGTACTGGTGTTAATATGTGCACAAAATGAGGACATTTTAACACAATTCCATACACAGATTTGAGCTGGTTAACTGTGTGATGACAGCGATCCTTGTGCCAATCATCTACACTCGAACTCGTTAGGTAACAAAGACAATCATCAGTACAGACTACTTACTTATCCCTATCTTGGCTCAGTCCAGGAGGGCTTTTAGTTCCATTATGGTCAAATATGCATTTAAAGTTAAGCTTCCGTAGGACTATGGAATTATTATTCCCCGGAGGAACCCACAGAATTCTCATTTACAAGTTACATACGGCAACAGCTCAAGCAGGTGCTGCTCAGTAACACCAGCGGAGGGCGCCATAGATTGCTTTTGCTCAAACTTTAGCACTGTATGTTCTTACAGGAGCTTTAAGGAACAGCCTTCCTTCCATACTATGAAAAAAGCTTGAAACACTCGGTTAGTCCTGGACATAGGAAGACCGACATTCTGGATATGATTGTGGCATAAACATGTCGACAAAAAAGCAAACCCTTAAATAACCATAGCTTTATAACTGTTCACTCTTTCGAGGTGCTCACAGCTTTCTGAGAAACTCTTTGTACTCGGCTCCCTTAATTCCACGTCCATCACAGGTACTGTTGCTCTAGATGTAACACAATCTAACACCCAGTATATAAAGTTGCAGTAAATAAGAACCTTAAAAAAAGTCTCTTTGGAATATGACAAATGTACTGAACATTTTATGACATTTTTATGGATTATTAACAAGGGGAGTGTGCCAGGACACAAACATATTTTTAACTTTCCTAAGAAATGATACATTGGTTGGACAAAAATGACAGAATTTAAAAGAAGTGAAACTCAGATCTACATATCACAAGTAGCACTTCTCTCTCCATCAACACAGGAGATCTAGTCCCATCTCAAAGAAACCTTGTCAGCCATGTGAACGCCGAAAGCAGAGACATTCTGAGAGCAGTCACACAATTGAGACAGGACCCCCTTCTAATACCACCTCTGCCAGACTCCCTGCTGACAGCACAAATTATCTTGAGTTTAGGGGAGCAATCTCATTTTTTTTTTTTAAATCAGCAGTCAAATGGCAAAATACTAATAATTTTTTTATTCTAATACATATCAAAAAACATGCCTTTCTTTTTAAAATGTACAATCTAGTGATTATTGTGTACATTTTATAGCATTGTGAATGGCTCTAGCTATATATTATTATAGTGCAATCAACCTGTATTTTTCATTTCTTTTGAGGAACAATCATTTAAAAAAAAAAGAAAAATGGCTCCATTAGCCATGTAGAAATTGTTGTCCAAGAATGCAAAATGGTGATTTTGCCTGGCTATCAAACAGTGTGAGGCTCTGTGACTTTTGTTAGAGCCATTTCTGTTCAGCAGAAAAGTCTTGTGCTCAGCCTGAGTATCACACAACATGATATTTATAAACGATTCCTCATTCTCCTGAAGAGAAGCTGCATGCTCACCATAATTAACGGATCTTGTGTAGATGTGATTGAGTAGAGTGGACTGAATGGTGGCTATACCTATTTAGTGATACTTTTGATTCCAAGAGGATATTTTATTTTCTACTCTTCAATAAAGACCAGATCTCCAGAGGGCAGCGGACCTGTCCAGAAATCCTCTAACTTCAAGGATTTTGAACAATTGAACTCTGAAGTTCCGTCGTCTGACCTTCTCAACTCTCAACCCACCTCCAGGCCTGGCCACGTGACTGTAAACCTGTCAATTTATAAAAATGTATTTTCTTCTTGGTTTCCGTGTACAAAAGGTGTCAGCCCAGAATGGGTATGTTATGCCTCTCCTGGAGTTCACGGGCCTCTGGGTTTGTTCCTGGTATAAGGAACGGGTGACAGAGGGTGTCCCAGCCCAGTGCCCCAGATGATCTGAATGGTGTCTGAGTTGAGTTCATTTACGTAAACTCAGGCGAAAGGTTGTGTGTCCAGCAGCTTCGTACGTGATCTCAAACTCACTGTCAAACCAAGGTGCCTAAACGTCTTGATCATAAAAGACTATTCCAGGGAGGCAACCGCCTTATCAGCATCACCAGTCTTAATGTGGAGAAGTGTGGCTCACTGGTTAGAGGAGGCAGACCTGGAAGCAGAGGTCAGCCCGGGACCAGGGTTCAATTCCCGGCTCGGCGGGGTCTTGAGTCCTAAAATGTCCATGGACTCGACAATTCTCGCTTCGGTGCCTACTCGATTCACGGGTTCACACTCTGCAACTCTGGGCAATAGCTTGCTTAATCACCACAACGGCCCCTCGTGGTGGGATGCCTGGCTTTCACCTTGCGGATACCCTGCCGGGGTTATCTCACAGGGGAATACCAGGACGGGTTCCCTAAGCAAGCGCTTAGAAACCGCATGGTGATTTGCGCTATATAAATTCCTGTACATTTACATTTACATTTACATCAATGTGTGTGTTTTCCCGATGCACCACTGCGAATACCGTCTGTAGATGAACCGCTGTGGATTATGGATTTTTTTCTTTTTTTTAATATGGCGGGAGCCAATTTAGAATCGACAGGCTCAAGCTCCTTTGTCATAAAGTACCCAACTAACATATCCATGAATGCAGCCAAAAAATTCAAACACAACCTAATTTGAAAACACCCAGACACGCTGATCTCTGACCCCTACTTCAATCCAAACAAAGGCACAATTATTAATGACCTCATATTTTTCACCAGAAAAACCGCTAAATAAAGATGCTTACTGTTAAAAACACAAATAACATCCCTCATGGCACTAAATTTATGACCATTCCCTCACCAAGTCTAAGAGTGGATCTATGCATAACTATCTACAAGAAAGGCATTGTAGTATTACAAACAACTAACAGCGAGCTAGAAAATCTCGACAACCTATTCTCAACGCTAAAAGAGTTTGTACATAACTCAAAACCCCCTAATTAACAACGGATCACACAAGAAGCCACACTATTCACCCACAACCATACCACCTTAGACGTTGCAACAATCAGAGACCCTATAGATCCATGAACGATTATGATACAAGGAGACACAACACTAACAGAAGGCTCATTAGAAGGAAGTAATAGCAAGACAAGTGAAAATTCTACACCTTACGCGAATACAACCCTGACGCCACTTCAGTGAGAAGAATCAACGCCTATATCTTGGGATAAGACTTCTCCTCCGCGTAGGACAGCCAACGGGAATGTCCTCCCAGAAAGAAATGATTTAAAATCTAACACCCCTTTCATAACCCACTCAACAACATCTCAAAGTACGCCAAGGACCTTACGAAACTCATAGCATAAGACCAAGAGCCCAGGTCTCAGAAAGTGCATCCCACTTCATTATTAGAGGAGGCACTAAATCCCGAACCAAAGACAAAAATAGGAAAACTGAAGAAATCAAAGTTCTAATACATCGGGACACAAGCAAAACTCGCAATAGGCGTCGCATACTTCCAAAATATCTTCACAATCTCAGAAAGAAATCAAAACTCTTCAAACTAAAATAGGTAATATGTCAAAGGACATTTTAAACGCATTACAAACTTTGGACAAAACAATATAAATCACAGTAAGCACCCACGCCAAAGTCGGAGCCGTCCAAAAATTGGTGCATAACTCCCAAGAAAAGGGTAGAGAGTCAATTATACAATTATCAAATCGGCTTAACCGACTGGGCAGAGATCTTAAATACCTATTAGACGATGAAACCTTAATCCTAATACGATCATATGAGCCGGAAACTAGCAGCAGAGGAGAGGAAATTAAGTCAGTCCAGATCAATGCCAATAGAAAATCCTGGCCTAAGAATAGGAAACCCAACCATAACAACCTACAACAAGTCCAAATAACCGCCAATACTGTAGAAATGAACTCTAGTAGCGCAGGGAAACAACTACTGTGCCTACTAATCAACTGTTGGTCCGCAGCAAAACATGCCTCAGACATCGCTGCCCTCATCGTTAATCAGGAAATAGACATAACAATCCTAACAGAAACATGGCTTACGGAATCATCTTCCCCGATCATGGATCTTCTGGTGCCCCCTCACTATAAAATTATTAGATTAAACAGACAAAAAAAGACAGGTGGCGGTATAGCATGCATACACCGATCGGATATAGACATCAACCAAATACAATCCGACCCTCTCGAATCTTGTGAATACCTAGGACTCAACATAAGAACAGCAAGCAATCAAAGATGCAACCACCCGCCAGGTAACAATGCTACTTTCAGAGAACAGCTAATGGAGATCATCCCGGCTAACTCTAACAGTCACACTAATAACATATTTCTAGGCGACTTCAATTTACACTGGGATGACAATATTGACAAACAGATCAATGCATTGAAAGACTTTCTAAGCGATACCAAAGGGGATGATGGAGGGAGCGTCTGACCAAATCAAACACTCCAGTCTAGGGAGGACCTGGCTTGGCAGTTCGGCCTGGACTGTTACCATGGGGCAGAGGGTCAACACTGATTTTCATATGGCTGGGTTCAAACTGGAATGGCATGGTGAGCAAAAAAACGATGGATTTAGGCCCGGATCTCTGTACTGGGGTGAATGTATGACATTGTTCTGCATTCTGTCCATCAACTGTTGTTTTTGCATTTGAAAGACGTACTGGCAGATCTAAACCTTATTCAAGCCTGCACACAGCCAACCCACTCGCAAGGGGCAACCTTAGATTGGGTAATAGCTAGGAGTAAAGATGTTTCAGTCCAATCAATTGTTCCTTGTGATTGGTCAGATCACTACAACATAACCTTCCTGATACCCACAATAATAAAGAGAAAAAACGCGCAGCCTGTGAAACTGAAAAACTGGTCCAGGGACATTAAAGGGCCTAATATGGAACTGCTTATAGCAAGATGTGAGAAGGAACTAAATCCGCCTAACAGCTTGCTAAACGCCAACAAACTCACTGAACACTACACTAAGTCAATGACGAATATAGTCAACTCCACTGTGCCACTAAACTTAAAAAGAATAACTGAGAAGGATAAAAACCCATGGTGTAATGAGACACTGAATGAAGATAGGCGTAAATTAAGACTGGCCAGGCAGAAAGAAGATGGAGACAGCACCCATCATCCCCCCAGCTTAAAACATTCAGAAAGATCAGAAACGAGACTTTAGGAACTGGTTGAGAGCCCTCAGATCCAGAATGGGTCGCCAATCTCCGTTCTTCTTGAGTATGAGGAAAAAACGAGAGTAAAAACCCTTCCCTCTTAGATGTTTTGGGACCACTTCGACTGCTCCTTTTAACACAAGAAGACGGACCTGATGGTAAAGCTCCTCGAGATGTGGAGAAGGAGGACCACGAGGTGGGGTGCAAGGAGGAATCTCTGTGAACTCCAGGGTATGCCCCCGTTTGACAATGTCCAAAACCCAGCGGTCCGAGGTGATCGAGGACCACTGGGAATAAAACAGAGAGATTCGACCTCCAACACGTTGAGAGTGGCAAAAGTCATTGTCGTTTCTGATTTGCGCCACGATAGGACGACTTTCCTCTGAATGTTTTGGCGGGTTGTTGGCGAGACTGCTGATTGGGCGTGTAACGTTGGCCGTTCTGATTGTATGAACGGTATTGCTGACCACCCCGAAAGTTGGAAGAAGTACCGCGTCCGCGGGCACCTCGAAAGGACTGCTTACGAAATTGTAGCGTGCCTAAGGACTTCGCCGTATCGGTGTCCTTCTTGATGGATTCAAGGGCATCATCAATATGGGATCCGAATAACGATTCTCCATCGTATGGCATATCCAGTATTCTGGCTTGGACTTCCTGCCGGAAGGAGGTCGACTTTAGCCAACCTGACGTCGAAGTGCAGCCGCACTTGCCAGGAGGCGGAAACCTGTATTTGCAATATCCACTGCACAATCGATGATTTCTTCCGCTGCTCTTTGTCCATCGCGGAGAATCTGCTGTGCATCAGCCTTGGAAGCAGCAGGGATGAGTGCCATGTAATCTGCAATGTCTGACCACATCTGCCGGTCATAACGACCCAAAATGGCCAAAGCATTAGCTGCTCGGACAGATGTGGAGGCCATGGTCGAGAACTTGCGGCCAATTGCATCCAAGCGTTGACCCTCTCTATCCGGAGGGGCTGTGATTTGGGACGCCGGATTACGTGCTCTACGTTGTGCTGCCTGAGTCACGACAGAATCCGGTTTGGGATGGGAAATCAGGCAAGCTGGAGAACCTGTAGGGGCCTTGTACTTCTTTTCAAGGCGCGGAATTTGAGCAGGTAAGCAGTTCGGAGCATTCATCAGTTTAATACCCTCTTTCCATACAAATTCAATTATAGGGATTGTGTGCACCTGCTTGAGAGGTTTGTCTTTAAAATCGTATAGAAAACAATCCTCCTCCCGTTGGGAACGGGGGAGTTTGAAACGTTGAGCCGCTTTATCCATTAAAAGATGGAAGCTGGCGATATATACTGGCGGAGACTCACTCGAGGTACCAGGTTGAGGAGAGGGCGTCTGCGCCCGATAATCATCCCATTCGGCCATATCCTGGTCGCCTGCGTCATCATCCGTGTTGTCAGGGACTTCACCTTCCTCGCGTTCCGCATCCGCCTCCTCCTCATCCGCATCTTGCGGGTATATAGTGGTATGGATGCTTATAGACCGATGAACCTGAGAAGGTGCAGGTGGTACTATAGACGGCAATGCAGGCGGAGGTTGAGCCACAGGAGTGGGAGACAGCGCAGGTGTAGTCTGCGGTGTTGCAGGAAAACGGCGATTATAATCGTCCAGCATATGTTGGAGATTAGATATCAAGGCCAAAGGAATGGTAGCCACAGGAGCTTGAGTGAACTGTTCTCCCTGTTGAAATTCTGGGCCATTGCCATCATCAGAATCTGTGTCTTGACATTTAATTATCAAGTCAGAGGGACTACGTGCTGCCCCAAACGTGTCCTCATCTTGCTCCGAATCAGTGTCTTGCTCCGTACTAGTTGCAAACATTGGAGATGGTGGTTGAGCCTCCGGATGAGAGATCTGTTGACAGGGTACCTTAGTGCGAGGGTGTGAAGATTTGGCAGTCTTCAATGGCACTAACGGTAATGACGCAAACGAATTTGGTTCCGCCGTCGACGGAGCCGTCGTCGGTAGCGTCGACGAGGCGGATTTTGGCAATAGTAAGTTTGAAGAAATCTTCGTCGACGGAGTGGTCGTTGACGGGGTCGTCGACGGTAACACCGTCGACGGGCGATCCACTGGAGCTGTAGTTGTCGACGGGGACGTTGTCGACGTGGCGACCGTCGATACTGGTATCGACTCCATAGACGGAGTCTTCGTCGACGTCGACCAAGGTTCCGTCGACGAGATCTTCTTCGTCGACGGAACCTTGGTCGACGATGGCTTCGTCGACGAGGCTTTAGCGTCTTCGGGCCTTTCGTCGACGAGGACTCACTTTTCTTCGTCGACGAGATGGGGATCGTCAACGGGACAGGTGTAGACGACGATGAAACCCTCGTCGACGTCGAGGCTGTCGACGAAACCGTCGTCGACGATGAAAATGCTGATGTGGTAGTCAGCGTAGTCGTCGAAAATGCAGGCAATGCTGCTCTCGTCGTCGGAGCGCTCGTCGACGCTCCCGTCGACGGTGGCACTTGAAGATGTGTGAAAACATCTCGAGAGGTAGCCACATACGCCTGAGAGCAAGGTCTCGTGGGCGTAGAGGTGGTAGGAGTGGCAGAAGACATCACAGGAGCCATAGGCAAAGCCAATTTAGGTTCCTTGAGGAAAGGTGAAGGAACCTCATGAACACTACCACGTTTTGAGGCTGCTGAAGAGAAACCAGAATGTAAACTTTCTGCGTCGGACACCACAGAGTCCTTGTCCTTAAGACGCTGCAGCCAAAGGAGAAGACGGCCTTCCCTGTCCTTCAAAGTTTTAGTAGAAAAAGTTCTACAGTACTTGCAGTTGGCAGCCACATGATCAGGATATAAACAGTAAATACACTTCTGGTGGGGGTCCTTCTCAAAAAGGCGCAGCTTCCCACAAGAAGAGCAGGGTCTAAATAAAGACTTCTTACTTGACATGCTGAAGAAATTGCTGGAAGTAGAGATTTTGAGACAAAAAACTGAGCAGAGCTCAGGGAGACTCCCTTCACACGACGTGCGGTATAAAATCTGAGGGCTTGAGCTTCTGAGGAGAAGGTTCTAGAGGGTGCTGGCGCCTGATTGGCTTCAGTTTGGACTAACATAATGACACTAATGTGTTACAAATGGTTTTTTCTCTTTGCCTTGCATTCCTATGTAGGAATGGTTTTAGAGGATTTCAGTGTATTTCCTTTCTTTTCTGGTATTATGTTTATGTATATATATATATATATTTAGCATTTATTGCTATTTTATTTACCGTGGGACTCCCACTTCGACGACGGGGAATATTCAAGCATGTGAATCTATGAAAGACACCCCTAATACTGGAGAAGTTAAAGTAACAATCAAATATGTTGGCCAAATCTGCACAAGAAACTACTAAAACTCAACTGAGCTGTGAAGAATTCTCTACATTCTTCACTGACAAGGCTAACACGCTAGAAAGAGAGCTCATGTTGGCAGCCAATAACCTGCCTAGATACCTACCAATTCAAAACAATGACACCACAACAAACAATCACGATAGATTGAAAAACAATGCACATTGGGCAACCTTCAAGCTATATGACCAGAATTCCATTGACAAAACTCTCTCAAATATCAAACCCAACAACCACTACAATGACCCCCTCACATCTAAATACTTAAAAAGAATCAATCATATCATCGTCCCAGTATGGACAAAGATAATAAATGCCTCACTTTCTCAAGGGAACCTACCAGAATGCCTAAAAACAGGTCAAGTCCTCCCCATCATCAAAAAAACCTACAGCGGACTCAGCAGAGCCGAATAACTTTCGCCCAGTATCCAATATCCCAATACTTGCTAAACTAATTGAGAAATGTGTATAAAATCAACTGAGGAACCACAAGCAGCTGGACGACTGCCAATCCGGATTCAGACCTGGCCACAGTACGGAATCAGCAATCCTACACATAATGGATGATGCGCTGCAGGCCCTAGGCCACAATCAAACATGCCTATTAGTACTTCTTGACCTGTCGTCTGCCTTTGACATGGTAAACCATGAAATATTGCTAGCCAGGCTTCAAGGCAGGATGGGACTATCTGGAGTTGTTCTGAAATGGTTTGAATCATTCCTCCAGAACAGAACTCAAAGAGTCCTAGTCAACCAGACACTTTCCCCATCATGCCCAAATTCAATTGGAGTCCCACAAGGTTCAAGAATATCCCCTTCACTATTCAACCTATATGTCGAACCCCTCACAGAAATTCTCCGAGACGCATGCATATCTTATCACATGTACGCTGATGACACTCAGATATACATCAAGATAACATCACTGGAAGACATAAAGAAAATGAATGGGGCCTTAAAGATGTCATTACATTGGCTAACTAGTAATCATCTGAAACCAACCGCACAAAAAACAGAATTTCTATTAATATCACCACCGAAGAAACCCACAGAAGTAAAAGAATGGACCAAAATTATCACAGCACTAATCTGCATCCCTACACTAGTTGAATCTGCAAAATCTCTGGGAACCACGCTTGATAAGAACCTAGACATGAAAGCACACATCAAATCAATGACAAAAAGTGCCCGGTTTCACCTGAACTATATTAGAAAAATGAAACCTCTCATCGCCACGGCAGACCTCAAACTAGCAGTCCAGCCCTTAGTTATTTCAAGAATTGAATATGGATGGACAACTCTAGCAGGTCTCCCAAAAATGTCCACAGCTCCACTAAAAGCGAGTCTAAATGCGGCAGCAAGACTCATTACTGGGTCCAGAAAATATGACCATATCTCACCTCATCTGCAAGCATTAAACTGGTTACCTTACGAAGCCAGAATTCAATTCAAACTGGCATGTACTACTCACAGAGCGCTCCACTACAAAACTCCAAGGTACCTAGCTCAGAAAATAGAGCTTTCATGAAGAAGCAGACCAGCTCCGAGCGCCAGAGAACTGCTGCTTAAACCACCCATCTTTCGGAAGAAGAAAACATATGACAGAGCTTTCTCCGGAGCAGCCCCCAGAATCTGGAACTCACTCCCTCCAAACATTAGAAAAATTCCAAACATAGCAACATTCAAGAAGGAAGCGAAGAGCTCGCTAATGAGCAAATTCCTTCCATAAGGCTAGATTGCTCTTTAGCATTTTAATACCAAACGTCGATCATGAACCAGTCCTGTGGTAGAACTCACAGAAAGCACTACAGAACCTTGTATACAAAATACTGTTACTTTGCTGAAACGGATAAGAATGTCTTGTACAGGAATATTTTATATAGTAATGCTCCTGTTTTTGCTGAAACTGATGAGAAAATATTGTACAGGAATTTCTTATGTAGCCAATCGCACTGTATCACAAATGTTCCATATGTAACTGTGAAGAGCTCTGATACCCAAGGATCAAGTCCACGCTATATAAAACTCTACAAATAAATTTTAAAAAAATGTGGGACAAATTCCAACTGTACGGGGGAGACTATTTTCTCTAGTAGGAGGGATAGCCGAGTCGATTCACCTCAGGCAAGAATTTATTATCACTGATAAGTAGTGACAGAGGGCGATAAGAGGTACAATTAGCCGGGTCTGTTAAAGGCTTGGGGAGCGCTGATATGATTGCGTCACTTATAGACGGCAGCGACACACCACCCTTCAATGCCTCGGCAAACACGCCTAGCAGAAGTGGGACCGGTATTTGTTTCTAAGCTTTGTAAAACTCTACACCTGACCTTCAGATCCCGGAGTCTTTCCCCCTCCTAGGGCGTCTATAGCTGCAACGATCTGTTGCCCAGAGATCGATGGCTTACGACTGGATGTCTGAGCCAATTTATATAGCGCTGCACAGTTAGTTCAGGATAGATGAGTCCTGGCACTAGTATAATCAAATAAGTATCAAAATCACACAGCCCCTGAACACGAACAGAAAGGTTTTGAGTTGTTTCCAGGTATCTGCAGTCTCCACCGGCAGAGAGCAGCATCTATTTGGATTTTCCTAAACTTAAAAGACTTTACGCAGAAAAGCACAGTGGGATCTCAGCCCTCGGCCAGCTAATACCAGGTAAAAATCAAAGACATATATGAATGAATCCCCTGACTGTAGAGCGTTTATGACATCAAGTGCTATAAATTGACATCTTTTCAGTACAGGAAGCCGGTGCAATTCGGCCAGTCTGTTAGAGATCGGCATTGATTTTTTTAAGCCCAGAACCAGCCCAGATGCTGTGTTTGTAGCGCTGATCCCTGGTCGAAATGTAGTGTGCCAATTGCATATATTGCAATAAAGACTCGCAAATTCTTTATAACACTAAGAGCATCAGCCGAACGCTGGGGCCAAACCCACAGGAATCTAGAGCATGAATCTACTGCCACCAAGATGTCCTTGGAAGCCCGTCTGAGTATAAGGACCCATAGTGATCCAAATATACACATGGGAGAGGTTTGTCTGAGATCAGTAAATGTGTTTCTGGTGGACGTTCTATGGTGGAGCCCTTCATCTGCCGGTAGAGGTCACATTTGAGGACAAAGTCATTGGTCTCCGCATAGTAAGACCCAGCCACAAATAGCACTGCTTTAATAGTGAAACTGTAGTAATGATCCCTGCATGGGCTGAACTCAGACCCTCATGTGCAGCTAGTATCAATCCCAATCTGTGATCAGTGTTTGTTATTACTCTATCCCCCACTCCTGGAATTTGAGAATATGGAATATTCTGTTCATCTAACTTGTTGGAGTAGTTGAGTGGAAAGCCTTTCGGAAGTGTCGAGCTCTTGTGTGTGGAATCGACAGCTATCATAGTTGCTCCATCTATCCTTGTACTAGAGCAAATTATTGCAGTAACTGCAGCAATACGAAGTGTTGCCTTGGTGGCCTTATCCACCATTGAATTCCCTTCAATGTGAATGCCAGCACGTTGATGACTCAAAGTATGAATAACATGAGCCTGTGGCAGGCCTTCTTTCAGCTTTGCCACTTGTACCCAGAGCATCTAGTACTTTAATGCGCAACCTTTGGAATCCCTAAATCTATTCTGCCCCAATAATGTAAATATTAGTTATGAAACTTGACACAATACGTTGAGTCACACACTATAAGTGTGGGTAATTCAGGATCCATATTTTATAATGCCAGTATTAGGGCTTTTAGTTCAGCCAGCTGTGCCGTACAGTCTCCTAGAGACCGTGTGAGTGTTTTCCCAGAAAGAAATTTCCATCTTGCATGTGTCTTTTCACAACTGCACATGCCGCAGAATATTGCTGTTTCATTTCTAAGGCTGCATGGGCAGATCCCTCGGTACAAATGTTATATTTATATCTGTCTAGAGGCATTATTTTATTTGGCAGGGGATATTCTAGTTTGTACTGCAGGAATATGTTTGTAATGTTGAATCTGTAATCTATGTCTATTGCACTGAGAGAGTTAGCTCATTTAATCCATCTAGGATGTAATGCTTTAGCATTTGGGATGTTTGCCTTTGTAATGACCTCTAGGGTCGGAACCAGGGTCAAGACAACTATGTTTCCCCTGCGCTAGTGCTCTCTCTCTCTCTATCTCTCTCTTATCTCTCTCTCTCACTACAGTAGTTTGTTCTGCTATGAGTATTTTTTCAGTGGGTGTAAAACGCATTTCAGCTTTCGTGTACAAATGTGATTTGTATGCTAAAAGGACTGTATCACCTTCACTAAAAGTGATGTAGGTGTACCCGGTAAACAATGTATATAACAAGGACCCCCTGAACAACAGTTAGTTAAATTCCTAGGTCAGGGACACTTATTTATGAGAAGAAACACACCTAGGCAATTGTATTTTCTTGTCTACACAATGATACATGGGAGAACTAACACATCGAAAAATTGAGTTCTGTCTTTAATATCAAGATTTTAATGGTTCTAAAAAACACTTTTTGCTGTACATATATCAATTAAAAAATTGTATCAACATACAGTATGAAACAAATCAAACACAATATTATAACAAACAGTTCATTAAAAACAAGATCACGGGGCGTGGCCAAGATGGCGGCTTAGCCAGACGTGTTCTTTGGAGGCTCCCCGTCCCCGTTCCCCGTGCCGTGTCTAATTAGCAGACCATTTCGCTGCCGGGCCCGGTGTCGGTAGCCAGGGGTGAGAGAGTCACCAGCTGGGCGATTTGGGGCCCCGGCGAGATCCAGACACGGAGAAGTGAGCCGGAGGCGACGGCTGGGCCGCATTGAGGCGCGAAGAACGGCGATCCGGCTCCCGCTGTGAACGGAGTATGCGGGGCCTACGTCACTGTTGCCAGACTGGGGAGCTGCGCCGGAGGAGCCCCCCGGACGCTGCGGAGGTCCGGAGGAGAAGTACGCCGGAAGGAGGTGCCAGGGGAACCGGCGCGAAGAAGCAAGTGAGGCCCCGGCTTGGGCCTAGCCGGTGGAGGCGCGTCGGCCTCGGACTGCATACATAGGTGAGGGCGGCGGAGGCGGACTTGGAGCGCGCCACCTCAGGAAGCGTGCGCTCGAGCATACATCGCCCGTAGAGCCAGTGAGGAGACGCAAAGGCACAGGGAACTGTGGACAGGTTCTCTGCATTGGCGCAGGGTGGTCTGCTGCCGCAGGGCCGCCAACGGAGGCGGCTGAGCCTCTTATGTGAGAGCGCAGGGAAACCAGGCCCAGAACAGGCACAGGAGATCGGGGGCACTAATCGAGCCCCCAGCAGCGGTTACCAGTGGGCCTTGGCGCCGATCGCGCGAACCGCACACTGCCACTACTGCCTGCGGTCAGAGACTTGAATGAGAGGAGGGCAGGAGGGCTGAACCCGAGGTGCACAGAGAGGGGCTGGGGGGCAGTGGCCGTGTCCCCGGGGACCCCCAGCAGGACCATCGCACAAGGGAACTTTACCTTGGAGGAGGTGGGTGCCTCACCAGCGCAGCACGAGGCAGAGCGGGCCGAGTCCCCGGACAGGAAGGGCACCTGGGGTGGAGAGAAGAAGCCGAGCTACCGGAGACACGGATGGCCGCTGGCCCTGAAGGATCGTGAACAGCAAAGCCAGAACGAGATCAATAGGCACGCGCCCATTGCAGAGAGGTAACGCGAAACAGGCGTGCCAATTATCCTCGCCCCACTGCACGCCCGCCACCATCTGACTGCGACCTCGTCTAGCAGGCGAACCGACTGGAGGGGAGAGGATGGCTTCCTCCAACCGCAAAGGGAACCGCACCATAACAGACATGCTGTCCAAAGGGGGTTCAAAGACCGAAAAAAGCCCGGACACATCCGGCTCAGGGTCCCCCCCCAAAGGGACAGACCACGAGGGGGAGAAGCCCCGGCAACCAAGACATTCATGGAGGCCCTCTTCACCTCCCTTAAGGAAGATATCCAATCCCTTAGACAAGAAATGGCGGGGGACGATAAGGAGCTTCGCCGAGACGTCAACGACCTGGGGGAGCGGGTGGCCGCAAATGAACTCTCGGGCCAAGCCAGAAACGAAGAAATCGAGTACCTCCGACAAGAAATCACTCGGCTGCACGAGCAACAGACTGATCTCCAATCCCATACGGAAGACCTCGAAAATCGCTCAAGGCGAAACAACATTCGGGTCCGCAATGTGCCACCCAGAGCGGAGGGGGACGATATCACAGGCTATCTACAAGCCCTATTCAGGACAGTACTCGATGAGGATGAGGAATTTGAGATCCGTATCGATAGAGCGCACCGGGTGGGGCTGACCCGCCGATCCCAGGGTCCCCCCTCCCCCGACATATTGGCTTTTTTGCCCGACTACCCCCTCAAGGAGCGCATACTAAAGTCGGCACGTCTCAAACAGCCCCTTCAATATCAGGGCCATGCTGTGGAACTCTTCCAGGACCTATCGGCAATCACCCTACAAAAGAGGAGATCGTTTAAAATAGCCACCACCTTCCTCCGCAACGAAGGGATCCCTTACTTCTGGGGACACCCCTTTAGGTTAATCTTCAAATGGAACGGAACCCTACACCAATTGCGTTCCTTGAGGGACACCTGCTCCCTACTGGGTATTCCACAAGAGGAGGACCGACCGGGCGACGAAGAAGGGGGAGGTTCGGCGAGAACTCCGCTCTGGTCTTCCCAAGCGACAGGTGACGGATGGCAGAAGGTGAGGCGCGGACGCTCTTCCAGGAAAACCCACAAGCCGAATCTAGAGACAGTGGCACAAGAAAAAGCGGCAGCAATTCAGGAGGTTTCCAAGGACACAGGTGCCGGATCCTGAGAGCTTTCTTGATGGTCGCACTTAGATAAGTATGGCAACAGGGTTGGCGGACGGGGCGGGGGGTCTCGAGCCGTCGAGCCGCCACTGCCAAATAACCCACACAAGTACTCATATACTACAAGTTTGAACTGACGTTACAGTGACCTGGGTCTAAATTCGACAAATGGATTTCATGTTTGGAGCTGTTCTTGCATTGATCTGTTGGGGTGTATTGGGGAAGGGAGGGATTGGTGGTAATGTTACAGTGCGAATCCTCACCGTAATTCATTTGAGAGATATATTATGGTCTGGCTGGGGGTGGCGCTGGAAGGGGGGCTCTGGCATGAATGGGGGCTGTGGTGGCCTCATCACCGTGGGCGGGGGACTTCATCAACACGGGCAGGGAAGGATGGGAGGTGGGCATGCTAAGCTCAGGAGGACAGGGCGGAGGATGGCTTCTATAGAGGGAACATTAGGATTGCCTTAGAATGCCACTCACTATAGGAACCTGGAATGTCAAGGGGCTCAACTCCCCGCAGAAACGCCAAAAGGTCTGGGAATATATTTCAGATCAGCATTTGGATATAGTGGCTCTACAGGAAACTGAAGACCACCGCCTTAAACATAAGTCATATCCCCTTATCTATAAAGCCTCAGCATCCACTAAGCAGAAGGGGGTGGCACTTATCTTCAGCACAGCCGCTCGGTTTCAACCTATGGGCAAAGAGGGGAGATGGCTGATGGTCAAAGGCCGTATGAAGGGTAAGATGTGCACTTTTGCGTCAATTTAAGCCCCCAATACAGGCCAAAAGACTTTCTTACTTTCACTGTTGGGAAAGGTGAATGATTTTGCAGAGGGCCCTTTAATTCTCCTGGGGGATTTTAACCTGGTCTGGCACCCAACACTTAATAGCACGCACACACGCCGATTAGACATAGGTACTTTCTCCGACTCTGTACAGACTTGCATGGGGAACATGGGACTTTTGGACAAATGGCGGGTCTTACACCCACTTACCCGAGATTACTCCTTCTTTTCACATGTGCACCAGTCTTATTCGCGACTGGATTACATTTTTTGAAGTCAGTCCCTACAGGGTAACCTACAGGATGCTAAGATACTCCCCATCTCGGTGTCTGATCATGGGATGTATACGGTGTGTCTTACTTGGCTTGGCAATGCCCCGAAACCTGCCCGGTGGTACTTCCCAGAAGCCTTGTCGAGGGATAAGGAATCGACTGCGCAGCTGAGGGAGACTATCAAAGACTTCTTCTCCTTTAACGACCCAGACGAGACCTCTGACTATAACACCTGGGACACTTTTAAAGCAGTTCTGCGAGGTAAATACATAGCGCTCAATTCAGCCCTGAATAAACAGCGAGCTAAAGAAAGGGAAGACATAGAGGTAGAACTAACGACTGCTGAGAGGGCCCATAAACATGCTCCCACTAGACAGACGCTCCGCACACTCACGGCACTCAGAGGCAAGTTGCGGGCCATCTATAATAACAGGTCAGAGTTCACCCTCCTCAAGCTGCGCAACCTATCCTATACTCAGGGTAATAAGATAGGGAAACACTTGGCCAGACAACTGAAGGACAAACGAGAAAGAGAATATATAGGGGGTATCCAAGACATGTCAGGGACTCTGATTCAATAAAGACGAGGACAAGGTGGATCTATTTGGGTCCTTTTACAAATCCCTGTATGCGACTGATACCCTTGACACAGCCCATCAACAAGCCTTCCTGCAGGACTTGCCGATCCCACAGGTCGCCCCGGAATGGAATGAGGCTCTCACTGCTCCAATCACTCTCGAGGAAGTTCAAGCAGCTATCAAAGCACTGAAACCCCACAAGGCGCCTGGCACTGATGGGTATACCGCGGTCTTTTACAAGACTTTTGCGGCTGACATTAGTCTTCACCTAGTCCGGCTTTTTAACCGGATGGCCACGGACGGCGACACCGCGGACTCCATGGCCGAGGCGGTGATCTCCGTGATCCCCAAACCAGGCAAGGACCCCACTCGTTGCGCCTCCTACAGGCCCATTGCACTCCTAAACATTGATGCAAAGCTGTACTCCTCCATACTAGCCAAAAGAATGTAGGACCTCATGCCACTTCTTATCCATCCCGACCAGTCGGGCTTCATTAAGGGACGTCAAACACATGACGACACCCGACGTATCGTCCACTTAATCGAGAAAGCCAACAAATTTGATATTCCTGTGGTCCTGGTCGGCCTAGATGCTGAAAAGGCATTTGACCGAGTGGACTGGCGTTTCCTGTGGGCCACACTCGCGAAATTTGGCTTCTCCCCTCAGTTTATAACAATGATACGGGCCAACTATAGACACCCAAAATCTAGAGTCTCGGTCAACGGGGTGCAATCTACCTCATTTTACCACTCCAGGGGGACTAGACAGGGTTGCCCCCTCTCCCCTCTACTCTTCGCCCTTAGTATAGAGCCCCTAGCTATAGCGATAAGGGAACACCAGGGGATAGAGGGCCTCCCTTTTACGGGTGAAACCCACAAAATCTCCCTCTTTGCGGATGATGTCCTCCTCTCCTTGTCTAACCCGCTGGGTTCACTCCCTTGTTTACAGGAAGTGCTTAGCTCCTTCGAAAGAGCGGCGGGCTTCAAGGTCAACCTGGATAAGTCCTACATTCTTAATCTTACTCTCTCGCACACGGAGTCCTTACAACTCCGAACGCTAACGCCTCTGGAGTGGGCGTCCTCTTCCATACAATATCTGGGGGTACAGCTGACGCCTAAGGTTGAGCAACTATATGCAGCCAATTTTTCCCCAATCCTCTCCCGCACTCAAAAGGATCTGGCAGGTTGGAAGCCGCTCTTTCTCTCCTGGCTGGGGCGCATCCATGCTATAAAGATGACTCTCCTCCCCAAACTGCTTTACCTATTTCAGGCGCTCCCCATAGAACTGGAAGAGGATTTTTTTAAACGCCTGAAGACAATGATCCTGAAGTTTGTTTGGCAGGGAGGGCGGGCACGCTTTTCCTTTTTCATGCTCCGTCGACCACAGAGGGAGGGGGGTGCTGGACTCCCTGATCTTAGACTCTATTACAAGGCGGCCCAACTGCGCATTCTGGTCGAGTGGTCACAAAAGGAATCAGAGAAGCACTGGCTCCACATGGACCGCAGTGTAGCAGGCAGGATGATCTGGGACTTGATCTGGCGCAATAAAAAGGACAGACCCCCAAATGCATACATCAGCACCCCAACGCGCACTACTCTTAGGGTGTGGGACTCCGTGGCGGAGCAGGAGGGTTGGACGTCCTTCCCGTCACCATTCACACCAATTCACTTCACCTCTTCATTCCCCCCAGCGCTTCGGGAGGGGACGTTTGATGCCTGGAGGGAGGGTGGATGCCTCGCACTAACGCATCTATTTCACAACCATGACCCCCTCACCTTCGAGAATTGCAAACGGGACTATGGGGTAGGGGACCACGAGCGATACCATCACGCACAGCTGCTGCACTGGGCTCTTGACCCCCGTATTAGGACGGGTGCCACCAGACCCATCACCAGGTTCGAATCATTCCTCATTAAAGCTAAATCCATGAAGGGGGCTATCTCTGCGCTGTATAAACTCCTTCTCTCTACGGAAATCGCCCCACGTCCCCGCTTCATGTCCTGGTGGGAGGGGATGGCCCAACGGGACTTCTCGGAAGAAGAGTGGTCCCACCTGTGGACGGATATCTTTAAGTTCAATCAATCCACAGCTTTAAGAGAAGCCCATCTGAAGGTAATGATGGATTGGTACTTATACCCATCTAAGCTAGCAAGAATATTTCCAGGTAAATCTGATAGATGTTGGAGGGGTTGTGGCCTTTTGGGAGACTTCCAACACATCTGGTGGGACTGCCCCTCCATCAGGCCATCTTGGGAGGAGATTCTGGCT
This sequence comes from Lissotriton helveticus, assembly GCF_964261635.1. NCBI lineage: Eukaryota > Metazoa > Chordata > Amphibia > Caudata > Salamandridae > Lissotriton > Lissotriton helveticus. The sequence goes on from NW_027611737.1 coordinate 279,037, forward strand.
CAGATGAAGACCATCCTGGGATACCGCGTCCCGACTTCAATGGCAGAGGCTCTGCTTAGTATTAGAGACCCATTACTAGAACACCAAACCAGGGCTGATAAGAGAATTATGTGGCTCTGTTTAGGAGCTGCCAAACTGGCTGTAGCGGCTGCATGGAAGAAGAGGGAAGCGCCGGCGATGTCACTATGGCATTCCCGCCTATGGCAGCTGCTAAGCTTGGAACGCATGTCTGATATCTCCCGAGAAGACTTTAAGAACTTTGAGTTCCGATGGGGACCTTTGGTTTCCTTCCTCTCGAAGGGCCTGCCGTCAGCGGTCTGCCCTTCCACACTCAGAGCCCTGCATATGTTCCAGCTCTGAGGGTCACCACACGGTTGGCACGCTCCTGTATAGCAATTCCACCACTGGGGAGAGGGGTGGGAAAGGGAGTTCGGGGGGAGAAGGGCGTGTTGGGGATTTTAAATTTTTGTTCCTGGTATAGTATCCACTTTTCGATTCTCGTTGAGCCCTGGAGAGACAATACTAGTTGGGCACACACGCTGACAACTGGTTGGTCTGGAGAGCATAGAGAGAGCACACAGCGCAACGACATTCACTGAGGCATCACTGCTCTCAGCAATTATCCTTAATGGTAGACGTTAGGACTGTGCCTCATCTTCCTAGATGCTGAACTCTACAGATACGTTGCAGATGGGCCTGGGGTACATTGCGATCATGGGAAGCTCCGACCCTCCCATTTGTCTGTGGTGTAAACAGTATGCTTTGAATTTTGAAATGCCCCTGCGTGGGCTTATTGGCGGATTGTGCCTTGAATATTTGTTGTGCAAAAAATCAATAAAAATTTGTTTGAAAAAAAAAACCACAAGATCACAGGTATAAATAAAATATAAAACAAAAAAGAGGAAATGTGGCACAATAATAATCTCGACGCGCGTTTCGGCGAACCAGCGCTTTCTTCAGGAATAGCCACTAATTGCCTAAGAAAAAAGTATATAGTAAAATACCTTTATTAGAATAATGTTACATTCAATGTATCACATAATAACCATAATACTCTCTATTAAAAAGATGCATGTTCTATTAAATCAGTTATAACAACATATCGACAGAACTCATAATTTGACAAACCAAAATTATATTCTCCCAACAATGGACAAGAAAGACTTATAAACAAATCAAGTCTATATATGTGGTGTACTGCAATGCTCATCTAGATCCGTAACCAAATATTACTAACATGGACAAAGGGTCAGGTTGCTACCAATTTTTACTCTGAGCATAGATAATACCCTATCTGGATTATAGGGATAATTAATACAATACTTACTTATGAGACAATTTTGATAATTCAACAAAAAACGATTAAGATTTGCAGGTCACACTCATGATTAAATTATCTGAAATAAAGAAAAAAAATGTTTTTTTCAAAAATAAACCAAAAGAGAAAACAAAAAGATATATTCGGTAACCATAGGAGGATTTCGATTTTTACTTACTAGAAATGTTTCAGATTTATTTTTGTTCTAGTGGCATTACTCTGTTGTGAATTGCTGTCTAATTCGTGATGTCGAATGTGACAGAACAGAAGAGGAAATATTGTTCACGTATTCCTTATATATTAAAAAGAATTAAATATAATTCAGAAATTAGTTTTTAGTAATTTTTGTTCGTGATGAATAATAATTACTTGTTACGGCTAATACTAAAGGATATAATCAGGTTGAAAAACGCCAAAAATAATAAATTTTAATATACTCTAATTGATTAGTGTAGATCAGATATCCACATCATAACTATACTATATTGTTAAACAGTAGAAATGCCACGGATTTAGCAAACGCAAATTTATTGTGGGCATTGAAGACTTGTAAAGTTCAATTAAAAGACTAAACTGTCTATAATTCATATTGGGCGAAAACCTGAAACATTTCAATATTCCAAAACATTCGTCCACAGAATCATGGAAATAAGGCATTAAAAAATACCTTATTATTGAAAATTTACGAAAATCGCATGTTAACCAAAAACTGGATACGTAAAACGGGCAGTGAATAGCGTATTAGACTCGTACCGTAGGAGAGTAATACAGTTGGACATCCAAATAAAGAAAATATATACCTCGCATTGATACAAGTAAACAATAAAGGCTTGTTACATTTGATCCGAGAGACTAAGCTGGTTTAAAATGCAACACTGAAACATGCATAACCAATGGATAATACTCATTACGGAAGTACCTTTAGAATTTCAATGTTGCGACACAGTCGTCTATACGATTATGCAAATAAAATGTAAAGATGTGCCTTGTTATAGATTCTCGCAAACATGGCCTGATAACGGAATCTAAAAAGAAAAAAACTTGTATAATTAGAGATACATAGTAAAGACGCAATACAATTAGACACCCAAATGTAGACAAAGAGCCACGCTTTATTATAGGTGTCATTACCTAGCGGGCCTTGACGACGAGCATAGCCTTCGATTTTTGAATGATAAAACTCGAAGCTGTAGAGAGGCAAAGAGGGAATATTTAGGCAAAATGGTTGACAAACGGTCAAACTATCAATCTAACCCACTAATTAGTTACATATACAAGAATCAGAGGAAGCCAGTTCAAACGAGGCCCACCTGTACCCGGTAAGTCCAGTGACTATGCAAATAACCAAGTTAGTCGTGTTGACGTGTGTGTAAATGTCAGCGTATACAGAACATAGGATATCAGTATGTTTCTGTGTCCAATGGTGCACTGACAAATCAGATATAATTAAGTCATAGAAAGGTTCTAACCTTTCTGCATAATCCAAAATGTATGTCCTGTCAAAATTCAGGAATCCTAAAATGGATTGTAGTCTTCTCAGAGTTGTAAGAGGCTGGAGTAGGGCACATATGTCTGAAGATTTTACCACCAGGCTTTTTTTTTTTCACTTGACAATTCGTACCCTACAAATAGGACACTGACGTGGGCAATTTTTTATTTTTTTGATTCAAGAATTTTTGGGTTTACCCTAGACAAGTGTTCCATTCATTCATTATCCAGCAGATATATTTCATCTACATAAGAAAAGCCTCCTTATTAAAATTTTGAAGTAACTCTGTTTTCCTGGCTGCGAACAACCCAGGGCTATTCTTATACACCTAGGGTAATCAACAAAATTGACAGTGAGAGCCTAGCGCTGAGAATACTGTCAAATATCTGCCTCCAGGGCTATGTTTTGGCAGAAAAATCCATTTGAGATATCTAGAGTTTTTCGACACAATGTTATTCATTGGTGCGGCATTGTGTGCATTTCGTACTGTAACTATGTGTGTACGTGTTTTAATGTTTGTAATCTAAGACTAAATAATATGAATTATCGGGTTTCATTACAGAAGCAAGGGATTATTCATCACAAGTTGATCTAAGATCTCCCTAAGATACAAGATCTCCCTAACTTGTTTCTTTACCTCATGTTTAAATGGGTATTGTCTCTGCGGTTAAGGAATTGATTTTAATGGGATTTCATGATGCAGTGACTCACCATCCCACCCAACATGATTGCAGTCAAATGCAGGAGCCAGATCTAACGCCAACTCCTGTGCTAAGAATTTTTAACTGATTCTGGTACGAGGCCAGAGAAGGCAGGTAAAGTAACTTATTCTCCCATTGGGCAATCAATTGCGAACTCAGGTCGCCAACCCTTTTCAGCCAAATGATTGTCATAACCATAGGTCAGGTTCTCCCAAACCAGACCCTTTATTTTCCTAGGTATGACCTCCTCCATCTGGACCGTTATTTCATATAAACGATATGGACATGTATTCTTGTATCAGGTGTTTCCACCATGATATGCTCACTCAGTGCTACTACCCCCAGAAAGTCCATCAGGTTCTGGCGAGCTATGGTGACTACTGAAACACTGCCCATTCCCTGTTATGAAGCAGAGTCCTCAGTAGCCTGGGAATTTGTCATTTTAATCTTGACCACCTTCTTCTTTTTAAATTGAGGTTTGACGTCTTTTGCTTGTCTTTCTGTTTAATGATGTAGCCCAAAGTGCAATGTGTCTTCCTTTTCAGCTTGACTCGCTCTTCCAATCTGTACTCTGACTGTCCGGCTTTCTCCTAATGCTTTTCGGATGTCTCCTGAAAGAAACGAGATGAACTTGTATCAGTATCCTGATAGCTATCAAACGTTCTAATATTGTCACGGTTTCTCAAATTGCAAATAGTTTTTTCGTTCGGTGTGGTCCTGTGACTGTGTTTTGTTTTATTTTTTTATTATCCCATTACTACTTTGAAGAATCAGGTGCTTGCTTAGAGTTATCTTTTGCAGAACTACTCTTAGCTATTGGTTTCCCATGTTTGGCTCCCAGATTATCTTTGCTTAGAGAGGCATATTTATTTTAGATAATCTCCGGCAATTCGTGCTCCCGCTGTGCAGGAGTAAATTTCCTCAGGCGTTGGCGTAGAGCCACCACTGCTGCCTGCCCTTTTATGTTACTCAAAATAATTGCTGATACCTGGGCAAAATTGTCCATGAGTTTCAGCCCTAGATCTAAGGAAGGCTCTGCCTGATACTCATTCTGAATCTGTTTCAGTACATCTGGTATAACTGCTATTGAATGGGTACTATGTGTTCTGGTTTATACGGCAGAGTAAATTGTACCCCAAGTGGCACAATCTTCTAACTGGGGAGCCATCCCCATTGGCAAGCAAATTGTCAATATTCTGTGTTTTTCCTGCGAGCCTGTGTGGGGAAAAACTGCTTCAAGCTGTGCTGTTTTTTGTGCTATCTAGAATGGGATTTTCTCCTGGGGTGGGAACTTTTCCCATAATGGCATTTAGTGTTTGTGGGCTAATACCCGTGGTAGCCATGTGTGGATGTGTAGCCAGAGCAGCCCGCGGGTTGGACTGTCAATGTTCTCATTATGTATTGTGTTCAATTTCTGTATATTTTTACTAAATCTCTGTAAAGTTTGCACATTCCTGCTAATGGTAAAGCATCAATGTCTGGATGGGGTGTGTATGAAGCTATGACCAGCCAGGTCGCTCCTTCTCTGCTGAGCGGACCAAGTCTCGAATGTTTTGTGGTATGGGGTTGGGTGCCTTTAAACCAATTAATGTGCTCTTGGTAAGTTAATAGGACTTCTAAGTCCCCATATGGGAACTACTCATCAGGTGGTTCATCTTCAATGTATTCATGAAACAACCATTTGCGTGCATCTGCAGGTGGGAATTTAACCCAAGAACAGAATACCTCTGTTCGGTAAGCTTTGTGTGCCTCAACCAGTAAGATAACATCTCCATTTGTCGCCGGGAGGCCATAAGTAACTGCCTGTCTGCAATTTTCTGAAATATATAGTCCAACTATCTGTTCTTCAATGTTTTCATCCTGTTCAGTCATTGTCACAGCATTAGTATTTAACTGATATTTTATAGAGATTGTTGTTTCACAATGCGGGAACTTTAAATCCTCTAAGCTTGATTGAACCTACAGTCAATACATAGGGTATACCTACTCAGCTGAGACGGATATGTTTCCCTTTCCACTACGGGCGAATCCGGTTAAAATGTGAATAGGGATCTCTGAGAAAGCGCGACAGAACTAATCAGATTTGACCATTAAATAAGAGCCTAACTGATGTAGGTGGTGCCATTTTGTGTAGTTCCTACCAATCTGTAGGACCCGCGTATTGTTTGGACAACATGAACTAAGAGTAAGTTGTCAAGACTGATTCCGGACACCCCCACAGGACTTGTTTGACTATAGACCAGCTAGCTCACAGTGCCACGCAAGCCTCCCTAACCTTACCAAAGAGCGAATGGTTTCTGGTAACCACTGAACATGACAACCCTGACTCCTCAGGGATCATGGAAAGAGTACAATACCTTAAACTCAGTCACTGTTGCTTACTTGTTCTCCGAGAAACATACAGAAAATACACAGTTTGACATTTTCAATAATATTTATTGAACCAACGTTATTCTTGCATAAAATATGTGTGCTGCAATGATTATGAGACAGAAGTAGATAAACGTGATTACAAGAACCAAAGGAGAAAATAGTAGATATAGTTCTACCATGGTGCTAAACAATTGTATATATGCACGAATATAAAAAAGGCAGTAAACTAGCATACTCCTACTATGTGAACACTACTCTAAATGTACCTAAAGTGTGTGTAGGTCTAGAGCCAAGACTCCCCCAAGGGATTATCCAACCCATTACCTGAGGGGATAAGGTGAAGGACCCCATGGGGGCGTGGCTTGTCGCCAAACATGCGGTAGTACTGTAGCAGAGCTCCCAGCCGGGACTTGAGTCATCGTTGACCCTGGGAGTCTCCCTGCTGCAGAAGCTGTCTGCCAGCTTGCGGAATCCACTTGGGTCTCCTACCTGTAACGACGGGGCTGCAAATCCCCGGGACGGGTGAGATCTCCATTTTGGACGTTGCCAGCTGCCATCACTGCCTGCCCTGAAGGCAACCGAGGACATGCGCCCGGACTCACATTGCAACAGCGGGGGATACGGATCGGCATTGGACGACTGGGGGCCCCGGAGGCAGAGGGCCCCAGCTTCCATATGAGGGCCTTCTGATTTGCGGAGTGCCGACTGCCCTGCTTGCGAGTCTTTCTGGAGAGGTTGGTGCGGCGTGGGATGCCTTGCTGTGCGGCCTCCGCGTCTGCCTTCTGCGAGGGTGCTGTGCCCTGGGCCCCAACTGCTGGCCGGCCGGGTGTGTGGCAGCCGCGCTGCTTGTTGGCTGCGTCACTGGGAGTGGCTGCCCTGGGGCTGCTGTTGGTGCTCCCAAGGCTGCGTGGCTGGAGCCACTCTACAACGTGCTGAAAAACCCCTTTGACCCTGGACGAGGGGAGGGGCCCGCCAGCTGGACTGGGGCTATAGGTGGGGTGAGCAGGCTCTGTGGTCTGATGGTGGACTAAATGCACGCACAGCCGGACGGCCGTAATTGAGGACACGTGTTGTGCTGAATGTGACCCGGACCCCACGCTTGTCCCCCTGCATGGACGCGGACCCACAAACTGGGACTGGTCACAGAGAGTACTGCTAGCGCTCTCCCTGAGGTCTGGTTTTGCTCTTGGCTGGAGTACATCTCCTCCCCTGTTTGCGGCCTACAGACTGCTTCCACGCGGGCTGCCCACTTGCCCGGTTGTACATAGACTTCTTGTTGTGCTGGGTGCACGACTGCTGCCGACGCCTGTGTGTCCTCTCACTTCCTCTTCTCGCCATTGTGCTCTTTGCCAAGGGGTGCCAGCGGGGGAAGCAACTGGAGGGGCCCGGCACTGAGGATCCACTTCAGGGGACTGCAGACTAGGCCTCCCAGGCTTCCTCGATCAGCTGCTTATTTTTAGGTGAATACAAATCACCTGCCGTTCCCCCTCCTTCCATCTATCTTTTTCTCCCCCTTTCTTTGTCTCTCTCGCTCTCTTTATCTCTCCCCCTCTCTATCTCCCACACATTCCTGTTATTTTCAGCTTCATGAATGTCACTGCCACTTCTGGCATTCATACGACAAATCCTTCCGAACAATTGGGGACAAGGGACAATCAGTGTGAAAGACGAGTTGCTGGGAGTGCAACTGATTGTCCTAGTCCATATATGCCTCTGATGTGGGATTTCACTATTTCACCACATTCTTCAAACAGAGTCTGCTGCTTACAGTGGCTCAATCCTGGTAAAAAGAAGAGTTTGACAAGGCACAAAATGAATAGGGGGAGTCAAGTTGGAGAGGAGCCACAGGTCACACTTCGTTATAAGGTCCGAGGCACAAGCTGATCCATTAACCAAACACAGTCTGCAAAAGATGCAGCAAATGTTACTTAAAAACAAGGTATATACTTTTTCATATCTAAAAATAGGTTATTTCTTGAATACCTGTGCTTCGCTTTAGTTCATTACATATGCTGCAGTGGCATTTGTTAATAGTAATACATACATTTTACCAATGAAGCTTCCATCTCCAGAGCCGTGACAACATATCCACTCTGGGTGTGTTGGGTTTGTAGGTTTTATCAAAAATCCGACAAGTTAGCTGAAAGTACTGTTGTTAGTCCCAGTATTGTTCAGTGTTGCTTTTAGTGGTAGTGTGATCAGGTACGACAGAGTGTTTTTCTTTGTATTTCTTCTTCACCAAATAAAAATCAAGAATGTTTCTTTTCTTTTAATCCACATTGTGCTAGTCTCCCACTGTGTATCCTGGTGCATCATGTCGATTTGCTATGTGTACAGAAGTGAACAATCACTGGAAACAAACACTTCTATAATTCTGCAAATACTGTTATCTGGTTTTCTTCTTTACTGCTAGTCCGGTCTTCTATCATCTGGTATTTCAATGTCCCACATAATTAGAATTTTATCTTTTTCCGTAATTCATTCCTCTCACAATAACTGCACTGTTCTGCTCTTGTCTATGTCCTCACAGGGGTTAATATCATTTTTGATGTTCTTAAGATCTCTCCGGAGTCTCTGCATCTCTAGGATTATTTCGATGTGAGTTGAATGAAGGAGTGTATTGACTGAGGGCTGTGTGGGATCGAAAATCGACAAAAGTCCTTCATACACTTAGTGCCCCTATATATTTTCCCCATGTGTGTTCGCTGATGACTTTGTAGCTTTGATAATTGACTAAAGCTCTTCCCACATTCACTGCACTTGAATGGCTTTTTTTCCCCGTGTGTGTTTGTTGATGTCTTCGTAGGTTTGACAACAGACTAAAGCTCTTCCAACATTCACAGCAATCTCAAATGGTTTTTCCCCTGTGTGTATTCGCTGATGTATTTGGAGGTTTGATAACTGACTAAATCACTTTGCACATTTACTGCCCTTGAATGTTTTTTCCCTTGTGTGTGTTTGAGTATGCGTTTGAAGGCGAATTAACTGACTAAAGCACTTTGCACATTCACTGCACTTGATGGTTTTTCCCCTGTATGTATTCGCTGATGTGTTTGCAGGTTTGATAAGTGACTAAAGCTCTTTGGACATTCACTGCACTGGTATGGTTTTTCCCCTGTGTGTATTCGCTGATGTCTTTGTAGGTTTTCTAATCGACTACAGCTCTTCCCACATTCACTGCACTGGTATGGTTTTTCCTCAGTGTGTGTTCGCTGATGTCTTTGTAAGTGATATAATCGACTAAAGCTATTCACACATTCACTGCACTTGAATGGTTTTTCTCCTGTGTGAGTTCGCTGATGACTTTGTAGGTCTGATAACCTACTAAAGCTCTTCACACATTCACTGCACTTGAATGGTTTTTCCCCTGTGTGTATCCGCTGATGTGTTTGGAGGCTTGATAACCCACTAAAGCTCTTCACACATTCACTGCACTTGAATGGTTTTTCCCCTGTGTGTATTCGCTGATGTGTTTGAAGATTTGCTAAGTGACTAAAGCACTTTGCACGTTCACTGCACTTGAATGTTTTTTCGCCTGTGTGTATTTGCTGATGTATTTGGAGGTTTGATAACCTACTAAAGCTCCTCACACATTCACTGCACTTGAATGGTTTTTCCCCTGTGTGTATTCGCTGATGAGTTTGAAGATTTGATAAGTGACTAAAGCACTTTGCACATTCACTGCACTTGAATGTTTTTTCCCCTGTGTGTATTTGCTGGTGTCTTCGTAGGTTTGATAACCTATTAAAGCTCTTCACACATTCACTGCACTTGAATGGTTTTTCCCCTGTGTGTATTCGCTGATGAGTTTGAAGATTTGATAAGTGACTAAAGCACTTTGCACATTCACTGCACTTAAATGTTTTTTCCCCTGTGTGTATTTGCTGGTGTCTTCGTAGGTTTGATAACCTATTAAAGCTCTTCCTACATTCACTGCACTTGAATGGTTTTTGTCCTGTGTACGGGTGCTTATTAACCTTGAGTAGTGATGACAAACTAAAGCTCGTGCTGCATGTGTATGATTCTTCTTTCTTGGTTAGTGTCTGCGGGTCGGGTACATATTTGTCTACATCCCATGACTGTATTTCCTGATGGGCCAACATGGCCCATCACTGTGCGCAGTATTTTGCACGTTTGATTTCTTTTTTAACAATACATTGCAATTGCCACCAAATATTTGCCACACTATAAGGTGTCTTTGTAGGTGATTGTGCCTTTAGATTGGATTATGGCTATGCACGCAAATTGGGGCAGTCTATTGTATTGTAGATAGAAGAAGTCCTCTTTACCCGTCAGTTGTCCGGCTCCGCTCTGTTGTGCTCTTCTCTGGTTACTGTGGTCTGGCCAGAAAGAGTTTACAATTCACCTAGAGCACTGAATGATGGCTTGTCATCATTTTAGAAAACAGCACTGCGGTAATCACACCATACAAATCCCATGATCAAAGTTGGTATTGGACACATGTTTATACAGGAGGCGGTTTGTTATTGTTGTTGCCTTAATTTTCCTAAGGTCATTTCTTCGTCTTGTGGCGTGGAGGTGCACAGCTCAGCCTCTTGCAATCACTGAACTGCCCTTGAGGCTTCATCCGGGATCTGTCAGTTTGTGTGGAGGTTCCTCTGTCACCGACTGCGCTGATGTTTTCCTGAACACTGTAGCTCATTATTTCTGCTAATATTGAAGATTTACAGCATTCGCTTCATTATTGATGGTCATTTCACACATTCAAGGCTTGTTTTCTGTTGGATGTAAAGATATTTAACATTAATAAATTGAAACATAATGGAATGAGAATTCACAATGTTTAATTGGTTTTAAAAGACATTTCGGGGGAGATTCACCAAATTTCCACGCAATGCAGCTTGAGGCTGCACTGCGTTGCGCGACAGGGAGGGAGCAGGAGAGCACCATATTTTCAAAGATATGGCTCTATCCTTCCCTTCCCCTTGCGCTGGCACTGATTACAGCAGCCCTGCGCCATGCACACACCTTAGCACCAGAGCGCTAGGGTGTGTGTGTGTGAATTCAGCATAGGTTTTGTACAGGAAGGACACCCATCCTGTACTAACTACTATGCCTAGGCACGAGGGAAAGCTTTTCCCACTTTGTATGCATGTTGCACATTGCAGCAAGCATGCAAAGTCAGAAAAGGAAGGAGAAATGAAAGCTTTTCTCTTTCCTTGCACCTAGTTTAAAAGGGTGCAGTTTTCTCACGCTAAACCCAATCTACTGTATTTGGTAAATTGGGTTTAGCGTGAGAAGCCTTGGGTTGTTGCACGGGAACACCCATGTACCACCCTTGCCAGGCCCTCATGGCACAAAGTAATGCGACGCAGTGCTATGCAATACTTCACATTACTTTTACATTATTTGCTTGAAAGTAAATTAGGAAAAACTGATTTTGCACTGTTTTGTGCCACTTTTGTGACGCAAATATAGCGCACAATCTTAGTATATCTCCCCCTTCTTCTTTACAGCCTTTGAAACTTAGCAAGGAATTTTTCATCATACACAGATATTTAACTAAAAGTTCTGTTGATCAGGTGATATCTTATTAATGTCTGAAAAGGAGGTGATTTACAAGTGTTCACAGAGTAACTTAGCAAAGTAAGGGCGCTCACGGAACACTCAAGTGCTTAGAGGTTTTGCTTAAGATAGACGCATATGGTCAAGATTTAATTTAAACAACAATAGATTCGAGAAAAAGCGATAGATCAGGTTGGGCTGCAACATTTCCAGTAACTCTTTACGAAGTATACAACAAAAGTAACTCCAGTCACACACTTCTTCTCGTTCCTTTCCTATTCACTTAAGATCATCTCAAATACCAACTCCTGTCTTTACCCGCTGTTCATAAGTCACCTTTGACACTTTCAACAGCTGCCTTGGTTCAAGCATTTCTGGTTTCTTTGTACCTGGAAGACGAACATTATTGTGAGTTGAGGGGGGCTTCCTATCGCCATAACAACTGTCCATCTCCCTGAAACTAGTGCAGCTTACAGCACCCGGTTCTGGCCCGAAAAACAACTTTAAAAAACAAGCCTTTAGCTCTTCCTAAAGTACAAAAAGTTCTGTAAGTTGCAGCTCCTTCCGGGGCTTTTGCGTAAAACAGAACGAGGGGTTCCCTGGAAGGCCCGTCCTATACATTATAAGCGCAGATAAGGCAAACAAACGTTGATTCATATAATTTAATATTCAACAATATCAGTCATTTTGTACTTATAGAGAATCCATCACAACCAATAATTTACCTGACATATCCCCGCAGCAGATGTGTGCATATTACTCTTTTTTCCCCCTTTTTCCACCATTACATGTCATCTGGCATAATGTTGTCCGTTTGGTGCCCTGGATGCCACTTTGTGAGTGGATGGGCATTTGGAAGATCGGGAGGAGGTGTCAGTTATCCACAGGTGATGCAGCATTTCTATCTTTCCATAATTCTAATATTCAAGTTTACTAATTTCCTGTCCTTCGCACCCCTACTGCCCGGTGGCTGCCCACTAACTCTGTGGGGTTCATCAGAAGTCAGATAATGGCCTGATAGTCACAAGGCCATGAATCTCACTTCTTCTACAACACTTATTGCAGACATAGGGCCTAGTTAGGAGTTTGTCCAACAGATTATTGCCTCAAAACTAGGGGTGGTGGAAGAATTCCACTCTGCCGGGGGAGCTTGCGATGTTTTAGCCACAGGTGCGGAGTTCCAAAAACCTCCACAAAGTGATGCAGAACTGTGTTTTATGTCTCAAGCGGTTCACCAACGGTAAGGTGGCGAGCGCTTGTGAGAAAATATAATGCGCTAGACGTCCTCCTGGCGAGATTGCTCATTGCGGTAGGTCGCGACCACTTGAGTGTAAAATCTGCTATTCTCGTTGATGAAGCGGCCACTCAATTAGAATGTTAATTCGAGCTGCAGAAAGCAGCAGCGCCCTGTGGCATGACGCGTAGTGCCGTTCATGCTGATTTTACAATGCGGGACAAACTCCTGGCACTAAAGATCAGTGAGAGCAGTGCAATTTAACAAACTCTGCCACTTGCGGAAGTCCGCAGAGTGTGGAGTTTCGTGGAGTTCTGCAAGAGTAAAACTCTGTGAACTACTCCAAGGCATTATAAAAACGTGACATATATCCTGTCTGCTTTATTATGATTGCCACAGGATGTAATGCATTTTTAATGGGGCGGGCAGGATACCTGTCACATTTGTGATGGAATAAACCATCCGCTGAAATCTAAATCAGGCCTTTGATGTACATTGCGCCCAGTGTGGCTAGCTGGGCTCGAAGGATCTTGTGGTTTGTGGGTCTCTCACTACTTTGAGGTCACCGCCAGGAAGAACTTCTGTCAGCAGCGCCTTGTGCAGATCTTCCTTTCCAGGCAGCCCTTCTGTCAGCTGCCCCTTGTGCAGATTTCCTTTCTAGGCAGAACTTCTGTCAGCCGCGTCTTGTGCAGATCTTCCTTCCAGGCAGGGGCTTCTGTCAGCTGCGCCTTGTGCATATCTTTCTCCCAGGCCAGACTTCTGTCAGCTGTGCCTTGTGCAGATCTTCCTCCCTGGCTAGACTTCTGTCAGCTGCGCCTTGTGCGGATCTTCCTTCCAGGGTGGACTTCAATCAGCTGTGCCTTGTGCAGATCTTCCTCCCAGGCCGCACTTCTGTCAGCTGCGCCTTGTGCGGATCTTCCTTCCAGGCAGGGGCTTCTCTCAGCGGCACCTTGTGCAAATCTTCCTTCCAGGCAGGGGGTTCTGTCAGCTGCGCCTTGTGCAGATCTTCCTTCCAGGCAGGACTTCTGTCAGCCGCGCCTTGTGCAGATCTTCCTTCCAGGCAGGACTTCTGTCAGCCGCGCCTTGTGCAGATCTTCCTCCGAGGACGCACTTCTGTCAGCTGCGCCTTGTGCGGATCTTCCTTCCAGGCAGGGGGTTCTGTCAGCTGCGCCTTGTGCGAATCTTCCTTCCAGGCAGGACTTCCGTCAGCTGCACCTTGTACAGATCTTCCTTCCAAGCAGGACTTCTGTCAGCTGTGCCTTGTGCGGATCTTCTTTTGATGTAGGGGCTTCTGTCAGCTGCGTCCTGTGCAGATCTTCCTTCCAGGCAGGGCTTCTGTCAGCTGCTCCTTGTGCAGATCTTCCTTCCAGGCAGGGGCTTCTGTCAGCTGCACCTTGTGCGAATCTTCCTTCCAGGCAGGACATCTGTCAGCTGCACCTTGTGCAGATCTTCCTTCCAGGCAGGACTTCTGTCCGCTGTGCCTTGTGCAGATCTTACTTCCAGGCAGGACGTCTGTCAGCTGTGCCTTGTGCAGATCTTCCTTCCAGGCAGGGGCTTGTGTCAGCTGCACCTTGTGCAGATCTTCCTTCCAGGCAGGGTCTTCTGTCAGCTGCACCTTGTGCATATCTTCCTCTCAGGCAGGACTTCTGTCAGCTGTGCCTTATGCAGATCTTCCTTCCTGGCAGGGGCTTCTGTCAGCTGAGTCTCGTGCAGATCTTTCTCCCAGGCAGGGTCTTCTGTCAGCTGTGCCTTATGCGGATCTTCCTTCCAGGCTGGTCATCTATCAGCTGTGCCTTGTGCAGATCTTTCTCCCACGCAAGGTCTTCTATTAGCTGTGCCTTGTGTAGATCTGCTTTCCAGGCAAGGGCTTCTTTCCTCAATGATCAGTTCAAAGGTCAGGAGAGGTAGAACTGGTCTAGGTCATCTTCTTTATTGCAGTTCTACTGGTCATGCCACAGAGCTCGAGCTCTGAGATGAAGGAGAGTCTGGATTTGTAGAGTCTGTAGAGCATTGAGACAGTTCTACCGCATTCAGCACACACGACAAGTCTCCAGAAGTCAACACTACAAGTGCTGTTCCAAGGTTTAATTCAACCACTGAATCTGAACATCCCGTGCAGGACGCTTTTCAAAACTAGAGGTACCTGGGCTTTCTCTCAGTGGCGGCAGGTGACATTTGAAAGTGGTGAGGCATAAAACAATTGTTGTACTTCACTGTGGCGACCGAGCGAGACTGAACCACCTACGTAGGGTGCAAATGGTGCATTTTCAAGCAAATTTGAGAGTGTAATCCCACTATTCGGACTCCTGCCTCATATTCGTCATTCTTACTGATGCCCTGCACCAAAACACGGACAGACCACACCCACCCTACATTAGGATAAGGTCTTCTGCTACTACCACACGCTACACAGAGACAGATCCCACATACTACATCACAACAAGTGATACCCGTAGAGTCCATTTTCATGGCTTCCTGCGTGCATAGACAAGCATGGGGGCAAATTCAAAGACAGAGCCATATCAAACAAAAGAAAATATTTTAAAAACATGATTTTAAAAAAACAAGGCCTGACAGTTTCCATTCACTCACCTTTTAGATGAGCCTCGGTGTGAGGAAACAAAATCGTAGCCAATGAATGAATAGTTTTTCTGATGAATTGGTGTTATTCCCGACGTCATTGCGAGGCAGTTACAAACACACGTTTTATATTTCACAGACCAAAGTTGAATACATCAACCACTCGAAAGAAGTTAATAATTAATGAACTAAGAACTGCTTAAACAATTGCAGACAATGGTTGTTTCTGGTTTGGTAACGCCTGTTACAATGCAGCCCCGATTTTAAAAAAATGAACTCGTCAAATTGTGTACAACACAATAGCAGATCAAAATGATGTTTAATAAAACAAACACTTATGATTCTTATGTACGTACGCAGCCTGTGGTGTGATTCTTTTAAGCACGCAGCCAGCTCCAATACATGTCTGTTGAAAGAAGGGCGAATGCCAAGAGTAATGAGGTAGCTAGGTTAAAAAAAAAGGGCCAGATGTAGGTAGCCTAATGGTCGGTAATGGCCGAAATTACAGAATTTCGTCCGTTACCGACCGGTATTAGGCTTTTCAGATGTAGGGGCCTAATTTAAGGATTCGATAATTTACCGAATCGGTAATTTAAGGAATCGGTGAATTACCGAATTCTTAAATACCGATTTGGTAAATTAACGAAACCTTCATGTAGGGAGCGCTCAAATGAGTGCTTTTCCCATTTTAGGATTTGTTATTTACCACCAACTACAAGTTGGTGGTAAATATCAAAAACCCAAAAGAAGCAATTTTTTGCAAATTATTACAGTGCCATGTGGCAGACATAAATGCCCTTAGGGCATGTATGTGTGCCACATATGCACCCATACACTATTCAGGGGTGCAACAGGATGTCAAAGTGACACCCTGCCACCCTTCAATGTGTTCCCCCTTTTACCGAATCAGTATTGTATTTACCGAATCTTACCGATCCGGTAATACTTACCAAATGAATACCAACATCCCATTTACCGATTCTAAAATTCCGAATCGGTAAAATTCGGTATTTTAGAATCGGTAAATCTGGATTACCACATCTGGCCCTAAGTCTTGAACTGACCCACCCACTGGCACTTTGCACGAGATGGGGAGTGAAAACACTCGTATTCATGACTAACCTTCACGATTCCCACTGCTTTCGTACATTTCCTGCTGCGACTACACCTGGAAACAGCCAAGATAAAAGTGGCCTGACCCCATGGTTATGTGTTCCTCTTCGGGAAGCCCCGCAGAGGACTTCTGGTGCCTCTGCAGCCTCTGTGAATGAGAGTTTAGCCACACAGCTTGTTAGCAGGAAAAGAATAATAAAGTTCACTATCGTAAAGATTAAGAACTGAGCCACACATAACAGGCAGTGAGAGTGTGAGATGCCTCCTGCTTGTCTGGCATCTGGTCGACGACACTGCAGGGAAGACAATCCGTGGTCCACAGATACGGCCCTGGCAGGGTGGACTGGAGGACGAGTCATTTAGATCGTATTCCCAAGCAGGGGAGGCTATTAAGATATTATCAACATAAACATGGCAGCATCTTTGAAACGGCAGATAATATATTGTGTCAGGAGAGATGCCGATTTCCAAGCAGGAACACAAGCAGATCGGCGGGAAGCAGAAAACAGGCAGAGAGTTCTTGCAGGCCAGGCCAGGCACTTCAGCACTCATCCCTCCTATGACTCCTAAAAAGCCTGTCATCAGAATGGAACAGCGTTTGCAGGACACAACAGATCAGTAAATATGCACATGCTATGTATATTGTATTCAAGTTTGATTTGTTTTGCTCGGTTTTACAGTGCAGAGACTGCGGGATTTAGGATG
This sequence comes from Lissotriton helveticus, assembly GCF_964261635.1. Lineage (NCBI taxonomy): Eukaryota > Metazoa > Chordata > Amphibia > Caudata > Salamandridae > Lissotriton > Lissotriton helveticus. The sequence continues at coordinate 296,076 of NW_027611737.1, forward strand.
CTAACGGTTATCCACAGTTGAGAGCTTAGTAAAGAACGTTGTTGATGCAGATAACTGCACTAGACATTGATACAACCGTATCGTCTACCCTGGGTGGGCGGCTTTATGTGCACCGGGTTTGAGTCTCACAGACTATCTTTATTAACCAATACTCCACTTGGGAAAACGCCATCTTCTTTTTATCCCAGTGTCTTTTTCAGCTCAACTGTTACGTGGCTATACGGTTATGAAAGTTCCTGAATAGTTAGCCAAGACACAAGCCCAGGGACGTAACACAGGCCCCCACATCCCCCGCAGCCCCCTCAGTACTGTACTCACGCCGGAGAGCTCCAGATTAAACCTGGAGGGGGGCCCCTCGGTGAACCTTGCCCCTTCAACTTTCGTTACGCCACTGCACAAGCCTTCTCTACAAAATGCGTTGGAGGATAAGGTACGCTGGAAAACCGTGATAGCATCTTGCTTGTTAACAGAGAACGCTTTTGGTTTTGTCGGCCTGAGAAACGATGGTGACACTATGCGTAAGAACCTTGACATATTAATACGCAAATTTATGCAAACAGTGCTACCATGCACTGTCAATCAAAGAGGACCCCTGCTGTTGATCTATAGCCTAATTGTTTTCAATGATAGGGTTCCATAATTTTAGGAAGATGAAGCATTTATGGTGGGAACATTTAATGGAATCCCATGCGGTCATGTAAACAGTCGCGGCCGGCAAAGCGGGTGAGTTCACGCCGGGGGGTAATCTATCAGTATCTTATCTATATAAAATAAAAAAACGTACCTGCTTCCTCCGGGACCGCATCACGCGCCTCCGCCTCAGCTCCTGCTTGCTCCGGAGTCCTGGCGCCCTTTTAGGCAGCCTCCTTCTTCCTTCTCCCCTAATCCAATCACAACGCTTTGTGATTGGTTAGGCGCAGCGGAGAGCGCCCCGGCAGGGCCATTTTCTCTATGTAGGCTGCATGCAACCTAAAAAAAAGGTCAACACTAGCTACAGTATGATTGCAGATACTAAAAATTTAACATCTGATAGCACAGTAAGCATTTACACGTTCTACCTTTTTGCAAATAAAGCGCAACTGATCTTATACTCTCTCCAGCCCATCCTATAATTTGTGTAGCGTATTTTATATTTTGTTTAATTCTTTCTTTAAACTATTGGCTTTCCTATTCAAAGTGCTGTCTCTCACAGGCAGGGCTGTCATAGCACTGTAAATATACAAGTCACTATTCCCTAGTGCACCAACCAGGATTCAAATTAGCGACCCTTCAGTTTGAGATGAAGGCATCAGAAATTGTAACACTACGCAACTGACCACTTCATACAGAATAGTTTAACTTGCATTTTCTTTTCATTTTAGATGTGTACATTATATTACAATTCCTCCCACTCCTCCCTGATTGGTAGGACCCTCATACAGCTCAAAGTTCTGCTGCATTTTTTTGTAATTTTATAAATGAAGGTTAACATAAATAAATGAAATATCAGAGGCTAATTATATTAGGGGAAGACAACAATATAGACTGGCTAAGCCCTGCTTGGTCACCCTTTCCCCCACCTCGGCCAAAGCCAGTGCACCCTTGCCTTGAGAGACGGAACTGCAAGTGACTCTGGTATCCTGATTTCATTTTGGCCTCAGCAGGCAGAAGATACTTTGATTGCACTGCATGAATAGGCCCAAAATTGACCCGAAGACCCAGAGCCTGGCTCTGGGGACATTGACGGACACTACAACCACTCTGTTGGTGGGGCAAAGACTACGGTCTGTGTCCCTGGCTATGTACAGTGAGTAGTGGTAGCAGTGTACCATGTTCTTAGAGGTCACCAGCTGAACTGGTCACTTTACTTGTCAGAGGGCGGCTGCGATGCATACAGGGCATTGGGTAAAGTTCCATTCACGTGTCATGACCAGACCTCGCATTGGCATCCCCGTTTGAATTTCGAGACGTGTATTTATAATATAAGGTAGCAGGGCTCTATAGTGTTTCAAATGGGTAAGTATATTGTTACCAGTTACATCCATGTTCGATTGACCATCATCTAACATGGCACAAGATGGGCAATATTGTCAGCAATCCAGACGAGAAGGGTGTAACTATGGACACAAGGGTGGAGGGATGGAGTCAGGACCGCCTTTTAGAAGGTTCACACTTTCTGTGCTCATGTTGTAAGTATTCCCACATGGAGGCATCATCATCACTACCTGCTGTGAGCAGCAATCACCCTGCACAAAGTCCTTGTTTGTGCAGCAGAAGAAAATGGATGATGAAATGCAACCAGGGAAACCAGTAAACCCAGACAGGGAATAAGCATTCAGGGTCTGAAAATACTACAGAAAAGTGGGTCGCAATCATATGGGCTTTGTTGTAACTCAAGTTGCTTTACTGCCCGACACGAAGAGCTGCTGTTTCAAGATAAGTATCACTGATAGTGACTCCCCCGTAGGCGAGGGCACATTGCCTGGTTTCTGCAAGTCTTCCGGGATGAAACTATTGCCTGAGCAGTGGCCCTGTGAGCTGCCTGTCTGATGAGAGGGAGGAGGAGAGAGCCTTGTCTGGAAGAAGTCTCCCTGCCCTTTGAGGAGGACCAGCAGCAGAGCACGTTGTGAGGGACGGCCCCGAAGGAACAGAGGAAATGTGGCAGAGTGCCGAGAAGTCCTGTGAAGTGCCCGGGGTCCCCCAGTCTCCCTGACGGAGCAAGTCTGTGTAGAGGTTGTGTCTCACTTGCCAGTGTCAACTGCTAAATAAAAAAAGCTGATTCGGAGACCGCAGAGGGGAAGATGCAGACAACCACTGCTGACTCTACCGTTGTTGCACTTCTGCGATAACACCAGCACCTCAGACCCAAGAAGGAGATCCTTCCCCCGCGACTACTCGACCTTCCGCCATGACTTCTGGGCAGACATCTCAATGTGTCTTCATGGAGACACTGTCACACCAGTGAGCTGCCCATGGAGAGGAAATGAAAGGGACAGCGATGGTCTGTCCCTTTGCCCCAGAGCTGGCCGTGTTATTCATGGCCAAATTTCAGGAGAAATTTACCTATGATAGCAATCCATTTGTGCATCATAGCCACAAATGGTTTCGGTTTATTGATCACATTTTTTGCATTTGGGATGGACAAGATGATATTTTAAATGTGTTTATTGAATGGTTGAATGCCAGATTAGTAGATATACAATTCTGTGTGTCCAGTAGCCAGTCATCTATCAAATCTTTAGATGTAGCAGTCTTTGGCCACAATGGCCGATTATGAACTACATTGTTTACCAAATCAAGGGTTAGGAACAATGCCCTGCATTACACTATTCATCATCTACGCAGTTTACGTGACAAGTTGCCTTAGGGCCAATTTCTCCGAATAAGAGGGAATTGCTCAGGTAAAAGTGATTATTTCATGAATGCAGAAATTCTTGTGCACAAATTAAAGGAACGCGCATACCCAAACAAGTTGCTGAAAATACGATGAAACGTGCTTGGTGGAGTCCAAGAGAGACCCTTCTGGAAAATAGACCAGCAAATGACAAGTTAGAACGCATGGTATGCATCTCCACATTTTGTTCAAAGACTACCTGTAGGAAAGGGGGTTTCTGTTATAGTAACCCCCCCACTTTTTTCCAGACCACTGATGCAATTTGACTTGATGTGCCCTGGTACCCTGCCAATCAGGTTCCCAGGGCCTGTGTTCTTTCCCCAAAACTAACCCAATTGGCATCTCTGGCCACATGTCAGCCCCTGGTAAATGGTACCACAGGTACCCAAGGCACTGTGACCAGAGAAGGACTCAAAGGGCTGCAGCACTTATTGTGCCACCCTTAGAGGCCCGGTACCTCTAGACACACACACACTGCCTTTGCAGGCTGCGTGTTTTGATGCAGAACAAAGTGAAGAGTCAACATGGCACACATCCCTGTGAGCCATGCCTACAAAACACTGCCCTGGCCTAGATCAGCCACCCCTCCAGCTAGGTGTACTATACCAGTGGTGAGGGTACAGGTGAATGAGCCCTGCACCCCTCCAGCTAGGTGTACTATACCAGTAGTGAGGGTACAGGTGAATGGGCCCTGTACCCCACCAGCTAGGTGTACTATACCAGTGGTGAGGGTACAGGTGAATGAGCCCTGCACCCCTCCAGCTAGGTGTACTATACCAGTAGTGAGGGTACAGGTGAATGGGCCCTGTACCCCACCAGCTAGGTGTACTATACCAGTGGTGAGGGTACAGGTGAATGAGCCCTGCACCCCTCCAGCTAGGTGTACTATGCCAGTGGTGAGGGTACAGGTGAATGGGCCCTGTACCCCTCCAGCTAGGTGTACTATACCAGTGGTGAGGGTACAGGTGAATGAGCCCTGCACCCCTCCAGCTAGGTGTACTATGCCAGTGGTGAGGGTACAGGTGAATGAGCCCTGCACCCCTCCAGCTAGGTGTACTATACCAGTGGTGAGGGTACGGGTGAATGAGCCCTGCACCCCTCCAGCTAGGTGTACTATACCAGTGGTGAGGGTACAGGTGAATGAGCCCTGCACCCCTCCAGCTAGGTGTACTATACCAGTGGTGAGGGTACAGGTGAATGAGCCCTGCACCCCTCCAGCTAGGTGTACTATACCAGTGGTGAGGGTACAGGTGAATGGGCCCTGTACCCCTCCAGCTAGGTGTACTATACCAGTGGTGAGGGTACAGGTGAATGAGCCCTGCACCCCTCCAGCTAGGTGTACTATACCAGTGGTGAGGGTACAGGTGAATGAGCCCTGCACCCCTCCAGCTAGGTGTACTATACCAGTGGTGAGGGTACAGGTGAATGGGCCCTGTACCCCTCCAGCTAGGTGTACTATACCAGTGGTGAGGGTACGGGTGAATGAGCCCTGTACCCCTCCAGCTAGGTGTACTATGCCAGTGGCGAGGGTACGGGTGAATGAGCCCTGTACCCCTCCAGCTAGGTGTACTATACCACTGGCGAGGGTACAGGTGAATGAGCCCTGCACCCCTCCAGCTAGGTGTACTGTACCAGTGGTGAGGGTACAGGTGAATGAGCCCTGCACCCCTTCAGCTAGGTGTACTGTGCCAGTGGTGAGGGTACAGGTGAATGAGCCCTGCACCCCTTCAGCTAGGTGTACTGTACCAGTGGTGAGGGAACGGGTGAATGAGCCCTGTACCCCTCCAGTTAGGTGTACTGTGCCAGTGGTGAGGGTACAGGTGAATGAGCCCTGCACCCCTTCAGCTAGGTGTACTGTACCAGTGGTGAGGGAACGGGTGAATGAGCCCTGTACCCCTCCAGCTAGGTGTACTGTACCAGTGGTGAGGGTACAGGTGAATGAGCCCCGCACCCCTCCAGCTAGGTGTACTATACCAGTGGTGAGGGTACAGGTGAATGAGCCCTGCACCCCTCCAGCTAGGTGTACTATACCAGTTGTGAGGGTACAGGTGAATGGGCCCTGTACCCCTTCAGCTAGGTGTACTATACCAGTGGTGAGGGTAAGGTGAATGAGCCCTGCACCCCTCCAGCTAGGTGTACTATACCAGTGGTGAGGGTACAGGTGAATGAGCCCTGCACCCCTCCAGCTAGGAGTACTATACCAGTGGTGAGGGTACAGGTGAATGAGCCCTGCACCCCTCCAGCTAGGTGTACTATGCCAGTGGTGAGGGTACAGGTGAATGAGCCCTGCACCCCTCCAGCTAGGTGTACTATGCCAGTGGTCAGGGTACAGGTGAATGAGCCCTGTATCCCTCCAGCTAGGTGTACTATGCCAGTGGTGAGGGTACAGGTGAATGGGCCCTGCACCCCTCCAGCTAGGTGTACTGTGCCAGTGGTCAGGGTACAGGTGAATGAGCCCTGTACCCCTCCAGCTAGGTGTACTGTACCAGTGGTGAGGGTACAGGTGAATGAGCCCTGCACCCCTCCAGCTAGGTGTACTGTACCAGTGGTGAGGGTACAGGTGAATGAGCCCTGCACCCCTCCAGCTAGGTGTACTATACCAGTGGTGAGGGTACAGGTGAATGAGCCCTGCACCCCTCCAGCTAGGTGTACTATACCAGTGGTGAGGGTACAGGTGAATGAGCCCTGCACCCCTCCAGCTAGGTGTACTATACCAGTGGTGAGGGTACAGGTGAATGAGCCCTGCACCCCTCCAGCTAGGTGTACTATACCAGTGGTGAGGGTACAGGTGAATGAGCCCTGCACCCCTCCAGCTAGGTGTACTATGCCAGTGGTCAGGGTACAGGTGAATGAGCCCTGCACCCCTCCAGCTAGGTGTACTGTACCAGTGGTGAGGGTACAGGTGAATGAGCCCTGTACCCCTCCAGCTAGGTGTACTATACCAGTGGTGAGGGTACAGGTGAATGAGCCCTGCACCCCTCCAGCTAGGTGTACCATGCCAGTGGTGAGGGTACAGGTGAATGAGCCCTGTACCCCTCCAGCTAGGTGTACTATACCAGTTGTGAGGGTACAGGTGAATGGGCCCTGTACCCCTCCAGCTAGGTGTACTGTACCAGTGGTGAGGGTACAGGTGAATGAGCCCTGCACCCCTCCAGCTAGGTGTACTATACCAGTGGTGAGGGTACAGGTGAATGAGCCCTGCACCCCTCCAGCTAGGTGTACTATACCAGTTGTGAGGGTACAGGTGAATGGGCCCTGTACCCCTCCAGCTAGGTGTACTATACCAGTGGTGAGGGTACAGGTGAATGAGCCCTGCACCCCTCCAGCTAGGTGTACTATACCAGTGGTGAGGGTACAGGTGAATGAGCCCTGCACCTCTCCAGCTAGGTGTACTGTACCAGTGGTGAGGGTACAGGTGAATGAGCCCTGCACCCCTCCAGCTAGGTGTACTGTACCAGTGGTGAGGGTACGGGTGAATGAGCCCTGCACCCCTCCAGCTAGGTGTACTGTACCAGTGGTGAGGGTACAGGTGAATGAGCCCTGCACCCCTCCAGCTAGGTGTACTGTACCAGTGGTGAGGGTACAGGTGAATGAGCCCTGCACCCCTCCAGCTAGGTGTACTATACCAGTGGTGAGGGTACAGGTGAATGAGCCCTGCACCCCTCCAGCTAGGTGTACTATACCAGTGGTGAGGGTACGGGTGAATGAGCCCTGTACCCCTCCAGCTAGGTGTACTATTCTAGTGGTGAGGGTACAGGTGAATGAGCCCTGCACCCCTCCAGCTAGGTGTACTATACCAGTGGTGAGGGTACATGTGAATGAGCCCTGCACCCCTCCAGCTAGGTGTACTATGCCAGTCGTCAGGGTACAGGTGAATGAGCCCTGTACCCCTCCAGCTAGGTGTACTATACCAGTGGTGAGGGTACAGGTGAATGAGCCCTGCACCCCTCCAGCTAGGTGTACTATACCAGTGGTGAGGGTACAGGTGAATGGGCCCTGTACCCCTCCAGCTAGGTGTACTATGCCAGTGGTGAGGGTACAGGTGAATGGGCCCTGTACCCCTCCAGCTAGGTGTACTATACCAGTGGTGAGGGTACAGGTGAATGAGCCCTGCACCCCTCCAGCTAGGTGTACTATACCAGTGGTGCGGGTACAGGTGAATGAGCCCTGCACCCCTCCAGCTAGGTGTACTGTACCAGTGGTGAGGGTACAGGTGAATGAGCCCTGCACCCCTTCAGCTAGGTGTACTGTACCAGTGGTGAGGGTACAGGTGAATGAGCCCTGCACCCCTCCAGCTAGGTGTACTATACCAGTGGTGAGGGTACGGGTGAATGAGCCCTGCACCCCTCCAGCTAGGTGTACTATGCCAGTGGTGAGGGTACAGGTGAATGAGCCCTGCACCCCTCCAGCTAAGTGTACTATGCCAGTGGTGAGGGTACAGGTGAATCAGCCCTGCACCCCTCCAGCTAGGTGTACTATACCAGTGGTGAGGGTACAGGTGAATGAGCCCTGCACCCCTCCAGCTAGGTGTACCATGCCAGTGGTGAGGGTACAGGTGAATGAGCCCTGTACCCCTACAGTGGCCAAGTCCATTCTTAGGCATTGAAATTACAGTGCTGACATTAAGAGTATATGGTGCTGGGAGATTGTCATTACGAACTCCACACCATAATGGCTACACTTAAACCTGGGAAGTTTGGTATCAAACTTCTCAGCACATTAACCCCGCACTGATGCCAGTACCTCATGTATTTTTATCTGAAGTGTTTTAGTGCGCCAAATTATATTTTGTACTGGGGGATTAAAATTAGAACTGTTTATAGGGAGTCACATATATAATCTACTTTTTAAGTAAAAACACAATAACATGAGTTGTATTTTTTTATATTAAAGCTATTATGTGGAATTTGTTTCTTGGTGGTATATATGTGTAATTAACGGATCTTGTGTAGATGTGATTGAGTAGAGTGGATTGAATGGTGGCTATACCTATTTGGTGATATTTTTGACTCCAAGAGGACATTTTATTTTCTACTCTTCAATAAAGATCAGATCTCCAGAGGACTGTGGACCTGTCCAGAAAACCTTTAACTTTAAGGATTTCGAACAATTGAACTTTGAAGTTCCGTCGTCTGACCTTCACAACTCTCAACGCACATCCAGGCCTGGCCACTGTGACTATAAACCTGTCAATTTATAAAGACATGTTTTCTTTTTGGTTTCAGTTTCTAAAAGGTCTCCGCCCAGTGTGGGTAGGGTATGCCTCTCCTGGAGTTCACGGGCCTAAGGGTTCATTCCTGGTATAAAGAACGGGTGACAGGGGGCGCTCCAGCCCAGTGCCCCAGGCCATCTGAATGGCGTCTGAGTTGAGCCCATTTACGTAAACTCAGGCCATAGGCTGTGTCTCCATCAGCTTCCTATGTGATCTCAAACTCCCTGACATACCAAGGCGCCTAAACGTCTCGATCATAAAAGACTGTTCCAGGGAGTCAAATGCCTTATCGGCATCACCAGCCTTCATGTGTGCGTTTTCCCGATGCAGCACTGCGAATACCGCCCTTAGATGAACCGCTGTGGATTTATGTGGGACAAATCCCAACTGTACCAGGGAGACTATTCTCTCTCGTAGGAGGGATAGCCGAGTTGCATCACCTCAGGCAGGAATTTATTGTCACAGTGAAGCAGTGACAGAGAGCGATAAGAGATACACTTAGCCCGGTCTGTCCCAAGCTTGGGGAGCGCTGATATGATTGTGTCACTTATAGACAGCAGCGTCACAGCACCCTTTAATGCCTCGGTGTTAGAAATGGGAATTTCTGGTTGGCTAAGGCTTGCGCCAAAGCCAGGCAAAAACCACCATTCTAGTCAGGGCAAGGAAGTCACCCGCCAAGATAACCCCTGCTCACCCCCTTGGTAGCATGGCACGAGCAGTCAGACTTATCTCAGAGGCGATGTGTAAAGCATTTGCGCACTCACCCACCAGTAACAACATCCCAGGCCCCCCACAAAAGGAACTCCACATAAGGTTATATAAAAATAGCCTTTGTATTATCAGAACACATCAGAATCATAATCACAGGATGTACATTGTGCCAACTAGCACCGGCAATATTTACAAGGGATTATATACATGGGACAGGGCCACATGGACCACTGTCAGGAATAAGCACTTTTAGAACTAGCATTTGTAGAATTAGCACTTTGTAGAAGTAACACTTTTAGAACATAGCACTTAGAACCTAGAACGCTTGTAGCACCAAATAGTAAATGTAGCACACAACCAGTAACTACTGGTAAAAGGTAAGTACCACCTACGCAACCCTGACTACCTTAGGAAAGTATCACGCAGGGCACCATGAACTCACTAGCATAACGATACTAGATAAAACAACCACCTAAGCATGAAAATACATTTAGGGGTATAGGCCAGAAGCTTCACACATGATGCATAAAAACACATTCAGAGGTGTCAGAACACAGGGTGCGCAAAACATACTACACACAGCACATTTCCTAACACCCAAAGCATTAGCGCATGAATCATAATAGCATATAAATCACATTTAGCGCAGAAATCACATGTAGCACATAACTCACATCAAAGTCCAGGTTGCACCACTGCGCCAGAACCTAAACGTAGCAGCTGCCCACTACTTGCTGGGCAGCTGGGGACAAGAGCAGGGCCTAAATGCTGCAGCCGGCACTAAGTGCTGCACAGCTGAGGAAGGCCAAAGTAGGGGAAAGGAGTGGGCCTCACTCCTCAGTCAAGAGAACACATGTCCCTAGGAAGGAAAGAGCCTAAACGGTGCAGCTGCCCACTACTTGCTGGGCAGCTGGGGAACGAACTGCGGCATGGGCTCTCACTAGCCCTCCGGAACCAAAACTGCCCAAAGGCTGGAGCCCTCTAGGCTCCAAGCCAACACTTGCCCATCGGTGGAGGCCTCTACGCTCTAAAACAATGTGCCCCCAGGAGCCCTCTAGGCTCTGAAAAATAATGGGGCCTCGTGGGAGCCATCTGGGCTCGGGGACCTTCATGCTGACTGGGGGGAGCAGCCCGCTGCCAGCCGGGGCCGCTCTACCTCCCGTAATGCCCAGAGACGTTGGAGCCCGAAGGCTCGAACTAACAATGCCCCCAAGGTGGTACAGCCTCCTGGGCTCGAGGTACAAAATGCCCCCAGGAGCCTTCTAGGCTCTAACTACCAACATGCGGGAGAACAGTTGAGCGGCCCGCTGTTATCCGGGGCCGCTCTACCACTGACAGGGGGGGCCCACCGAGACATCTGCACTCACCGGTTGCTCAAGGAGGCAGCGTCTCCGCGGGGCTTCTCTGCTCTTCTTTAAGGGTGGCCGGCAGGGCTCTCTATCACCAGGGTTCCCTCCTCTGCACGGGAGCCCCGCAACACTGGTGCGGCATTGCTGGTGGCCCCGGGGCTCTCCCTCACTCCTGGGAGCCCTGGGCCGCGGGGAGGCCATGACTTGGCCGGCTTTTCTTCCTTCTTCTCAGCAGCGGCCCCGGGCAGCTAATTTTAGTGCGGCAGCGGGCGGGACTTCCTTGAAGCAAGTGAAAGTCCCACACCGCTTCGGGCGCCCGGCTGCCTGACTTCCGGTTTGGGAGGCATTTTCCTTCCCGGTGCCGCGGAGGTGAAACTAAGGGGCATAAAATGAGGGGTGGGCACCCTCGGTGAAGGAAATAAACGTAGAAGCGGGGTAGGCACCCGCTAAGGCGCATCTGAAAAGGGGAGGCACCCTTATTAAAAAAATATTGCAACGGGCATAATGCAGGGTGGGCACCTGCGATGAAGGGGCTACAGGGGGAATCCCTACGCTCGGGATTCCCTCACACAGGGCCACAGGGGAAAGGAGCCCAGCGCTCCCAGGGCGCCAACAGGTAACATCAAGTCCTGGGGCAATGGCAACAGCAAGGAAAAAGGTCCTGGAGGTCAGGGGGGCATGTAGGTCCCAGGGGCCAGCACACAGGGCACTCCAGCAAGGAGACAGCCCCCATGGCGGTCCCTCCTGGGCCCCACTATCAGCCAGGACCCCTCTGTCAGGATTCAGGAAGTAGAAGGGTCCTCCAGGCATCCAGGGGCTGGGCAGGGCCCAGGAGGGCAAGCATTCCCCAGGGCCCCAGCAGCAGCACGCCCCTGGTAGATTCAAGTTGAGCACAAGAACCTTTTACAAGAGGACACCGCCCCTTTTTATACAGAGAAATCCCTTTGTCTGTGTCTGTAGGGTGGGGGAAAAACCAGTCGCAGCTGGTTTTGGAGCACTTTGTTTTTCTCAGCCCCTCTCCCTATTCACTGGCCAGGCTAGGATCATCAGTCGCACCACTGGGGGCGGAGCCAGCATTGTGTGGGGAAGCCCAGCCCTATTCAGGTCCCAGGTGCACTCCTCCCTCACATCAGCATGCTAATCTCTCCACTCACCACTGGGGCAGACCCATCCTGACTCCTGGAGCCAGGCTCACCAGCCAGCTCCAGCCAATCACACGCCAGACATAAATTACACAGGTATGCCAACTTCTAGAAGTGGCACTTCCACACTAGACACATTTATGCCACACACATCCTCGCGCAGCATTTAATCACACGAGTCCGCACAAACCAAACTCGCACCTGCACTCCCCACGCATCAGGAACTAACATGGACACATACATTCCCCATGCATTCCTATGGGAGGGCAGGTCAACCTCACACACGCACTCAGAGAGCGCACGCACTTTACACTGTGCCACAGTGCTAAAGTGCGCAAAGACCAGAAATCATTATAATTATGTAACACTAAAAGGCAAAAAGTTCAGGGGTAAACCTGCCAGAAGGGCCAAGTCCAACACTCGGCATACATATCCAGCAGATATGCATCCAGTATTTATTTCTAAGATTTGTAAAACTCCACACCTGACCTTCAGATCCCAAAGCCTTTCGTCCTCCTAGGGTGTCTATAGCTGCAACAATCTGTTGCCCAGAGATCGATGGCTTATGACTGGATGTGAGAGCAAATTAATATAGCTCTGAGCAACTAGTTCGGGAAAGAAGTGTCCTAGTGCTAGTATAAGCACATAAGTATCAAAATCCCACAGCCCCTGAACATGAACAGAAAGGTTTGATTTGTTTCCTGAAAGAACTCATGTTTTCTTGGGCGCACAGGGCAGGTGGGAGGGCATTTCATTCCAGATACCTGCAGTCACCACAGGCAGAGAGCAGCCATCTATTCTGATTTTTATAAACTTAGAGACTTTACGCAGCAAAGCATGATGGGCTCTCACCACTTGGCCAGCTGATACCAGGCAAAAGGCGAGGACATATAAGAATGAATCCCCTGATTGAAGAGCATTCATGACATACAGTCCTTTATATTGACATCTTTTCAGGACAGGAAGCGGTTGCAATTTGACCAGTTTGTTGGAGATCGACCTTGATTTTATAAACCTCAGAACAAGCCCAACTGCTGTCTTTGTAGCAGCAACAATCTATGTAGGCAATATTCAGATATGCCTACGTATAAGGTGATGCAGGAATTCATTCTCAATAGGATCAGAACCATTACCAGGTCCCTCCTAGATAAAGCAGGGATTAATAGAAGTATTTTTCTGATAACTTTCAGCAGTCAGAAGCCTGTAGAGCAGGTTATTTTAATGTATCCTTTTAGGAACAGATGCGAATCCACCCAAACTCCCAGTTTGCTGACCTGATGGAATGGGGTAGACAGAGCTCCCAAAGACACCGGCTGCCACCCTTGTGCCATGAGGCTCCGGTCCCAAATACCACTATTTCCGTTTTTCCACTGTTTAGCGCCAAAGAGTTTGAGCTCATCCAATCAGCGACTTCCTGGCGGCAGCTCCTGAACTTAGTGAGCATTTTATCTGTATTTAATTCTAAACCAATGATTTGTGTATTTTCGAGTAGAGGTGATATTGAATGGCTCCATCAGGCGTATTTTCTTCTAATCTAATGATTTGTATATCATCGAGTAGAGGTGATATCATTTATCAAATGACTCGATCAGGTGTATTGTCTTCTAATCTAATGATCTGTGTATCATCGAGTAGAGGTGATACTGAATGACTCGATCAGGCTGGCCAAGTGGGCCATGTAAAGGTTGAAAAGATTGGGGCTCAAAACCAGCCGGGGGAGGGGGAATTGTCTTAGGGGTTGACCTGAAGTTAGCTGATGCCACCGCTTGGGTCTTGGCATCTTTCAAAAAGGATAAGAACCAAGCAGGCACTTTACCCAAAGACCCACCATCTGCAATCTCTGTAGTAATGTGGAGTGGGAGATGGTGTCATAGGCTTCTGATAGATCTAATCAGATCAGAGCCCCACCTCCCCACCCCCATACATAATGTCTCTAATATCCCACGTGGCTTTAGCTCTGTTGGAGCCCTGGATGGACTTTGTGCAGAAGTTGGTGGGACTCAAGGTATTTGGTGAGCTGCTTGTTCACGGTGGCCTCAGTTACTTCTGTGAACATCGGGAGCCGAGTGACAGGCCGATCCTTAGAGTTAGAACTGCTGTGACTACTGGAGCAGACATCTGGAAGTAATGTTGTCTAAAACACTCTGATTGGCTGCACGCTGGGGTGCAACGGAGGGCAAGAACAAGAAGGTTGGGCTTGGATGTGTCCCAGAGTAATTACCAGAGACCGGAATGAACTCAAACATCCCACCCATCATTTTGCTTATTCATAAATACGCCAGGTGTGCCCATGTGTGTGTTCCGTGCTCGCTGCACTGCTGGAATCAAGTCGCACCATACAGTCAGAGCCCAGATGTGGGTCCCGTGCTCGCTGCACCACTGGAGTGAAGCCGCACCCTACAGTCAAGGTCCAGATAGGCTGAAACCGGTCTTGGGTTGATTGTGTTCCGGTTCAGAAAGGATCTGGATTGGCTCTTCAGGCTGGACTGCCCTATTGGAAGAGGTCTAAAGCTGATTTGCATATGTCTGCTTCCTGTTTGAGGTGGCATTGTGGGCCAACAACCAATTGATCTCCCTCTCCGGCTTGGCCTGGTGAGGACCTGGACGTGAGATGGAGTCTAGTGAGGAAGAGGATGTGATCAGGGCCTGTTGAGGACCAGGACGTGAGTCAGGGGCTTGTGAGGACCAGGACGTGAGCCGGGGCCTTGTGAGGACCAGGACATGAGCCGGGGCCATGGGAGGACCAGGACATGAGCCGGGGCCTTGGGAGGACCGGGACGTAATCCAGGGCCTTGTGAGGACCAGGACATGTGTCGGAGCCTGGTGAGGACCAGGACGTGAGCCGGAGTCTAGTGAGTACAAGGATGTGAGCCGGAGTCTGATGAGGACCTGGATGTGAGACAGAGTCTAGTGAGGATGAGGATGTGATCAGGGCCTGGTGAAGACCAAGATGTGACCCGGGGCCTTGTGAGGACCAGGACGTGGGCTGGGGCCTTGTAAAGACCAGAAAATGAGCCTGGGCCTTGTGAGGATGAGGATATGTGCCAGGGCCTGGTGGACAGGACGTGAGCCAGGACCTTGTGAGGATCAGGACGTGAGCCTTGGCCTGGTATGGACCAGTACGTGAGCCGGGGCATGGTGGACCAGGACGTGAGGCGGGGCCTTGTGAGGACCAGGACGTGAGCCAAGGCCTTGTGAGGACCAGGATGTGAGCCAATGCCATGGGAGGACCAGGACATGAGCCGGGGCCTTGGGAGGACCGGGACGTAATCCAGGGCCTTGTGAGGATGAGGATGTGTGCAGGGGTCTGGTGGACCAGGACGTGAGCCAGTGTCTTGTGAGGACCAGGACATGAGCCATTGCCTTGTGAGGACCAAAACTTGAGCCAGGGCCTTGTGAGGACCAGGACTTGAGCCAGGGCCTTGTGAGAACCAGGACGTGAGTCTGAGCCTGGTATGGACCAGCACATGAACCAGGGCCTTGTGAGGACCAGGACGTGAGCCAGGGCCTTGTGAGGACCAGGACGTGAGCTGGGGTCTAGTGAGGACCAGGACATGAGCCAGGGCCTTGTGAGGACCATGACGTGAGCCAGGGCCTTGTGAGGACCAGGACGTGAGCCAGGGCCTTGTGAGGACCAGGATGTGAGCCGGGGCCTGACGGACCAGGATGTGAGCCGGTGCCTTGTGAAGACCAGGACGTGAGCTGGGGCCTTGTGAGGACCAGGAAGTGAGCTGGGGCCTTGTGAGGACCAGGATGTGAGCTGGGACCTTGTGAGGACCAGGACGTGAGCCAGGGCCTTGTGTGGACCAGGACATGAGCCGGGGCCTGTTGGAACAGGATGTGAGCTGGAGCCTGGTGGACCAGGATGCGAGCCGGGCCTTGTGAAGACCAGGACGTAAGCATGGGCCTGGTAGACCGGGACGTGAGCCAGGGTCTGGTGGACCACGACATGACCCAGGGCCTTGTGAGGACCAGGACATGAGCCGGGGCCTTGTGAGGACCAGGACGTGAGCTGGAGCCTGGTAAACCAGGACGTGAGCTGGGGCCTGGTGGACCAGGATGTGAGCCAGGGCCTTGTGAGGACCAGGACGTGAACCGAGGCCTGGAGGACCAGGATATGAGCCGGGGCCTTGTGAGGACCAGGACGTGAGCGTGGGCCTGGTAGACCAGGACCTGAGCTGGGGTCTGGTGGACCAGGACGTGGCCCGTGACCTTGTGAGGACCAGGACGTGAGCCAGGGCCTTATGAGGACCAGGACATGAGCTGGGGCCTTGTGAGGACCAGGACGTGAGCCGGAGCCTTGTGAGGACCAGGACGTGAGCCATGGCCTTGTGAGGACCAGGACATGAGGCAGGGCCTTGTGAGGACCAGGATGTGAGCCGAGGCCTTGTGAGGATCAGGACATGAGTCAGGGCCTTGTGAGGACCAGGAAGTGAGCCATGGCCTTGTGAGGACCAGAACGTGAGCCAGGGCCTTGTGAGGACCAGGATGTGAGCCAGGGCCTTGTGTGAACCAGAACGTGAGCCGGGGGCCTTGTGAAGACCAGGACATGAGCCGGGGGCCTTGTAAAGACCAGGACGTGAGCCAGGGCCTTGTGAAGGCCAGGACGTGAGCCGGGGCCTTGTGAGGACCAGGACGTGAGCCATGGCCTTGTGAGGACCGGGACATGAGGCAGGGCCTTGTGAGGGCCAGGACGTGAGCCATGGCCTTGTGAGGACCAGAACGTGAGCCGGGGCCTTGTGAGGACCAGGATGTGAGCCAGGGCCTTGTGTGAACCAGAACATGAGCCGGGGGCCTTGTGAAGACCAGGACGTGAGCCGGGGGCCTTGTGAAGACCAGGACCTGAGCCAGGGCCTTGTGAAGGCCAGGCGATGAGCCGGGGCCTTGTGAGGACCAGGATGTGAGCCATGGCCTTGTGAGGACCAGGACGTGAGCCGGGGCCTTGTGTGGACCAGGACGTGAGCCAGGGCCTTGTGAGGACCAGGACATGAGGCAGGGCCTTGTGAGGGCCAGGACGTGAGCCAGGGCCTTGTGAGGACCAGGATGTGAGCCAGGGCCTTGTGTGAACCAGAACGTGAGCCGGGGGCCTTGTGAAGACCAGGACGTGAGCCGGGGCCTTGTGAAGACCAGGACGTGAGCCAGGGCCTTGTGAGGGCCAGGACGTGAGCTGAGGCCTTGTGAGGACCAGGACGTGAGCCGGGGCCTTGTGAGGACCAGGGCATGAGCCGGGCCTTGTGAGGACCAGGATGGGAGACGGGACCTGCTGGACCAGGATACAGAGCCAGCTCTCGCTCCCATTGAGAGGCCAGACTAAACACATGGTTTGTCATCTCTTGCAGGACCAGGGAAGGGTCAGTCCAGAGATCCAAAGATACCAGAGACTGAGGCGCCCCCTGTTTTTCATTGTATTTCTCCCTGAAATAGATAAAACTGTGTGAAATCTCCTTGAGAGAGATTCATATTATCACAGATCTCACTGGACTCACAATCTGCAGAAAGAGGCTGAGAATGAACGTCCTTGCACATGAACTGTTCTACTCTTCTCTGCCACGATGTCCTGGGAAGTACCAAATATTTCCGTAGAGTGATCCCCTGAATATTCATGCCTGTACTTTCATGTAATACGTAAGTGCATTCTGGGGGTTGTAGTCTTGGTTACTTTACTAAAGACAGTGGTTTAAAAAATAAACTCCATGCTTGGAGGAGATGTGTGCCTTTGTCAGAAGCCATCTGAGGCTCTCTGGTAACTCTGGATACTTTTCAAAAACTCGAATTATGAGCTCTTAAAATAAAATGATATGTCTGGAAAGGAGCCTCTCTGGGCGGTGAGAGCAGCAGCAGAGGCGGTCCACATTCTTCATACCAAGAGAACAGGACAGGCCTCACCTCCTACCCCTACAGGGCATGTTTCATACCAGAAGACGACACACCTCCACTCCTCTGCATCCTCCTGGACACGCCTCAACGACTTTGCACCCCCAGCGCAGGAGAGGTACCACCTCCTCTGCACTCCTGGGCAGGCCTCACTTGGACAGGACATGCTTCACCTCCTCTGTTCCCCGGACAGGCCTCGCCGCCTTTGCTCCCCCTGGACAGGCTTCACCTCCTCAGCCCCCCTGGACAGACCTCTCCTCCTCTGCGCCCCTGGACATGACTCTCCTCTTCTGCACCCCTGGACAGGCCTCTCCTCCTCTGCACCCCCACGGAACAGGCCTCAACTCTTCTGCACCAGCTTCACAGGCCTCATCACCTCTGCACCCCTGGACAGGTGTCACCTTCTTTGCAACCCCCCCTGAATAGGACATGCCTCACCTCCTTTGCACCCTTTGGCAAGCCTCACCTCCTCTGTACCACCCTGGACAGGCCTCACCTCCTCTGCACCCCTGGACAGGCCTCACCTCCTCTGCACCCCTGAACAGGCCTCACCTCCTCTATACCCCTGGACAGGTCTCATCTCCTCTGCACCCCTGGACAGGCCTGACCTCCTCTGCACCCCTGGACAGGCCTCTCTTCCTCTGTACCCCTGGACAGGCCTCTCCTCCTCTGCACTCCTGGACAGGCCTCACCTCCTCTCCACCCCTGGACAGGCCTTACCTCCTTTGTACCCCTGGACAGGCCTCACCTCCTCTGCACCCCTGGACAGGCCTCACCTCCTCTGCACCCCTGGACCGGCCTCTCTTCCTCTGTATCCCTGGACAGGCCTCACCCCCTCTGCACCCCTGGACAGGCCTCACCTCCTCTGCACCCCTGGACAGGCCTTACCTCCTCTGCACCCCTGGACAGGCCTCACCTCCTCTGCACCCCTGGACCGGCCTCTCTTCCTCTGCATCCCTGGACAGGCCTCTCCTCCTCTGCACCCCTGGACAGGCCTTACCTCCTTTGTACCCCTGGACAGGCCTCACCTCCTCTGCACCCCTGGACAGGCCTCACCTCCTCTGCACCCCTGGACCGGCCTCTCTTCCTCTGCATCCCTGGACAGGCCTCACCCCCTCTGCATCCCTGGACAGGCCTCGCCTCCTCTGCACCCCTGGACAGGCCTCTCCTCCTCTGCACCCCTGGACAGGCCTCACCTCTGCACCCCTGGACAGGCCTCTCCTCCTCCACTACCCTGGACAGGCCTCTCCTCCTCTGCACCCCTGGACAGGCCTTACCTCCTTTGTACCCCTGGACAGGCCTCGCCTCCTCTGCACCCCTGGACAGGCCTCTCTTCCTCTGCATCCCTGGACAGGCCTCGCCTCCTCTGCACCCCTGGACAGGCCTCTCCTCCTCTGCACCCCTGGACAGACCTCGCCTCCTCCGCACCCCTGGACAGGCCTCACCTCCTCTGCACCCCTGGACAGGCCTCACCTCCTCTGACCCCTGGACAGGCCTTGCCTCCTATGCACCCCCCTGGACAGGCCTCTCCTCCTCCGCACCCCTGGACAGGCCACTCCTCCTCTGCACCCCTGGACAGGCCTCTCCTCCTCTGCATTCCTGGACAGGCCTCTCCTCCTCTGCCCCACCCCTGGAAAGGCCTCCCCTCCTCCGCTCCCCACTCAGGCTCAGCAGGAGGAAGAGCTGGGGTCTCCTGATGTCACCGTGAGTGCCAGGGGGGGGGGGTCTGATCCATGGATTAATAAATTGCAGCCAAGTGAGTTGGCAGCTCTCCTACCTGAGCAGAAACCTGTCGGGCTCTCTCCTCCTCCTGGGGACCTGAGGGGGGCAGATCTGGGGTCTGGGGGGGTCTGAAGATGAAGGTAACTGCCCACCAGACAGGGCTCCTTCCTCCTCTGCAGCAGGCTGCACACACCAGGAGAGGCCGGAAGTGATGTCAGCACAGCTGCTGGTGCTGTCTCTGCCGCCGCTGACCCGGAAGAGGAAACCCTTCTCCCTTTCAGCCAATGTGTAGCTCAGTGGTTTCATCAGCAGGCGAGGACCGCCCTCTGGTGGCCGCTGACAGAACCGCCGCCTCCAGGCTCCAGGAGTGAATACATTTCACACAAACAAGCATTTATACCTGTAAAGACATGGGATTTCAGATGTCACAGACAGGAATGGTTTAAAGGGTCAGACAGTTCAAGTACAGGGCCTCACACTTGGCTGCTGCTGTAGAAAAATATTTATAGCTTCACTTCAGGTGAGCATCTTCCAAAACACTGATGTAAAGGACTTGAGAGTGTTTACAGAAAGGTGACAACTGGAAGTGGCAATCTGTACTTCAATGAATATATCTGTATTTCAATGAATATATCTGTATTTCAATGAATATATCGGTATTTTAATGAATATATGAGTATTTCAGTCAGTTTTGCAATTAAACTGGACAGCTTATTTATTCTTTTACATAATTTATTTGCAGTTTTTCAAATCCACAACGTGCTGGATAGCAAAGTAAACAGAGATAAATACCATGGAGTTTAAGACACCAGATCAGTGACAATGAGGCATAGGTCATGTGTCAAAGCGACAATTGAAGGAGCTTATTTCTAATTTTCCTATGTCTGTGGCTTTTTCCTTATATTTAATACGGTTTTATATCCTCGAATAAGATTGAATTGTAGGTTCTAATTAGGTTTTGAGTTTCTGGTTTAAGAGCACAACTGTCTCCTAAAATATTAAGACACCAGCCTCTTCCAGGCTTTGTTGTTTTGTTTACAGTAACCACCATTCTCTCTCAACAAAGATTCACTGGCAAAAAATAAAGCAATTTATCTTTGAAACAACTCATTCCTAAGATAGAGATATAAAGTATGAACAAGAAATTTCTCACACAGTTTGCATTGTATCATAAAAATGAGTGGGTGTTACAGGTCTGAAGAACTGGGGAGGGGCATTTGACTACTGGAAAATATTCTACTCCTTCACATAGGCCCCTATATCATCGTACGCCCGTCATCAATACACCATTGATTAGTGAGTGCGTCAACTCTTTGTAGCATTGTCATGCAAGCAGTCTTAAATGTCTCAACAGCAACATTAGTTCGGACGTGCATACATCAGAGCTCTCAAACCTCACCCATCATGAGTGACACTCACACATTTGGAGGTCGGTCTGAAGTGTCACTCAAACCTGGTTCATTTTTCCAAAATATGGGGATTAACTAGAACTTCACACGTGACTATTCGGCACAGAGCAGACCCTCTGTCCCACATTTTAGTGGCAAAACCTATATTTCACCATGAGTATTGCACACAGTTCAGTGGAATGTTAAATTGAATGTCAATTTTAGTGAGACTTGGTTGTTAATTTTATCACTTTACATTTCTTCTGATCATGTCTATAAATTCAGTAATGTCTCTTCCTTTGGAATTGTCAAAGTCAAATGTTAAGTGACACCACTCCCTGTGTCTTTTTTAAATATCTAATTTTGTTATTGACTTTTTATACACAATGAGCATTTAACAGGGATTGAAGTTTATCAATTCAGCAGAGTCCAAGATACTGTGTAAACTAGAACTGGTGAGACGACATTGATAACAGGAAAAACGATAAATAAAATACCATCTCCAGATAGAGGTGATGTGTCCTAGAAGATCCCGCAGAAGATCAGGGAAGGAGGACGAGGGGGAGCAGGAGGGGAAGGGACATGGAAACAGGAGAGAAAAGTCAGGGTGCCAGGACCCATGGTCGCCCCCCAAATAACCAACTCCCACTACGAAGGCCGTAGCCAGCTTACTCTTACCATGGGGATTTAAATCCTGGAATATTGACATTTTGTGAAGCAAGGTCAGACGGGCCATGAATTGCGGTGCCACCCCTTGGTTGGTCATCAAGTTATCCCAAACGAAGCCCAGTAGCACAAAGTACTGTACAGTCCACAGGAAATGCAAAATGTCACAGGCGAGTGCGCTACACCATCAGCACCTCCAGCACTTGGAATCGTCTGCCATATGTGCTTTATAGATCCACTCCGGCGTCCAGTGCCAGTGGTGTAGGAACTTGAAATAACTGATTTCAACCTGACCTCCTGAGGTATACTGCCATGATCTTTCCAAAGGTCATGGAAGTCCTGCTCAGAGAGTGAGAGGCCCAACCTCTGCTCCAGCAAACAGCATAGATTGTAGGCGGCAGTGCTTTACAAAAGGCTGTCCACAGCTGTAACATACAATCCCACCTTAGGGCCTGATTCTGATGTGGTTAGGAAGGCCTCCTAACGGCATTTGCTATGTCCAAATCGGATCGGGAACGTGTCTTACCAATTGAGGGCCCTATTACGATGCGATTAGGAAAGCATTCCCACCTCAGGCCCGATTTTGATGCGGTTAGGAACATAGGCTCCCATTGACGTCAATGGGAGTCCAACCAAATCATATCTGGAAGCATCCCGACGCATCATACTCGGTTGGTTGGACTCTCCCGATCCGATTTGGTTGGAAACCATTCCCAAACCCATTAGGGAATGACTCACCCGGGGGCATCTCAGCGCTCGCCTAGAAATTTAGCCAGAGGACTTAAAGTCAGAAAAGAGTTAGAACAGGAATGCTTTTAGTTGTTTCCTAAAGGTGCTGTATATGGAAATTTTGTTTAGGGACAGCAGTAGTTTATTCCAGTATCTTGGGGCCAGATACGAAAAAGCTTTTCCACCAATCTGACTCAAACGTATACGAGGAACCTGTAGAAGGCCTCGAGTACTGGATCTGAGATTTCTGTTCGGTGTATGAAAGGTGAGTTTCTTTTGTAGATAGTAAGGGCCTCTGCCATTCAGCGCATTGTAAGTGAGACAACAGATTTTGAAAAAGGATCTCTACCTTACAGGTAACCAATGCAGCTCTCTCAGCAAGGGAGCAGAAGGGGAGCCAGCAGGGGCCGTTCAGTAACAATCTGGCCGCCGTGTTCTGAATCACTTGTAATTTAGTAAGCAGGTTCTCTCCCACTTCCGCCAACAGAGCATTACCATAGTCTAATTGGCTGATGACCACGGCTTGAACTAAGGTTCTGCGGTGATTAGTGGGCAAGTAGGGAAGAAGTTTGCCGAGTAAACGCATACTATAGTAGCAGGAGCTAGTAGTGGCAGCAATGTGGTCTTTCATGGTTAATGACTGATCTAATTTTAGGCCTAGATTTTTAACACATTGTTTAGGAACAGGAGCTGGTCCCAATTGTGAGGGCCACCATTCATCAGACCAGCTAGCTGAGGCTTTCCCCGTTAGCATGACCTCGGTTTTTCCAGGATTCAACTGGAGGCAGTCCTGTGTCATCCAGCTAGAGATTACAAGCATTCTGCTGGCGAACCGCAATTTCTCTGCTTCTATCTTTGGGCGAATAGTAAATATAAGCTGAGTATCATAAGCATATGAAATTATCTCAAAACCTAGCTGTTCTACAAATTTTTCTAACAGTTTGCGTTCTGTCTGACAAAGTTCTACAACCACTTCAAGGCTGTCCCTTGAATGTCACTGGAAGCTAGTCTCTCCGCGAGCACTAAATGTGAGATGGTAGTAAAAGCCGCGGAGAGATCTAGAAGGATCAGTACTACCGATCCTCCAATGTCTATTTTCTGTCTGAGCGAGTCAGTTACAGCGAGCATGGCAGTCTCGGTACTGAAGCCCGGTTGAAACCCGGATTGTGATTGATACAGAATTTCGTTGGACTCCAGGCATAGACTTAGTTGCTTGTTAATTATACTTTCCAGCAGCTTGCCCAATAAGGGTAGTAAAGAAATAGGGTGGTAGTTGCTGAGTTCCTGGGGATCCGCAGTTGGTTTCTTCAATATTGGACGTACGAATGCTCCCTTCCATGTTATTGGAATGGTACCTGATTGTATTGAATAATTATTGATATTTAGAATTGCTGGCACGCAACGAGTGGCTAAAAGGGCCATTGTCTTTGGAGGACAAAGATCGTGGGGTGAGCCAGATTTTGAGAAGGAGAGAGCATTGGAAACTTCCTCAAGCGTGGTTAACTCGAAACAATCTAAGGTGCTAGCTGCCATTTTTTCTAAGCCCTCTGTTCTAGTAGAGGCTTCAAGGTCTTGAGAGGTGATCGATGAAAAGTTGGCATACATATCAATTATCTTTTCTTGAAAATAGATTGCTAACGAATTACAAAAATCTTGTGTTTCCATAGGCAATTGTCTACAGACATGAAGAGATACGATGTCTTTTACTATATTAAAAAGAGCCTTTGGGACGTTACTGGCACGTTCAATTTGGTTAATAATAAATAGACGTCTGGCTGATTTTAAATTCAGATTACAGCTAGACAAGAATTGTTTAAACCGTAGTTTTTTTTGTGGGTCTTTACTAACTCGCCAAAGTCTCTCCAATCTCTTGCATTTGGATTTTTCAATCTTTAGCTCCGAAGTGCACCAGGGGGCTGATGGTGGACATTGGGGAGAATCCAAAACTGTCACAAAGGCGGTATTAAATTCTTCCAACGTCGTAGGAGCATCCTTATCCTTCTTTGGTGATTCCAGGTGAAAAGCCTCATTAAAGGCTTCTACAGAGAGATTTCGCCAGGGTCTTGCGCCACTTGTTTTTTCCCCGCACTTAAGTCTGAGCTCTTAGGGCACGGCTGTTGGATACAGAACTTAATCATTGAATGATCGGTCCAAGTGAGAGAGTCTGGGAGGTTACAGGTTAGATGATCAATATTAGAAAAGATTAGGTCTAGCGAGTGGCCAGCTGGACGAGTTGGGCCTGTAACTCTTTGGGTGAGTTCAATCATGTCAAGAGTAGAGAGGAGTTTATTAACCTCAGGGTTCGTGTGATTTTCACCATGAAAATTAAAAACCCCCAACAAAAGAAATGTATTTGAGGAGAGCACATGCATAGCAATTAGATCTATCAGTTGGTCCGTGAAATTGGTCTTAGGAGAGCTCTTCCGGGGAACCCTCCCTGCTCCCGGGACCGACGTTACAAAGCAACCTAGGTCTGCTGCCGCTGCCAGACATAATTCTGCCCTCCTGCTGCTGGGCCATGGCCGAGCAGGGGAAGGTAATAAAATAGGTTTCCTGTCACAGGGAGGTCGCTACCCACACTGCTACAGCACCACCTGTCTGCCCGTGTCTCCCAGCTCGCTGCTGTTGCCTCGGACACGAGTTCAAGGCCCTCCTCCACCCACAGGCTACCACCTGTGCCTCATCCCTGGTGGCCAGTGGTAGGTTACTTTGTGTAATTGTATTGCTTGTTGTATTGTTTATTTTGTTTGCTTCATTCCCCCTGTTACCTCCTGCGCTACTTCTGTGCCCTTCTGCCTTCTCGCCGTTCCTCCTGTAGTTTCCCCGCAGCTGCGTCCCCTGCGGCCCTGCCCCCCGCACGCTACACTTCACCGCAGTTTATTTTGTATTGCATTTTGTTGGATTGTTAGTTGTTTTCCTTTCCATACCTCCTTTTCCTCTTGTGCCAATTTCTGTGCCCTTTTTGCCTTCTGTACCCTTGCCGTTCCCCGTTTTCCCGCCGCTGCGTCCCCTGCAGACCCAACCCCCGCTCGCCCATTCATGCGCCCCCACCTCCCAGATGCTCCTCTCTCCCATCTTCCCTTCTTATGGCGGCTGCTGCACGGTGAGGAGATGACCCTTGACTCTTTCACAGGCAGGTGGCTCCCCACGCCGCAACAGCACCACCTGTCTGTCCGTGTCTCCCAGCTCGCTGCAGCTGCCTTGGACGCGAGTTCGGGCCCTCCTCCACCTGCAGGCTACCACCGCACCCCATCCCTGGTGACCAGTGGTAGGTTGCTTTGTGTAATTGTATTGCTTGTTGTATTGTTTATTTTGTTTGTTTCATTCCCCCTGTTGCCTCTTGCGCTACTTCTGTGCCCAGTGCCCTTCTGCCTTCTCGCCGTTCCTCCCACGGTTTCTCCTTCGCTGCGTCCCCTCCAGCCTGCTCCCCCCACTTGCTACACTTCACCTTAGTGTATTTTGTATTGCATTTTGTTGGATTGTTAGTTGTTTTCTTTCCCGTTCCTCCTTTTCCTCTTGTGCCATTTCTGTGCCCTTTCTGCCTTCTGTACCCTCGCCGTTCCTCCCCAGGATTCCCGCCGCTGCGCCCCCACTCTCCCGCTCGCCCATTCATCTGCCCCCACCACCCAGCTGCTCCTCGCTTCTACCTCCCCTTCTTATGGCGTCCGCACCTGGACCGCGCCCAGAGCCAGAACACCTTGCCCCCGCGAACGCCACGACGCCTGTCTCCGCTACTACTTCAGCTCCCTCCACGCACTCAACCCCGGACGATCATGCACCTGCTGCCTGGCTGCCCCGAAACGCACCCAAGGACCCTTCTCCTGCCGGAACTGCAGCTTCACCAGCATCCGGCCCGCCAACCTTCCTACCAGGAAAGATCCCAACTACCTTAGATACATTCATCTCAACACTCGCAACACTGGAAAGCATGTTAAGACTCACTTACCAGTCGGGATGAGATGAAAACTGTGGATCAATGTTTTATCTACAGGGAAAAGTAACATAATTAGAAAAATTAGTTAAATTAGGATTGCTATATAAGATACAGTGCCAAAGTTCATAATTTCATCTTTGATGTATCTTTCCTAGGTTTTCAGTGCAGGGCAGTAGAAAAACGAATTTGCAGGAAGTCGCGCTGTGTGTGGCACTTCTTTACGATGCCAAAGGGATTCTATAAGGACAGTATCCACTTGTCCTAGCTCAAATTTACATTTTGTTACAATCAGTCAGGGAACTTAGAGTCAAAGAACTTAAAGTATAAGTAAAAGATTCATATATTCATTTGAAATTTAAATGCTCCACGTTAGATTTCTGAAGAACGAATAAAGCATTGTAGCTTCTCTTCGCGCTTCTGGTTAACAAAACACAGCAGAGAAGACCTACAACATAAACGGGATGCAGCTGGCAGCCGCAGCGTGTACTTGCAGTGTTCAAAGGCCTCGTGTAAGATGGCTGATCAGTTGAGTGGCGGTTTAGCTGCCGCTTGCTGTATGGTACAAGTGGGATTATATGAAGTATGCATCTAAGACTACCCAAGGTTTCAGTCCTGTTTTTCTATTACAAACTTACTTCAAATGTTTTGTTTGAGTTAAGCTATTCCTGTAACTGTTCAAAACGAAGAGATTGATCTTGAGAACACAATTTGTCACAAGGGTAGGCTGAGAATTAAGAAAAACAACAAATCTCCTGGTTTTATAGATGCCATCTTGTTTTTTAGTGGATGTCACTGTCTGTGATGGTGAGACCGGGACTGTTCTTATCAAGGAAATGCCACTGAGTGCGAGCTGCCCAGACCTTTAATAGAGAGTTCTCAACCACAATATTTTGGCAAAGAGGTGAAGCCACAAATAAATTAGTGAGGTTTGTGGCTGCCCAAATCAGTGAACACTTTGTTGGGGGGGGGATTCACAAGGATTTTTTTAAAGCACTCGCTACTTTAACAGAGCCAGTTTCCAAGCACTCAAAGTGTTTACCAATAAGAGACTAAGGGCCAGATGTAGGTAGCTAAATACCGGTCGGTAACGGCCAAAAATCTGTGAATTTTCCATTACAGACCGGCATTTAGCCCTTTCCAATGTAGGAGGCTGTAAATAAGGATTTGGTAATTTACAGATTCGTTATTTTAAGGAATCGGTAAAATACCGATTCCTTATTTTAAGGAATCAGTAAATTACCGAATCCTTAAAACCTATGTAGGTAGCACTTAAGTTGTAGTGTAGTTCCTATATTCCCAATAGGCTCTGCGCATTGGAATAATATATCGTGTAGTTTAGACGTAGGACTGAGGTCTACTAGGTCTCTACCGGCTATATTAGACTTAATTTTGAGTGCCAGCTAGCTCAGAGGTCACTAGAAACTTTCTCGAATAAACAAGAAGGGATTCATTTCTGACAACCGCATAAAATATGACAACTTTGTTTCCCAAGAATAAGAAATTAAATTTCTAGAGTCGCGGAAACAATAGATAACTATTTCACTCAGTCAATCGTGCCTGCTTAGTTTCACCAGAGGTGCAAGAGAAATAGAGAGACGGGCGTTTTCAATAAAAAGGTATTTATTGAACAGTCTTCTTTCTCAAGCATTGAAAATGAACTGCTACAATAGCAAAGCTTACTATGAAGTACAATGCATATAATACGAACAGTATTATAAAGTAGTATTGTAAAAGCATGATATAGTTTCTAAGCCATAAAGTGAATAAAATGTATAAAATACATAAAATACATACAGTGATAAAAGGATGACTAAAATACTCAACTGGTGCTCCTAGAATACGCCTACCCCGGTGTACCTAACATAAGTCTGGTAAGAGGGAGGGAGTATTAAAGGACGAGTTTAAGTCTAGGAGTTCTCTGCCAGGAATCTGATTCCAATAATTCTCTAGGAGGTCTAATGAGCTCCGTACCTTTGTTCTAGAATGTAGGAGGTCTTTTATCTCGTTCTCGGGACTCGATTTCCCAGATACTCGCAAGGGTAGCCCGGAAACACTGGAGCTGGATTTCTAGGCAAGAGAAATGACAGAGTCTCGCAGTGCGTCTGCTGGAGGGTCGGCTTCCTTCGGCACCTGCTGCTGCAGGGCGTTAGGCAAGTAGATAGTCGATCTGCTCCAAACCACTGTGTGTTTGTTTAGGCAAATCAAGTGCAGAGTTTGACACATGTTTGGACTTAATAACGTCACTCAAAGGCTCATTTCTTGGAAAACGCCTGGAGTTCTAGGAGAACTTAATATTCAAGCAGGGGGAAGTCCCGGGCTGCTGAAGGCGGGTTTTTCCAAGAAAACGTTGTTAATTCTTGGCGCTTAGTCGAAGTATCCATGCCGGATTTGGGCTGTATGGTTTGGGCCAAATATGGTAATGATTTCTATGCCTATATAAGGGAATGATAAAGTATACCTATATAAGGGCATGAATCGGGAAATTTATACGGGTCCGAGATTCATTTACAACAAAGTGAGTGCATTTTTGCTTTAAGGATTCTCTATTTACCAAGAACTACAAGTTGGTGGTAAATACGGAATACCTTTAAAAAAGCAATTATTTGCTTTTTTTCAAAGTGCCATGTGGCAGACATGGCATGTATGTGTGCCACATGTGCACACATGCAAGATTCAGGGGTGTAACAGGGTGTCAATGTGACACCCTGCCACCCTTGAATATGCTCCCGCTTTACCGAATCGGTAATAGTGAATGGCTTCCTATTCATTCCAGGCCCATAGGAATGAATGGGAAGGTATTCCTCATTACTGAATCGGTATTACCGATTCGGTAATAAGGAATATTACAGAATCGGTAAATTTTACCTATTTGTTACCTACATCATATTTACCGATTCTTAAGTACCGAATCGGTAAAATTTGGTATTTAAGAATCGGTAAATTGAGATTACCTACATCGGGCCCTAAAGGTATAATAAGGAGATAGCGATGCCTAAGATTTTATTTCATACCAATCAAGTTACTTCTTGTGTAGACTTGGCTCACCAAATGCAGCAATAGCAGGCAGAAAAGGCTTACTTTAAGGTCCAGTACTGTCTAATCTATGTTTCTTCTAAACACTAGGGGATTCAACAAACTTTATTCGGTTTAATAAATCGAAAAAACTATAAAAGTCATAGATAGGATGCTTATTTGCAGCATGCTGCTGGGGTTCTGGAAAAGGAGATTGAACTGGCTATTAGACAATTATCTCGCTCACCTTTCCACCCTTCCCTAGGGTTTCTTCTGTTGCTCCATATGCTGGTTCCCATACTCAGTCCCCTCAAGTAGGCTTGGTGGACAAACCTCAAGATATGCCTCAAGGCTAGGCTGGGGGTATCGTCCCCCTTACACCAGTTGTTGTCACACGGGTCGGTGCCTAGTCACCAATTTTTAGGTCAGCCCCTGACATGACCCCTGGCAATGGGTGGGGCCCAGGAGGCGGTAAGAGGAAGCGCCCCTCGGTTGGGGGCCCTTGTAAACGCAAAAAGAACATTGGCTCATAGTCATCTTCAGCAGTCCACCCAGTAGTGCCTAACCTGGATGCTCTTTCGTTAGACATGCTCAAAGCAGCCTTGCTGTCAGCACTTGGAACTAAATTGGACCCCATCCTACTCCGACTTTCTGCACTGGAAAGCAACCTGTCTGCACTGATAGCTACTTGCAAAGTGACCGTGCCCTTCTCTCCACAAGAATCCCTCCTACAAGCCCTACAATCTCAACCAGCATTTCCAGTCCCAGTGGTAGTGGCACAAAAGCAGGAGACAGAGCAGTGTCTATCACGAAGCAGCCTAGTCACATGGTAGGAGATACAACAGCATCTATTGCCCAGGACTGACCCTAAAGACCGTCCAGGCAACCAGAGGGGGGTGGGGGGCACCCTGAACCCAGTATATTTTCAGTCTCTGCAATCTCAGGGTTTCAAAGTGGGCGGATTGTACAGTTGCGATTATAGGTGGGAAGGGCTGGAAGCCATGCCCCTGGGGACTAGAATAACTATTATCCTAGTTTGGGCTCTATTCATCTCCTACCAGAGTCCACTAGGCTTGTTGTGGTGTTAGCTAGAGTACCATGCCTCAACCCTGGGACCCAGGAAGACTTTTACCAGCTGAACAATAAGGTGGTGCACTGGCTCAATTCCAACATTGCCCCTGGGCTTATGGTGGAAAACCAAATTCTCATGGTGCGCCAGACACAGTGGGTTGGTAGCGCCAAGAAATCCTGGCTGGGGGACTGCCTTATCATCAATTTTAACAATCCAGTCATGGTAAGCCGAATCTTAAGCACGGTTGTCCAGTCTAACTACAGGTGTTGGAACTCAGCAATCTTGACACTCCCGCTGGGATATTTCTACAGACCCAATTATTACCTACTACGGTCTCAGCACGAGTGGCTCCAAGAGGTGGGCCATAGGGGTTGTGCAGAGGGGATTATAGTGGCAAGCACAGCAAATAGGTTTACTCCTCTGAGCTCATAGGAAGATTGCGATTGACAATGTGTGGGTCCCTAGGACCCTGTGGCACCTGCATCCCAGGGAAATGTATCGCCCCCGGAACAGGTATCGAGTGTGAATGGAGGGTGTAAATTTCTTCTTAGAATTTCACGGGGCTGGAAAGTAACATTTAGAACACCGAATGGTTGGCCCTTGTTAAGAGTTCTGATGCGATATGCCTCCAGGAAACTTGGGCTGTAGACAATATTTATCACATGGGTAGCTATAAAACCCTCTTTGTTCCAGCTACCCCTTCCAGGTCAGGGAGAGCCAAGAGGGAGCTTATCACCTTTGTTTCTCTAGTTTTCCTTGGCATATCCGCTACCAGTAGGAAGGAAAATGCTACTTACCAGTGTGCATCTGTTCTTGGCATGTAGAGCTGCAGAGATTCACACTCTGTGCATA
This sequence comes from Lissotriton helveticus, assembly GCF_964261635.1. Classification (NCBI taxonomy): domain Eukaryota; kingdom Metazoa; phylum Chordata; class Amphibia; order Caudata; family Salamandridae; genus Lissotriton; species Lissotriton helveticus. The sequence continues at coordinate 327,112 of NW_027611737.1, forward strand.
GATCGCCATCTGGTGTGGGGCTTGGATGCTTGCACCTTGTTGTTGTCTTGAATGAAGTATTTTGTAGTCACAAGATAGGTGACTCCTCCCTTGGACGATAGTGCGCATGGGCATCGACTCCATACTCAGATTGTTTTTCGCCATGAAGGGAAATGATGGAGTTTGTAAGAAACAGAGATGTCCATGAGAATGTATCTAAGATAACACTGGAACAGATACAGGTTCCGGGGAGGGGGCGTGTGAATCTCTGCAGCTATACATGCCAAGAACAGATGCATACTGGTAAGTAGCATTTTCCGTTCGAGGCATATGAGTCGCAGAATTCACACTGTGCATAGACTGTACAGCCGTGTCTCCCCTAGCGGTGGTCGCCTGTATCTGTTGCAGTGGTTTGAAAAAGTGTTTGCCTGTACATCTACACAATAGTGTTTGGTGAAGGTGTATGTAGTAGAATATGTTGCTGCCTAACAAATGTCTTCTAGGGGAATGTTCCCTAAGAATGCCATGGAAGCCCCTAGTTGGCGTGTTGAGGGCACTCTGGGGGAATTGTTAACATGCATTTTGCTTTCTGATAGCATATTTGAATGCATTTTACTATCTACCTGGCAATTCCAGCATTGAAAATTGGATCAACTTACATCCTATCGCCCCATTTCATTAATCAATTCGGACTCCAAATTATATGCTAAAGTGATGGCTGCTCGGCTCAGTCGGGTCATCGAGCACCTGGTCTCCCCATGGCAGCATGGGTTTGTCCCTGGAAAGGGTACTACGGATCACACACGTAGGACGATTGCCTTATTTGATGCCATGTCTGTCACGGGGGCCGGATGTCGATGATCCTACTGGATGCCGAGAAGGCTTTTGACCGTGTTTCATGGAACTTCTTATGGGCGGTCCTGGCACGGCACAATTTTGGCCCCAAATTTATTAAATCTATTAAATCTATGTATCTATCCCCTAAGGCATATATACAGATTATGGGTTCAGAATCTGGTTACATTAATATATCCAGGGGCACCAGGCAAGGGTGCCCCTGCTCATCCCTATTATTTGCACTATATATAAACCCCCTAATTCTAAAGTTTTTGGAGACTCAAGCAATTAGACCGGTTGTTTGCGGTCAATACGAGACAAAAGTATTGGCTTGTATTATGCCGATGATATCGCGATTATTACATCTGATCCGACTGAGGCCATTAAAGAAATAGAGACTGTGACACTTGAGTATGGTAATTATTCAGGATACTCCTTGAATAAGGGGAAGACAGTTATATTAGGTACGGCTAATACCATCTTCGTAGACAAAAGGAGAGCCAATACAGCCACATATTTGGGTGTTATTATCAGCCCCATTGTTAAACTTATACCTAATCTGAATATTGACCCATTATTGGCTAATATTAAAAAGGATCTGGACAGGATTAACAGTCTTCACCTATCGATTATAGGTAGAGGCAATTTTCTAAAAATGAATGTGTTGCCCAGGTTTTTATACCTATTTCGAGCAATTCCTCTGGCTATCGATGTTAAGATATTAAGAATACTGAATTTTCTCATGTCCAAGTTTATTTGGCAACAAGGCAAGGTCAGGAGATCTCATAAGCTATTAACACTTCCTCAGAATAGAGGTGGTCTTGCCATTCCCAATGCCATTTTTTATTATTGGGCAACCTTTCTCCATCAAATGGCTCCTCTTGTATGTCCCCCAGCTAATGTAATTGATACTGGCACGAGTCCAATCCCTTCTATCTACGAGCTCGTACTGTGGCGGACGTCCAAGGGTCTCTTTTTGAGGCAAACAGATGCAACATATTACAGAAAGAATAATAAGTTTGCAATCATAACAAGTGCCTGGAAGGCTTGGTCTAATGTCTCTAAACATATGCTCATTGGGAAAATAAATGGACATACACCCCTTTGGCACTCAATAGCAACATTGGGCTTAGAATATGATGTCATTTCTAGGAAATGGGAAACTGCTGGAATTAGGACAGTGAATGATCTCTTGGTGAGGGGCTTTGCAACTACTTTTTCAGACGTAAAAATGAAATATCAATTAACTAATGGAGACTATCTGAAATTTGTACAGGTGTATTCTAAACTTAAAGCGAAAGAATCAACTATTTCTTTATCTAGAATAGAAATCATCGATGTAATGAATAGTTCGACCATTAGAATTAGTGTTATATATAATATCTTGCTGACTAGTATTCAGGATGATTTAGAAAAAATAGAAACAAGCTGGGCGACTAAATTAGAGAATCTCAACGTCGACATTGATAGATGTTTAGAATTGACCCACAACCTTCTCATGTCAAGCAATCTTAAGGCACAGCTCTTCAAGACTATATTTAATCTTTACTATACTCCTGCCAAATTATATACCTGGGGTAAAAGGGAGAATGACCTCTGTCCCAGATGTCTACAGGGACCTGCTACATTAATTCATATGTTCAGTAACTGTAGCGAGCTCGTCTCTGTTAAGAGTATGATAGCCAAATTTTGGGAAGAATTGTTTGGGCATAAAATTCCTGATTCTGAGACCCTCTTTGTACTTGATTATGACTGTTCACTTAATCTTACCAAAAGAGAACAAAGACTGGTCTTTATTGGCACAGCTGTTTTTAGAATTATCTTGTCTGCTCGATGGAAGGATGTTGATCCACCTAGCTTTCAGATATGGCTGGCTCGCTTTCTGGCGGTCTATAATTATGAAGCAGCCATTTATGCTACTAGGGGCTCAAAAGCTAGAAAAAAGGGTGAGGCGATTTGGCTTGCAGTCTCTAACTGGAAAGCCGGCATTAGGTCAATCCCTGTCAATAGCAACCCTAGATGAGTTATTATGTGGTTTTTTTACAGGCGTCGCTGTATCTAATTTGTTAAAGTGATAATGTTATGTTTTCTGTGCTATTTAATCCTATTGCCTTATGCTTATCTTGCTTTCTTGATATACTTTTTTGCTTGCTCATTGTGTCGAGATTATCTTATGTGTATTGTTTATTATTACTCCTGTATGTCCTGGTTCAATAAAAAAAAAAAAAAAATTGGGTTGCCTTTATGAGGTGGTGAGAAAGCCACAAACAGTTGTTTTGTTTCCCTAAAGGCTTTAGTCCTGTCTATGTAATAAAGTAAAGCTCTTTTGACATCAAGCGTGTGAAGACCTCTTTCTGCTACAGAATAAGGGTTTTGGAAAAATAATGGTAACTCTACTGATTGATTAAGATGGAATGGAGAAATCACCTTTGGAAGAAATGTTGGGTTTGTTCTAAGAACCACTTTGTTGCGATGTATTTGTAAAAATGGTTCTTGTACGGTTAAAGCCGGAATCTCACTTACTCTCCTGTGATGATTGCGACAAGGAAAGCTACTTTCCAAGTAAGGAATTTTAATTCGCATTTGCGTAAAGGCTCAAACAGGGGACCCATGAGCCCAGTAAGAACAATGTTTAAGTTCCACACTGGAGACACTGGTGGCAGTCTGGTTGGAATTATTCTTTTGAGGCCTTCCATGAAGGCTTTGATAGCAGGTACCCTAAACAATGAGAAATGTTGCCTGTTTTGTAAGTAGGCTGCAAGAGCAGCTAGATGTAATCTGATTGATGAGTATGCAAAATGTCATCTTTGTAGATGTAGTAAATAGCAAATAATGTTTTGAATTGAAGCATCTAATGGGTCAATTTTGTTGTTATTGCAGTAAATGACAAATCTTTTCCATTTAGCTGCATTGCAAGCTCTAGTAGTGGGGCGTTTGGCTTCTTTAATAATATTCATACAGTCCATGGGAGGTTCAGGTAACCGAACTCCAAGATTTCAGGAGCCAGATTTCTAGATTCAAATGTGCTGGATCTGGGTGCCTTGTCTCTCCATGGTTCTGCGTCAGAAGTTTTGGGGACAGATGTCGTTTTTGGTGTGGAACTATTGAGAGTTCGAGGAGTGTTGTGAACCATGGTTGCCGTGCCCATGTGGGAGCAACCAGGATCATCTTGAAGGTCTTCTGTTTGAGCTTGCGTACTACTAGTGGGATGAGTGGGAGTAGTGGAAATGCGTACACAGTTAATCCAAATTGCATTGCCCATGGATAATGGGATTGGGAACCTGGCAGCGAAGGTGTGGCATTTTGCGTTTGAGTGTGTGGTCAACAGATCGATGTCTTGTTGGCCCCACATTTGGAAGAAATGTTGAAGGACTTGTGGATGAAGTTCCCATTCGTGTATTTGCTGAGTCTGATGACTTAAGAGCTCACCTGCATTACTGCCATTGCGTGTTGGTCCGCCGTGAGGGCAACGGCTATCACCTACATCCAGCGACCCGCCGTGAGGGAAACGGCTACAGCTATCACTATCAGCAGCACAGGGGCCCAGGGACTACATCCCCCAGCTGCCCCAGCACACCCGTGGCGCTCCCGCTGCGCCTGCTGGTGCCATAAGATCGCGGAACGCCTCCCGCCCCAAGAGACGTACGCGGGCGGCCACAGGGCTAAGCCCGGGCAAAGGGGGGGCCGTCTGTGGCCGTCAGGGGCCGGAGGAGGCCGGGCTGGGCCACCCCCCTGATGTCGCATCAAGGAGAAATGGGTAAGCGCAAATTACACCGCTCACCTGACCAGGAGCATGTGAATGCAAAAGTACGTAGAAAGTCACCCTCAATAATTTCCTACCTAACGTCTGCCGTGGGTGTCTTATCGTCTGAAATTGCCATAGCAGAAAAGGAACTTGGGCTTGACCCACATGTTGATAACCCACCTGCGTCCTGGCCCCTACACTTTTCAGCCTCTACATTAATGGTTTGGTAGATGCACTTAATGGTGTCAGGGACAGTGATGCCCCGCGGTTGGCCACTGGTCGGGTGCCCGCTCTGATGTTCGCAGACGACACTTTGTTGCTGTCCCGAACATCAACGGGCACCAATAAAAAGGAGACAATGAAAGCCACAAAGAAGATAGGCAGAAGGGATAACATGGCCAAGAGTGACACTTTGTTTTGTGACTCAGTATTATCTAACCAAATTCAGTCCACTGTTCGGGACATGGAAGAGGAGGTCTTCACCAGACGTCTGGAGAAGGCTCTAACGGATGTAGCCAAGGATATTATCGATACACTGAATTCCTGTGTGGCTAACCTATTGGCTAAGTGTGAACAAATTAATTCTTTTTTAACTTTGCATAACCATACCCCAGGTACTACCCATCCAGCCGTCACAAAACGTGACGTCCCGTATCCTGGGGTAGGGCCAATTGTGAGATCTGGGGAAAATCATATGTCTGCAGGGAGGGGGATGCCTATAAATTCTGAGGATACCATTAGCCATGAACCAATAAGTTCTCAGGAAGGGGTGCAGGCGAGGTCAGAAAAAGGCAACCTAATGCTGATTCCTCTGCCCCCCCACCAAAACCACTCGTGAATTCTGGGCCCCCAGTGTTGGAGTAACGGATTTAATAAACCTTCCATAAACCTCCCCCCTGCGTCTGCCCCGCTTGTGGAAATTCTAGTTAGAGTCCCCCCTTTGGCAAGAGGGGAGGGGGAGTCAACCAATGCATTATTATCACTAACCAGAGATTGGTGCGATCGTAATTGCTCAGGAGACTCCGAAATCTCACCCTCCATACTAATGGCCAGACGGGTGGGATGGATTGGTGGGACCAGAAAGAAAGTAAGTGGGGATTGCATAGTGGTAAACTTCAGCCACCCCCATGCAACATCACGCAAGCTGTTGGATGCTTCAGAGCTAAATGGGGATCCTGGCGGTATTCGGGCCTTACCCCTAGGTTTCTTCTCCCCCCACCCCATCCCCCCCTACCATAACAGCAGCAAGGAGTCGCTGCCAGGAACAGTTGCCCGGGAATAAAGCCTGGTCCACGCGCATTTCCTCTATTAGGGCCGCCCATTCTACCTGGAGCACTGTTGGATCCTCGCTCCAGCCAAACCCACCCAAGTCTATCATCATTAACAGCACCATCCCCCTTACTAATAGTCTCATGCCCTTGACACAGCTTGATGAAACCGACTGACTAGCCCAAACCAAACCATGTACCCAGGTTAAGGCTCCCACCACTTCTGAAGGTGTGGGGGGCAACTTAAGGGTAATGAGCTGGAATATTGCAGGGTTACGGTCAAAAAGGGATGATGAAAATTGGCTGAAGCTCGTTTGTACCAACGAGATCATAGCCCTTCAAGAAACCTGGGATACGGACTGCAGCTTGTGGGTGGATGGCTTTAGATCTTATTTTAAGCCCGCCCGACCATCGATAGCAGGGAGAGCCAAAGGGGGATTGATGTTATTGATATAAGTTAATCTCAGGGCCTAGGTTAAACCAATAGAAACTCTTTCCCCAAACTGCTTAATAATCGAGTTTACCCCCGAGAACCAACCGAAGACATTGATAATTAACTTTTATAACTCTAACGAAACTGAATCCCCGAATGAACACCTGTGCTATCTGACACAGTTTTTAACTGCATATAAAGAACACCAAATCACTTTTTTCCATATTATACTCATGGGAGACTTTAATATTCACCTATGTAACCATAATTGCCGGATAAGTGATCCTAATGGCCCACCTTCTCTGTTTTACCTCATTTTGAACATACGGCCGTAGACAGCCGCACACATTGCTCTCTGCAGTGGTAGAACACCAAAACTTGACAAGGGGGCGACCGTTCCTCGAACCAGTTCCACAAATAGTACTCACAGCAGACGCATCTCTCACAGGATGGGGAGCCCATCTCCTACATCATACAACTCAAGGGCAATGGACCACTCAACAAAGACTGCTCCATATCAACCATCTAGAGCTGCTAGCAATATTCCTAGCACTCAAAACATTCCAACTACAAGTACAAAACAAAGCTGTCTTAATCCGGACGGACAACATGACAGCCATGTATTGTATACAAAAACAGGGGGGGGCACACTCTCTACAACTGTCCCAGCTCGCACAGAACATTTGGAGATGGGCCATTCCACAAAATATATATCTGTTGGCAGAGCACCTTCCAGGAGTTCACAATCAGATAGCCGATCTGTTGAGTCGGCAGACACAACAAATTCACGAAAGGGAACTACATCCGCAAGTTCTTCAACCATTCTTTCACAAGTGGGGGCATACAGACATAGATCTGTTCACAACACACGAAAACGCAAAATGCACAACCTCCGCCGCCAGGTTTCCACACCCGCTGTCCAAGGGCAATGCGATATGGATGAACTGGTCGGGCAGATTTGCGTACGCTTTTCCGCCAATACCACTAATACCACTAGTAGTACGCAAGCTCACACAACAGTCTCTCAAATTAATCCTGGTAGCTCCCACATGGGCACGCCAACCGTGGTTCACCACACTGTTAGAACTCTTTCTAGCTCCACACCAAAAGTTACGCCTAACACCATCTCTGCTAACGCAGAACCTTGGAGACATCAGACATCCAGACCCAAATCAACTGAATCTGGCGATATGGCTCCTGAAGTCTTAGAGTTTGGTTATCTTTTTTTTTTATAAACAATTTTTATTAAAGTTTCAATACAAAACAAATTCATTCATAGCGAGCCACATATTCTATTAAAAAAAAAACTGCCCCCCTTCCCCACATCACAGAGCATATCAACAGTGGCAGAAGAAGTCGCCGGTACCCACCGAACACATTGACATATCAAGTTCTTCATTATGGTAACAAGCCAAACCATTTGCCCCATACTTTATGAAAGAGCTCCGGGCAGCCTCGGACCTCAAAGACGCTTTCCTCCTGTGTCCCACACCAGTCCACCCCCCTCCTCCATTTCCTCAGTGCAGGTGCCTCCATCTGAGACCATTTGGCTGCAATGTCCCGTTTCGCCACCGTCAGAGCCGTTCCCAAGAAGCGCTTATCGGCTCGGGAGCCGTCCAGCCCATCAAACACTCCTAACAGCTGATGTCTCGGGTCATGAGGAACCACCCAGCCCAGTGCACTCGTAAGTTCCTCCTCCACCCCTCTCCAGAACGGCTCCAAGGCCGGGCACAGCCACACCATGTGGTAAAAATCAGCTGGGCACAGGCCGGGACAGGACCTTGCACCTGCTCGAAAGAGACGGGCCGGCGTCAAATAGGCCGCGTGAAGGAAGTAAAGCTGGACCAGGCGTAATTTCGAAGATGTGGTTAAGGTCTTGGGCGCCATAAGGGCATCTCGCCAGTCAGCTTCATCCAAGGGGCCCACCCAGTCCTCCCATCGCTCCCTAAGGCGATCTAGGGATGTGGGGGAATTATTCATCAAGGCTTGGTATATTCGGGAAACCACTCCCCTCCCCATATCTCCCATCATGACTTGGGCCTCCAGGGGGCTAAGCTCTGGAAGGGAAGTAGGTGTGGGGATGTGGGCGTGACGGAGCTGTAAGTATTTGTAAAATTGGGAGTGTAGGAGTGAGTGTCGCTGCTGTAGGTCAGAGAAGGAACGTACGTGGTCTCCCACCTACACGTCTCCTAGTAGGGATATTCCCACCAGGTCCCATCGGCGGAACCTCTCCAGGGCGGAGGCCTCCCTCAGCCAGGTGCCACACCAGAGGGGCGTTTGTCGAGTCAGTTTCCGGTCCCAGCGAACCAGACAGAGTGCGGCACGCCAGGCCAGAAGGACCGATCTGGTGATGGAGGGCATGTCTTGTGGCACCGGGACACCATAGAGGAATCCCTGCAGCCGTGGGAACTTGAGGACATTGAGTTCGACTCGGTAAGTGGGATCAGACCAGCCACCCGTGAACCAGTCGTGGATCACAATGAGTTTGGTGGCTAGGTAATAGGCGTAAAGGTTGGTGACTCTCATACCACCGTCAAAGGGGGGAATTCGGCAGTGGGCCAGGGAACAGTCGTGAGCGTCCCCTCCCCCATAGAAACCGGATAAGCATGCTGTCTAATTCTGGGAACCAGCTGCTTGTGAGGGGGATAGAGATGTTTTGCAAAATATAGAGGAAGCGGTGGTAGGATCATCATTTTAAAAATGGCACTTCGTCCTAGCGGTTCAAGGGGAGGGACTGCCAGTTTCGAAGATCCGTTTTCATCCGGGTAACTAGGGGGGCGATGTTGAGTGTCCACTCTAGTTCAGGCAGGAGGGTCACCCACACACCCAGATACTTAAAGGACAGGCGCCGGAGGGGGATCACCGCCTGCCAGTCAAAGCAGGCGTGTGAGGAGTGGAGGGGGACCAACGTGGACTTTGCCGGGTTGAGGCGGAGACCAGAGACTTGCTCAAAGGCCAAAAGGGCTCTCAAGGACCTGGGGCCGGAAGTTCCGAGTCCTCCAAATAGAGCAGCACGTCATCTGCATACAAGGCAATTTTGTCCATGTGGCTCCGATCCCATTGCCACCCTCGGATCAAGGGGTCTTGGCGTATGAGCGCCACCAGGGGCTCCATCGCTAACACGAATAGGAGTGGGGAGAGAGGGCAACCCTGGCGGGTGCCCCTACGGATCCGGAACAGATCGGAGAGTCTGCCGTTAACGAGCACTCGGGCTTTAGGGCTGCTATATAGGACCTGGACCAGACGGCGAAAGGGGAGGCCAAAACCCATCTTCTCCAGAACGTCTCCCAGGTATCCCCAGTCCACCGTGTTGAATGCCTTCTCGAAGTCCAGAAGGAGAAGGGCCCGGTGGGGGGGGGGGCGCTGACGATGGGCCAGGGCAAGATGAAGACGACGGATGCAGTGTCGGGTACCCCTGGCCGGCATAAAGCCGCACTGATCAGGGTGGACCAGGTCATTCAGGAGGGGACGGAGTCTCTGGGCAATGGCGGTGGCGAAAATCTTGACATCAGTGTTGATCAGGGAAATGGGCTGAAAGTCGGAGTAATCTAAGGAGGGTGGATGCGTCTTTGGTATGACCACAATAGTCGCCACGTCCGATTCGGACGGAAAGGATCTGACCTCTACTACCTGTCGGAAGAGCTCTGTTAAGTGGGGCACCAATTCCTCACGGAACAGCGAGTAGTATTCCTGAGGGAACCCATCCAGCCCAGGCGTTTTGCCGGAGTGTAACAGGATGATGGCCCCTTGGATTTCCTCTGGAGTGAGCGGGCCATCGAGGGTATCCGCCGTCTCTTTAGGAAGGCAGGGCAAGCAGATTCCCGATTCTGCCATCAAGTCCGTGAGGAAGGTGCCGGGGGGGCGTGTGCTATAAAAGGCCTCATAATATTGCGCAAAGGTTTGCGCAATGGCCTGGGAGGTCATCTGGCTGGTCCCATGGGCCGTGCGGATCTCAGGGATAATATGATGGGCCCTAGGGTAGGAGATCAGATTGTGGAGCAGTTTCCCGTTTTTGTCGCCCCATCCGTAGATATGGGCAACCCAGGATCACCAGAGCATTTTGGCCGATTCTAGGGAAATCCGCCGGATCTCGTCCCGGACCAGAGCCAGTTGTCTGGAGGAATCAGCCACGTCGGCCTTCAGCTGGGCCCGTTCCAAGCGGACGGGTCTGGACTCCAGCTGTGCCAGCTGGGCAGACTGGGCCGTGCGTTTGGTGTGCACGAGCCCCCTGGCGACCCCCCCCGGAGCACTGCCTTGCCCGCCTCCCAGAGCGTTCCCTGTGAAGGGACCGGCCCTACAATAGCGAAGAAGTAATGTCGGAGTTCATGGCCAAGGGAGTCTACAAGGTTGGGGTCCTGTAGGTACCACGCGTTGAGGCGCCAATTAGGCTAGGGGCCGGTGGATGTGGATCCAATGCGAACGACGACAGGGGAGTGATCGGAGATTCCTTGGGCTCGAATTTTGGCCCAGACACCAGCTGGCAGTCCGTGGCAGGCATCAGAATCAAGTCTATCCGCGAGTGGCTGTGATGGGCTGCGGACGTGTGGCTATACTGTATCTTTTGGGGGTTCCAGACCCTCCATACGTAACAGAGTCCCAGCGCCGAAGCCCAGCTCACGAGACACTTCGCAGAGGCGTGTCACTGCACCGAGAAAGGGCCCGACACATCCCTAGAGGGCTGGAGGACGGCGTTAAAATCACCCCAACAATTGTGAGGCCTTGGGGAAGGGAGGAAACCACGCGTGTAAGGTGTCGAAGAGTGGAGGACATGAGTGCCGGGGGCACATAGGCACAAAGGAGGTTCAGGGGGTTGGCCTCAACCAGCCCCGACACGGCTACGTACGTGCCTTGTATATCAGTGACGGCATGGGTCATGGTGAAAGGGAGCCTTCGCCGCGGAAGAATGGCCAACCCCCGGGAGCCCCTGGCAAAGCCGGAGTGCCAGACCCGGTCAAACCCATATTGTGCTAGGAAGTGGCACTGGGATCCCAGAAGGTGGGTCTCCTGGAGGAGCTGGGCATCAGGCATGTGGCGGTGGGCTGCATGCAGCACCGCAGTTCGTTTGATGCGGTCAAGGAGGCCATTCACATTCCAGGAGAGGATGCGGAGAGGCGTGTCAGAGATGTGGGCCATGTGTAGGGGCGGGATTTGGCGTGAAGCAAGTGTGACTCATGGGTCCCCTTCCATTCGGGGGAGGGATCCAGCGGTGTCTGAGGCTCTGGGGCCCGGGCAGGGAAGACAGGGGCATATGTGACCATTGCTGAGGACAGTGGAACATGTGACTACACACAAAAACAGAACAAGGCAGCCCAGAGGCGGCCAGTAACAACCAAACCACGAGAGACAACGGTCTCTCTTCCCCCACCCATTCCCCCCAACTCCCCCACCCTATACTTCAGAACAGGAAGCATCTGTCACCCTAGAACAAACACTAGTGCCTCACAAGGAGGCGAACAGCTAAGCTAAAACGGTTAGCGACTACGGGGTCGGGACGTGTCTAAGTCGGACCCCCTCCATGTATATGGGTGAAGTAGTACCAGCAATTTAGAGAAGGTAAGAATACAAACAAGTGTGGATCAAGACGTTGCAAGACAGAAGTATGTTGGCGCAGATATCCCTCTCAACCAGGCCGGCAGGCAGCGAGGGTCTGCATGTGCCGGTCAGAGTATGAGGGTCCATGGATGCGTCAGCATCAGTCAAGAGTTTGGTTATCTTAACCTACCTCCAGACTGTATGAACATTATTAAATAGGCCAGGAGACCTACTACAAGAGCTTGTTATGCTGCTAAATGGAAGAGATTTGCCATTTATTGCACTTTGGAGGTCCTGCAGATCGCTCGGGAACAAGCGGATTGGCCGTACAGAACACCGAGGAGCTTCATTCTACAATGTGCAGAACTAGCCCTTAAAGATAACTTTTTTAATATGAAGGCACGCTATACCTACAACAGTATGGTACATCAATGGGCAGCACCCTCGCGCCGAGCGTGGCAGGGCTTTATGTCTCCAATTTTGAATCCAAACATGTGCTTAACACAGCATCCCCCTACCATGATGAACTAGTATTCTATAAAAGATATATCGACAATATCTTGTTCATTTGGCATGGCACTGAACAAAAACTAACGGATTTCTTGGTCTGGATCAACACATTGGACCCTAACCTTCGGTTCACCCACAGTGTGAGTAGAGAGACCATCACCTTCCTCGATCTGGATATACAAGCACACGATGGAAGGTTATCCACCAAGACACATTTCAAACCAGCGGCGAGAAACTCCCTTCTGAGGTATGAGAGCTTCCATCCCAGACCCCTACGCGATAACCTCCCATATGGACAATACCTCAGACTCAGACGTAATTGTAGTGAAATCAGAGACTATAAAACTCAAGCGAATGGCCTAACACAGAAACTGACCACGAGAGGGTACCCTATGAAGACAGTCCATAAGGCACAAAAACGGACCAGAAATCAAAATAGGGAAGCCCTTTTGGAACCTACAGTCAAACAAGAAACTACCATCCCATTGACTTGTGTTACTACATATAACTCCATCTCTACCAAAGTGGCTAAGATCATCCAGGCCAATTGGAGGATACTGACCTCAGGGAAATTGCAGTGGGAAAAACCACTATTCTCCTACAAAAGATCGCAAAATCTTCAAGACAGCCTGGTATCCACACGTCCAAGTCAGAACCCGACCCAAGAAGCCACAGTGCTCAATTCATGGGGTATGCCAAATATCACGGGACATTACGCATGCGGTAATTACAGCATATGCCACCTGACCAAGACTACCAAAAATCTGAATCTCTAACAAGGAAAGATTTGGCACATCCGGAAACATACCAACTGCAATTCAGCAAATGTAATTTACATGATCACATGCCCGTGCGGCCTCAGATATATTGGCATGACCTCCAGAAAGGTTAAAACAAGAATTTGCGAACACAGAAGCAACATCCGTTGCAAGCGTAACACTACTAAACTAACGGATCATTTTCTAACCACAGGACATACCACTAATGACATGAAGTGGGTTGTCATAGTGAGGTACTAGAATCGATTCTTGATCATGTAGTATTGATAATCGATATGTTAGAATTAGCATGGTGTCCCTAGACTCACACCGTAGACATACAACATTAGTATTTGCGGTATTTACTTTTACTTAGCTTCACACCACGTTACGCTATATGAATACCATATTATGGCCTTCTTTAATATCGTGCACGCACAGGCCCTATTCTTATTTGTCTCTAAAAACCCTGCTCCTGGGGAAGAAACCAACTGTTGCAGAAACTGCTGTTTCAGCTCGTTAGACTCGGCAAGGTCGTAGTTAGCTGAGGAAGGGCCGATAAGCACATTCCGGGAGGGGTGCAGGGTGGACTGTCTCTGAGAAGACAGAAGGGAGTCACCCGTCTGACCTTGCTGCCTGAGCGAAGCAAGGAGCTCTTTGTGTGCCTTATATGGGTTTTCCTATTACTGTACAAGCTTGTACCAATTTGTATTTTTCCATGTTAGGCTATGATGATGCCAATGCAACTGTATATATGTGATGTGCTGACAATGTGCCAGCAGTCTTCTTGGCAGACCTCGTGGGTTAGGTCGCAAGGAGCTCCTCTGGCAGAGTTTGTGTTTGTCTAATAAACGCTTGAACCTTCTACACTGCCGACCGACTGCTTATTGGTATTGGTAAGGGGATTTGGTAATGTAATGATAATTGTTGGGAGGCGGTAATATAATTTCGGTACTTCAGTTGGCGACTCCGCCGGGACTCCGCGTTGGGGTCGTCCCTGTGTAAGCATAGGTGACGTTGAAAGGGGTTCTCCTGATTGGGGGGGTTGCAGACCTGATACATAAGAATTCGGGGTTTTGCTCTGCCCTCCTGGTCCGGAGGGCTCCAGCTGCTAGTAGCCCCACGCTGGAGTCCTTCGGGTGCAACCCAAGAACCTGCAACGTTGGTACTAACAAAACGTCGGCAGTGGAGAACGTTCTGGCAGACCTGCGTGCACCAGGTGAGTGTTGTGTCTCGTTGTATGTTGAATTGCATATACAGATTTGGATAGCGGAATCTAAGCATTTGGTGGCCTATGGTCACGGAGGAACTCTGAATTTGCATTAGTTGCCGCGGACGCGGAGAGAATTTGGGCAGAGGTCCGACGGGGGCAGTGTGGAACTGCACGTGCGGACGCTCTGGGTATACTAAAGATAAGGATTACACGCCTAGGGGAACTGCGGTTCCTGCTCGGCCGGACTGTTCTCGGGAAAACCGATGGTTGAGATTGGGTAGCACCCGGACAAATCTGGAGCGGCGCTTAAACGCGGGCTTACCCAGAATAGTTCGGGAAGTGAACCATGAATGCTGTCGGATGGCCTGTAGACCGGTCTGTGGTTTAAAACCTGTGTGACTATCTTTAGGCAGTCTGAGGATGAGACTGTTGTTGGAAGTGTTCTTTGCAGCCTTTTGAATAGTAGCAGAAGAGTTCTCCACAAGTAGGAGCCGACGGGCTCCACTTTTTGATTGCAACTGTTGGAATTTATGTGTTACGTTTTACGTCCATATTCTTTGTCAGATATATAATGAAAGACGGATGGGAGAATGATTGATGTCATGGCCATGAGAATGAAAGCGCAATGATGACGTGATACTTAATTTTATTGAATTTGTACTAACGGAAAAATTCCTTTTCAACCAGAAACGAGATAATCCAATATGCCGTGCCTTAGCAAGTTGTGCTTTGGTTGTGTCCGTAGTGATGAAGGGAGGTTAGACGAGAGTCAGCCGACCCCACCGGAGGGGACGCCTAGTCACGATATGTATTGTAAGCATGGTATTGGCCCCCTTATTTTTAACTCTTTGTGGCATAAATACACTAAGGATAATATAGAATTACAATGGCCGAAAACTGGGTCTTTCGATGAAAAGAAAATTGCGTATTTACAAGAACGCCTTTTTGTTAAGCGCAGTCGGCAATCGATGTTCGACACCCTTAACAAATGGCAGAAAGAAGCAAAAAGAAGACGCATTCGATCTGAAAAATTAATAAAGATAGAGCAGGGACAGACTGTTACTCAGAAGGCCATCGCATATGACAAAAGCAAGATAGAACGAAATATCGAAATTGCAGATAGACAATTTAGACTTCAAGTAGACCAATGTTATGTAGCTAGAGAGGGAACGGAAGATGAGATAGAAGAATTGTTAAGCGCAAGGCCTCCTCCGCCATATGCCCCGGAGCGTATATATCCCGCAATACCTGTCCAGCCCGAAGCTAGGCCACGGGCATCCGCGCCAGAGGAACAGGGCTCCGTTACTCGAGAGCGGAATAACGCTGTTTCCTCTCCTCATGGGGGGCCCTTGGTTACGCTTATCCCCGAGTCTGCACCAATACTCACATCCCTTCAGTCGCAATCGAGTTTCCCAACGCCGGAGATACATCCCCCCCAGGTTTGCATCGCACCTGGCGGATTTGAACAGACCCCGAGGGGAGCTGTAGGGGGCCTATACAGCAAGCGATTGTTCACTAGATCATCTGTGGAATATGGCGAAAAAGAAGCATTAGAAGATCAGGCAATTAAGTGGATACGGAATGACGTGTACACTATGACTGACATATGGAGTACGGTGAAGGATTTAGAACCAGTCATGCAACAACATGTGCTATACCAAATGTCTAATTCACTTATTTGGTCTTGGGAAACAAGCTTCAGGGATGGGACGGCCCCTCAGATCCTGTATACTATCAGGGATTGGGCTCATAAATTTAGTCTAACACCGGAGGAAGTATTTAAGAATATAGACACGTTGGTTCAATATCGAAACAGATTATTCTTGAAGAGTCCGCAGTGGACTACGCAGCACCCTATGCGAGAGGTGCATCCCGTCTATCATCCCGAGATCCCCGAACAACGAGATGGTAATCAGACAGTCATACGGCAAGGGGTAGCGGCTAGGTTCCAGGAACAGTGGGTTTATACTCCGTGGAAGAGAAGTGAGGTGCTGGCGTTGAAATCCCAACTGCCGGATCCCCGAAAGAATCCTACTGCATACTACAAAGAATTGACTGAGGCAGCCGCCTCCGCTGTAATGACTTTAGCCGATGTTGAACTATTCTTTGGACTACTAGTACCGGTTGATATATGGCGACAGGTGCACGATTCTAGTCATGTGGAGTTAGGTGGCACATGGGAGGAGCTAAGGGGCTGGGACCAGGATCGCAAACCAGGGGACAAACCAAGAGCGGAAATAACTTCTCTTCCGGCGAAAATAATAACTTTTATGCATACTCTGATCCCACCCCGAAAAGTCGACTGGGACAAACTGTCCGCCTGTAGACAAAAGAAGGACGAAAGTGTGTCCGACTTCTTTACCAGGTTCGAAGAGGTTTTTATTGATTTTAGCGGGCAGGATTTGGCAACGGAAGGGGGCACGAGGTTGTTCGTTAACAGGTTCGTTACGAACCTGGCCCCGGAAATTTCAGCACGACTGGAGGCGGCAGAGAGTACCTGGACTACCTCTTCCCCGTCTGTAATCCTAAGCATGGCCCAGTACTATGAGCATAGAGAAAATGAAAATAAAGATAAGGTGGATAAAAAGGTTAAGGATCTGAAGACTCGAGTACTGTTACAGCAAGTGGTTCGAGGGCAAGGAGGAGGTAGAGGTAGTCGGGGCCCAATGACGAGAGGGGCGGGGACAGGAAGGGGTTCAGGAGGAGCCCCGTCAATCGGCATCAACCAGTGTTCCTATTGTAAAGAGGCGGGACACTGGAAGGCACAGTGTCCGTACTTGGCCGCCCAGAACGGAACGATTCGGGGACGAGGTAGAGGACGAGGGGGCCCCGACCGAGGTGATATGCACAGAGACGACCGGACAGGCAAGTTGGAAAAGAATCATTTCGATGATCCCCAGCACCGACAGTACTACCATGGCGACTATGACGAAGGGAATGACAATGTATATGTCCCAGCATAGGACAGCCAGGGACAGAGCGGGGGCCAAGTGTCAATTCCGGTCAATCAAAGGGGACCTTATGTAAAAGGGGAAGTATTGGGGACCTCTGAGGATTTTCTAATTGACACAGGAGCAATGAACAGTTCCGTTGCTCGATCATTGGTTCCAGGGGCGGCTCTGTCCGGGCGAAACAATGTTTCGGTGGGTTTCTCCGGAGTCCCCGTCGTAAGCCCCATCTCCAAACCTCTCCCTTTTACGATCGGTCCAGCCACCATTGACACTCCTTTCTTATTGACTTCGAATTGTGGAGAGAATCTGTTAGGATTGGATATGCTGAAGAGATTGAATGCAACTATACATTGTTCTGCGGATGGGGTCTATTTAACCATACGTCCCTCTGTAACCCCTGTTAAACAATGTTTCACGAAAAATGAACGACTCCCACCGGAGTTCGATGACATTCCGACTTCCCTTTGGGCGACAGGAGATGCAGATGTGGGTAAACTGGATATCCCCCCAGTTCACATCACATTGAAACAAGGTGCGAAATGACCACGCATCCCGCAGTACAAAATAGCGCCGGCGGGGGAACGGGCTTTACTGCACATCATTCAGGACCTGATTGACAAAGGGGTTGTAGAAGAAACGAATGCCAATGTTTGCAATAGCCCGATTCTCCCTATTTTGAAGAGGAACCATGATGGAGGGGAGACAGGTGCTGCCTATCGTTTCGTAATTGATTTACGAGCCGTTAACAAAATAGTGGTACCACAGTATCCGGTGGTGACCGATATCACTACCATTCTCACCATGATCCCTCCGACTGCACAGTATTTTTCGGTCATCGACCTGAAAAATGCTTTCTTTAGCATTCCTATCCATCCTGATAGTAGGCAGATCTTCGGATTTTCAATATCTGGTCGCAGCTTCCGCTTCTGTCGCGCTCCTCAAGGCTATACTGAAAGTCCGAGTATATATAGCCAGGCTCTCAAGGCTCTGTTGGATGACCTGGACTTGCCGGAAGGCAACGTCCTCTTGCAATATGTGGATGACTTACTCATTGCGTCTGACACGGAAGACGGATGTAAAGAAGCTACGATTAAATTGTTGCACCATTTGGCTGTTAAGGGGAACAAGGTATCATTATCGAAATTTCAGTACTGTCGAAAGGAGGTGACCTACTTAGGTCATCTCTTATCGAAGGAGGGTAGACGACTAACACCTGAACGAATTACCACCATTTCTAGCATGTCTGTACCTTGCACGCAGCGTGAAGTCCGCGCTTTTCTTGGCATCACATCTTACTGTCGCCAATGGATACCTAATTTTTCACTTCTGGCTAAACCCTTGTTGCATTTGACTACTAAAGATGTGCATGAACCCCTACCCTGGACGGATGAATGTCAGCTCTCTTTTGACTCTTTAAAAACTGCTTTATGCTCCGCTCCTGTTCTGGGTACTCCAGACTATCGTAAACCTTTTGTACTATATGTACATGAGGTCGACGGTTGTTCATTGTCTGTTTTAACGCAGGCCTTTGGAGGTAAGCGAAGACCGTGCGCCTATTTGTCAGCGACATTGGATAATGTTGCAAGAGCACTTCCTAGCTGTCTGAGGGCTACGGCTGCAGTGGCAGTGGCAATCCGGCAGTCAGAAGGACTCGTTTTAAATTCCAATTTGACTATAATGGTGCCGCATGCAGTAGACACCTTACTAAATAAAACAAAAACGCAGCATCTTACGAGTGCACGTCTTACTGGGTATGAGCTGACCTTATTTGCACCACATATTACAATTACTCGATGCGCAACCCTGAACCCAGCCACATTATTACCGCTCCCTACGAGTGGACAGGACACTGATTTACATGATTGCATATATCGCACAGAAGATGAGACCAAGGGTAGGATTGACCTCACGGACACACCCTTAGATCACCCCCAGGGGGAGCTATATGTGGATGGTTCCTGTTTCAAACTAACAGATGGCACAACGACAGCTGCATATGCGATCACGACCCTAAAAACAGTTGTTGAAACACTCCGAGTACCCCACCGATCAGCTCAAGCTGCTGAACTTATGGCCTTGTTGCGAGCCTGTGAGCTGAGTGAGGGACTCGAGGTCAATATCTACACAGACAGCCAATACGCCTTTGGTGTAGCCCATAGTTTTGGGCGGCTGTGGAAGGAAAGGGGTTTCCTTACTTCACATGGTCAGAGAATACAGAACGGACAGCTAGTTTTGAGGTTGTTAGATGCTCTCACCCTACCCAAGAAAGTGGCTATCATAAAATGTAGTGCTCACAAAGCAATTGTGGATGAGGTGGGGGAAGGCAATGCTTTTGCAGACCAGGTGGCCAAGCAGACAGCACAGTCACTGATGTCACCCATGTATGTCCATTCCTCTGCCAGATGGGTGGGGGGGGACTCTGGCCTATTTGATAATACTATGGAAAGTGTGAGAATACTACAGAAGGAAGCCACCTCCGCAGAATTAGAGAGATGGGAACGCGAGGTAGGGAGATTGGATGAAAATAATTGTTGGATTGACTTGACCGACAAACGAAGGTGGCTATTGCCCAATGCACTGGTACAGGCCGTGGTAACCATGGCACACGGACCCGCGCATATAGGGGCAAAAGGTATTTGCGGGCTTTTAGATCCAGTTTGGAATAACCCAAATATCCAACGGACGGCTGTCCGCTTGGTCCAATATTGCATGGTTTGCTTGCAGCATAATCCAGGAAAGGGAGAAACTGTTTTGAGCGGGAATTTTGCACCACCCACATTGCCCTTTGAAGTGCTCCAGATGGATTATATTCATATGGAGCGCGTCAACAATTTAAAGTACGTACTGGTCGTGGTCTGTGCATTTAGTAAATGGGTCGAGGCATACCCTACCAAGGAAAACACAGCTTTGGCAACTGCAAAGGCCCTCCTGAAAGAGTTTGTGCCTCGCTTTGGATTGCCTCGCTTGATCTGGTCGGACAACGGGGGGCATTTCCATGGGGCCCTTGTTCAACATATTTGTAAGGGTTTACACATACAGCAAAAGTTCCATGCTGCCCGACACCCCCAATCAGCAGGGCTTGTGGAGAAGTACAATGGCATTTTAAAACTGAAAATGGCAAAAATAAAGGAGAGCACGGGGTTGAAATGGCCTGACACTTTACCCCTAGCCCTTATGTCTTTACGTGTCACCCCGCACTCCCGATCGGGTCTCTCTCCCTATGAGATACTGTTTGGGAGGCCTGCTAACGTGTGGGGGGTACCTAGACCTCGTTCTTTTGCAGATATTGAATATCCTATGTTGATTGATTATCTTTATGCTTTGACTAAAGACCTTCGTTCTGTTCATCAGCAGGTAGCTTCTGTACTGCAGCCACTGCCAGAGGGTCCCGGTCATCGCTTGCAGCCCGGCCAGTGGGTCCTAGTAAAAAAGTTCGAGCGGGACTCCAGCTTGGCTCCCAGATGGTCTGAGCCACGGCAGATTTTGTTGGCCACCCGGACGGCGGTTAAAGTGGATGGTCGTAAGCATTGGATCCATGTTTCGCATCTCAAACGACTACCACTTCCACTCCCTGGTGAGCGGTCACGTCCAGGGGAAATTCTGACACAGGAAACTGAAAGAGCTGATGCATTCGTGCCCTTTTCTGACGCCTGCGAAATTGAGCGTAGGCCACAGGAGGGATCGGCGAGATCAGATGACTTGGTCTCCACTGAAGTTGCAAGTGAACGTGCAACAGCTTTGAATCCTGTTGAAAGTACCCCAGACGACGAAACCTCACAAGTACGGAAAGCCCCGGGTGTGCTCTTTTCTGACCCTGAAGTGCTGGGTCGCGAGCGATACAATTTCCGGCTCAGGAAGCCGGCACGCGGCGCCTCAGACCCCATTGTTAGGAGATAGGGAAGGACTTCATTGCATAAGATAGGGCTTGCTAGACTCCAGGTCTGGGCGCTGAGCGAGACACTGGACTGAACTCGTTGAGAGCTGGAACTTTTGATCATTGTGCTCTGTTCAGAAAGAAGATTCTGTTAAAGCAAGACGGCTTCTACTTTGGGATAGGGATACGAGTCTGCCTGTGAGACTCTGACGGACGCAGGAAAGAAGAACCCTCTGGCAGGTCGGACTGCTAGGCCTATTTTTGGACTTTTAGCTAGCAATGTACCCTTTTGGTCGTGCTATAATAGAAGAAGAGTTTCCTATTGCGCCTCGATACATACCTTTTTATGAACCGATGTTTTCTACATGGACCACGAAGGTCAAAATAGCATTTGTTGTGACTATAACTGTTATCGTAGCTGTGTTCATGAGTCTGTTCGTATATTTAGAACATAAATACCCATTACAGAATTTTTTGCCAACTACCATTGCACCCCCCGAACATTTCCTGTTCACCCTAGCACCACACAAAGAAAGACATCGCCAGAAATATGCTAAAAACGTATTCATAGAAATGTTGCACCAAACGCACAATGTTACTAACACTACGGATTGTTGGGTTTGTGGGCTCCTGCCATCTGTAGTGCGCAATCATGATCTGTTTCTCTCCCGCCCTCTGTCTTATCTAGGTAGTTGTGAAGCTTGGTACAAACTGTTTCTGGCAATATACCGGCATGGGGGTGAGCATCACAGGGACCTCGATGTCAATGAGCATAACATTATTCTTGATTATGTTCGAGCACACTATGCTTATAATAGAACGGGACATGGGAATCAGGTGACAATTGACCCACAAGGTTGCATACAACTGTATTTAGCGGAAATGAACAAAACTTGGTTGCAAGATGAATTGTATGACTTTAAGGACTTTAATGCCACACAATATTTTCAGATTTTCATTGAACGTAATGTTACCAGAGATCGCACTGTACCTATCCCGATTTTGAATGTTTATGCAGGATTTTGTGTGCAAGGGATGGGTAGGGTACAAATGGGGAATAGCATCTGCAATTATACCTATCGACTGCGGAAACGTATTAGCCCTCCTTTGATTACCCCACACAATGTGTATTTTGTGTGTGGGGAGCACGCATACACTTGGTTACCACGGAATTGGGGGGGACGTTGCTATCTATCCTTTCTTTTTCCTCCTGTTTATGTGGCCCCCTCCAACTATCACAAAACGCATCAGTTATACCCAATGTGATCCCATCATGGGAATACAGCCGCCCCGGTGACAAGTACACCAGTAGCAAGCTTTGCCGAGGTGACCTCTAGCCGTTCCCATATTGCACCCTTACACAGATCACGTAGACAGTTCGATATGACGGAAGTTGATCAAACAGACACCTCCTTGCAGCAATTTACGGATTTTAGTAAAGGTCTACTACCCTTTTGGGGGCCTATTTTCAATAGTAGGGAAATTAGGAGATTGTCTAGAATAGTGGAGAATGTCATTAATATCACCACTGATATTTTAACAAACTTGACTGTGGAACTTCAGGCTACTAGGCTTGTAGCGCTTCAAAATCGTATGGTTTTAGATGTTATCTTAGCTGATCGGGGTGGGGCATGCCGTGTCATCGGCAGTTCTTGCTGCGTGTATATTCCTGACTCCGCCCCCTCGGTCCATCTAGCCATCCAAAAGCTGCACCGCATTGCCTCTGAAATGCATACCGAAAATGGGTCCTGGTCATTGTCAGGTTGGTTTTGGGGACTCCTGTCCACGTGGGGATGGAAGCTGATGTTGATCTTAGGAGGCGCAGCTGCCATCATCTTTACGTGTTGTGTCTTGATGCAGTGTGGTCCTGCCTGCTGTTCTTACTGTGCTTCCCGTATCACCACGATGTGCGTCCCAACCCCTGTCTCTATTAAAGCCCAAATGCTGCAGAAAGAGGTACATGACCTAATGGCCATCGATGAAGAAATATTCGAGGAGTAGCTGTTTGTCGTTATTTAGCTCCACCACGCTAAAAGGAGGGTTTGAGGTACTAGAATCGATTCTTGATCATGTAGTATTGATAATCGATATGTTAGAATTAGCATGGTGTCCCTAGACTCACACCGTAGACATACAACATTAGTATTTGCGGTATTTACTTTTACTTAGCTTCACACCACGTTACGCTATATGAATACCATATTATGGCCTTCTTTAATATCGTGCACGCACAGGCCCTATTCTCATTTGTCTCTAAAAACCCTGCTCCTGGGGAAGAAACCAACTGTTGCAGAAACTGCTGTTTCAGCTCGTTAGACTCGGCAAGGTCGTAGTTAGCTGAGGAAGGGCCGATAAGCACATTCCGGGAGGGGTGCAGGGTGGACTGTCTCTGAGAAGACAGAAGGGAGTCACCCGTCTGACCTTGCTGCCTGAGCGAAGCAAGGAGCTCTTTGTGTGCCTTATATGGGTTTTCCTATTACTGTACTAGCTTGTACCAATTTGTATTTTTCCATGTTAGGCTATGATGATGCCAATGCAACTGTATATATGTGATGTGCTGACAATGTGCCAGCAGTCTTCTTGGCAGACCTCGTGGGTTAGGTCGCAAGGAGCTCCTCTGGCAGAGTTTGTGTTTGTCTAATAAACGCTTGAACCTTCTACACTGCCGACCGACTGCTTATTGGTATTGGTAAGGGGATTTGGTAATGTAATGATAATTGTTGGGAGGCGATAATATAATTTCGGTACTTCAATAGAACAACTAGAGAGTAATAGACACAACCTACAAAATGCCCTATTTGAGAAAGAACAACGTTTGGTTTATAGACTCCGGACCCACGTTTCAGGGGTCAATGATGACGTACCATGGAACTCAATACAAAGACATTAAACTAATATCAAGGCGGTCTCTGCGCCCTCTTAATTCAGACAACTGATCTGTTACCAGGTCTAGCAATCTCTTTGCCTCCATAGTCTAGCCCTCCACCTAATTCTTAAATGTGAATTCTCTATTGTTAATTCTTATGGGTTCCCTTAGACACATAACGGGGTCCCTAATGCACCACTCCAGTTTTTAATCACATCGACCTTTACATTCTGTAGGACACCGGTATTATACTTACAGTGTTTACAATGCTTGCCATGCCTCTCATACCAAGCAGACTGCCACCTAATCATACTGGGTTTACCATGTCTCCCATATCGAGCAGACTGCTATTTTAACCGATAGCACCTCTTTAGAGTGCCTACCCACGAGCGCCTTATCACACACTATTGTCTTTCCCTGTGCTGATGATATTTTATTAATGTGCCACATGTAATTAGCTTTACAGTAAGTTTACAACTCTATACAGTGCGCCTGCGTCGATACATCGAGGCGCTGTCCTTCCCACCTAGGAGTTACATTAGAAGTTCCGTTACTCGCATTAACTGGCAACGCTTCTTTAGTTGCGTAAATACATCCCCCTGCAGCCATCACGCTGTTCAGGGTTAGCACTCTAGCCTTTCTAGACCACGTGACCCGCCACTGCGATCACGTGACTTCACACATTTCCTGTTAGTACGAGCTCCCGGAACCGCTGAGCTGCCGGGTCCTGTGCTCCGTACTAGGTTTGATGGTTTCATTTGAGGAGACAAACGTGAGTTATGACCGCATCCAGTATTGATTGCATTAGGCAAAGCACCCCTGATGATTGGCCATCGTTGCTCAATATATGTGGGCGCCTTTTTCCTTCAGGCTTTGCAATTCCATTCACAGGGTCCCCCCAATACTCCACACGTGAGTCAGGATCCATGTAGCTATTTACACGTAAAGACAACGTGAGCATTCTATTTTTTGTTATCTGTTGGTCTGTCTTGTAGTGTCTTTGCACATGTGCCACTGATTCCCAAACTTCTGATATCACGCGCTTGTTATGTTATTTTAACATTTTAACCATTTAGAGATACATCGCCACAGGATGTGCCATAGTATTATCTCTAAGCACCGTAAAACTTCACGTCAGTAACAGATAGAATCCCACGATGGCACATCGTAGCCATGCAAGGTCATTCTTTTCTAGTGTGCCCGTGCATGCAGCACTCGTTTAAGTTTGTATATAGCAGATACCTTCACTTGCTCATTTTTAACTCACCATAAGCACGATACTGTTTACATTATCAATGTTGGTAAGATATGCTTCGCATTGCTTCCTTTTCAGGTACTTTACAAATGGGATCAGTAAGTATACCGACCCACTACATACACAATGCGCTTTAGGGTGCGCGTTGATATATAAGACACACCGCCGTGGCTACTCTACTTTTTTCAATAAACACAACAGAGATGCCAATACTGAAGAACAGGTTACTCACTATCTTTCAATGTACTTCCTTAACAAGAAACCAGATTCAAGCAAGGGAAGTTGGCTATTCAATAGCTTTTTATTATAAAGTCACTTTTGTGCATTTTTCAAAATCAATACATAGTACAATAGCACTCATTATTAAATACAAATGAACAATAAAGTTACTACACATACATTCAAACAATCATTCAGAGAACCACACATATCACAGACGACCAAAAGCAATTCATGCATTTAAACCAAAGAGAAGAAAAATTAAATTAAATGCAAAAAAGTAGCAAGGAAAGGGGGGGAAGAAAAATTATTTTTAAGGAGCAAGAAAGCCAAAGTCTACAGGAATTTTCAATGGAAATAAAAGATCAATAAGAAATGTACATTCCTATGTGTCGAAACAATTTCTTTTTGGTTCATTAACACTTCTATTGTCCGGTAATGTACATGAAAATGGATCCCAGGCTGAATTATTCGATACACCTGGATATCCGAGTAGACTAAAGGTGGCTGGGCCTACGCGTTTCGAATCCCTCTTGGAGTAACATGGGGGATTCTCATCAGGGCCAAAGAATAGAATCTGCAAAAATTAGAAGAACAAGGAAAGATTAAGTAGGTCAACTAGTTATGGTTTGTTGAATGATACACAACAAGGGCACACCAGAACACACTACTAAGCAATGCAACACCAGTCATCGACCCAGCTTACCGGGTTCAAGATGGAAGCGGTCGCTTTACAGTGAAGGAGGGAGTGGAACCTTGGGTGTCCTATCCTAATTAGTGCAAGAACGATAATCAAGTTATAAGGGAACCTCTAATTATCAAGTTCTAGAGATTGCGAAATCAAGAATGAGCAGAGGTTATTACCAACCTTTAAAGATTCTTTTAGCGTGCATCCCAGCTGCTGGGTTGAAGGGGCTGTTTCAATGCGCTCTGGAGTTGCCGCTATGAGTAATGCCTGGAAACAGGAATACATTTATATTAAGTCCCATCCGCAAAAGGTGCCTTACTCGATTCTCAGCATGCTAGCTATTGACCACCTCGACTACACACGGGGGTGAAGTGTACGCATTCCAACATACCACAGAGGTTTAAGGCTAGATGCTGCCTGGAGTTTAAATGGTAATCTTTTTGAAGACGACGAGAAGCCTAAACTACAAGGCTTCAGGTCGAATGAACCCAGATGTCTAAGGTTATGCTTAGAACACGCTCGCGTTGACCGAAATTAACAGCATAGAAGAATGAGTCTTACTGGTTAAACTAGTTACGTGGCATCCGCCATCTCTTGTCTTTGAATTAGAACATCTCACAGAGGTTATGGCTGGGGATGTAAAAATAAAGAGAAACTCATTCGTTACTTCGGTCTAGGAGCGAGCAAAAACGGTCTCAACTAATAGCAATTATTCGTACCGTATGGAGAAGAGCTGTCACGTCTTTCGTGTCTAACTCCCAGAGATTACAGGTCTCGCGGCGAGTGAGGTCTGTCTTCAATTGATTTCTAACCCTTCGCGGTGAGGACAAAAAGGGAAGGGGGTGACAAAGAAAACCTCCATTAGACATCTGGTATTAAACGCGGAGGACCGCTACAAGGCATGAGGCTTAGGGGCAAACTTACTGTCGGATGAGGCAGTCGCGTTCAAGGGCGGCGTTCAATGGAGCACTGATTTTTCGCGCAGGCGGGTTTCACAGGCGGCATCCAGCGTAGTGTGGTATATAAATAAATAATACCGGATCTAGGTTTTACTGGACATAGCAATAACAGATAGCTCAATAAATAAGAGTCAAGCTTCGAGGTAGTAGGAGTTTGCAGGTTTAATACAGCATAAAGGACAGGAACAGGACAACCTGCACGGGAACAGGATGGCAGCGCTGCCGGGGGCAGGATCAGAATCGGCACAACATTTAATAACAGTGCACAAATATATATACTAAAACAGTTACATTACAATGAATTACAGTAGGCGGAGCAGTGGGTGTGGTCAATAGCAGTCGCGAAAGATAAGGGTGAAAATGGGTGTAACAGGGGCGTATACATGGACATGTGATGCAAACGTAACAGAATATGTCATAAATGGGGCGGAAACATGGAGGGGGCTACCTAAGGAGCCGAGACCTCTAACCTAATGGTGCGCGCAAACTGACAATGACGTGTTACTAGGAGAAGCTGGGGGCTATGAACTCTGTGCTAGGAGCAGAGACTGAAGTCTGGAGAGTCAGGGCGACATGTACCTAAACAGTATCTAGTATCTGATGTTTAGAGAACATGTTGATAGAATCCAAAAGTTATCGGGGTAAAGGCTAACGGACTCTAAGACTGGTGCATGCATTATTCTACATGTAGTGCGTGATGAAGAATATTAAATGACCATTAAATGCAGTATTTCTCTTACATGGAGACGTAAAGGCTAGACAATGACGGAAAATATTGATGCGATTCAGTAGCTTAGGAATGCAGAGAAGGAGGGCTGGACTGATAACTAGAATCATAACATACTCTTGGCAGACTCAGAGGCAGAGCCAGGCCGAGCCGGGCACTGTGAGGCAGGAAGTAAGTGAAGGGTCGAGGATACAGGTGGGGGCTGTATCGCTCCTCAGCGAGGGTTCAGGAGACAGGAGCTGAATCTGGTGTCCGGGCCCTTTTGAGGCCTAGAAACGGGGATTTTACAATAAAATAACGTGCACACTGAGAAACGTGGCAACGTAACTTTACATAGGCCTGATACTCGTAGCTTTCACGAGAACTGGAAACTGGCATACTAGTGATGGACACAACTGTAATTGCGTCTTTAATCAAACAGAGGGAATACATATGCATATTAATCATGTACACATAACATAAGATGGAGGACGCGTAGGGACACAGAACATGGCAAAATTTACTTTTCCACATTCCCTCCTTGTCACTACGTTTCCATCAGGAAACATCAATATTCATGATACCATCTATCATTTCATACAGTATCATTTGCTCGTTTCGAATTTTCTTGGAACGGGATTTAGGACGGGACTTGGGACTAGGAACACATGATGTAGCACAAATGCCGCAAATCGCAGGGCCACATTGTAAACAGAGGCAGCAACTGAATATGATCGCTACTGCAATACCCAGAAATGACAATACTTTCCATCCCCAGGCGGAAATTATATTCCAGAACCAACCGGACCATGTCCAGGTGCCTGGATCTTGGTGTAACATATGGGCAATTTTATGGAGTCTGGTAATAGCTGAATAAACAGACGGTGCGTTATTAGGAATGAAAATGCAGCAACTAGATCCGATGACTCTACATGCCCCGCCCCTATCGGCCAGTATGACGTCAAGGACGAGACGATTCTGGAGCACGACAATTCTCATAAAGGATTGTTCTTCGGTTAAGTTACCTAGAGCAGAAGTAGTCTCAATCACTACTGCTTCAAGTGTTCTGGTTAATCTACGTATCAGTTTACTATTTACAACAGTACCTAAGTAGGGGAAGACACCTTTATTGATATCTATGTATTGTTCTAGATCAGTTTCAGTATAATCGACAATCGGGAGATTTCTCTTGTGTCTAGTATGTACTAGGTGGGAATTCCTATGATAGTCAGGTGGGGCTAGGAAAACTGGTGGCAGTAGGAAGGCAATGTAACAGGTTCCCTCCCAATCGAGGGGCAGACGAACATATGCGGTCTGACCACAAACAAAATAAGAATGACGTGAAGCTTTGAAAATAGATTTCCCACTGTCACTATACTTGACAATAATAGTACAATCACTATGTCCTACATGTACAGAACCATTCTTTCGGACACATAATTCACCTTTGACTGGTAGTACTGAAATAGCAGGTAAGTCTGGAGTAGTATCAGACTGAACATTCAGGACCATGAAATTCGAAGAATAATTACCTAAATTATAAACTTCATTTTCTAGATCTAACCCTGTTCTGTGGGGAAGACCTTGCTTGTCTGGAAAACATGTACTGTTAAGAAAAGACATATCTGTTGAGGATGACGTTAACGTGGACCATGCTCCACACGAACCATTATGTGAAAATGGATAAGGAAAGAGTGGCAGAACTCCCTTCGGTGTCTGGAAAGGGGGGAGTCGACCACACACCCAACAATTAGTGGCATTGCTGGTCTGGTGTGAATAATGTAACATGCGGATAAAAGAATTGTTACGCATAGCGAGGCGATAAGAGAGTTCATGATGAGGTAGATCACTAAACGTGTGCTCTACTGTAACATTAGCAGACTTATTTACATGAGAAACTGAAAAATACAAATAAAATGCATAACTGGTGCAGGAAATCATAATGCTGAAATATAGCAGAAAACATAAAATAATAGTGCAACTTCTAGAGTTCTCACTAACTCTCTCTCTGTGGGGGTCTATTATATACATGTCAGAAACCGGTCTAACCGTTTCACCTAGGGGAGGACTTAGACAATCAAACTGGCTGACTTATTTTACTAGACCTTAACTTAAGCTTATACTCCTGTTGCGGAGTTTTCTCTAACAGGGAAGGGTTCGTAGCAATGTCTTTTGCGGGACAGTCCTTAAGAATAGTACTTTGGCAGTCTTTTAAATGCTCGGAAATGTTCTTTGAGATGGGCTTCAATCCATAAAATTTTTTGATGTGTGAAAGATGCACCCAGCCTTTGCGTCCCTCCAACTTCACGGCTGTACGGGTGGCGAGGAGGACCTGTCGGGGCTCCTTCCAGCGAGGCTCCAGCGGACTTGAACGATCAAAATTCCGGACGAGAACCATGGATCCGGGAACGATTTCATGCGGTGCCACCTCGGTATTGTCTGGAAATGCGGCAGCAACCTGTGAACGACAAGAGTTGAGGGCAGACATCAAGGAAGCTAGGTAATCTGTCAGCATATTACTTGAAACATCGGTAATACTTCGGGGTCTAGGTGTACCCCACATGTTAGGGGGGCGGCCGAATACGACCTCATGCGGGGACAGCCCTGATCTGGAATGTGCGACCATGCGCATATAAAACAAAGCGACTGGCAGAGCTACTAGCCAGTCCACACCTTTCTCTTTACATATCTTGGCAATACGGATTTTCAGGGTCTGATTATGTCTCTCTACGAGACCGGCTGCTTCTGGATGGCGTACACAATGGAACTTCCACTGGTACCCTAACAAAAGGGAAACATGTTTCATCAACTCGGATGAGAATGGCTGGCCGTTGTCAGAATATACGACTCTAGGGAGTCCATAACGGGGGAAGAACTCACGAACCAACTGCTTGGCAGTGGTCGCGGCTGTGTAATCTGGGACTGGATATGCCTCTGTCCACCTGGACAAAGCGCATACCACTACGAGAACATACTTGAAACCTCGACATCGCTCCATCTGAATATAATCCATCTGGAGGACTTCAAAAGGGTGGTCAGGAGGCTGGAATCCACCTTGTTCCACCGGGACACTTTTACCTGGATTGAACTGGCAACATATCATACAGGTACGGACTTTCTGCTTGGCTGCAGCTCGTAAATGCTTGTTGAACCAAATGTTCTGGATACTATCTAACATAGCTTTTTCTCCTAAATGTGCTGGACTATGTGCGGTATTGATAATGACTTGAACCATAGAATCGGGGAGAAACCATGTGGCTTTACCCTTCGTTACCCATCCCTGATCTGTCTGGACCCCTCCTTGTTCAGACCATTTCTTGATTTCATCGGGAGTAGCATGTAACTGGATATCTATGACATCTTGAGTAGGGTCCTTAACTGTCATACAGGTAGTCGGATCTGGAGTATGTGTCTGTGTCGGATTAACTGGAATGTCTGGAGTCTCTGCTGTAAGCTTGGCTGTGCGATCTGATAGATCATTACCTTGAGAAATAATGTCAGTAACTTTCGTATGTGCCTTGCACTTCATGATAGCAATAGATGTCGGTAAGTGTATGGCATCTAACAGAGCCTGAATAAGGAGACCATGCTGAATCTTGGTTCCATGAGAAGTCATGAAACCTCTCTCCTGCCAGAGCACTCCAAAGTCGTGTACGACTCCAAATGCATAACGTGAATCTGTGTAAACATTAACTTTCAGGTTTTTGGCGTGTATGCAGGCTTGAGTCAGAGCAACTAGCTCTGCTGCTTGAGCAGACATGGTGTCAATACGGTGTGTTTCTATAACTTCAGTGTCAGTAGTCACTGCATACGCGGCTACTAGTTCTCCTGTACTTGTTCTCATACATGAACCATCCACATAAAGTGTCAGGTCGGGATCTGGTAATGGAATATCTGTCAGATCTTGTCTTGGCTTTGTCATAATGTTAACTACTTCCACACAGTCATGTGTGGCAGGATTTGAATTAACTGACGGTAACAGTGTTGCAGGATTTAGAACGTTGCAGCGTCTGATTTCTATGTGTGGCTGGAACAGTGTCAATTCATAACCTGTTAAACGTGCAATTGTCAAGTGCTGAGTCTGTGTTCGGTTTAAAAGAACTTCCACGGAGTGTGGAACTTGTACTGTCAAGGAATGTCCTAATACTATGGAATCACTTTGTCTGATAGCTAGTGCTGTGGCTGCAACTGACTTGAGGCACGCAGGCAGAGCCTGGGCTACAGGATCTAATGTGCTCGAAAAATAAGCACATGGCTTGTATTGTCCTGCTTGATCTTGTGTGAGAACAGATAATGCTGTACCTTCGCGTTCTGTGACGAAAAGTGTAAAAGGCTTACTGTAGTTCGGTGTTGCTAGAACTGGAGCTTGACATAGGGCTTTCTTTAACTCATTGAAACTAAGTGCATGTTCAGATGTCCAAGGGAGGACAGTCGATACGGCTGCCTCCTGTGTCGTTAACTGTATCAGTGGCTTAGCTAGAAATGCATACTGAGGAATCCATTGTCTGCAGTAAGAAGTAAGGCCGATAAAAGCACGTACCTCCTTCTGGGTCTTGGGCTGAGGAAGACTCGCTATTAACTGGATACGGTCAGGTGTCAACTGCCTACCCCTCTTGGACAGTAAGTGGCCTAAATAGATCACTTGCTGGACACAGAATTGAAGCTTAGAAGGGGACACCTTGTGCCCCATCTCGGCAAGGAAATACAAGACTGTAAGGGATGCTCGCTCGCAGGCACGTTCAGAACGGGCTGTGATCAGTAGATCATCGACATACTGGAGCAGGGCAGTGTCAGTTGGCATGTGAATATTGTCTAGTTGTCTCTTAAGTGCTTGACTGTAAATACTAGGACTTTCTGTGAAACCTTGAGGAGCTCGTGTGAACATATAGCTCCTTCCATTTAAACAAAATCCGAAAAGGATCTGGCTGTCTGGATGAATGGGGACACTAAAAAAATGCGTTCTTGAGGTCTATGACTGAAAAAAATGAGGCTTCAGAATCAATGGCTGTCAATAGGGAAGAGATATCTGGGACAACTGGGTACTGGGGAATAATACATTTGTTAAGCTCTCGGAGATCAATCACTAATCGATATACTGGGGGTGCATTTGGATCAGTACGTTTCATGACTGGAATGATCGGAGAATTACATACATTGGAGTCAGTTTCTACAACTACTCCTTGAGCGATGAGCTCGTCAATAATTTTGGATAAGGCTGCTACAGCCTCAGGCGGCAGTCTGTACTGCCTGATTCGTGGTAACACTACACCTGGCTTGAGAGTCACACGATGGGGTGTGATTTGCATAAAGCCAACATCAGTTGGACCTTGTGCCCATAGATGCTGCGGAACATTAGACAATCTCGGATCAAAATCTCGTAATACATAGTGACCCTTGAAGTCACGTAGGAACAGTCGTATTCTCTCGGGGGGAGCAGCATATGACTGCACCTAATTCTTTCAGTGTCTTAATGCCTAACAGATTTTCTGGACATGACTTCGTAAGTAACAGATCAGTAGTGCGGGACAATGGACCTACTTCTAGAGTAACTGGCTTAGATATCTCGTTTATAATAGGCTTTCCTGAAAATCCAAGGGAAACATTTCTAGAGCCTGAGAGCGGAGCCCCTGGAACTTCGGCGTGACTAATGGTGGTCCTACTTGCCCCTGTATCAATCAAAAACTTTCTGTCTTTCCCTAATACTTGACTATGAACATAGGGACCCTCTTGATCTACAGGTATCTCAATGAGAGGCAAGCCTACCTCCCTCTCTAGGCTGTTTCATGAATATGGCTGATACTCTGGATACTCAGACTGCGCATACTGGTACATCTGCTGTGTAACATGCTGTGTTGCAGCAATAGGCTGCGGTGCTGGAACTGTCTGTTGTGCATTCTGTGGCTGAGAAGTCTGTGAAACTTGTTCTTGTCTAGGCGGACGTGGTCTTTCTTTAGTCTTACCGGTAGCTATGTTGTGTTTCAGAACTGCACACTCGTTTATTAAATGACCTGGCTGTTTACAATAATTGCATGTCCCTTTAACGAGAACTGCAGGATGACTGGCTTGATTCGTACCCCTCTTCTGACTGTCTTGAGGAACAGATTGTGCAACTAGTACTTTCATTTTCGTGTCTTTCATACGTTTTCTCTCGTGATCTTGTTCTTCTCTGATTCTATTCTGGTGGTATTGAAGCATCTGTAACATCTGGGACGGGGTATTAGCTTGCCAGGTACTTTCGACTTTCAAAACTCGATTCTTAACTTGTGGACTTGAATTCTCGACTAATTTAGTAACAAAAAGATGAGGGTATGACTCGCTACTTGTCTTGAGGCCACTGTTTATACTAAAACATTTCTCGAATCTAGAATAAAAATCACTAGTGTCTTCATCTTGTTTCTGTTTACAGGCTGAGATTGCATCCCAGTCTTCCTTTTTAGTGGCTAATAACCTTGGCAAAACTTGTATTAACAATTCTGGTAATTCTTTACATTTCTCTCCTAGACCGGTACCTGGTACTCGTATCTTATCTTCAGCTTCGAGAACTGCCCAATCGATATTTTTCTCTCCCACCTCCCAATCTTTTTCCTTGAGTTTTTCATATACCCCTGCGGGCAACAGGACCTTTAACATTTTAATTATATCTGGATACGTATATTCTCCCATACGGAGCATGTCTTTTAATTCTCGGTGGAACCCTGCTGGATCTTTATAATGACAGGGAATTAACTTTTTCATCTCTAAGAGTTCCATCTTTGTAATCGGAGTGTAAACAAACACTCGTTGCATTTCACCATCTGTTGTCCTAACTGGGTGTACTTCTCGTAACGGATTCTGTCTGTCTATGTAAAACGGTTTACTTTCTGGAGGTGAGACATGAACAAAATGCGGGTTCAAAAACATACTATATTTGTGGCGCTGTTCTAGAATGACACCAATTAAATCGGTACCTAAACCTTTCCATCTATACTGGAGTAACTCGTTCAGGACATCGTGTAACGGACCTGGATCAGAATGTTGACCCTCATACAATGTAATGAGGTGCTGGATCATATACATACCCACCAGTCGCTGCTCGGCTGGGGGCAATTTCAGGAACATTTGTGCCACTATTTCGTCTAGAAAAGTGGTAGAATCAGTAATCCATCGGACTGCTGATCGGACTAGTTCTTGTTCATGCATAGTACTTAACTCGCTATAACCGATTCGTGATTTCAGAATATGATCGGTAGCTTGAAATACTTGTTCCAGAGAACCTTGTTCTGGTGCTGGATGATGTAAAACTGACTTGTGTTCTAGGCGCAAATGGCGATCTGGAAATCTAGATTTTCCTACATACGCTATTCTGGCAGGATTCTCGTCCTCTACCTCTTCAGTAGAAGAGTCATTTTCTTTCTCGCTTACTTGTGCTGCTTTACGTTGTTCGTGTAACTTTATTATTTCTTTACGAATTTTCTTGTACATACTCTCTATACTACTGATAGTCTTGTGTTTACCCTCGGCTATATTATCACTCCACCTTGTCAGAATTTTCATTTCGGCCGGATCTTTAGTCGGGTAATCTTGTTCTCTTATTAGACAATTAATCAGAAACTTTAATATCATGAGCTGGATCTCAGCTTTCCTTTGAGACATGGCTTCGCCAATACTTTCTGGATCATCCCCTGTACGGATGAAACGATATATTCTGTCTAGATCTCCTTTCATATCTGGTAGGGTGTCTAAATACCCGGTCACCCGTCTTACACGGATGGAATATATTACTGTACTATCATCACCTGCAACTGGATCATAGCGGCATTCAGTGAGAGCTCGTCGGATTTCTGCAACGGACTTAAATTTGGGCGTACGTTGTAACGCACATTCATGTAACTCGGCCAACGTTCTACGTTGGTGCGGTGGCGGGGTACCAGGAGGACCTCCTCCTGCGGCCCCTAAACTGGAATCGTCGACTGATACTCTTCGTACCAGCGCGGCGGGAAATTGTAATGTAGGCTGGACCGGGGGTACCGTAGCAGGTACTCCGGTGACTGGAGGAGCAGGATTTACATTATTTACAGGAGCTGGCGGAACAGGATTTGCATATTCTGGGAGTGTGTCGTCCAAATAGGACGAGATGAAAATATCAGCTGCGGTCGGTTTGTGACGTAACTAATGGTGGCGGAAAATTACTGGATGCCTCCGGGGTCGCTTTTGGCAAGCCCTCGGCAAGAAGAGGATACATACCCTTGATGAGGGCATTCCTCTGTCTGTCTGACTGTTCTGTTTTAACTCGTTCACCTATCTCGATTAGTTCCCTTTCTTGGGCTCGTTCTAAGGATTCTCTACTTAGTTCTGACTTTCTGATTTCTTTATCGGTTCTTTTATGAGATTCTTTGCGCCATAACTCGATGGCATCTTTCTGTGACTGTCTGGCTTTCTTCTTCCATAATGCTTCTTCTACTCGCATGATGCACTCGGCATCCCATGTGCCTGATACAGGCCATCTATACTTTTCTTCTAACTGTTTGGTATACTCTACCCATAAATCTAGATATAATATGGCACTTATGCCATGCTTTTGATACATAAAATGACCTGGACTGTCCCTAGGCGGGACAGGAACTGCTGCTTCTAGCAGACCTTTTCTAGTTTTTAACTGACGTAGTTTCGAGAATAAGGGCATGACTGAACTGCAATCTAGACACAATACAATACACAATGAACACGATAATTACTTCACATTCATACCACGACATTAAAATACATGAAGAACGTTTTAAAATAACAGTTCGAACAGAATACTACCTGGAATACTCAGAATACATGAATTTTCTCGAGAACAGAACTGACTAGAACAGAAACTAGATGCACTGCTGAAACAGTACGAAACTTACCGGTCTCATAAAGAGACACGTCAGGACCCGCATCCACCGAAGTGGACACTTCGTTTGTGGGTCTGTGTACCACCAACCCACGGACCAGAGTCAATTAGATTGACCCTGTCTAGATACTACCCCAGCAATGGTACTCACCGGGCAGCAAGAACGGAAGGCCTCGGACTGGACTGGACTGCTTCGACGCCGGACGGACGAACTTCGAACTTCTGTTACGGGTGGGCCTCCGGATACCTCGGACCTTGGACTCTCGGCTTGGGCTCTGGTCGGGACTCGCCGCGTTCCTCCACCGCCTCGTCTGGATGCTGGACCGCCACCTCCGTCTCCTCCGTGGGCCTGAGGGATACTTGAAGCAGAAATATCTGCACGTGCACGGTATGGTTCCGTCACGGCTGCAGAGGGTCAGGGGGCCGGCGTGGCTTCACCGGCGCGTGGGGAAAGGGCAAGTCCCTGTTCGGGCGCCATTATGTGGTATATAAATAAATAATACCGGATCTAGGTTTTACTGGACATAGCAATAACAGATAGCTCAATAAATAAGAGTCAAGATTCGAGGTAGTAGGAGTTTGCAGGTTTAATACAGCATAAAGGACAGGAACAGGACAACCTGCACGGGAACAGGATGGCAGCGCTGCCGGGGGCAGGATCAGAATCGGCACAACATTTAATAACAGTGCACAAATATATATACTAAAACAGTTACATTACAATGAATTACAGTAGGCGGAGCAGTGGGTGTGGTCAATAGCAGTCGCGAAAGATAAGGGTGAAAATGGGTGTAACAGGGGCGTATACATAGACATGTGATGCAAACGTAACAGAATATGTCATAAATGGGGCGGAAACATGGAGGGGGCTACCTAAGGAGCCGAGACCTCTAACCTAATGGTGCGCGCAAACTGACAATGACGTGTTACTAGGAGAAGCTGGGGGCTATGAACTCTGTGCTAGGAGCAGAGACTGAAGTCTGGAGAGTCAGGGCGACATGTACCTAAACAGTATCTAGTATCTGATGTTTAGAGAACATGTTGATAGAATCCAAAAGTTATCGGGGTAAAGGCTAACGGACTCTAAGACTGGTGCATGCATTATTCTACATGTAGTGCGTGATGAAGAATATTAAATGACCATTAAATGCAGTATTTCTCTTACATGGAGACGTAAAGGCTAGACAATGACGGAAACTATTGATGCGATTCAGTAGCTTAGGAATGCAGAGAAGGAGGGCTGGACTGATAACTAGAATCATAACATACTCTTGGCAGACTCAGAGGCAGAGCCAGGCCGAGCCGGGCACTGTGAGGCAGGAAGTAAGTGAAGGGTCGAGGATACAGGTGGGGGCTGTATCGCTCCTCAGCGAGGGTTCAGGAGACAGGAGCTGAATCTGGTGTCCGGGCCCTTTTGAGGCCTAGAAACGGGGATTTTACAATAAAATAACGTGCACACTGAGAAACGTGGCAACGTAACTTTACATAGGCCTGATACTCGTAGCTTTCACGAGAACTGGAAACTGGCATACTAGTGATGGACACAACTGTAATTGCGTCTTTAATCAAACAGAGGGAATACATATGCATATTAATCATGTACACATAACATAAGATGGAGGACGCGTAGGGGCACAGAACATGGCAAAATTTACTTTTCCACAGTAGCACTAATTTTTCGCGCACGCGCTGTTTCTTTTAAGGATGTAGCGGAAAGAGGACACTCCCACCTAGGACGTGCCTAGTGGCTTTTACAGTAGCGTGGGCGACCGTCTTAATCGTTCAGTAGGGGTTAGGCGCTGAAAATCATCGGCTTACTAAAACCTAATCAAAGGTTGAACACGTATCTTAAAAACCAAAGATTAAGCACAAAGAGAACCGGGGAGAGGGGAGGACCCACTGCAGTGAAATTAGTGATTGGGTCCGAGGCATACAGGCTAGGGGTTAAAAATCAGCTGGCCTGCAAATCCATCATACAGTCTTTCGCACATAGGGACAGTACAAGTTCATAGGTTGTAAATCTCGCTCAATTCATTAAGGCCTGATAGGGCTGTGTTGAACTTTACTATTAAATAGGCCTCTCGCTGTGCTAGTTTTAAGTTCTGGTCACCGCCTCTAGGGTCTTTCTCTACTTTGGAAATTATGGTCCATTTCAGGTCACTGATCTTATGATTGGTCTTGATCCAATGGTTGACCAGAGGGGCATTTTCCACTTTATTTTTTAATCTAGACTTGTGCTGGGAAATGCGTTGACGCACTTCTTGATTGGTTTTACCAATATAGAGACTGT
The DNA here is from genome assembly GCF_964261635.1 of Lissotriton helveticus. Classification (NCBI taxonomy): domain Eukaryota; kingdom Metazoa; phylum Chordata; class Amphibia; order Caudata; family Salamandridae; genus Lissotriton; species Lissotriton helveticus. The sequence goes on from NW_027611737.1 coordinate 366,055, forward strand.
CACAAGGACAGATTATCCCATAAACTACAAATCTCGATTTACAATTGCTGAATGCATTGTGCTTCCAAGAGATTCCCTTATGTTGAAATAGGGATCCTTCCACTGTGGCTTCACAGCACAGACATGTGCCACATTTGTGGTGTCCAGTCACTGGCGGCATCCCTAAAAGATGGCGCAAGGTTGGTGGTGATTCAGATGGCATGGCAGCTCGGACTATGTGGTTCGCTATACTGTTTTCCTTTTTAAAGGCGAACAAAGGTAGTTCCTTTAACGAGGGGTCTAGATTTTTTACAAGATGCCAATTATGTCCGATTATGCGTTTCAACTGATTTGCATTGGGACAGAATGTGGTAACACAGACCTGGTGATTTAAAGCCGGTTTTGGTCTCCGCTCTAAAAGGGTTTCCCTCGGTGTCCATCTTGCCCTTTTCTTGCAATTTTTTACCAGCTTTTTTGGGTACCCTCTATCACACAATTTAGACACAAGGTTTTCAGCATGGTATTCGAAATCGTCAGTGTAAGTGCAGTTTCTGCGGACACGCAGAAACTGTCCGTATGGAAGGTTTTCCTTAAGACTCTTGGGATGGTTACTGTCAAATAAGAGTGCCTTGTTATCCCCAGCCATAACCTCTGTGAGATGTTCTAATTCAAAGACAAGAGATGGCGGATGCCACGTAACTAGTTTAACCGGTAAGACTCATTCTTCTATGCTGTTAATTTCGGTCAACGCGAGCGTGTTCTAAGCATAACCTTAGACATCTGGGTTCATTCGACCTGAAGCCTTGTAGTTTAGGCTTCTCGTCGTCTTCAAAAAGATTACCATTTAAACTCCAGGCAGCATCTAGCCTTAAACCTCTGTGGTATGTTGGAATGCGTACACTTCACCCCCGTGTGTAGTCGAGGTGGTCAATAGCTAGCATGCTGAGAATCGAGTAAGGCACCTTTAGCGGATGGGACTTAATATAAATGTATTCCTGTTTCCAGGCATTACTCATAGCGGCAACTCCAGAGCGCATTGAAACAGCCCCTTCAACCCAGCAGCTGGGATGCACGCTAAATGAATCTTTAAAGGTTGGTAATAACCTCTGCTCATTCTTGATTTCGCAATCTCTAGAACTTGATAATTAGAGGTTCCCTTATAACTTGATTATCGTTCTTGCACTAATTAGGATAGGACACCCAAGGTTCCACTCCCTCCTTCACTGTAAAGTGACCGCTTCCATCTTGAACCCGGTAAGCTGGGTCGATGACTGGTGTTGCATTGCTTAGTAGTGTGTTCTGGTGTGCCCTTGTTGTGTATCATTCAACAAACCATAACTAGTTGACCTACTTAATCTTTCCTTGTTCTTCTAATTTTTGCAGATTCTATTCTTTGGCCCTGATGAGAATCCCCCATGTTACTCCAAGAGGGATTCGAAACGCGTAGGCCCAGCCACCTATAGTCTACTCGGATATCCAGGTGTATCAAATAATTCAGCCTGGGATCCATTTTCATGTACATTACCGGACAATAGAAGTGTTAATGAACTATAAAGAAATTGTTTCGACACATAGGAATGTACATTTCTTATTGATCTTTTATTTCCATTGAAAATTCCTGTAGACTTTGGCTTTCTTGCTCCTTAAAAATAATTTTTCTTCCCCCCCTTTCCTTGCTACTTTTTTGCATTTAATTTAATTTTTCTTCTCTTTGGTTTAAATGCATGAATTGCTTTTGGTCGTCTGTGATATGTGTGGTTCTCTGAATGATTGTTTGAATGTATGTGTAGTAACTTTATTGTTCATTTGTATTTAATAATGAGTGCTATTGTACTATGTATTGATTTTGAAAAATGCACAAAAGTGACATTATAATAAAAAGCTATTGAATAGCCAACTTCCCTTGCTTGAATCTGGTTTCTTGTTAAGGAAGTACATTGAAAGATAGTGAGTAACCTGTTCTTCAGTATTGGCATCTCTGTTGTGTTTATTGAATTGTAGGCTCAGCCTTACTGAATAGAGCCAACCCCCAGTTGTTTGTTACTCTACTTTTTTGGCCAGGCTCACTATTGGTCCTGATGAAAGCCTCACGACTATCGACGAAGGCTGAAACTAGTTGACCTACACCTTTTCTAGGATATTGAGGGGCATCGCCTCCTCAAACATATCCGATTACAGTTTTTACCTATGCCATAGGACCCTTCAATTAAAACTTTTAAAAGGGTGTTTCCTATAGGCATTTTTAACATATAACTCACTTCACATAGCTCTGTTCACTTGTACACAACAAATCCCGCTCCTCTGTAGACAGGCGTTGCAGCACAGCTGGTTCACACTCGGTGATCCAGCGTGGCCCCGATGATGAAGCATGCCACCTACTAGGTAGGTGGGTGAGGGGTTTCTAAACATCAAGAACGTGTTGTTTATCCCATATGGCATTTACCCTGACCAGTACCTGCCTGAGGTCTTGTCCTCGTTGTTCTATCGCACCCCTGAAATAAGCATGTGTGCACATGTGGCGCACATACATTCCCTAAGTTCATGCGTGTGTGCCACATGGCACTTTGAAAAATGCAAAAAAGTGCTTTTTTCAAAGAAATCACAAATTACGACCAACTTGAAGTTGGTGGTTATTTGGGATTCCTTAAGCCAAAATTGCAGAACTTAGATGCTTCCAACATTGTATTTAAGGAATTGCATATTGGGATTCCTTAAATGCATTAGCAAAATAATGAAAATCAAATTTTGCGATTCCTTATTTTGCGAGTGGGTTTTTGTGTGCTTCATTACACACTGCCTAAATTGCGATCGCAAATGCTGAAATTATGTGAATTTCAGCGTTTGCGATTGCAATTTGGCTTTCTAGATATGGCCCCTTTCCATAGAGGTCCAGTTCAACTCTGGTAACCACGACAGCGCTGGAATGCTCCCGGGTCGCCATGCGCTATATAAAAGAACCTTTTCATTTCATTTTATGTTACCCTCCCACTGCCCTGGATTACAGGAGGTATATGTTTTAATATTGTCGGGATATTCCCAACTCTGAGTAACAGGAAGTATGTGGTTTTGATGTGGTTTTCCTCTGTGTTCATGTATGGATTCTGTTGCTTATTGATATGCACTCAGATGGTATTAATTGGTCAATAATTGTTTGGTTAGAGAGCTCTTTTCCTTTTTCATGCATGATTATGAGTCTGGTATTTGTAAATTGTTCCACTGGATGAATAAAGGGTTTGTGTATTCGTCGTCTCTGGTTCCAGGATGGAGGGATGCAGAGAGTTAACCTGGCTCTTGCAGCAAAGAAGAGGAAGGCCTGCAGGCACCAAGAGATACTCATGCATTGACGGACTGCGCTGCTATTGGTTGATGGTTGTTATGGACACGTCCCACGGACTCATGGGAGTTGTAGTGTGGCAGTGTCATTTAAACTTCTGTTTATCTCTGAAACTGCCGTTAATAAAAAGTGAATGAAGTTGTGCATAATCCTCGCCTCCGCGTTCATAACAGAAGCACAAGTTTCCTTCACTATAACGAGGACATGCCTCATGAGAGCAAGAGAGCTGAGAGTCGAGGCAGAGCGGAAGTTACGCGTCTCAAACGGCACCGCGACCTTTGCCCGCGTGTTCCTCTTCCGGGAATGCTCCAATGGCGGGGCTCTTCCTGGTGGTCAGTGTCTGCGCTCCGCGCATGCGCACTGTGTCCGTCTCTGACCTCCATGCCTCTTCCCTGTGTCCGGTGTCAGCTGCTGAGCCCCGAGAGAGAAGCGCCGCAGGTGAGGAGGGGAGGGAGGGGTTCCATGTGCGGGCCTCGACGCCATAGAGCTGGGGAGGGTGCGGCCGCGAGAAGCGGGAGAGGCAGCAGGGCAACAGGGAAAACCGAGCCCAGTCTCTGGCTCGGCTCTGGCCCGAGCCCGGTGCCTGGCTCGGCTCCTCGAGCCAAAACGAACCTCTCTTCGTCTCTCTCCCCCCTTAAATTGCCTCTGTTCAATAGAAGGTAATGAGGGGAAAATACATTCTCCTTAATATTATTTATAGATCTCCCTCTTAAAATGTTGCCATGGAGTCATTAGTGAACTAAGAGGGAAGACCCGTGCCACGTCAGCCCTGTATGTGGACCAGGTCGATATCCGGCAACATTCAGGTCCATGAAATCAAAGACAGGTTGTTATACAGGGGCATCCCGAACTCACGTCTTTGAAGACACTTTCATCCATAATTATGCAGTAAAGGGAGTTTTGGTGAAATTAAATATGTGCCTAAGATCACACAATTTTAGCTGGGAAGCTGCGATTTGTCCAGTATTTCTGGTTTCAACGTGTAAAAATCGGCCACTAAGTGAGTATTTATTAGTATTTCCTTTTTAATGTTAAGGAGTTGTTTTTTACCTTTTTCTGCACTTACCCGAAGTTATTAGAGTACTTTACCCTCCACTAGTTACTTTTTACACAAGGTCACATTCATTTATTTCAGATTAAAGTATTTGCCCGGAGTCACGGGATGTCGAGCTGATGCCAAGAGTCGCACCTGGTTCCCAAGTTTCAAAGTCTTGTTCAGAGTAGAGCAAGAATGGCAGCAAAAACCGGCTCCCTGTGGCCCTGAGGTACCAACAGAACCTCGAGCCGAGCCAGAGCCGGGCTCGTGCTCACAGTGGACGCCCACCTCCGTGTTTAACTTGAAACAGTGACAGGTGCTGAAGAGTACAGCAGATGTACAGCAGATACTTGTGAGTCCAAACCTCTGCTTAATCCTTAATTTGTGTGTGGGTCAAGTGGTGTTTGCATGTTCAACACGACTATAACTTATTTGTGTGAACTGTCAAGTTTCTGACAAAACCTATGCAATTTGTTTAACAATGACAACTATTGTGACAGGTAGAGCAGTATCCATTACACTTTTTATCCTGTAACATTAATATTTATTTACTTTCAGTACATCTCCGTCACGATCATAAAGTGCTTATTCTATTGTTTTTGCCAAAATAATGCTGTACAGGAAGAACATCCGCCAAGATATGGGCAAGTGGACAGGTTGCTGATGACAGGGAGGGAGACATCCTTTGAAACCTGGATTCTCCATTTGATTCAGTTGTGTGATTCTAGACAAAATCCACTCTCCGATTCTCAGCGGGTGCCCAGAAGTGAGAGTTCATTTGAGCAGAGAGCATGTGCAAGAAGGAATCTCCATTAGGACACTTTAGAAAACTGTTAGTATTTGTCTTACACGTTCATTTACCCAACTGAATTATTTCCTATTTTCTGAGAGAGATAGAGACACTGCTTTTTGCACACTAGTCCTATATAACCCTTTTTGGCATTGTTTCGGCGTGTCAAATGCCAGTACAGAGTTTTAAGTGGTTCATATCTGGGGGTGGGAAATAATTTGACAAGTGTTACTTCGATATTGAAATTAAAGATATCAATTTATCATAGCTCCTTTAACGTTATTATAGATCTATTATCCTGTCAACAATGCTCCTCGTACTTTTCTAAATTTGCAAGGAAGCAATTATTCCCCATGAGTCTCATGAGTTATTGACAGATATTAGATTAGGGGAATAACTGCCCAGTAGTAATGCACTTCAGTGATCTTTACCATCCAGATGCTAATTTCAGGCAGGATGCTGCCAGTGCAGTGCAGATTAGCTACATTGAGATCTGGGGTTCAAATGTCAGATGATGAATTCTCCCAAAATCTTCAACATGTTTCCACAATTCAACCATTTTGTGACCGATGTCAGTTGGGGACACAGCAGTGCAGTGGCGGCTGGTGGAATTTGAAAGTGGTTAGTGGTGAGGCATAAAACCAGTGAATGTATTGTACTACAAGTGAAGCTGATGTTTATGAGGGTATGTTTTGGGGAGCCGGAGGCTCTGCACACCAACAGTCCACGACGCTGCCTTTCTAAGAGGCCCAGCTGTAGCTCTTTCTCTGCATTAATGCTGTAAACAGAATACATGAGGCTCAGAAGCATGTGCGGTGTATTCTGTTTAGAGCACAAGACCATCTTGCAAATGCGGCATCCCCTCCCTTTCCAAGTCGGCACAGTGTGAAGACTTGGAAAGGGAGGAGTGGTAAAAGGTAGCTGATATTGGACAAGCAGCTTTGGGAGTACAGGGTTGATGCTGTATACACCCAGTGCTGACAAGCGGCTTCGGGAGTACAGGGTTGATGCTGTATACACCCAGTGCTGACAAGCGGCTTCGGGAGTACAGGGTTGATGCTGTATACACCCAGAGCTGCATTGGAATGTGACTCTTTTAATTGTAATTTGTGGGCTGGCCCAGAGCAGGGCTATAGAAAGTAATAGAATGCCTTATAAATCCACTGTCATGTAACAAAATCCACTTCATATAATCTATCCCTCCGCGCTATAGGAATTCCACATCCCTGTCAGAGGACCCCAATTATTGCAGAATCGGGCTGCCAGCAGCTCTGCCCATACTGCTTAACTTTCAGTTCCATCAATGCTGCCAGCAGGCTCTTGCGCATGTGTCTACTTAAAACTGCCTGAAGTCTGTTTTGGAGAGCGGAGCAGGCTGGCCTTGACAGTCTGTACTTTTCACCAACACAATAATCATTTAGGTACAGTTGGCCATTAATACATCCACCCAAGCACCTCACGCAGTTTTTAACCTTACCCCTTCATGGCTAATAAAATACGGTACACAGGAAAGGAGGTATTTTTAATTGCACTTTTTTCGCCAATACACACAAAATCACTACCATGAAAATGGGCACGATAAAAATTCGAAGGAGTTGGTTGGGAGTTTTCAAACAAAAAGCTTTGACCACTTAAGGGTGATGTGGCATGTCTGAGGCAAGAAGTTGGCCGGGAAGGTATTAAACCAAAGGAGAAGTTGATGGAGTCAATTAACACTGCCCCTCCGTCCAAAAGTAAAGAAGATACAGGGGCGCTTTTATACCTCGTGGAATTTTACACAACGTTTGTGAATATCTTTCTAGAAAATGCTTACACTGTCAGGCAACTGCTAAATAATACGTATACATTTGAATTGCCAGTAGTGTTGGGAAGGGTTTAGTGAACTAAATAAAGACATTTGTAGTGCACCGCCTGAATGTGGTTTCAATCTTGAAAGGTGTAGTAACTATTGCTGCAATTGGTAATGGGTTAGGAACAGGCGCGCAACACCCATTGGAATCAAAGGGCTTCAGCCCCCCCCCCCGTCTTGTGTGGCAGCCCGGACTCAGACAGCTCCCGGGCACACACACCGCTGCACCCGAGCCCTTCACAGGTCTTTAAAAGACCATGTGCATGTTAAAGAGGCTTTGTTGATATTTCCCCCTTTCTATGAGCCCCTGCAGCGCCACTCTACCTACTGCTTAAAGTTTCACCCCCCCCCCGAAATTTTTTCTTAGCCCCCTGCCCCCCCCCCCCGAAATATGGCTCTAGTTGCGCCTCTGGTTAGGAACAGTACTGACCCAAGTGGTAAGAAAGGATGTGAATTAGTTATAACCTTTGTGTTTGACCTGCAGAAACTGAATATTCCTTGCCAGAGAGAGGGCTTTAAACCTTTTCACCAGTTTCAATCAATCAACGGGTTGGTGAAGCGTAATTACTCAACTGAGAGGGTCTCAAGGCGCTGGGGTGCTCCTGGAAGTTCACAGTGATTCGTCAAAGAGACAGGTCTTGCGGTCCTTCATGAACTTGGAGAGGGTTTGTGTGCCAGAGGTGGAGAGGGAGGGTGTTCCATTCCTTGGCTGCGAGGAAGGGGAAGGAGCAACCTGCTGTTCTGGTCTTCTTAATGCGCTGAACCATTGCAAGGGAGAGCTGGGCTGAGAGGAAGGATCTTTGGGGTGCGTGGAACGAGAGGCGGTGGTTCAGGTAGGCGGGTTCGGTGTTGTGGAGGGCTTTGTGGGCGTGAGTGAGAACTTGAAGGCGATTCTCTTCTCGACAGGGAGCCAATGTAGTGTCCGCAGGTGTTGGGTGATGTGGCAATGACATGGTAGTTTGAGGACTTGTCTGGTGGAGGCGTTATGGAGTTTGCTGGTAAGGTTCTTGTTGATCCCGACGTTGGGTGCATGACTGTAGTCCAGTCTGCTGCTAACCTGGGTGTGGGTGACGGTCTTTCTGTGCTCGAGAGGAATCCAGTTGAAGGTCTTTCGTAGGAGGCAGAAGGTATGGAAACGGGAGGAGTCAGCATTGATTTGACAGTCCATTTTGAGTTTGGAGTCCAGGATGATTCCAAGGTTGCGTGCGTGGGCGGTGTGGTAGGGTGGGTTCTCAAGGGTGGGGGGCCTGCAGGTGTCGTTCCAGGCATCGGGTGTGGGCCCTTCATGAGTATTTCGGTTTTGTCCGTGTGGAGTTGTAACCAGCTGTTCTTCATCCACCTAGCGACAGTTTCCATCCCTTCTTGAAAGTTTTGTATGAAGATGTTTGGTTCGTTGGATAGGGAGAGGATGAGTTGGGTGTCGTCTGTGTAGGATACAATGTTGAGACCATGGGATCTGACGATGGGTGCGAGCAGAGCCATATAGTCGCAGTTTGGGGCTGATGGAGGATCCTTGGGGAACTCCGCAGGTGGTCAGTTTCGGATCTGAGAGGAAGGGCAGGAGCCTGACCTGCTGTGTCCTGCCGGAGAGGAATGAGCGGATCCAGCTGAGGGCCATGCCCCAGATTCCTGCGTCATGTAGTCTGTGGACTATGGTGCTTTGAGAGACTGTTGAAGGCTGTGGATAGGTCCAGGAGGATGAGGGCCACAGTCTCTCTTCTGTCGGGGAGGGAGCGGATGTCTGTTGCGGCGAGAAGGGCAGTTTTGGTGCTGTGGTTTTTCCTGAAGCCAGTTTGAGAGGGGTCATTGATGTTTTCTTCTGTGAAGGATGCAAGCTGGCTGTTGATGCCTTTTTCGATGACCTTTGCTGGGTACGGGAGTAAGGAGATCCGTCTGTAGTTTTTGAGGTTGGTTGGGTCAGCCGTGGGTTTTTTCAGGAGAGGGTTGACCTAGTTTAGGACACCCCCCGCGCCGCACGGCCACCAGCTGCTGCGTGTGCCTCCCCGCCTGCCTGCCTCTCTGCTCCGGCTGCCGCCGCGTGACCACGCCCCCTGCAATCGAGCGGCGTGGTCTGTGCTCGCTTTCCTGCCTTCTACCACTGTTTATTGTTTAAATTGTATACTGTTGTAAATTGTTATTTTGTCCCCCCCTATTGCCTGTAAAAAGTCCACATTTGTAAAGCGCACAATCATCCGTAAGGGTCTCTAGGCGCTGGGGGCCGTCGGGAAGATTAAGCGAGCTATTGCCCAGAGTCACATGGTGCTGGGCTAACCTGCTGCCGGAGCCGGGGATCGAACCGTGGTCCCCAGATTCCAGCGTCAGTCGCCCTGGCCGCGGCGCGCCTGTTTGCCTGGTTTTCTTGGTTGCCCCCGTCTCATCCCTCCCCGCTCTTCGCTTCCCGCCACAGACGCTAACCCCACCCCTTTCTTCATTCTGTACCCTCCCCGCTCCCGCCTCCCAGCTGATCCGCCCCCCCTCGCACTTGGCCATATATGGCGACCGTGCGACGCAGGTGAGTGTGACCTAGTTTAGGACACCCCCCGCGCCGCACGGCCACCAGCTGCTGCGTGTGCCTCCCCGCCTGCCTGCCTCTCTGCTCCGGCTGCCGCCGCGTGACCACGCCCCCTGCCATCGAGCGGCGAGGTCTGTGCTCGCTTTCCTGCCTTCTACCACTGTTAATTGTTTAAATTGTATACTGTTGTAAATTGTTATTTTGTCCCCCCCATTGCCTGTTTGCCTGGTTTTCTTGGTTGCCCCCGTCTCATCCCTCCCCGCTCCCCGCTTCCTACCACCAACGCTAACCCCGCCCCTTTCTTCATTCTGTACCCTCCCCGCTCCCGCCTCGCAGCTGCTCCGCCCCCCCTCGCACTTCGCCATGTATGGCGACCGTGCGAACGCGCTGTCACACGCAGCGGGTGCGCCGATTGTGCGCCGATTGTGCGCCGAAGGCGCGCCAAAGGTAAGCCCGTCTGCGCCCGTCCGCGCCTGGACCGCGCCCAGTGCCAGGACCCCTGGCCCTCGAGGACCTCTGCCCACCCGCCTGACGTACACCGCCGCCACCCTCAACGCACTCAACACCGGCCGAATCCCAGGATGCTACCGAGCCACCCCACGACGCACCCACGGACCCTTCAGCTGCCACGCCTGCAAGTTCACCTGCATCCGGACCTGCCCTGCAACAGCACCCGCCAAGCCGAACACCAGCAGCAACCACCTCAAGTGCATCCTGCTCAACACCCGCTCCGTCCACAGACACGCCATCGAACTCTGGAACCTCCTCGACACCACTGCCCCTGACGTTGCCTTCCTCACGGAGACCTGGATGAACGCCTCTTCAGCGCCCGACATCGCCATCCCAGAGGGATACAAGATCACCCGGAGGGACCGCTCCGCCAACCAGATGGGAGGAGGCATCGCCGTCATCCACAGGGACACCATCCGCATCACGACCAACACCGACGACACCCTGACAACCGCCGAACATCTGCACTTCCAGATCCACATCGACCCGAAGACCACCCTCAGAGGCACCCTGATCTACCGACCCCCGGGACCACGCACACAATTCAGCGAGGACATCGCCGACTTCATCAGCCCGCATGCCCTCCCCTCCGCTGACTACATCCTCCTGGGGGACCTCAACTTCCACCTGGAGAACAACAGCGACCGCAACACCATCACCCTGCTCGACAACCTCGCCAACCTCGGACTCAAGCAGCTGGTGTGCACCCCCACCCACCTCGCCGGACACACACTCGACGCCGTCTTCTCATCCAGCAAAGACATCGCCTTCAGCCACGCCACAGGACTCCACTGGACAGACCACAGCTGCGTCCACTTCACCTTCAAAAGAACGACGATCCACCACCACCAGCAACAGGTTGCCCGAAGAAGCTGGACCAAGATCACAGCCGACCAGCTCGCCGCTTCCCTGAGCCAGCACCCTCCTGCCAGCTCAGCGAACCCCAGCCAGGCCGCCGACAACCTCACGAAGTGGATCAGCAACTGCGCGGACGAACTCGCCCCTCTGAGGACCCCGCCCAGCAGACCCGCCAGCAAGAAAGCCCCATGGTTCACCGACGAACTCAAGAGCTCCAAGAAGAACTGCCGAGCCCTCGAGAAAGTCTGGAGAAGGGAACCAACACCGGACAACATGACCACCCTCAAGCTTGCCACCCGGAAGCACCACCAACTGATCCGCGCCGCCAAGAAAACTGCATTCAAGGACAGGCTGGACAACAACGCACACAACTGCAAGGAACTCTTCAACATCGTGAAAGAGCTCTCCAACCCCAACTCCGGAAACAACGACATCACCCCATCGCAAGACCTCTGCAACTCCCTCGCCTCCTACTTCCACAACAAGATCGCGGACATACACAACAGCTTCAGCATTCAACCGACGCATGCCACGACCACAGCAACGCCGCCCACCACCACCCTCCGCGCCTGGACTCCGATCAGCACCGAAGACACCGTCCGCATGATGAACTCCGTCCACTCCGGATCTCCGACCGACCCCTGCCCTCACCACGTCTTCAACAAGGCCGACGCTGTCATCGCACCCCACCTGCGGGACATTATCAACACCTCCTTCGACACCGCCACCTTCCCTGAGAGCTGGAAGCACGCCGAACTCAGCGCTCTACTCAAGAAACCTACAGCGGACCCCACCGAACTCAAGAATTACCGCCCCATCTCGCTCCTCCCGTTTCCAGCCAAAGTCATCGAGAAGACCGTCAACAAACAGCTGGCCGCCTTCCTCGAGACGAATGGATCCCTCGACCCCTCACAGTCTGACTTCCGAGCCAACCACAGCACCGAGACCGCCCTCATCGCCGCCACCGACGACATCCGAGCCCTGATGGACAACGGAGAAACAGCGGCCCTCATCCTCCTAGACCTCTCCGCGGCATTCGACACTGTCTGCCACCGCACCCTAGTGCCGCGCCTCAGCAACGTCGGAATCCAGGAGAAGGCACTGGAATGGATAGTCTCCTTCCTCGACGGAAGAACACAGAGAGTCCGCCTACCACCGTACAAGTCAGAGGCCACCGAAGTCATCTGCGGCGTCCCTCAAGGATCCTCGCTGAGCCCCACCCTCTTCAACGTCTACATGAGCCCCCTCGCGGCCATCGCACGCCAACACAACCTCAACATAATCTCCTACGCCGACGACACCCAGCTGATCCTCTCCCTGACCAACGACCCCGCCGCCGCCAGAGCCAACCTGCACGAAGGGATGAAAGATGTAGCCGAGTGGATGACGACCAGCCGCCTGAAACTGAACTCAGACAAGACGGAGGTCCTCATCCTGGGCTCCTCGCCCTCCGCCTGGGACGACTCCTGGTGGCCCCCCGCCCTGGGCACCGCACCCAAACCGACGGACCACGCACGCAACCTGGGCTTCATCCTGGACTCCTCCCTCTCCATGACCAGACAAGTCAACGCCGTCTCCTCGTCGTGCTTCAACATCCTGCGCATGCTACGGAAGATCTTCTGGTGGATCCCCACGGAGACCAGGAAGACTGTCACCCAGGCCCTCGTCACCAGCCGACTGGACTACGGCAACGCCCTCTACGCCGGAACCACCGCCAAGCTCCAGAAGAGACTCCAGCGGATCCAGAACGCCTCAGCCAGACTCATCCTCGACATCCCACGAAACAGCCACATCTCCGGACATCTGAGAGACCTGCATTGGCTCCCCGTCAACAAAAGAATCACCTTCCGTCTCCTCACCCACGCACACAAAGCCCTACACGATCAAGGCCCGAGCTACCTCAACAACCGAATCAACTTCTACGCTCCCAAACGCCACCTCCGATCAGCCAGCCACGCCCTCGTCGCCGTCCCCCGCATCCGAAGAGCGACAACAGGAGGAAGGTCCTTCTCCTACCTGGCCGCCAAGACCTGGAACTCCCTCCCGACCGACCTGCGCTTGACCCAAGACCACCTCTCCTTCAGGAAGAAGCTCAAGACCTGGCTGTTCGAGCAGTAACGGCACCCCCCCCCCCAAGCGCCTTGAGACCCTACGGGTAAGTAGTGCGCTCTATAAATGTCTTTGATTGATTGATTGAACTCTGCATGTTTCTAGTCGTTGGGGAAGGAGGCAGTCTCAAAGGAGCTGTTGATGATTTCATGAAGCTCGGGTATGCCTACCCGCCGTCCAGTACGACAGCCACTGGAGTTGTGCCGCCAGGAAATAGGACTCGAAAGCTGGGGCGCCCAGACCCCCCTGCGTGGTGGGTAACTGCAGTTTGGTGAGAGCTATCCGGTGTCCGCTAGCCCCCTATATAAGTGTGCGGAGGAGCGCATCTAGTTCACGAATGAAAGTCCTGGGTGGAATAACTGGTAAATTCGTGAAGTAGTATAATAGCCGGGGAAGAATGATCATCTTGGCTATGGCTACTCGACCGATCGGGGCCATCGGGAGGCTCCTCCAGAAGCCCACCGACGATCTGATGCCGGCTAACACTTTACGGTAATTACCCTCATAAATGTCAGTGGGTGAGTGGTACAGACGGACACCGAGATAACGGGGAGTGCTCATGCTCCAGGGCAGACTGCGCACCCACTCGTATCTCCCGTGGCTCCACGGACGGGTGCAATGGGTAAATTGTGTTTACCTTGAGTTCAGATGCCTCCGCGAACTCCGTCAAGGCTGTCCATATGGGTGAAAGGTCCGCAGTTATATCTCAGATGTACAGGAGGAGGTTGTCCGCGTATAGGGAAACGCAGTGGACTGTGTCCGCTATGGGAATGCCCCATGTGGGCCTCTCCCGACGCAAACGTATCGCATGGGGCTCCACTGCCAGGGCGAAGGTCAGGGGTGACAGGGGACAGCCCTGCCTAGTACCCCTCTCCACCCGGAATGGGGACGAGACGTATCAGCCTAGTCTGACACGAGATGTGAGGTTGGTGTAAAGGAGCCGCGTGTACTGCAGAAAAGTTGGACCTATTCCTGCGTGTCGCAGGATGGCAAAGAGGTAAGGCCACGTGAGAGTATCAAAGGCCTTTTCAAGATCGAGAAATATACAGGCCGCGTGAGGGTACATGTCTCTCACCAGATCCTGGACATGAAACATCCGCCTTATGTTTTGGGACGTGTTCCTGCAGGGGACGAACCCCCACTGATCCAGATGGACCAGGGGTCATAGAATTTTTTCATATCTATCTGTCAGAATTTTCCCCAATATTTTACAGTCGGCAGAGAGGAGTGTGATGGGGTGGTAGGAAGACAATTGTTGTGGGTCTTGGTGTGGTTTGAGAAACGTCACTATGACAGATTGGCAAAGAGAATTTGGCAGCTCCCTCCTCTCAAGTGCATCCGCAAACGTTTCCGTCAGACAAGGGACCAATAGGGTGGAGAAGGTACTGTAGTATTCAAGAGGTAGACCGTCCAGTCCCGGTGCCTTGTTCCGGGCCAACGCACGGATCGCGCAGGAGACGTCTGCTGCCGATATTTTGGCATCCAGTGTGGTTTTGTCTGCTTCCGTGATGTGTGGGATCGGCAACGGGTCTGGAAAGTGGCTTATCGCCTCCTGTCTAAGATGTGTCGGGGTGCAATAAATCACGGTGTAGTATTGCTGGAAAGCATTTAAAATGTCCATTTGGGAGCGCACTAGGTCACCCGAGGGATTTATTTCTACCTCTCATGACTGGATAGACTCTCTTTCAATTTTTTGATGATAAGATCATGGCTATTCATAATTCCTTCCCTGCACAAGATATTAGCAGGAAATTTTTCAGTAACTGCCTTTGATCCCTCATATTTTGGAAGAATTCACCCAGTGTAGCTCTGAAGAAGTGACTAAAGGTTTCATAAAAGTTAAATCTGGTTCGCCTGCAGACCCTTTGCCACCGACCTTTTTCCAACTGTAGCTCCAGCTCTCTTAGGCTGCCTCACCAATCTATTCAACAAATCAATGTCAGAATCAGAATTTCCCAAAATATGGAAAACTGCCAGAGTCAGGAATATATTTAAAAAATCTACTGCAGATCCAAAACTTCTTTCCAACTATCGTCCTATATCGTTGCTCCCTTATTTCAGTAAGATGCTTGAATCACTGGTTAATAAACAGCTCGTTGTCCATCTTGAAAGCATGGATTGCTTGACCCGTCAAAAGCTGGCTTTAGGGAAGCCCACAGTACCAAAATAGCTTTGCTGGAGGTATCTGATAATATCAGGCTGGCACTAGAAAATGGACAGTCATCTATCCTCGTTCTGCTAGACTTATCTGCAGCGTTCAACACCATCTCCCACAGCATTCTTGATCATCAGCTTTGGGAGATTGGTGTCAGGGGAAAGGCTTTACAGTGGCTCAAAAACTATCTAACCGATCGAACTACGATAGCACAGGTAGGAAATACCAGCTCCTGTAGTAGATCCGTCAGGATCGGAGTACCACAGGGCTCTATCTTGGGACCCACACTCTTTAACCTTTATGTGACCCCTCTGGCCAAAGAGATTAGATCCCATGGCTTTGATGTTGTGTTGTATGCTGACGACACTCAGATCCTGGTCACTCTTGGTCCAGACCCATTGGAAACCAAGTCCTGTTTCAAAGATTGCATGTCTCATATTGATAAGTGGATGTGCACCAACCGCTTGCAGTAGAATGGAGGAAAAACCGAGATAATGCTCTATGGCAAGGCTTATGAGCATTGGTCACCTGATTGGTGGCCCTCAAGCCTTGGCCTTTGTCTTACTCCAACAAAATCTGGGCTTTCAAATGGACAACACACTGTCAATGAAAGACCATGTTAATAAGAGAGTTGGCTCATGCGTAGCCTGCGCAAAGTTTCAAGTGGATTCCGACGGAGGCAAGAAAACCACTAGTCCAGGGACTAATTATTAGTCGTATTGACTATGGGAATGCCCTGCTATCTTCTACCAATGAAAACCTTCTCTCAAGGATGCAGGTTCTGCAGAACACAGCAGCAAGGCTGGTACTTAATCTTCCACCAAGATCTCCATCGACACCCAGTTTGAAGCGTTTACACTGGCTGCCTGTAAGAAAACGTATACGCTTTAAGATTCTTTGCATGACACATATGAATATGTACGTAAAAGGTCCAGATTTGTGGACCAAAAAGTTAAGCTGGTATCAACCTGTTAGAACTTTGAGATCCAGCAACCAAGCACTCCTCTCATCTCCCAGAATCCGTACCACCACATGTGGAGGGAAATCTTTCTCGTTACTTGCTCCGTCTCTTTGGAACAAACTGTTCTTATATCTACGCACCACAAGTGATCATAACTGTTTTGTAGGAATTTAAATACATTGCTGTTTGACATCTAACTGCACCAAATCAAGTTCTTCTCAGAGTTATCCACCAGCGCCATGAGACTTTCGAGTGATATGTGCGCTTAATAAATATTCTATCATTTGATTTGATAGTGTTAGGCCTTAAATGCTTAGTGTGAAAATAATGTTTGCATACATCTGAGCCATGCTTTCTTTCTTACACAGTACAATTGTACACACACTTTAGTACCATATATGCTTTATATAGACTGCTGTGCTGCGGAGTATAAACAGTTACGCCTTTCATGCTTCCTGTATGGTGCAGTTCTGCACACTGTTAACTCCTACCTGGTTTGCTGTACAATGTAGTTGTGCACACTACAACACAGTACAATTGTGCACACTTGCGCTATCCTGCTTTCAACCCGTGTGCCAGTCACACACACACACACACACACCAGACCACACCCCCCACACACATCTTGTATGGATCCAAAACAGCGCAGTTGTGCACAAGACTGTTAAGCTATGCTTGCTGTGTTTGTATCCTCTACAGCGCAGTTGTGTGCACACAGAAGAGCTGTGCACGACATTTGCATAGCATAAGTTTGTGCACGCACGCACAGAAATCGCCTCTTATTCTTCCTACATAGAGTATATTTGTTTTTTGTTTTTTTTATTTCACAAATGTTTATTGGTAGTTTCCAAAACAAAAACATACAGTAAAAAAACATAAGGGACAATAAGTAAATGAATGGAAAAATATCTGTATTGGGAGTGACAATCACAGAAAATCAGAGTAAATTAAGACTAAGACAAAAATAAAGCAATAAATGGAAGCAGCATAGTAACAGTCATAAACATCATATATAGTATCTACACAAGGGTGATGGGCACTGGTAATACAGACTTCAGCGTTCCCTGGGAAAGATTACCTGAAGCAGACAAGTACGTTACAGAGTAGGCTTGGTGGTAAGTATATGCGGTCATATGGGCATGAAGGTTGGGAAGTGTGGTGAAAAATCATGGGGGTTTATGTACGCTAAAATAATTGTCAAGGGAAATCCATATTTGTCTATGAGGAGGGTGCCATGGGGTATTTTGGAGAGAGATATTATTAGCACCTCTCAGCTTGGTGATCCAGTTTAGCCAACATTTAAAGGAGGCTTTACGCGTCTCCTTCCAGTTGTTCAGAATTATCTTCACAGCAACGGTGAACAAAAGGTCAATTAAGGCCCTGTCATCATCTGAGAGCGAATCAGCTCTGGTAAAGCCCAGCACTAAGGTAGAAAACTCTTTGGTGGGGGAGAAGGAGAAAACTTTTGCAATGAATGCAAAGACTTTGTCCCAGAAGGCTGTAACACAGACACAGCTTAGTAAAAGGTGTTCAAGGTCACCATCTTTCTCGTTGCAGTTCCAGCATGTGGCATTGTCTCTAATATTGTGTGAAAAGAGACGCGCCGTTGTCCAAAAAGCTTTGTGGAGAAGCCAAAACTTCGTCTGGGAGAGTGTAGGGCTTATTTGGTGTCTCATGGTTGATTCCCAGGTTTTGGACCACTCCACTTCTGAAATTGGTACAGAAGAGTAGGATTCCCAGAACTGCCGAAGGTCTTTATTGAGATTGGAATGCTGTGGCCGTAGGATTTTGTAAAGCCTGGAGACCTGGTGGCCCAGCCTATTGAAGGCAGCTAGGGAGCTTGGGAGGGAGGGCGGCTTTTTGGACAGTTTTGCTTTGGAGTTTGCTGTTTTAATATTCCAAAAGTTGTAAAATTCTATTGCTTCTAGATCATATTTGGTTTGGAGTTCTTTAAAAGAGAATGGGTAAGAATTACTAAACAGTTGGTGTGGGAAAAATATATCTTTATTCATCCGGATCTAATTGTGTAGTGGTTTCCCTTTGTACATTATTAAGTGACTGTGCCATAGCGACTCCCAGTCAGAGCACCTTATGTGGTTAGTCAGGAGTTTATAAATTTTTAGGAGGTCAAGTCTTGTATTTTTAAAAATGGATATTGAGCAACCGGCCGTATTCATTTTAGCAGTAAGAATGGACGCTGGAGCAAGATTTTTGAAAAGGGCTTTTTCAACGTTTAGCCATCCAGGAATGTTTTCAGCTGGTGGCGCGAGCCAGTAAGAGCCTTGTTTGGTAAGGAAGGCAATCTGGTATAGTTTAAAATCCGCTAGATTGACCCCACCCAAGGGTTTGTCGATGCGTAGCTTTTTTATGCTAATTCTAGCCTTTTTCCCTTTCCATAGGAATTTAGAAAGTAGAGTATCTAATTTGTGATGGAAGTACTGGGACAAGGTGAGAGGGAGCATTGTAATGAGATAATTAACTAAAGGGGAGATCATCATTTTAATGGCTTCGACCCTTCCTCATCAAGTTATAAAATGGGGGGACCAGCCATCCAGTTGTGATTTAATTTTGTCTAGAGTGATGGATTCATTGTGATGAAGTGTTTTGAGAAGGGAGATGCCGAATTCGATTCCCAGGTATTTAATAAAACCAGTTTTCCATGTGAGGCCTGAGGCACCCAGCATTTCTCTGGTACCATAAACGTTTAGGGGCTTAACCTCTGACTTGTCACGGTTCAATTTGTACCCAGAGTGTAGCGAGTATCCTTCTATGGTAGTCATGAGAGATATGATGGAGGTCTCTGGATTCTCTGTCGCCACTAGAATGTCGTCAGCGTATGCAGCTAGTTTCACCTGTGTGTCCCCGAAGCTCACTCCCGCTATTTCTTTATTTTGTTTTATGCCTGATATGAGCGGTTCAAGGGCCAGGAGAAACAGGGCTGGAGAGAGGGGGCAGACTTGCCTGGTGCCCTGTTGTAAACGAAATGAGTCCAAAAGGGAGCCATTGATAGCGATTCTAACAGACGGTGAAGAATAAAGGGCCATTACCATATTGATGTAGGAATTCCCTAAATTAAAGCCTAAATGAAAGGCTTTCATGCAGTGATGTAAGAAGGACCAAGATACTCTATCGAACGCTTTTTCAGCGTCAAGGGTTATGGCCAAAATTGGGGTGGGTATTATTTTGGCTTTCTAAAGGATATGGCATAATAGTTTTGTGTTGTCATTGGACATACAATGTTTTAAAAATCCCACCTGGGAGTTACTGATTAATTTGGGGAGAATGGCATTAAGTCTACTCGCTAGAATTTTCGCATACATTTTGCAGTCCAGAATTATAAGCGAAATGGGCTGAAAGTTTTTAGTTAGAAGGGTGCCTTTACCCTCCTTCGGGATAACAATTATAGTGGCTTCGCCCATTGATTCCGAAGCACTGCCAGAGGAGGCAATCGAGTTAAAAAGTTTTAAGAACATGGGGGAGAGCGACATCAAATGCTTTGTAGAAGCTTGCAGAAAACCCATCCGGACCGGGGGCTTTGTTGCTTTTAAGTGATTTAATAGAAGCCAGGATTTCCGTGTCTTTGATGGGGGACCCTATTGTAGAACTATCTTCATCAGAGAGTTTGGGGAGGTTCAGGGCATCTAGGTAATTAGTGCAAGCGACCGGGTCGAATGACATCTTGTTCTTGTAGAGGTCTTCATAAAAGGTCTTAAAGGTGTCTACAATTTTTTCTTGTTTGGTGTGTGTATTGTTAGCGGAGTCTTTGATTGATGAAATAGTGAGTAATTTTTGTCTGTGTTTCAGGTAGGACGCCAGAAGTTTTCCAGCTCTAGTCCCTTCGCATAGTTTCATGGCTTTGAACTTATTAACCCAAACACCGGCTCGTCTGCTTGCAATAGTGTTATATTCGTACTTCTTATTGATCAGTTGCTCTAAAACCAGTTTGTTATCAAGGTCAGTCGAGTGGGTGGTTTCTAGGATCTTGATGTCTTTTTCAAGCTTGTCTAGATCTACATTAAGTTTATTATTGGTCCTTGCTCTAATGCCAATAATCACCCCTCTAATTGTGGCTTTCAGGGCGTCCCAGACTGTGGAGGTGTTCATATCAGGGGAATCATTCAGTGAGATGTATTCCTTTATGGCGTTTTCTATTTGTTGTTTGCTTTCAGGGTCCGATAGAATTTCCTCATTAAATCACCAGTGTTTTGGGGGTAAAATCGAATGGGAGTACGCAAGTTTGGCGCTAATGCAGGAGTGGTCAGAGATCAGCTTTGGAGCGATGTCTATTTCCTCGATGAGGTGAGTGAAAGGGCTAGAGATTAAAATATAGTCAATTCTGGAGTATGAATTATGTGGGGCTGAGTAGAAGGTATAGTCCCTCCCATCAGGATGTTGGAGGCGCCAAGAATCCTTTAGTAGGAATTTGGTGCACAGGCGAGTGAGTGAGTTGTGGGAGCGAGAAGGTTGGAACATGCATTTTGATTGTCGATCTAATAAAGGGTCCATTGGGAGATTGAAATTGCCGCCTACAATTAGGAGTTCATCTTGTGGGATGTTCTCTATGGCTAGGGAGACTGATTCCCAAAAGTCTGGGGCATCAGAGTTAGGACCGTATATGTTTACTACATAAATGGGATCTTCGTCCATTAACAGGTGGGTAATTAATAGTCTTGCATCTGTGTCGTGTGTGTGTGAGGTAACAGATAGGTTCGATTTTTTTGAGATTGTGGTGATCACTCCTCCCTTCTTGTGGTTTGTCGAGGAGCAGAGTGTGTGGGAGATCCAGTTGAGGTTAATAAAGTTTATGCCCTCCTCTGAGAGCTTAATCTCTTGGAGCAGGATGATATCCCCTTTTGATTTAGATAGGTATTCAAAAACCTTCCGTCTTTTCACTGGGTAGTTGAGACCCATGACATTCAATGAGACTACATTGAGATTTTCAGCTGAGAAATTGGTTTTAACCATCTAAAGAGTTGTGGTCGCAGAGAGAGACGCCCTCTGTATACCAGTTGTTGCGCAGTATGAGACTACAATTCGAAGGGTTCGTGGTTTATCTCTAGTATGTGGGCATTGGTAAACGCATGACCTGTGTGATACTATAAAAGTGTTATCTTTCGCAACGTAAAAGAAACAGAAAACAAAGCAGAAGGAAACAACCAGTGTAGTATACAACCCCATTTTCAATCCCTCCCCACCCCTCTCCCCCTTCTCACCCTTGTCCCCCACATCCCCTCCCTACCTCCCTCCCCGAATGTAAGAACTTAGGATGTGCGACGGCAGTACCATCTATGGGCAGAACAGAGATATTAAATGAGAGACATTGGCTCTTCAGGCAAAACAAGATTAGAGGCCTATACTACATTAGACCCTGAACAAGTAACCAGGAGCATGGATGATAACAAGTTAAAGAGTGAGTTATAGAACAGCATAACTTCATGCAAGAATCCTGCTGCCTGCATGCGTCACAACAGTCTGATAGTGGACCCTGCTGAGCCATGCATTCTTCAGAATTATTTGTGCTCTGATTGCTGAGTCATGCATGCCTCTTTAGGGTTTTTGCAGACAGACTGCTGAGCCATGCATTCTTCAAATTTATTTGTGCTCTGATTGCTGAGTCATGCATGCCTCTTTAGGGTTTTTGCAGACGGACTGCTGAGCCATGCATTCTTTAAATTTATTTGTTCTCTGATTGCTGAGTCATGCATGCCTCTTTAGGGTTTTTTGCTGACAGACTGCTGAGCCATGCATTCTTCAGATATATTTGTGCTCTAATTGCTGAGTCATGCATGCCTCTTTAGGGTTTTTGCTGACAGACTGCTGAGCCATGCATCCTTCAGTGCCTGCAAGATACTGTACCGCGCTAGCATTTATACAGTGCTTGCATTGCTTTTGTTACAGTTTATCCAAGAGTGTTGCTCACACCGGGGCATGTCACAGAGCATGGTTTGTTGTGTGCTCCTGGAAGCCTTCAGTGGTATCCAGGAGTAGATAATCACTTAGTGCTTTGATTCTTCTTGTGAGACCTAGTGTATGCAATAATAGTTATACATTAACAATAATAATAACGGCAACTGAAATGATTGTAATAAATGCAACAACACAAAGAGAGCTCAGTTTGCATATCCTCACTTTCTCACAATGCTTTTAAGTGCTTTATTGCAGCCAACAAGACTGACATTTTTGTCACTGCCCCCATTTCTGTTCCTCATTATCTGTTCTTGCCTTCAATAGCTTGTTTATGCCCGGTGTTCTCCTGGTGTTCCTCCTTCACCCTCTTCACTTTTCCATTTTCCTGTTCATCTTGATGTCTCTCTAACGTTGTATGAAATAAAAAGGATTTATAGAGCGCAAACAAATGCCTAAAGGTGTCAATGAGCTGACAGCAGTTAGTCCTAAACAAGGAACCCTCACCTGGATCTCTCCCTCGAGGCAGACGGCCTCCAGGTGTTGTGTTTCCTGAGGCTCTGCTCCCCTGAACTAAGGGGTCAATGTTGTGACATCCACGCAGCAAGTGTCCACGTGAGGCTGTAGGAATAGGATCCAGTGGACACCAATACACCGCCTAGTACAGATGGAAGCAGACGCAGAGGGGTACACCCACCTACCTGTGTGCCTCCTCTGTACATCATAAGCCCCTACCTATGCACCTCCTCTGTTTATACCTCATAGGCACCTACCTCTGCATCTCCTCTGTTTATACCTTAAGAGCACCTGCCAGTGCACCTCCTCTCTTTATACCTCATAAGCACCAACCTGTGCACCTCCTCTATTTATACCTCATTAGCACCTACCTGTGCACCTCCTCTGTTTGTACCTCATAAGCATCTACCTGTGCGCCTCCTCTGTTTGTACCTCATAAGTACCTACCTGTGCATCTCCTCTGTTTATACCTCATTAGCACCTACCTGAGCTCCTCCTCTGTTTGTACTTCCTAAGCACCTACCTGTGCACCTTCTGTTTATACCTCATAAGCACCTACCTGTGCTCCTCCTCTGTTTGTACCTCATAAGCACCCGCCTGTGTGCCTCCTCTGTTTGGACCTCCCAGATAACCTTCTGAAACGAAGCTTGTGATCACCATACTACCAACCATGGCCTCTGCACTATCAGGCTATGACTATTATCTGACGTCTGCTGTGTGCATGCTTCAAGTGTGTAGAGTGAGTACACAGACCGAGGGGAGTAGGGAGGTGAAGGACATGGAATGAGGTATACCTGGATAAAAGAAATATGGGAATGGAGGAATGTGACTTCACCTGTGGACATCAGACACCTCCTCCCGCTCTACCAAAGCCCTGTTGAGTCACAAAGTAGCATCCTGGCCTTCAGACAGACCACAATAAGTCAAATATCATCGAAAACAGGAACATGGAAAGCAATTATTAATATGCACACATCTGTTGGATTGGGGATATTTCAGTTAAATTATTAGTTGTGATGGATTCTCTATAAGGAATAAATGACTGATATCGTTGAATAATAAATGACATGATTTAATATTTCTTTGCTTTATCTGTGTGCGCAATATAAAGACGGGCCATTAGAATTAACCCTTCATTCTGTTTTACAGAAAACCCTGGAAGGATCTGCTGATTGAAATACAACAGGATCTTAACTTTACCTACTTTAGGAAGAACTAAAGACTAATTTTTTAGGTTGTCTTTCAGGGCAGAATCTGTCAATAGTTCAAGGGAGATGGATATATATTACGCTGATAGAAAATCCACCTCAACTCAGGATAATGCTCCAGTCTTCCAGGTTAGAAGGATCCAGAAATGCTTGAGCCCGGAGGGCTGTAAAATGTGTTGAAGGTGACTTAGGGCCTTATTACGAGTGTGGCGGTCTTCCAATGGGACTACCACAGCGGAGGTACCAGGCAGACTGCCAAGCCCATTGAGAGCCCGCCGCCGGATTATGGCTTAAATCCAGGGTGGGTGGGCGGTGCAGCAGCGGTCTCGGAGCGGCTGTATTAGGCTCATTAGAGAGCCTAAACAGCATATAACCACCTTAAGAGTGCCTGCAGCACGTTCCTGCACCATGTCATGCATGCCACACTGTGCAGGAACAAGGTCATGGGGTGCCACAACACGTGCCCCCTGCATGCAACCCCAGGAGCAGAATCGGCCGGGCCCTATTAGGGCCCCCTTACCTGCATGTCCTTTATCCTTTTCATGGTGGGATCGCCGCCATGAAAAGGACGGTGGATATGCAGACCGTAATATGCTCGGCGATGTCGGCATTGGCACTGCCAACATATTCAGGGTGTTTGCAGACCACCTCCACAGCGGGATCCTTGATCCTGGGGGGGGGGGGGTGGTCTTGTGGAGGTCTCACCACCACACTCATAATACGGCGGTCAGACCGCCAGGATGGTGGCAGTTGGTCCGCCACGTGAGTATGGCGATCATGAGGGCCGCCGCACTCGTAGTAAGGCCCTTAATGAGCTGCAAGGTAAAGGCGGAAGTTGGCATTTGAGCTGATCCAGTGTGAACATGAAAGAATTGTGGAAGAAGGTGTCTGGAGTTACCTTTGTCATCTATACTTCCTAAAGAATTACCTTTTTCATGTGTACTTCCTGAAGAGTTTCTTTGGTTGAATACTTCCTGAAGAGTTACCTTTCTTGTACACTTCCTGAAGAGTTACCTTGGTTAAATACTTCCTGAAGAGTTACCTTTGTTATACACTTCCTGAAGAGTTACCTTGGTTAAATACTTCCTGAAGAGTTACTTTTGTTGTACACTTCCTGAAGAGTTACCTTGGTTAAATACTTCCTGAAGAGTTACCTTTGTTATACACTTCCTGAAGAGTTACCTTGGTTAAATACTACCTGAAGAGTTACCTTTGTTATACACTTTCTGAAGAGCTACCTTGGTTATACACTTCCTGAAGAGTTACCTTGGTTAAATACTTCCTGAAGAGTTACCTTTGTTATACACTTCCTGAAGAGTTACCTTGGTTAAATACTTCCTGAAGAGTTACCTTTGTTATACACTTCCTGAAGAGCTAACTTTGGTAGATACTTTCTGAAACTGAATTAACGGCAGTGCTTTCTGATTCCTCTCTTTTTCCACAATCTGTTCTGTTTAAATGAAATCTTGTCTATATGTATCTACCCAAAACTCTACCTGTAGCACGAGTGCTCTGTGGCTGCCCTTTCTTTAGTTAGTTACTCTGTGAATAATGGTAAATCACTGCCTTTTCAGAAGTAAATACAATGTGACATGTTCAACCACAGTTTTAATGAAATATCCATGTATGGTAAAATGTTCCTTACTAAATTTCAAATAAAGAAGAGATGTCTTCTACAGCTGGTTAAATATTGTGTATTCACATTCTATTACATTTGAATTTAGTAATATTGCATTTCTTTACATCCAACAGAAAATAAGCCTTAAATGCACGGATTGATTATGAATAATGAAGATAACACATCAAACCTGCAAAAATTATCAAAAATAAGGAGCTCCAAAAACATCAGTGCAATCAGAGGCAGAGGACAGATCCAGGAAGAAGCAGTCAAAGGCAATTCAGTGAGTGTCCGAGTCTGAGATCTGCACCTTGACACCCCAAGACAAAGAAGTGACCTCAACAAAATTAAGGCAACAAAACTGACAAACCACCTCCTGTATAAACAAGCGTCCAACACCAGCTTTGATCATGAGGCCGGCATGAGAGTTGGAAGAAGGTCTTGTGTCTATTTGGGATCCATAGCTTGGAACAAACTCCCTCTTCAGCTTTGAGCTGTTAGTAACATGACAATGTTTAAAGAAAGATTGAAAACTTGGCTTTTTGTCCATGTTTGAAACAAGCAGATTTACTTTCTTTTCTGACCTGTGCTTGGCCCCAGGACACTCTTTGGAGTAGCTGTACACATTACGAGTCGCTTCACCATCATGATATGGCTAGAGCGGTGCTTCGCTATCTAAACTGGCACCAGACCAGCATTCAGTGCTCTAGGTGTATTGTTAACTCTTTCTAGCCAAACCACAGGCACCAGGGAAAAGCACAACAAAGTCAAGCCTAACAACTGAAGGCTAAAGGAAAGGGGAGTTCTGCTCTCTAAATTACAGAGTACTGTCCCAATTTGCACCTACCGGAAGGAAGATGAAGCTTTACCCGCAAGCATGCAAAGCCATTATCCAATCTAAAGATGCAATCACCCATAAGGAAGCTTTACTGATATTATGAATGTGGCAGGTATTTAGTGAGTCTTGTATTTTATTGTTAAATCAGAAATCATGTGTCCAAAATATCACACACATACAGGGAATGTGAAAATAACGCAAGTGGTTTATTAACTATGCTGACCCTTCAGGAAACACGGTCAGGAGACAAATCGTGCAATTGCACTGAAAATGTCAAGAACTTTAGCCAATTAGAAACCCTAAAAGAGCATCAGCGAATACAAACAGGGGAAAAACCATACCATTGCACTGAATGTGTGAAGAGCTTCAGTCGGTTATCACACCTCCAAAGACATCAGCGAATACACACAGGGGAAAAACCATACGATTGCAATGAATGTGTACAGAGCTTCAGTCGGTTATCACACCTCCAAAGACATCAGCGAATACACACAGGGGAAAAACCATACCATTGCAATGAATGTGTAAAGAGCTTCAGTCAGTTAGCACACCTCCAAAGACATCAGCGAATACACACAGGGGAAAAACCATACCATTGCAATGAATGTGTAAAGAGCTTCAGTCAGTTAGCACACCTCCAAAGACATCAGCGAATACACACAGGGGAAAAACCATACCTTTGCAATGAATGTGTGAAGAGCTTCAGTCAGTTAACAGACCTCCGGGGACATCAGCGAATACACACAGGGGAAAAACCTTACCATTGCAGTGAATGTGTACAGTGCTTCAGTCAGTTAACAGACCTCCGGAGACATCAGCGAATACACACAGGGGAAAAACCATACCATTGCAGTGAATGTGTGCAGAGCTTCAGTCGGTTATCACACCTCCAAAGACATCAGCGAATACACACAGGGGAAAAACCATACCATTGCAATGAATGTGTAAAGTGCTTCAGTCAGTTAACAGACCTCCGGAGACATCAGCGAATACACACAGGGTAAAAACCATACCATTGCAGTGAATGTGTGAAGAGCTTCAGTCAGTTAACAGACCTCCGGAGACATCAGCGAATACACACAGAGGAAAAACCATACCATTGCAGTGAATGTGTGCAGAGCTTCAGTCGGTTATCACACCTCCAAAGACATCAGCGAATACACACAGGGGAAAGACCATACCATTGCAGTGAATGTGTGAAGAGCTTCAGTCAGTTAACAGACCTCCGGAGACATCAGCGAATACACACAGAGGAAAAACCATACCATTGCAGTGAATGTGTGCAGAGCTTCAGTCGGTTATCACACCTCCAAAGACATCAGCGAATACACACAGGGGAAAAAACCATAACTTTGCAATGAATGTGTAAAGAGCTTCAGTCAGTTAACAGACCTCCGGGGACATCAGCGAACACACACAGGGGAAAAAACCATACCATTGCAATGAATGTGTAAAGTGCTTCAGTCAGTTAACAGACCTCCGGAGACATCAGCGAACACATACTGGGGAAAAACCATACAATTGCAGTGAATGTGGAAGTAGTTTTACCTACTATTCAGCATTAAGAAATCATCAGCGAGCCCACAAAGAGGAAAAAAATCGTTTAAATGCCATGAATGTTTGAAAAGCTGTAGTCCATTATCAATCCTAAACAGGCATCAGCGAACACACGCCGGAGAAAAGCCTTCAAGTACAGTGAATGTGTGAACAAATGTAGTCAATTATCAAGCCTATATAGACATCAGCTTACATACTCTCTGTAAATACCATACAACTGTAGCGAGTGTAGAAGTACCTTAGTGCATCTTCCGCATTAAGGATTTATCAGTTAACGCACACAGAGAAAAATCCATTCAGGTGCAGTGAATGTGTGAATATCTTCAGTCAGTTATTAAACCTACGAATACATCAACTAACACACACAGAGTAAAAAAGAGCATTGCAATGAATGTCAGAAGTGATTTTGTCAATTGTGAACACACCTGGGGTAAACCTTACAATTGCACTAAAAGTGAGATAAGCTTTTGTCAATTTCTGATCGTACATAGCCTCAGCGTAAACACACCTTCATTTAACTCACTTAGAAATAATCCTAGAGATGCAGTGAA
Source organism: Lissotriton helveticus (assembly GCF_964261635.1). Classification (NCBI taxonomy): domain Eukaryota; kingdom Metazoa; phylum Chordata; class Amphibia; order Caudata; family Salamandridae; genus Lissotriton; species Lissotriton helveticus. The sequence goes on from NW_027611737.1 coordinate 394,340, forward strand.
TTCAAAAAGAACTTAAGAACATTGCCAATAATATTGACTCATCTGAGGACATGGACAGTAGCAGCACAGTGCAGTTATTGTGAGATGAAGGAATTACAGGAACAAGTATATAATTATGTGGGTTATTCAAATACCAGATGAATGAAGACTCGACTAGAAGAAATGAAGAAAACCAAAGATTTGTAGAATAATAAAAGTGTCTGTTCCCAGTGATTGTTCACTTCGGTACACATAGAAAAAACAACGTGATATAACAGGAAATCCACTGGGAGACTAGCTCAATGTGGAATAAAAGAAAAGAAACACTGGTGGTTATTATTTGGCGATGAAGAGTTACAAAGAAAAACATCCAAGTGTTCCTCTTCATGCCACCTGTAAAAGTGTAAGGATGAAAACGATTCTGCCTGTACACATTGCTATATTAGCATAAGTGAGTTAGTTGCAAAAACGCCATTTTGCTGCTTTTGCACATGACACTACATCTCTGTTTTTATAAAGACAAACTGCTTGCTTTTCCTTCACATGAGAACGGTCTGTTTTTCATTTCTCTAGACTCACTCTGCGACCTCAAGTCTGCACAAAGTGTTCAAGGTTAAAATAACAATGTATTCTATTGATGCAGGTTGATCGGCCCACGCTCTAGACACAACACAAACACAGCTGCTCATTTCTGAAACTCAGGTGCTTTTAATATTGCACTGCATGCATGAGACTAGCACTTGGAAAAAAACTTTCAATCGAGAAAGAGCTGTGCTGATCTGGAATGTGATTCACTTCACCTGACTTTGGAGGTATGGGGTTCCCAGTTTTAACCTAGAGGTCTTCTATTCTTATAATACCTAGCTCCTAGCAAGGGGAGGGTGGTACAAAAGACGCTATAGACCTGGTTCCACTATCATTATAATATGATTTCTCCCTTCATATTTTATGGAACTGTAACAATGTTGATTGTATTGATCTTATGCATCTTTTTACTTATGTTAGCAAAGATACTGCATCTCAGAGCACGTAGTTGAAATAAACATTTTAAACTATACAGTGTCTCTGATTGCGCACGTTTTGGACATTTATGAGAATAAAAACAAAAGAGTGTTCTTGATTCCCACTATTCCTGAGAGGTCCCAAAGTCGCTTGGTAATTGGTAGCTTTGCTGTAGTACGGAGAATGAATGAGACACTGTTGCTAGTCGGATAGGGGTTCTGGGCACTGAGGTGGATTTTTGGTACACCACAATACACTGAGGTCCTGGTTTCCTGCGCATAGTTCTGTGCATGAGCAGAATTCCTGCAACATTGCGCCCAAAGTCTTGATTAGTGCTCGTATCTGTCCACAATACCCTCAACACCTTTTCCGGTTAACAGGTGTGACGGATTAACCTACCTATACGAATGTGTTATAGGTTAATTCAAGCATGAGATTTATGAAAAGGTTCACATTTTGAATTACTACCCTTTGTTGTACTGCAATTTATATACATTGTTTTTCTTCTCTATGTCCTCTTGGGTGATATTGACATAGCTCAGCATAGTTGGGCAGCGCTCTGGCGTCATCTGACGCAGTTTGGAGTACCAGACGATGGTATGTCGGTTATCTTTGTGGTGAGTGCTGATTCGGCGTTTCCCTTTGAGCTTTTCTACTCTTGGGTCACGTTTCCTGCAATAAATGCGGATGAGGATATGTTTCATACATACACTCACACTGCGATTCCTGTGAACTATACTCCATATAGGACACAAGAGTTTCCAATTTCGGCATGGCAGCATCGTCTTTGGTTGTATGGCACCCTCCCGCACACCGTAACTCTGGTTCGGTTAGGTCCCTTGTCAATTCCTGGGGCCACTTGGCCAGTCTTAGCCGGGTTCACACCATATCCACGTTATCTCAATGCCCCGATTGACGACTTGTGTCAACTTTATACCTCTTTTGTTGGGGTACAAAAGGCTTTAGTTCAATATGTTTCTTGCAGCGGAACAAGTTGGACCGGCCGGGATGTAGATTAGTCCAGTCATAGTTAATTTGGTAATGGGCAAGCACCCTCAAACTAAGTACGATATGCCTTATTGGCTTGCTGAGAAATTTGACCAACTGGAAGCAGTGTTTCCTAATACCACTCCTGTGGAAAAACACAGGATTCTCACAATTAGTTTGCAGAAAGACTTATTGCCAGAGGTAACAGATTGTGAGATTTGGGGTAAAGTATTTGCAGCAGAATATGCAAAGTGTTTCTGCACGGCGTCTATGAATGTCTTGCCCTCTGTGATCAAGCATGTTCCGGATGAGCACAGTGTGGAGGCGGCTGTCGAGTTGAGAATGAGGCTCGTTGGAGTGTTTGACGTAGTTGCTGATCTCATCTTTTGTAATGTAAAGGGAGTTGCGGTTAACTTTCAGGTGTCGAATGCTTTGCGCCTTGTCCAAGACGTCGACAAACCCCGAGCGTTACCGTGAAATATTGCGGAGGCTTATAAGACCACTGGCCGCAATAGTTTGGGTGTTAAGCCTTTTGCTAAAACGACAACTCAACCGCAGACTCAGATAGCAAAGTCTACTACAGACTACCATCCAAATTTTCCAAAACAGAATTGGAAGAATAAAAATATGGGGAAGCAGCAATAGAAACAGGGGTCGCCTCTGGCATCGCCGATACCAGCGTCTACTGAGCGCACAAGATTTGTGCGACCACACAAGAATTAGGTCTCCTGATAGATTTCAGGTTCCTGAGCAACGTTCTCCTCGTTCTTCACAGGAAACATCGCGCGCAAGCTGGTGGAGGAGAACACGGCAGGGGTCGGGGTGCCCCACAAGGACATGAGCAGCCCCGCCGGTCTGATGGTAAAGGCAAGCAGGAAGACTTGCCACGTTAACGCCCTCATTTTCAGAAAAAGAAAGTTGCTGCGTTAACCGTAAGGTATGCCACGGATAGTGAGAACACAGCTTGGGAACCTAACATGGGCATTAACGCTGCTCGACAGCGCAGCGGAGGTTACAATAGTGCGGCAAGCACTGCGTCCATATCTGAAGGCGACAGCAACTGAGACTTTTATCACAATGGAAACTGCTGACAGTAGGGTGGCTCCCCCTGACAGACTATATGATATAGTTCTTTTAATAGAAGGTGACATCCAACGTGTAATAAAAGGGATTTTTTTGGGAACATCTGACCTCTACATATGACATTCTGTTAGCTGAGTCAGACTGGCCCCCGTTTTTCATTTTGGCTGCTCTAAGAGGGGAGGAGGTCACCCTCCCCAGCTTTCCGCACACCGTGCCCAAGGAGCAGAAGAGTGTGCTCTGGTGCCTGCACCTGTGTTGTACCATACTCAAGTCGGGTGGGATAAACTTTCTCCCAGACACGAGATTCCAGTGCGGTTTATGCCACAGGCACCACCCCACTATCCCATGCGGCGATTGGCTAAAGCCCCCGTTGCGGAAATCCTTGAACAATTAGAATATCAAGGTGTGATTGAGACATGTGTGACACCCATGAATAATCCTCATTTCACTGTTTCTAAACCTGATGGGTTGTACTGCCTGGTTTTGGATTATCTTTGTGAAACAAAGGAGTTAGGTCCATGTAGGGTATGGGGTTGACTGGATCGTAATAAACTAGAAAACACAAGAATATGTCTACACCCAATTAATTTCCAAAAACGTATTTCAGGTCATAGGAGAAACACAAACGTATTGAGTTTGACCCGGTATTTTTATTTATACCTGTCTATTTCGAAAAAAAAATTCATTCTTCTTTTGAAAGTTGTGTGCAAAAGTAGTAAAATGGCGTTTCAGCAACTAACTCACTTATGCTAACATAGCAATGTGTGCAGGCAGAACAGTATCTTGAATACACCCTCCCTTGATCGGGTCAATGCACGAAAAGAAACATAAGAAGAATGTGGAGTTCAAGTTCATCCAAGAAAGAAATAAGTTCATTCTTGTCAAAAAATGGGTCACGAGGAAATGAAAGGGGCAAAAAGAATAGAATGTCTATTAAAAAAGAAAAAAATGCAAGTGAGAAAAAAAAATAACACCACGGGGAGAAGCAAAAAACTTGAGTGATGCATCGCATGCTGGATCGTTGCCAATCGAATCCATCAGCGTGTATGCACAGTATGTCGCAACAGCCTCCAAAAGGAAGTCATTGTTATTGTCAGCAAAGAGTTCCGCCATTCAGTTTAGTAACGGAAATTAACAAACATGTCCTTCAATTGCAGGAGCCTCTAGCACGATCAGAGGACAACTTGCGTTAACGTCAAGATAACTTCTGTTAGACCTGGCACCTTGGCGTGAGTTTCCCTTCCACTTTTTGCTGTTGTGCCTCAGATGTTTTTGCTGGTGTCCGCTACTCGGGGCACTGCGCCACGGCCAACCCGTGCCGCAGTGCAAGTGCTCCCTACTGTAAAGTGTACATGTGATTGATATACCTGATTGGTTCATTGGATTTACTGTCAGTCCCCAGTAAAGTGCACCAGGAGTGCCGGGGCTTGTAAATGCCAATACTGCTAGTGGGCCTGCAGCGCTGGTTGCGCCACCCACAGAAGCAGCCTTAAAATGTGTCTAGGGTCTGCCATTGCAGAACCTGCGTGCAGTTTGGTACTGTCATGCTGGCTGGGCAAGTGCACACACTTGCCAGCCCCTAAACCTTCCCTTAACTTCCTATTAGTCACCCCTATGGTAGGCCTGAGGGCAGGGTGCATTGTAAGTGTAAGGTAGGACATGCCCTGATGTGTGTGGCAAGTCCTAATAGTGAATTACTGCCAAATTCATTTTTCACTATTGTAAGGCTACCAGTTCCCTTCTAGGCCAGATGGGCTGCTGGAATTATTACACTCTATAATCCCAGCAGGCTCAGGGAACATGGTAGAAATTAATGTTTAGTATGCCTGAACTCAGAATAATAAAATACTTCTTTTAGTAAAGTTTATTTTAATATCCTGGGTTTGCAAATGCTACTTTTAGAAAGTTAGCATTTGCTTGTCTAACCATTTCAGCCCGCCTCTGCTCTTGTGTGTATCTGACTGTCTGAGGGTGTGAGTGACAGGGCTGGGAGTTGACAGGTTGTGAATAGCAGGATGACACCTTAGTGGGTGGTGGGAGTTTCCCCTGAATGATGCATCAGGCTGTGCTCTGCCCCCACAATGCTGGCTCCGCCCTCCTGGGGAGCGACTGATGACTCAGCCTGCACCTGGCCCAGGAAGGACCGAAGCTTGTCAACAAAGTGCTCAGGCTGCCCCTGTCCTCACAATGCCGGCTCCGCCCCCCTGGGGAGCGGCTGATGTGCCTGCCCTCACACTCAATGCAGAAGCAGAAGTACCCACCAAAAGTGCTCAGGAGCTGAGAGCAGTTATGCAGAGGCCCCCCTGGCCAGTGAGAACAAAAGAAACTGTGTATAAAAGTAGGAGCCCTGCTCCTTGTAAATCAGAATCCTGTTTTACCACAAAGGACCTCTGCCCGACCAGAAGGAGAAGAGACGCTGGAAGGACTGGCCTGCTGCTTGCCTTGCTGAGAAAGGAGAGGTGAAGACTTGCTAAAAAGACTTTGTTGCTTTGTGCTCTAAACATTCTCCAAGGGCTTGATTGAGCTTGCCCCCTGAACTGGACCCCAGGACTAGTGGGTCCTTGGTGCTTTTGCTCGTCCTGACATTCGAGCCGTGTGTGCATCCCGCTGGATCCAGACTGCGCCCCTCATCGCCCCTCCTAGGGCTGTGGCACTCGGGAGCTTGCCAGCCTCTGCCCTGTGAGAGCCTCGCTCCGACCGGAGTCGCTCTCTGCCCCCAGGCTTGGCTACCTGCTCCTCTGCCCCTTGCCTGCTACTGGAAGCCCTGAAGCGCTCTCCCCCCTCCTGCCGGAATTCCCTCCAAAGATTGTGATCTACGCCGGGTCGACAGCTGCACAGTCCGTGCCCTGTGACCCCGCTTCGTGATCTTGGAGGCTTGTCAGGCCGCGCCGCCCCCGCTGAGGAGACCCCCGCACCGTCGTGCCAAGGGTCGCGGGCCGCGCCTGCCTGATTGCACACGCCCGCTGGCGTCAAGATCCAAAAGTGCCCCCGATCGCCGGAGTCGCACAAGCCTGTGCCGACCCCCGCTGAAGAAAAAGGAAGTGTTCGTGAAGTCACCCCGGGCTAGGGGCCCGCAACGTTTGTCTTCCCCTTGGTTGCCGCTCCTGCCTGCAAGTGCCAAGGTACTGTTAATATCCCCCGCGGTGCGAGCCGTTCCTTTCACCAGACTCGCACCGCTCTGCTCTGTGTGCCTGCCTGCAGCCGTGAGCGCGCTCCAGCCCCTCCCGCTGGAATCCTTGGAAGTCGCCGAGTGCCCGGAGCCCCCACGGGTGAGTGAAAGCTGAAGGCTTCGTCTGCACTCCCCGTCAGGGACTCCGAGCCTCCCCCTGCCGCCCGCACTGCTCCCGGAGCCCTCCTGCACCGCTGGGCCGGCCCGCCTTTAACTCTGTCCTCGAGCCGAGAGGAAGAGCCGGGGCCGGCACAGGCGTGCTCACGCCCGATGCGTGAGCGTTGGTAGGGGCCGGGTCAGTTTCACCGCGAAGAGGCAGGAGAGGCGCTGCCAGGCACGCCGAAGGCCGGGGAGAGTTCCAAAGCCCCAGAACGGAGAGAGGCTTTCTTTTAAAAGGCAAAGACACCGAGAGAACGTTGAGGAGCTGAATTTAAAAGAGGAACCATTCTGAAGTGCAACTAAAAGAACTATTGTTGGAACTTTTAAGTTAGGAAATCCATAACAGAAGCGAATTAACAAAGAAATCTCCATTTGAACTGAAACTAAGAGAGTTTACCTATTTACATCTGTGGTAATACAAAAACGTTATTTGGTCTTGTACTAAGTCTGAACTGCATAGAGATATATATTTTTACATAAAGAAGCGTATTTTTATATACTCACAGCCTGGTGTCCATTTGTGGGGGGATTGGTGTATTTTACTGTGTGTATGATTGCAAATGCTTAACTGACTAATGCCTGAAGAATAGCCTTGGCTGCTCACGCCACGCACCTAGAGGGTGAGCAAGGGTAATTCTGAAGGGTCATCCTTTGCCCTGACTTAGAGGAGAGGGTCCCTGCTTGTCACAAGTACCTACTTGCGCCAACCAGAGACCCCCAATTCTAACATTGGTCGCAGCGGTGAGGATTTGCGAATTTGCATTTGTAGTTGACATACAGTGAATTGCTGATCACCACATAGTGAGAGCAGACCTATAACGCAGCCACAGGTTTCCATTTTTTTTAATTTTGTTGAGACATCTGCCATTGTTGGAGCCATGCCTGGCTCACTCCCTACTGGAAGGGCACCCTCTGTCATTTCTGGAATTGATGATGTGGATTGGGAACAAGGAGGCCTAGAGGGCTACAGAGTACAGGATTTGAGAGACCTCTGTATAAAGTTCAGAGCTGCACACCCTGGGTGCAAGAAGAAATCCCAATACATCAAGGCGCTGAGAGCCTGGAAGGAGTCAAGAGATCCCCAGACCCCAGTGGATATCATTCCACCAGATGGCGCTGTGGAGCCCCCCAGAGGCCTGTCACCAGAGGAGCTGGCAGACAGGGCCGCAGAAAGGGCGCATGCAATGGAGATGGCAAAATTGGCTGGGCAAATGGAAATGGACAAGCAAAGATTGGCCATGGAGGCACAGCAACGCCAGCTGGACCATGACCTAAGAGTGAAGGAGTTGGAGCTGAGAGGTTCTGGAACGACTCCTTCTGGTGGCAGCACAACGCCGGTGCAGGTAGAGTCCAAGGTGTACATCCCCAAAGATGTAGTTAAGGAGTTCTTTAGGGGGGATGACATAGGACAGTGGTTTAGGGCATATGAGGTAGCCATGTCCTCCCACCGGGTCCCTGAAAAGGATTGGGGAGCGGGGTTGTGGGGGAGGTTCCTTAGCGAAGGGCGGGACACCCTGCTAGATTTGCCCACTGCAGAACAGATTTCCTATCCCCACATGAAAGAGGCCTTAATGACCAGGTATGGGCTTACCCCTGAATTATATAGACAGAGGTTCAGGGGGTGTGCAAAGCGTCCTGGGACTACGTATGTGGAGTATGTGAATTTTTTTTGCAGAGCCCTGGATGGTTGGGTGAAGGGTAACAAGGTGAATGATTTTCAAAGTCTCTTTGATTTAATTGCATGGGAGCACTTGTCTGATAACTGTTTTCCTGAGTTACGCCAACACCTGATTGATAGCAAGCTGTCCAACCCGAGGAAGCTTGCTGAGGAGGCGGACCGCTGGCTCAGCACCAAGGTCCACAAGGGTCCAGTGGGAGACTCCGCCAAGGGTGGGCAGGGTCCCCAGCAGAAGAGTGGGGGGGACAGGGGTAAACAGAAAGGGTTCCCTAAAGGCCCCCAAAGTAATCCCCAAGGGAACCAGCAGAAGGGTTCTCAGCCTCCCCCACCCCCAAAGCAGAGTGGGGCCCCGACAGGTAGACCTGTTCCAAAGGGGCCCTTCAATTGTTTCAGATGTGGTGACCCGGGGCACATAGCCAGTGACCCCAAGTGTCGCCTGTTTGGAAAACCAGCACCCACTGGTGCTCCCCCCGGCAAGTGACTAGTGTTCACTTAGGAGAAGAAGTAATGGTCCCAGGGGGTGGAGATCCTGTTCAGATGACCCTAGTCTCATTAGGAGACAGTGAAATGGTCCCCACAAACTACCTGCCCTGTAACACTAAGAAATATGGGCAGGTGGTGACCATCAATGGTAGGAAAGCTGAGGCTCTTAGAGACACAGGAACCAGTGTGACTGCAGTGAGGCAGCACCTGGTGTCTCAAGAGCAGGTTGTACCCCATGCCTACTGTAGGGTTGTCAACGCTGACAATTCTGAGAGCCAGTGTCCGATGGCTCAAGTTCCCTTCGAGTGGGGGGGGGGTCTCTGGTACTCTACAGGTCTGTGTGAGGAAAACCATGCCTGTTGACTGTTTGCTAGGGAATGACTTGGAGGACTCCCCTTGGGAAAAGGTGGAGAAAATGACTCACCTGAAGATGGTGGGTCTACCTGACTGGGCGTGCGTGACCACCCGGTCAATGGCAGCCAGTAGGGGTGATCAAGAGGTCCTGGGACCTGAAGGAGAGGCCCAGGAACCGGCCTTAGAGAGAAGGCGCAGGGGGCGCGGGAAACCGGCCCCTGCTGTTCCCACGGTCCAGGAGGAAGCAGACCTTGAGGGGGATGCCCTGGAGCCTACTGGGGAACAGATTGCTGAACTGGGGGACCTGCCTGAGCTGACCCATTGGCAGCAAGAAGGAGGCCCCTCCAGGGAGGAATTCTGCAGGGAGCAGAAAGAATGCCCTTCTCTCGTGGGTATGCGGCAGCAGGCTGCAGACCAGGCCAATGGTGTTCAGGCCAAAACACATTATGTGTACTGGGAGAATGACCTCCTGTATTCAGAGCCTAAGGCTGCTGAACCTGGGTCAGCCCGTGTGCTGGTGGTACCCCAGAAGTTCAGAGCCTTCCTACTGGGACTGGCTCATGATGTGCCATTAGCAGGGCATTTGGGGATGGACAAGACCTATGACAGGCTTGTCACCCACTTTTACTGGCCCCAAATGCACAAGAGCTCAGATACTCATTGTAGGACCTGTCCAACTTGCCAGGCAAGTGGGAAGAGTGGAGGGAAGAACAAGGCTCCCCTCCAACCATTCCCTGTGGTCAGTACTCCATTCCAACGAGTGGGTATTGACATTGTTGGGCCTCTGGACCCCAAGACAGCCATGGGCAACAGGTTCATCCTGGTCTTGGTGGATCATGCCACCCGGTACCCTGAAGCCATCCCTCTGAGGACAGTGACGGCCCCCGTGGTGGGACGTGCACTGATGGGAATTTTCTCACGAGTGGGATTCCCTCTAGAGGTGGTGAGCGACAGGGGGACCAACTTCATATCCAAATATATGAAGTCCCTTTGGCAAGAGTGTGGTGTAACTTACAAGTTCACCACCCCTTACCATCCCCAAGGAAATGGGTTGGTTGAGAGATTCAACCGAACCCTGAAGGGCATGATCATGGGCCTGGAAGGTCCAATGAGGCGTAAGTGGGACGTCCTCTTGCCATGCCTGCTCTTTGCATACCGTGAGGTGCCCCAGAAGTCCCTAGGGTTCAGCCCCTTTGAACTGCTGTATGGTCACCCAGTGAGAGGACCACTGAGTTTGGTAAAGGAAGGCTGGGAGCAATCTCCCAGGAAACCTCCCCAGAATGTATACAGTTACATGCTGGCCTTCAGAAACCAGACCAGGCGCTTCAGACAACTTGCTGAGGCAAATCTGGAAGCCAGCCAGGAAGAGATGAAGCGGTGGTACAACCAGAATGCCACTCTGGTAGAGCTTCAGCCTGGACAAGAGGTGTATGTCTTGGCCCCAGTGGAACCCTGTGCACTTCAGGATAAGTGGACAGGTCCATTTGAGGTTGTGGAGCGCAAGAGCCCAGTGACATACTTGGTGGACATGAAGACGCCCAGGAATCCTTTGAGGGTCCTACATGTTAACCGCCTCAAGCCCCACTTGAAAAGGTCCGAAGTGGGCATGTTGTTGGCAACTGATGATGGAATGGAAGAGGAGTCTGAGCCTCTTCCTGACCTCTTAGTGGCCTGTGAGAAAGATGGGTCAGTGGATGGAGTTAACCTCTCACCCACCCTGACCCCTGAACAACAGGAAGACTGCCGCCAATTGCTGGGGCAGTTTCCAGATCTGTTCTCCCTGGTTCCTAGTGTCACAGATTGGTGCGTCCATGATGTGGACACAGGAGACAGCTTACCTGTGAAGCATAAAGCTTACAGAGTGACTGACAGGGTCAGGGCCTGCATCAAGGAGGAGGTCTCCAAGATGCTTGCTCTTAGGGTGGTTGAGTCTTCCAGCAGTCCTTGGTCCAGCCCCGTGGTCTTGGTCCCAAAGGCTGCTGCGCCGGGAGCCACACCTGAACTCCGGTTCTGTGTGGACTACAGAGGACTCAATTCAGTCACCAAGACTGACGCGCACCCTATCCCCAGAGCTGATGAGCTCATTGATCGGCTAGGGGCTGCCCGGTTCCTCAGCACGTTTGATTTAACGTCTGGGTACTGGCAGATCGCCTTGACCGATTGGGCAAAGGAGAGGTCAGCATTCTCCACACCAGATGGGCATTTCCAGTTCCGGGTTATGCCATTTGGGATGAAGAATGCCCCTGCCACCTTTCAGAGGTTGGTCAACCAGGTGTTGGCTGGGCTGGATGAGTTCAGTGCCGCCTACCTGGATGACATCGCAGTGTTCAGTGGTACCTGGCCAGAACACCTGCGACACCTCAGGGAAGTGTTGATGGCCCTGCGCAAGGCAGGCCTCACAATCAAGGCAAGCAAGTGCCAGATTGGGCAGGGCTCAGTGGTGTACTTGGGACACCAAGTGGGGAGTGGCAAGGTGGCACCCTTGCAACCCAAAATTGCAACCATCCTGGCTTGGGAACCCCCCAAGACCCAGACTGCAGTGAGAGCCTTCCTGGGGCTCACTGGGTATTACAGGAGGTTTGTCAAGGGCTATGGCACTATTGTGACCCCCTTGACAGAGCTGACTTCTAAGAAGCAGCCCAGGAATGTGATTTGGACTGACACCTGTCAGAAGGCTTTTGACACCCTGAAGACTGCCATGTGCACGGCGCCCGTGCTCCTGGCTCCTGATTTCTCCAAGGAATTCATAGTGCAAACAGACGCTTCAGAGCATGGTGTAGGGGCTGTTCTCTCACAGATGACTGAGGAGGGCTGGGACCAACCTGTAGCCTTCATCAGTAGGAGGTTACTTCCACGGGAAAGTAGGTGGAGTGCAATAGAGCGTGAAGCATTTGCTGTGGTCTGGGCACTGAAGAAGCTAAGACCCTACTTGTTTGGGTCTCACTTCCGGGTTCAGACAGACCACAGGCCCCTCAGATGGTTGATGCAAATGAGGGGTGAGAACCCAAAACTGTTGAGGTGGTCCATCTCCCTACAGGGTATGGACTTTACGGTGGAACACCGCCCTGGCACAGATCACGCCAACGCTGACGGTCTGTCCAGGTTTTTCCGCCTTAGTGATGTGGAACTCCCTGGGGAAGGGTAGTTCCCCCCACATTTCAGCTGGAGGGGACACGTGTTAGACCTGGCACCTTGGCGTGAGTTTCCCTTCCACTTTTTGCTGTTGTGCCTCAGATGTTTTTGCTGGTGTCCGCTACTCAGGGCACTGCGCCACGGCCAACCCGTGCCGCAGTGCAAGTGCTCCCTACTGTAAAGTGTACATGTGATTGATATACCTGATTGGTTCATTGGATTTACTGTCAGTCCCCAGTAAAGTGCACCAGGAGTGCCGGGGCTTGTGAATGCCAATACTGCTAGTGGGCCTGCAGCGCTGGTTGCGCCACCCACAGAAGCAGCCTTAAAATGTGTCTAGGGTCTGCCATTGCAGAACCTGCGTGCAGTCTGGTACTGTCATGCTGGCTGGGCAAGTGCACACACTTGCCAGCCCCTAAACCTTCCCTTAACTTCCTATTAGTCACCCCTATGGTAGGCCTGAGGGCAGGGTGCATTGTAAGTGTAAGGTAGGACATGCCCTGATGTGTGTGGCAAGTCCTAATAGTGAATTACTGCCAAATTCATTTTTCACTATTGTAAGGCTACCAGTTCCCTTCTAGGCCAGATGGGCTGCTGGAATTATTACACTCTATAATCCCAGCAGGCTCAGGGAACATGGTAGAAATTAATGTTTAGTATGCCTGAACTCAGAATAATAAAATACTTCTTTTAGTAAAGTTTATTTTAATATCCTGGGTTTGCAAATGCTACTTTTAGAAAGTTAGCATTTGCTTGTCTAACCATTTCAGCCCGCCTCTGCTCTTGTGTGTATCTGACTGTCTGAGGGTGTGAGTGACAGGGCTGGGAGTTGACAGGTTGTGAATAGCAGGATGACACCTTAGTGGGTGGTGGGAGTTTCCCCTGAATGATGCATCAGGCTGTGCTCTGCCCCCACAATGCTGGCTCCGCCCTCCTGGGGAGCGACTGATGACTCAGCCTGCACCTGGCCCAGGAAGGACCGAAGCTTGTCAACAAAGTGCTCAGGCTGCCCCTGTCCTCACAATGCCGGCTCCGCCCCCCTGGGGAGCGGCTGATGTGCCTGCCCTCACACTGAATGCAGAAGCAGAAGTACCCACCAAAAGTGCTCAGGAGCTGAGAGCAGTTATGCAGAGGCCCCCCTGGCCAGTGAGAACAAAAGAAACTGTGTATAAAAGTAGGAGCCCTGCTCCTTGTAAATCAGAATCCTGTTTTACCACAAAGGACCTCTGCCCGACCAGAAGGAGAAGAGACGCTGGAAGGACTGGCCTGCTGCTTGCCTTGCTGAGAAAGGAGAGGAGAAGACTTGCTAAAAAGACTTTGTTGCTTTGCGCTCTAAACATTCTCCAAGGGCTTGATTGAGCTTGCCCCCTGAACTGGACCCCAGGACTAGTGGGTCCTTGGTGCTTTTTCTCGTCCTGACATTCGAGCCGTGTGTGCATCCCGCTGGATCCAGACTGCGCCCCTCATCGCCCCTCCTAGGGCTGTGGCACTCGGGAGCTTGCCAGCCTCTGCCCTGTGAGAGCCTCGCTCCGACCGGAGTCGCTCTCTGCCCCCAGGCTTGGCTACCTGCTCCTCTGCCCCTTGCCTGCTACTGGAAGCCCTGAAGCGCTCTCCCCCCTCCTGCCGGAATTCCCTCCAAAGATTGTGATCTACGCCGGGTCGACAGCTGCACAGTCCGTGCCCTGTGACCCCGCTTCGTGATCTTGGAGGCTTGTCAGGCCGCGCCGCCCCCGCTGAGGAGACCCCCGCACCGTCGTGCCAAGGGTCGCGGGCCGCGCCTGCCTGATTGCACACGCCCGCTGGCGTCAAGATCCAAAAGTGCCCCCGATCGCCGGAGTCGCACAAGCCTGTGCCGACCCCCGCTGAAGAAAAAGGAAGTGTTCGTGAAGTCACCCCGGGCTAGGGGCCCGCAACGTTTGTCTTCCCCTTGGTTGCCGCTCCTGCCTGCAAGTGCCAAGGTACTGTTAATATCCCCCGCGGTGCGAGCCGTTCCTTTCACCAGACTCGCACCGCTCTGCTCTGTGTGCCTGCCTGCAGCCGTGAGCGCGCTCCAGCCCCTCCCGCTGGAATCCTTGGAAGTCGCCGAGTGCCCGGAGCCCCCACGGGTGAGTGAAAGCTGAAGGCTTCGTCTGCACTCCCCGTCAGGGACTCCGAGCCTCCCCCTGCCGCCCGCACTGCTCCCGGAGCCCTCCTGCACCGCTGGGCCGGCCCGCCTTTAACTCTGTCCTCGAGCCGAGAGGAAGAGCCGGGGCCGGCACAGGCGTGCTCACGCCCGATGCGTGAGCGTTGGTAGGGGCCGGGTCAGTTTCACCGCGAAGAGGCAGGAGAGGCGCTGCCAGGCACGCCGAAGGCCGGGGAGAGTTCCAAAGCCCCAGAACGGAGAGAGGCTTTCTTTTAAAAGGCAAAGACACCGAGAGAACGTTGAGGAGCTGAATTTAAAAGAGGAACCATTCTGAAGTGCAACTAAAAGAACTATTGTTGGAACTTTTAAGTTAGGAAATCCATAACAGAAGCGAATTAACAAAGAAATCTCCATTTGAACTGAAACTAAGAGAGTTTACCTATTTACATCTGTGGTAATACAAAAACGTTATTTGGTCTTGTACTAAGTCTGAACTGCATAGAGATATATATTTTTACATAAAGAAGCGTATTTTTATATACTCACAGCCTGGTGTCCATTTGTGGGGGGATTGGTGTATTTTACTGTGTGTATGATTGCAAATGCTTAACTGACTAACGCCTGAAGAATAGCCTTGGCTGCTCACGCCACGCACCTAGAGGGTGAGCAAGGGTAATTCTGAAGGGTCATCCTTTGCCCTGACTTAGAGGAGAGGGTCCCTGCTTGTCACAAGTACCTACTTGCGCCAACCAGAGACCCCCAATTCTAACAACTTCGTTCCAGGAAGTCATGCGCAGCCGTATATATGTCCCAATTCGGTAAAACTCTGTCAGGAACCAGGCTTCGAGGGCCGCCGTCCGCATGATGCGTGAGAAACGGCAACCTTGACAATGGCGAACCACAATCCCCAGAGGGCTATGGGGCACGTAGCGCGGGACGTCAGAAGCGCCGCGCAGGTTAGGAGACTTAAGCCCGGAACTCTGTAAGAACAGTGCCGATAATTCTGCTGGAGGCGAGAGCCGGTGAGGAGCTGCCTTTTGGAATCCAAAGTTACCGTGAGTAATTTGGTGCTCCTGTGGCCGCCGGCGGGGGACACGCAGACCCGCGCCCCACGGGACCAAGGGTGAGCCTGAGTTGTTTACACACACGGCTGTGTGTGCATCGTGTGCAAATTGGACATCTGTGTTTGTTTTCCCAGTTTCCCTGGAGAAAAAAACGGCTGTTTTCTCTTGAGGGGAAAACGGTAACTAATAACTTTTGTGAGCTAATAGTGACATTTATTCCAATGGTGTGAATTGGAAGTTCTTGCCTTTGGGTCGTTGATATAAAACCCCTGTTTCTACCGAGTGAAAGTATTTCCGCTATCTGGATAGTGCAGTGCACGAACTTTAATAAGACACTACTGTACCTGGAGAAACTGTGAATGCGGAGTACATATGGAATTGAAGGTGACTGAAACCTTCAACTCATTGCAAGGTCGTTTGAATTGAAGACAACCTGTTTCTGCTTCATTTTTTTTACGATACAGGAGAGAACAAGGGGGGTATGGGGTGGTCGTGTGTGGGTGGAGTGGGACTCTCAACGCAGCCCCGAGGAGTTACGTGTGGAGCCTGACAGAATTATCGGCCCACGGCTACTGTCCTCCTCTTGGCTGTGTTGATTGACTATGGCTACTCTTGACGATGTAATGGCCGCCTTGGCTCTGGTACAAACAGAACTGGCTGCCTCCAATAGAGAGGTCGCTGCTTCTCGATCCGAAAATGCTCAACTAAAAGCTCGCATGGACAGGATGCAAGGGAATCCGTTCGATGCTGGGGCTAGTACCACCGTTCCATCCTCCCTAGTAGTAGAAATGCCCACCCAAATCCCGCTGGCACCTCCTGAAAGGTTTTATGGGGACAATAAGAAAGTGCAGGTGTTCATGACACAAATTCTCCTTCACTTCATGTGCAAGCCTAAAATGTTTGCTACAAACCAGGCCCGAGTGGCCTTCTTGATTTCTTATCTGGGTGGGGAGGCAGCTCAATGGGCAGTGCCTGTGGTCAGGAGAGACGATCCTCTACTCTACAATTGGGACGAGTTCAGAATGGAATTCGAGAAAACCTTCGATAGAAGAGCCGAAACCTTCACAGCAGACCGTGAGTTGTTGGTGCTCAAACAAGGCAATACAGACTTGGTTTCTTATCTAAACAACTTCCGTCGTCTTATAGCAGAGACGGATTGGCCGGAGGTCAAACAATCGGCGTTGTTCTACCAAGGACTAAACGATGAAATGAAAGACGTGCTGGCGCACATAGACCCTCAACCACGTACCTGTTCGGCGCTTATCGAACTCACTCTCCGGCTTGATCACAGAATCAGGGAACGCAAAGGAGAATTACGAAAGAAAGAGCCAATCATCGTGGGTCAGGAACGGAGCGGAGGGGGTAACGAGAAGCCTACTACCTCACAGGACGCCATGGAGGTCGGAGCAGTCCGAGCCTCGTTGACATTCAGTGAAAAAGAGCATCGTCGGAAGAACGGGTTGTGTTTGTACTGCGGAAAGAAGGGACACTACCTACGGGAGTGTCCTGTGAAGCCAAAACCAGGAAGATTCAGGGCGGGGCAAACGGCCGCTGGAACAGTCGAGAAGAAGTCGGAAAACTCCAATGCTTGAGAGTGGAAGAAGGGGAACCCTCAAGCTCTATCGTTATCCCTTCAGTCACCGCTTGTTGCGACCAAGAAAAGAATCATGTGTTCCTTTCCATGGTGATGTGGTTGGATTCAGGAGAACACGACTGAAAGGCAATGGTGGATTCAGGGGCCACTGGTTGTTTTATGGACTATCGTGAAGCAGAGAGGTTGGGTATCCAACTCATAGCTAAGAAGCAACCCGAACCAGTGTATGCGGTCGACGGGAGCGAACTAATAGCCGGACCCATAAAATACCACACCCCGGAAATCAGGTGTATCTGTAAGGGGGTGCATCAAGAAATGATTACATTTAACATTATCCAAGCACCACAATACGGCATCATCTTGGGGCTTCCCTGGCTGCAAAAACACGAACCACAAGTCCATTGGATCTCGAAAACGATCCAGTTCAATTCGGAGTATTGCAAAGAACACTGTTTGGTATCTACCGTGAGTCCGTCTCAGGCCTTGGCCAGGGTGTTCAACATAGCCACAGCCGCAGAGAAAGATGTTGTACTCCCGTCATGTTATGCCGCTTACGCCAAGGTGTTCAGCGAGGAACAAGCCGAGGCTCTCCCGCCTCACAGAGATTTTGATTGTCGGATAGATCTGGTTCCCGACGCCGCAATACCTAATGGCAGGTTATACGCCCTTACGGTACCAGAGAATGAATACCTGAGGGCTTATCTGGTTAAATATTTGCTCTGGGATACATTCGTCCTTCTAGGTCACCCGCATTGTCCCCGTTGTTTTTAATACCAAAAGCAAACGGTGAAAAGAGGTGTTGCATCGACTACCGTGCGCTCAACACAGTAACGGTGAAGAACCAATACCCATTACCACTGATTCCTGTTCTACTGGAGCAAGTTAGAGCAGCCACCATATACACCAAGCTGGACTTTAGAGGGGCGTACCACCTGGTTCGGATAAGAAGGGGTGACGAATGGAAGACGGCCTTCAAGACGCGGTATGGGCTCTTTGAGTATTTAGTGATGCCCTTTGGGCTGTGTAACGCCCCAGCCGCGTTTCAGTATTTTCTGAACGAGGTGTTGCGAGAGTACTTAGACCTCTTTGTGGTCGTCTATATAGACGACATTCTGGTCTACTCCAACACAACGAGAGAACATCAGCAACATGTGAGCCAGGTGCTTGAAGCCCTGATGAAACATCACCTCTATTGTAAGATCACGAAATGTGAGTTCCACGTGAACACCGTTGAGTTTTTGGGAGTGATGCTTACGCCATCCGGACAGATCATGGCCGAGAGAAAGGTACAAGCAATAAAGAACTGGCCTCGTCCAAATACGGTCAAGGATATCCAATGCCTGCTGGGATTCGCAAACTTTTATAGAAGGTTCATTGGGGGGTTTTCGGCCATGGTTGCCCCCTTGACCCGACTAACACGAAAGAACGTACCGTTCGTTTGGAGTGAAGAAGCACAGCAAGCGTTGGATAGGTTAAAAGAGGCCTTTATCAGTGCTCCTATTCTCAAACATGCAAACCCCGACTTGCCGTTCATAGTAGAAGCTGATGCATCTGAAGTAGCCTTGGGGGCGGTACTTTCGCAAAGACAGGAACATACAGGCGTTCTGCATCCTATCGCTTTTATGTCCCGAAAACTCAGTCAGGCGGAAATCAATTACACTATTGCCGAAAAAGAGTTGCTGGCGATACGTGATGCCTTTGTGGAATGGAGGCATTGGCTCCTGGGAGCGGTGCATCAGGTAACGGTCTATACGGATCACCGTAATCTACAGTTCATAAGAGCCGCTCGTCATCTCACGCCCAGACAATTACGCTGGATGCTGTTCTTCGAGGAATATCGATTCATTGTGACATACCGTCCCGGAGTGCACAACAAGAAAGCAGATGCCTTAACCCGACAAGAACATCCTGTGTTGCATACCCTGACTCCGGCCAGATCCAAAATCGACCCAGCAAAAGTCGTGTGTGTCACACAATCCTGTGAATTCATGCAATCCTTGCGTTCAGGGATCCAGTCATGTGGCTGGAGAACCTGGCTTCGTCATCATCCTGAATGGAAGTTGAGACAGGGAATCGCCATGAAAGGAAAACAAGCGCTTGTGCCTACCAAGGCCTTACAACGTACGGTATTTCGTTGGTGCCACGATATACCAAGTGCAGGACATATGGGATATGTGAAAACCTTGGAAAATGTTTTGAGACAATTTTGGTGGCCCTCCATCCGCATGGATTTGAAGCATTGGGGAAACCAGTGCGGGCAATGCGCCCGAATGAAATCGGATCGCCAACAAACCCAGGAATATCTACAACCTTTGCCCACTCCGGAAGTGCCGTGGGAGAGTGTATCAGTAGACTTCATTGTCGGGTTGCCAAAAGACCAAGGGAAAACCGCCATCCTAGTGGTGGTGGATTACCTCACGAAAATGGGCCATTTCATCGCCTGTGAGAAGGTACCTACAGCGGGTCAGTTGGCGCATTTACTACTAACACACATAGTGAGGTTACACGGTCTCCCGAAAGTGATAGTGTCGGACAGGGAGGCTCAATTCACTGCTGGGTTTTGGAAGGTTTGGTGTACTGAGTTACATATCTCTTCGTCCCTATCCACCAGTTACCATCCGCAGTCGGACGGACAAACAGAGAGACTCAATCAGTCATTAAAACAGTATCTCCGCTGCTATGTTCAGGCTGACTCTGATGCTTGGTTGAATTGGTAGTGGGTGGCGGAACTGGCATACAACAGTACACAACACTCATCAACAGGTCATGCCCCGTTCTTCAGCACTTACGGACATCATCCAAGAGTAACTCCGTTAATCCTTCCAAGAGAAAAGGTCAGGCTGCCAGATGTCAAGGCAAGATTACTGCGCATTCGTAAGATACTTCTGGCGACGCGCAGGAATCTTGTTCGAGCCAAGGGGAGATATAAACAGCAGGCTGATAAACATCGTAGACCTTGTCCTGTGTACAAGAAAGGGGACCTGGTGTGGTTGTCCACCAAGCATATTGCATTCAAGAGATATAGCGTGTTCAACCCCAAATACATAGGTCCTTACCGAGTGGTGAAACTCATCAACCCCGTGGCAGTGAAGTTGAGGTTACCTTGCCATTTCAAGATTCACCCTGTGTTTCACGTGTCCCTTTTGAAACCCTCTAGGGCCCCTGTTCGTCGCCCCCCAGTGCCTGTGTGGGTTCAGCAGGATAAAGAATACGAGGTGTTGAGGGTGTTGGACTCAAGATGGGTGCGGGGGAGGTTACAATATCTGCTTTCCTGGAAGGGCTATGGTCCGGAGGAGAACTCCTGGGAGCCTGCGGGGTCTGTGCATGCACCCCGTCTTGTGTCCCATTTCCATCACCGCCATCCGGAGCGTCCGGCCCCGGTACGGCGTCCCTTGTGAGGGGGGATGTACTGTCAGGAACCAGGCTTCGAGGGCCGCCGTCCGCATAATGCGTGAGAAACGGCAACCTTGACAATGGCGAACCACAATCCCCAGAGGGCTATGGGGCACGCAGCGCGGGACGTCAGAAGCGCCGCGCAGGTTAGGAGACTTAAGCCCGGAACTCTGTAAGAACAGTGCCGATAATTCTGCTGGAGAGCTGCCTTTTGGAATCCAAAGTTACCGTGAGTAATTTGGTGCTCGTGTGGCCGCCGGCGGGTGACACGCAGACCCGCGCCCCACGGGACCAAGGGTGAGCCTGAGTTGTTTACACACACGGCTGTGTGTGCATCGTGTGCAAATTGGACATCTGTGTTTGTTTTCCCAGTTTCCCTGGAGAAAAAAACGGCTGTTTTCTCTTGAGGGGAAAACGGTAACTAATAACTTTTGTGAGCTAATAGTGACATTTATTCCAATGGTGTGAATTGGAAGTTCTTGCCTTTGGGTCGTTGATATAAAACCCCTGTTTCTACCGAGTGAAAGTATTTCCGCTATCTGGATAGTGCAGTGCACGAACTTTAATAAGACACTACTGTACCTGGAGAAACTGTGAATGCGGAGTACTTATGGAATTGAAGGTGACTGAAACCTTCAACTCATTGCAAGGTCGTTTGAATTGAAGACAACCTGTTTCTGCTTTCTTTTTTTTACGATACAGGAGAGAACAAGGGGGGGTATCTAAGTGCTATGGAAGAAGTGGCTTACTGCCGAGCATTCACACTAAGTGGTAGGTGTGGAGAGGTATTAGCTTGAACCTTGCAGATGATGTTTATACAGTCTCATGTTTATTCTTTTGCTCCATAGACTCAATTCCAGCCACTGATAGAACCTCGCCTCCCTCTCCTGTATATCAAGCCTGTGTATTTTTCTTTACAGGTATGCTAGTGCTGTGTTATGAATAGCTGTGTGATTAGCGTTAGTGTGTTCCAAGTGCCTGTTGAATAGGGAGGGGTGTGATTCTAAAACTCTTGTTCTTATCGTTACAGATCTCCCTCCCCGCTGTTCCCTTCCTTCCCCACGCTCACAGGAACATCCTGTTGGTCTGTGATATTTATTATCGGACCGCGGGGTGGTCGTGTGTGGGTGGAGTGGGACTCTCAACGCAGCCCCGAGGAGTTACGTGTGGAGCCTGACAAACTCAGTGTGTTGCTGCACAGATCATAATCCCGATTCCAGAACAGGCAAACTCATGAGCCACTAAGGAATTCATTAGATGGTCAAAATCTGGAGCAGGAGACACACCGTATTTGAGAGACAGAGTTCTAATGGCCATTTGAATTGGCAATCCAGGCAAAGGAACACGGGCTGAGCGCAAGTAAAGTATGAAAAGCGAAATGAGAATCCATATGCCACGCCCAATGTGCCAAATGGCAGTACTCCTACTCCATAGTGTTCAAGCTTTCGATCATGAAGCTGGGGGAGCCTGGGTCAGCTGTCTCTTGATTCAGACAGTGCAGCCATTTCGGAGCAAGCAAATTAACAACAGCACACCGACAGCCAAGGCGAGAAATAGAGGGAAGCCGCCAAAGATGCTGGAAAAAAATAGATTGAGAAAATGCCAGTATCACACCAAATATAGTTTGGAATGAGGTCACAAGGCCAGAGCTAACAGTTAAAAAAAAATTGGGCCAGGCCTGTAGTGGTTGAGGCATTAAAGATAGTGTGGATTAAAGCGCCAAAATGAAGTGGGAGATCCGTATTTAAAAGCACGTGTACTTCTATATTCGTGTTAGTAACATGAAGGACACATGTTTCATGAGAAGAAGTGAGAGCGACTTCTTTTTGAGACAATTAAGCTCTTATTCTGTTCAACTTGTTGGACTCTGCTTTCAGGGTCGGAATGGAAGGCCACATAGAGATATCAAGCCTCCAATTCGGGGGCGGGAAAAGCAAATTTTTACAGCAAACTACTCGCTGTGAAACAGTGACAATGTACAGAATTCCAGCCAACATCCCGCAGCAAGCTTCATTATTTAAAAGCAAATAGCTACCATTAGCTAATAGTGTTAATGTTGGTACGATAGCTGGTACAGGAATTCCCTTCAAAATGCAAGCTAAATTCGGAGCCTCCACATTACACGGGCCGTGCAATTGAACATTCGTGCATACGAGTGAATGATCAGGTGTGGAAGTGCACTCCTGCCCTTTTAAGTAAACCTCTTAGCCATCCCTCAGACATCTGTATGAGAAGTGCTGTAAGAACACGGGTTAACCCAATGAGTCGCTGGGACCTGGGTGATTGAGTAATACAAACAAAGTGGTCCCAGATACTAGAATCAATAAAACATAACAACATTGTTTTTATTCACAACGTGTAACATAAAAATGAATCATAATTTGCATCCATAAATAATCACAGTTAATGCCCCAAAGGAAAAGGACAGGGAAGGGTAGTGATGAATAGTGAGGGTACTGAAATGAATACAAGAATGGTCACTATGACCTCAATAAAACAGAAATAATAATTAATTAACACACTTGAAAAATCACGGTTCCTAAATTCATTCAAGTAATGTCATGCCTAACAAAATCACAAATGATACATCAGAAAAAAGGCTGAAAATACAAAAAAGTGTCGACGTTTCGACCCAGAACTGTGTAGGTGTAGAATAAAACCTTGCTAGAGGGTCTTCATCAGGACAAGGGCACGGAGGGGGGCAATGAATCTGTATACAAAGTTAACAAGTCAGTATTAGTAAAGGTCATGATGATCCATCTTACTCATAAAATAGTTATAAATGGACGAGAGAGAAAAACCATCACATCTAGAGGAGGAATCTACTCAGAGGATAACGCATAGTCCAACACAGCTAAGGTGAACACCTAGAAGGGGGGCGTAGTTAGATTGGCAAGGCCCGTTATCATAAAGGGTAATGTATTACAGAAGCATGGTGCATTGGGTGTTGTTAACCCTAGCCCAAGACAAATTATACTGAGGTCTGGTGTCAAAATTGACTCACAGTTAAAGTTGTAGATATCTACCAATTCATGTCCAGTATTATCTTACTCCAAAAGTCAAAAGAACCAAAATTGTCTTGACACCCAGAATTCAGACGCCAATTACAAAGATGACACGCTAATTACCTTCTTGTGGCGAAGTGTAATCAGAGATGAGTACTAATCCGAAACATAAATCAGGATCCTATACAAAATAGATTGTCAGAATCATTAGCAAAATCAGAGAGAAAGTTCTTTCAAAAATGTGAACTAAAGATCCATTAGCGGACCTGAAAATCTCGGTAGGATTGTTGGACCGAGAAAGTTCTTATATAATGGGTCTCTCCACTACAGCACTCAATCTTGTTCTATAAAGAATATATATGGAGGCATACTGGTAGCAATACAAATATGGCCCCATTCATGATTTAAGTACAGATACGTAGTTTTGAATATGTCACATACCTGACATTGTACAGAACGCTGTGATCTAATGAGGGGGTCCGGGTAGATAATTAATTGTGGTTGATGGTATCCGGCTTCTGAAAATTATAGAAGCGGTTACATTGTAATACTCCCACCAAACAGATTCTGTTGTCTACAAAATTACGTATTCGCGTGGTGGGTAGCCTACCTTAAAAAGTTCACAACCTATATCACGGATACCTCGTATAAACAATCGCTGAAGTCACAGGCGTTGGTAAAGGATCTGTAACGACATTGGGTCGGTAATTAATTAATATCCCATCAAACACCGATCCGTGCGAAACGCTACCGTTCCGAACAAATTCCAAAAGTGCATACCTTCAAAACGAGAGACGTGCGTTATGACCAGGGTTCTGTCACTCCACCTCAGTCGGCGTTTGCGGTACGAGTGGCCGGCAAAGATGTTAATTTCCTGGTTGCGTGTCCGATCACGTGACAGTGAAAATGGAGAAGAGACTCCAAAAAAATAATAAAAATAAATAAATAAACTGCGAGGTGATTTAACTAAGTAATCTGACTACAAACCATAATGGGAAAATAATTTAAAATTATCGAAAAGCTCCCAGACAGATTATATTACACCACAAATGGGTCAGGGTTACACTATTGATAACAGAGCTCGGGGCTCGATATTGACAGACTATAAGTGGTCTGACCCGGAAAGACTCGAGCAAAATAGCGTTGCAACTTCGGAATTGTCAATTTGTAAGCCAGAATGTACATACCATCCGTAAAAAAAGATAGAAATTGCAAAAAGGCACTTTTACCAATGATAATGAACAATAGACAATAGAAGGAACGGCGTACCTATCATACAGGATGGTAAAGGCCGTTCCATCGTCGCCAAAAAATCAGTGTAAATATTCGCAGCCTATGGTGTCATATATAATACAAAACATGTTCAGATAACCATAAGCGTACCTATCTGGCACGATGGTAAAGGCCATATGGTTACCAAACTTAAGATTGACAATTGGCAGAAATTACAAAAATCATAATGTACCTCATCATAGATCTTAAAAGTTCACAGTCATCAAAAAGTACATAATAGTGGATTTCATAAATTGGCCATTTGAGCAAAGGTACTTTATGTTTCGTTAAGGCCCGACTTAACCGAGTCCAACAAAAACATCCATTTAGCTTCTCGGATGTTGAGAATATTAGAAATATTCCCACCCCTAGGACCCAATGTGATTTTCTCCAAGATAACCCACTTAACCGCATGCGTGCGGGCGGAATTCCGCCCGTACGCTGAGTTTTTTAAAATCGCATGTTACGTGACGAGCTGGGCTCGTCATGAGCGTGCGAGGAGGCTACCTCATGACGAGCCCAGCTCGTCATCAGCGTCGAAGGGGTTAAAGTCATCTGGTGAGTGTTTCTCGGTTGTGAAGTGGTCCACAAGGGGAGCACCTACCACCCCGCACCTGATCCAACTTGCATGCTGTAAAATCCTGACTTTTGCCTTCTGTCGGGTCTGGCCTACATAGATCAGACCACACTCACAGATAATGGCATAAATGACATTAAGGGTATTGCAATTCGTATGTGATTTTAAAGGGATCTTGTGATCCTTATATTCAAAGACCTTAGTCTGAATTGCATTATTGCACGCTTTGCACTTGGTACATCTGTGGTGGCCTGTCACTGGTGGAAGGTTCCAAAGTGTTAACACAGTACTGGGTTCAGCACGGGGGAGGAAGGATTGGACAACATGATCCCTAATGTTCATGCCCCTTTTAAAGGCATGTAGGGGTAGGGCCGGATAGCCGATATCATCCGATATCAGTGGCCAATGCTTGTTTATGATTTTCTTTACCCTATTACTTTCAGTGGAAAACGTAGTTACACAAACCATCCGATTGTTATGTAGGTCAGAGGCCTGTTTAGGTTGTAAAAGGCACTCCCTCGGATTATACCAAGCACGTTCTTTAGCCTTTTTAATGAGACGTCGAGGGTACCCCCTCTGTATTAGTCTGGTCATGAGATCTTCGGCTTGCTCCATATAATCTGCCTTCTCAGAGCAGTTTCTGCGGAGTCGGCAAATTTTCCCTAAGGGACCTAGGATGATGACTCCCATACTGAAGGAGTGAATTCCGCTCTGTTGGCTTACGAAAGAGAGTTTTTTGTAGGGTGCCATCCTTGTTGTAAATGGTAAGGTCCAAAAAATCAACTTGTGCTGTATCTGATTTGAAAGTAAATTTGATGTCTCTAGATTGTACGTCTAGCCAAGCTTGGAAAGCAAGTAACTGAGTTTTATCGCCATTCCAAATGAAGAGGATGTCGTCAATGTACCGGACCCATAGCCCAAGATGGTCATGGAATGGGTTCCGGTCATTGAGAATGACATCCTCCTCAAAAGCAGCCATAAAGAGAATCGCCAAGTCTGGGGCAAATGTAGCCCCCATTGCCACCCCTTTAGTTTGTAAATAGAAGTGGTCTTCAAACATAAAGAAATTGTGCATCATTGCCAGTCTTAGCAAACCTATTATGAATTCAGTAGGTACCGGTGGTGGGGCAACCCTCAAGTTCAGATAACGTGTCATGACCGTCAAAGCCTCTTCCTGCGGTATACTTGTGTATAAGGAGGTAATGTCACAAGTAACCAAAATCTGTTTATCAGCATCAAACGGCAACCCATCCACGATATTTATAGTGTGCATTGTGTCACGGAGGTAGGTGGGAGTTGCCTCTGCTAATGGTTTAAAAAAGAAATCAATATACTGACCCAAGGGTTCCAGCATCGACCCACATCCCGAAACAATGGGCCTCCCAGGTGGTTCATTGAGATTCTTATGAATTTTTGGGAGGGTATATATAGTCGGTAGTCTGGGTGTCTGCTGGTTGAGATAATTAAATTCACCTTCTGTAAGGAACCCTTCATCCAAACCCGTTCTAGTTAGGGTTAAGATGTCGGAAGCTAGTGCCAGAGATGGATCAGTGTTGAGTTTTTTATAGCTGAGACCATCTTCAAGTTGTTTATAGATTTCTTTTTTATAATTTATGGTATCCTGGACCACGATGGCACCGCCTTTGTCCGCGGGTTTAATTATGATCTCCCTGTTCTTCCCAAGAGTTTGGAGAGCGATTTTTTCTTCTTTACTGATGTTAAAGGGATCGTAGCGGCGTTTCTCCAAAGATTGGTTAATGTCATGAAGTACCACCGACTCATATGCTAGAATTTTATGTGACATAGTGCTGGAGGGCGGGACAAAAGTGGAGGGAATTCTCAAACCAGTATGTGACTGGCACTGGAATGGAGCTTTATTCCGGAAGAAATACCTGAGGCGAACCTTTCTGAAGAATT
The DNA here is from genome assembly GCF_964261635.1 of Lissotriton helveticus. Classification (NCBI taxonomy): domain Eukaryota; kingdom Metazoa; phylum Chordata; class Amphibia; order Caudata; family Salamandridae; genus Lissotriton; species Lissotriton helveticus. Next base: position 421,310 of record NW_027611737.1, read on the forward strand.
TAAAAAGTTCGGTCCTGATGGTGAATTGGTCAGGAAGATTAGTGGGTACATAGGAAAGTCCTTTCCCTAGTACACTGAGCTCATTAGCAGAGAGTTGATACTTGGAGATATTTACTACCGGATTGGATGGTGGGGTTACCAGCGGTACACATTGCGGCGAGTGGATATCTCGCCGCGCTGTTCCGGCTGGAAACGCACTTGCTTCGGAGGTCTGCCCCGACCCCCTTGCCAACTCTAGTTGCCCGGCTGCTGACCACGTTGGTATCCTCTGGACCAATTCCCTCGATTCCTGGGAGGTTGCCATTGTGGACTTATTAACTTTGTATACAGATTCATTGCCCCCCTCCGTGCCCTTGTCCTGATGAAGACCCTCTAGCAAGGTTTTATTCTACACCTGCACAGTTCTGGGTCGAAACGTCGACACTTTTTTGTATTTTCAGCCTTTTTTCTGATGTATCATTTGTGATTTTGTTAGGCATGACACTACTTGAATGAATTTAGGAACCGTGATTTTTCAAGTGTGTTAATTAATTATTATTTCTGTTTTATTGAGGTCATAGTGACCATTCTTGTATTCATTTCAGTACCCTCACTATTCATCACTACCCTCCCCTGTCCTTTTCCTTTGGGGCATTAACTGTGATTATTTATGGATGCAAATTATGATTAATTTTTATGTTACACGTTGTGAATAAAAACAATGTTGTTTAAATTTTCTAAAAATGTCTTAGTTATGTTTTATTGATTCTAGTATCTGGGACCACTTTGTTTGTATTATCTGAATGAGAAGGGCAGAGACCAAACTTCATGGAGAAAAGCAGTACCAAGTGGTTCATATCTGCCCAGGGCATAGTGTTTCATACATGAACTAAACTTAAACAGAGGAAAAGGCAATGTTATTAAGCCATGGATGAACCAACAGCTGAATTAGATTTGACTATAGAAAATGGTAATGGTTCTAATTTTTCAATATGCAATAGAGAATGTGACGCATCCTTCATGGACATGAACTGTTGTTTTTCTGTTAAATTAAACTGTAAAAACACTGACGAAATATTAATGTAATTCATGCAAACTGCATGATGGACCGCAATTGATTTTGACCATGGAACAAAACAGAAACATCATCTTACACAATATCCACAACAAAGGAAACAATATTATCCAAGGTGTAAATCCTGAAAGAGAGTGTGTTAATGCTATTATCAATGACAGCAAGCACTTTTTCCAAATTAGCTTGGTCTATTGCTCTTAAACGGGAAGCAGCCTAAACCTGCGACAGTTTCCAAACTTCATTGTAAATCGCACATATATATATCTTTTAGATCTTCCACTCACAGGACCCTTAACAAAATCAGTTAAATCAACATTGTCGGTGAACAAAGATAAATGATGTTTAACAGACGAAAGAGTGGAATGTTTCAGCCAATTTTGACATAATTTTCCCACTGACTAGGTGGTAACTGAATGGGAAGTTTCAAAAAGGGATCAGTTCTGTCCTGTGTAAGGCCAGGGGCTAAACACAGAAAGCCATGTTGACAAGAATCAGAACTTGTTGGCCACAACAGCCAACCCTCAGGATCCAGGGACGAAATTTTAAAGGAGGAATTTGAAATGAAAGATTGTAATTCATCAAGGGATCTATCAGTATGATTGTTCCAATTAGGGTAAGCATGCAGATTAGGAATTTTAGGGGTATTCATGTGTTTTGAAGTGGCCAAACTAAGACAAGTTGTTTGTGAGATCGTACTATTTAAAAACAACATGTGGCCGAGAATAAGACATGCTCGGTGTAAAGCTTCAGTGCCCTGCACTTGCCAGGGTCTAGAACCCCAAACAGATTTAAGATCTATGGTATATTTCCATAGATTGTAGCCATCCACTGCTAACTGATGCATAAAGGATTTGGAATCCAACAATTTTGAGTGAGTAAGTCTCACTTTCGAATTAGATTTGTAATTTAATTTAAAATAAAATGAACTCGGGTTAGACCGATCAAAATCAGTAAAATGTGAATTTATTCAAAAGGGTATTTGAGCTGCCTTCTTTGGGAGTAGGACAATGTTCCCATTGGGTGTAATTAACCATTTTTCTAAATGTATTAGCCTGTAAAAGCGCAGGGCAGTTACAGAGAAGATGAAGCATATCTTCCTCACCATAGTTACACAGTCTGCATTTCATTTGAGGTTTCGGTCTCTCCCACGGGAGAAGGTGACATAGGCCCGGCATCATTCCAAATCTGGCTTTAAGGAGAACCTGTTTGTTTTTTTCTGTCCATGGTGTTACCAGGTATTGTTGGATTTCCTTCTTTTTATATCCATTAATTACCATCCATGCATGTTTTCTTTTGGTGAGGATAGCTTTATCGTTTAAGATGGATAGATGATTTGTAGTTGTATTAATTATTTTCTTGAACGATGACTTATTTATATTGTTTTCCCATATTGGCGTGATTGCAAAATCCTTTATTGCTTCCCTAAGGTAGATCCACGCAGTAGAATTTGTGTCCTTATTTATTTCTCTCCATAAGAGTTGCGATATTTCATTTTTATGGTCAATTTTTATTTTATTCCATACTTTTATAACGTGGCCTTGCCTTGCATATTGCTGGTTGGTCAGTCCGAACTCTGGCCTTACTTGGGCGGGGGACGCATTTGCTGGTAAATGAAATATTGCTCGGTAGGCTCTGATTATGATCTTATTCAGAGATTCGCTATCCATGCCCATTATCGCTTCACTGCCGTAAGTTATGGTCGGTAGGAGTTTTGCGGCAATTACATTCAGCAGGGGACCACAGGTTAGGCTGGGAAGTGACTTTTGCACAATTCTAAATGCTGCAGTTAGTGAGTTCGATTTTCTTTGAGTCTCAGTTTTTTGCAGTTGATAGCCACTATTTGCATCAAATAGCACACCCAGGTATTTATATACCTCTACTTGCTCCAGCTCCTTTGTATCCATAATCCATTTACTTTTATATCTTCTTTTGTTGTTTTTGGCCCCTAGCATAATCTTTGTTTTAGTCTCGTTTATGACCATCCCGTTCTCTTTTGAGTATGTTTGAGTCCGCATGATTAGACGTTGTAGTCCCACTTTGGTATGGCTCAGTAGTATGACGTCATCCGCATACATCAAATTTGTGAGGCGTTTATCAGCTTGTTTCGGGGGATGCGCATTCTCCTCATCCAGTATTCCCGTTAGGTCTGCAAGAAACAAGTTAAAAAGTAGGGGGGCTAACACACAGCCTTGTTTCAGGCCTTCCTTTGCTGGAATCTCCTTTGATAATGTTCGTCCGTCCCCCATCCTCACACTTACCCATGTCTCTGTATATAAAAGTCGAATCAGCTTGAGGAGGGGGAGTGGAATATTCATTTTTTTCAATTTATTCCACAGAAGGTCTCTTTTAACACAGTCAAATGCTGATTTAAAATCTATAAAACATAGGTACAAGGGTTGTTTGAGTCTGATTGATTTATCCATTAGTAATGCCAGAACCATTATATTAGTTGTTGTTCCTAGGCCTTGAATAAAGCCTGTTTGGTTTAAGGGCAACTTCTTTGTTTCTCTCACCCATTCAGATAGTTTTGTTAACAGAATTCTTGCAAATAACTTCGCATCCGTGTCTTGAAGAGTAATCAGTCTGTAATTTTCTGCAAGAGCCCAGTCTCCCTTTTTAAAAATTGGAGTTATTAAAGATCCTCGCCATTACTTAGGGACTGTTCCAGTTCTAATAACTTCTATGTATAGTTTCTCTAGTATGGTCGCCCATAGTTCTGGGTTTTCTTTAAAGAGAGCAAACGGTATCCCATTTGGTCCGGAAGCGCCGTTTTTCTGTTTCTTTTATAAGTTTCGTTATCTCTTCTATTTCTATAACTATTGGCGTATCGAAATTCTTATCATTTAAAGGAGATTTATCTTTTTTGCACCCCTGTTCCTTTTCGTGGGTTCTTGACTGTGACGTGTCCTGATTTAAATGTCTCCTCAAAAAGATCTCCCATTCCTGCTCTGTTAGTGGTGATGAGATTACCTGCTTGTTGGGTCTAGCAAGGCTATTGATCATCTTCCAGAAGTCTCTAGTATTCTTTTGCTTGCTAGCGTGGAATACTTTTGCCTAAGTTGCTTGTTTTGCCAGATTTTTCTCACCCCATATTAGTTTCTTCAGATTTTGGTTTAATGACTTTAATTTCCCCAGATTTTCCAGTTTTATCCCTGGTTTCTTTAGTAGCCTAACAATCCTGTTTCGTTCTTTCTTCAATGTCCTTATTGTATATGGCAGATTTAAGTGGTTTTCATTATCCCTGGATGGGTCTCTATATTTTTGGTTCTTCTTGATATTTATTTTGGTTTGTGGTGTGGTCAGCTTCCCCGTGAAGTTTTCCCATTGATCTATCACTGATTTTGCTGCTGTGTCCTTAAGGCAAACTCCAAAATCCTTTCCACATCATCGTTCATTATTTCTTTGTTTTCCACATTCCAAAACTGTTTTTTCTAATTTGGTGTGCCAATATGCCCATGAGCCGATTGGTACTCCTTATTTCTATTTAGTCCGCTGTTCATTATAATTATTTGTTGAGCATGATCACTTTCGTTTACTTTCTTTAGTTGGTACGAGATAATATTGTGGAACATATGCAACGAAGTCATGGTGTAATCGATCCTTGAAAATCCATTATGCCCAAAATAACTGTTTAGTGGTGGAACATCTGTTTTTTTTCTACCGTTAAGTATTCGGAGTCCCATTGCTTCAATGTCCATTACTAGTTTCTTTCCCTTTTTTTTCTCATCAGCATTATTGTCTATCCCTAGATCTTGCTCAGGAATTAGCCATTGGTGGTTTTGGGATTGTGTTATGTCGTCTCTTGTGTGGGATGACATAAGGTTTAAATTAAAATCCCCAGTAATAAGGAAATCTGCTAGGGGATCCTCTATCGTTATATTGATAAGAGCATTGTTCAGGGTTCTACAGGTTTCTTCCCTGCTCCGATTTGTAGGCAAAATATACACTGTAATTAAATATAATGTTTTAGGGATTTGGTTAGTTTTTTTATAGGTCACTTTAACTATCAAGATATTAGTACTGTCTACTATCACTTGTTCATGGTGTGCCTGTAGTGTGTTAGAAATAAATATTGCCTGTCCACCACTGGCTCGGACGAACATTCACTCTTTTTTTGCGTGCTCATAATAGCCAGCGTATCCATGTAACATAAATGGGTTAGTTTCCCAGGTTTCTTGTAATACTATAATTTGGGGGTTTTCCGCTATGGAGTCTATCTGAGCATTTAAGATCTTAGCTCTCAGTCCATTTATGTTCCATGAGCATACTCTTATTATTCCACTTTCATTACATTTGTCTCCTATTTGTGATAAGGTACCATATCATTGTTTCTGATTACTGTGGAGTGCCATAGTTACCCATTTTTCATTTATTTCTAAATTTCTATTTATGGTGTTTTGTGGAATGGTACATATATTTTTTGTCGGGGACCTACCAAGTGCATTTTTTAGAACTGAATTAGTCTGTATTTCTACCTTTTTGTGTTTTGGTGTTGTTTCCTCTCCAATGAATGGAGTGGGGTAAACCTCTGGTAGTTTTTTGGTAAGTAATATGCCCCAGGAATTAAATGTGGTTTGTTCATTCATAATCTGTTCGGTTATTATTGGCGAAATTAATTTTATTAGCGTTGAGATTTGAATATTATGTTTCCCCTCCAAAAATTCGACAGAGATGATATCTTTACTGACGATATTGCTCAGTGCCGGTAGTGATTTGAAAAGTCTAAGTAAGTTCCCCCTGTTAAGTATATCTTGCCTACCTCTAGATTGAAATTGAGGAGTGAATATCATTTTTTCACTATTAATAGGGCTTTGTACAGTGGGGAAATTTTTTCGCTCAGGTTGCTTGGGTATATAGATAATTGACTTTTTTCTTTCCCTGCTTTTAATCTGTAAATGGTCCCATTCCGATGTATTTGTGGGACCGTTTGCTGCCTTTGACACTGTGAGGGCCCGATCTTTCTCTTTTTTTCCTCAGAAGTGCCATGTATTTGGTAAGGAGTTATTGGTTGAATTGTATTAGTTGGACTGCTTCTGTTTATTTTGTCTGTATTGCAATTACTAGACTCTCTTTCTTCTTTTTTTAGAATTGCATCCAGCAGTTGTAGGTTTAATCTGCTGACATACATAACAAGAAAGGACATATTCACAAGTTTATTTATACAATCCAAGCCACCAGTAACGCTGCTGTAAGATAGAGACATATGCTGAAACGTCTGCATGAACCGAGGCTATGCCTTCGTGAGCAACTGTTATCAAGGGTAGCCTGCGGTCAGCGACGGGAATCAGCCTGTAACCAACGTTGTTAATTCTCACATAGGGAACTTTATCAGGACTTAAATGATAAGAGTATTTAGAAGGGAAACCCTTAGGGTAATTATCACCGATCTCTGTAGCAGCTATAGCTGCCAAGATGTCATCATTATTCTTACTGTTGGACCTTGTAACTGCTGCTACTACATATGTTGCTACTGCGGTCTTTGCTGCTTCACCAGCAAGACTGTTGCCAACAGCGTGCACTCTTACACGCTGGTGACCAAGAGTATGAATTACATTTACGAGAGGCAGACGTTCTTTATTTCTGCGACTCAAACCCGTAGCATCTTGTGCTTAATTGTGTCACCTTTAGAATCACGATAGTCATTCTGAGTCCAAAAGAATACATTATTATTGAAGGACTGAACACAGTAATAAGAGTCACTCACAATTAAAGTAGCCACACGAGGGTCAGCAAACTTCAATGCAAACACTAGAGCACAGTTTGAGAAAGGTGTGTCAGGGCAAGCTTTGTTTTTTATAGTCTATTATGGAAAAATTCCAATTACACGATGGTTCCTTTTTTTGTTTTAATAAAGGTGTTACTATATTCGTGGTAGTACGTAGGAGAACAGCCAACACTTGTTTCACCCCTTACATGGCCATCCGGCCTGTGGCTTCCTCAAGGTGTTACGAATCAGGTAGAAGAAGTATATCTGGTCGTTCTTTTCTGTGGATAAATAGGGATTCCCTGATTTTGGTGTAATGCCGGTACGAGTCATCTCGTGCGATTGGAATTTTTCCATAATAGACCATAAAAAACAAAGCTTGCCCTGACACACCTTTCTCAAACTTTGCTATAATAGGGGGTTAGGGGTTGCCCCATGGCGAGGGCAAGCTTGACAAAAAAGAGGGACCATTGCTCAATAAACGGCTAGTAAGGGATTGGGACCTTTTACCCCTCATTCTCACTAACCCAAGCACTAGAGCACGTAGCTCTGCCAACTGGGCGGTACAGTCACCTAATGTCTGTGTGTGCACAACATCGGGCTTGAATTCTCCATTCACCATGGTACCAGCCACAATTGCGCAGGCCACTGAATAAGAATGCTTAGATCCTATCGCCGGTTCGCGCGCTGAACCGTCAGTGTTAATGATACAATGGTAATCCTCAAGCGTGCACATGAACAGAGGAGCAGGATGAACAAACTCATACTGTAAGAACTCCTGAGTTTGCAATGAGTGGTCAAAGATAATTGTGACATCCGGAGATGTCAACGAAGTTGCCCATTGTATCCAATTAGGATATAAAACTTTAGAATTTGGTACACTGGCTTTTATCACTGCTTCAAATGCAGGATAAGGTGTAACAACCAACATGTGTTTTCCTTGTGACTGCGCTCTCTCATTTAGAATCGCCATCTGTACAGCTGTCAAGACTTTCTCGACAGAAGAAAATTGCTTTTCAGCCGAAGTGTACAAGTGTGACTTGTAAGCGATAGGCACTGTGTCTCCTTCATTAAACGTCAAGGACGTGAAACCCACGGCACCATGCACAATTCTTATTACCAGGTTAGTGTGGTTATCATGAGTCAATAAGTACTTAGATTCAAGAAGATCAGACTGCAAAAATTGCAGAATAGCTGAATGTTCAGGCAGCCAGCATGACTTGCTAAAAGTTGTTTGTATCAAAGCATATAGAGGTTTGATATGCTGGGCATAATCAGGAATATAAGTACACCCGAAATTCAAAAATCCCAGCAAGGATTGTAGTTTTTTCAGAGTTGTATGAGACCATAAACGAGCGCATTTCTCCAGGAAGTGAGGTGCGAGACCTCTACCTTCATTGTTTTGCTCATAGCCCAGGAACAACACTGTGTACTCCGCAATGTGTGACTTTGCAAAGTCAAATTTATAACCGAAGTCCGCAAACATAACTCTAATGCGGTCAATGCAACACAGATGCGGCCATAATTCGTCGTCCATGAGATAAATATCATCAATGTACGAGTACGCATCAGGATCAATGCCATCTAGCAAAAGAGACTACACCTGCGGCAAAGACGCCTAGGCTGTTTTCATAGCCCATAGCCAATCTTTTAAATTGTTTTTGCTTGCCGCCACAAGTGAACGCTGTCCATTGACTACTAACAGAGGACAGGTTATTACTAAAAAAGCCATTGGAAATGTCTAGTGTGGTCTTAAATCTTTTTCACACCAGACTGTCAACGAGAGCTGAACTGTGGGTGTTCTGTACCGCACATGTACAACAATGTGAATTTAAATGTCGATAATCCAAAACCAGGCAGTACGACCCATCAGGTTTGGTAACAGTGAAACGAGGATTATTCATGGGTGACACACATATCTCAATCACATATTGATATTCTAATTGTTCAAGGATTTCCGCAACCAGAGATTTAGCCTCTCGCCGCATAGGATATTGGGGTTGTGGCTTGAGGTTCTGAGATTCTGAACCCGTTCAATAAAAGTCGTCGTATTATGACGATTTTGGTAACAGCGGACCGAAAATGACGAGTGTAATATGTACGAGTGTTTTCATCATGTTCGAGTGATGGATTCACCATGAAATAAGGAGTTCCGTTCTGAACCCTTGGGTTCAATTTTGTGTACGGCAGCCATTTTGTGGTTGCCCTCACATAGGCCGATGACTACCGCCGAACGAGTCCTTGGGACACGTACACCTTCAGCTGACTCTTGTGTGACCTGGGCACCGTTGCCCGAAGCTAACCTTGTTGAGCCAGTTCCTTGTTCGGCAGCTGGTCAAGATAGAGATCAAAGAGCAGGACATTTCTGAGTTTATGGTGCATACACTCGCCCTTCTATCTTGCCTCTAATCTGTTTCTGCTCCTTCTTTTATGGCCTATTTATGATTTGGGTTGTGGTCTTTTATTATTGGTTTCTGTCCGGCCCGTTCGAGCAAGAATGTTGGGCCTTCCCGTGTAATTGATGGTGGGCTGGACAACGAAATGTGGGTTTGTCCTGCAATGCTTTTTGTCGTGTACACATGGGATTGGTTGATCGTGAATAAGGAATATTTGCCTAAATCACAATATTTTGTATAAAAAGGGATGACTAGCTTTGTAAAGTTGAGCAGTCTCCTACGAATATACGTCATTGTACTTCGTGGACCTCTGCTTGTGGTTGTGGACCTCTGTTTGTGGTTGCAGCCAATAAATTTGATCTTTGAAGTCACCAAGAAGTATCCTGTGTCTCTGTATGCCAAGACAGGAGAACTCGGAGACTTCGGGCGTTTCCCCTGGCGCCGCTGGGTTCTAAAACCCGGTTCTTCAATTGGAGCCCAACGTAGGGCGACTTCAGCGGTACCGGTCTGAGCCTGAAGATCGTGAGGAGCTTCGTGTGAAAATTCTGGAGGAAGGCGAGCCACTTCTTCGACCCCTGTATGTCGTCGTGGTCCGAAAGTCTTTGCTGCGAGGTTCCCCGCTTTCCGATGGCTATGAAGGACTGCTGCCCTGACTGTCGCCCTGTCTTGGAGCCCTTAGACGATTTGTAAAGCGAGACGATAGACGGGTCTTCTGGCGACGTCATCGATACTTCAGTTGAGTATGAGTGGAGCGTCTCCCAGTCCTTAGTTTTTGGATATCCCCTTGGGATCTTTGATTTGGGACTTGCAAGTACCAAAGCTGAGGGATTCGTGTATTCACGAGACTATCGTATTCGATATTCCCTCGAAGTTTGAAGCTAGACTAGTGAGCGAAGATGCCTGGTCTTAGCAGACTTGGAAAGATATTTTGTTGTGGTTGTAAGAGGGATTCCCGATTGGAGGACTCGTGTCCGGTTCCTCCGATTAGGACTCCAACCTATGAGCCCTATTTAAAACGTGGCGTGGGTCCTATCACGTATAACGAAGTGTGGATCCGCTACACTAGGAAGGATGGTGTCCTAAAGTGGCCCCAATATGGTAGTTATGATACGGAAATTTTAGATAATCTAGAGGTTAAACTCTTTAAGAAGAAAGCCCGGCCGGCGATGTTTGACTCTTTCCGCCTATGGCGAAAGGAAGCCAAACAGAAAGAAATTAAATTAGCTAAGAGAAGTAAAAGAGAGAAGGGTATCTCGATAATGCAGGCTGCTATACAGTTTAAAGATAATGAAGAGGAACAAGCGAGTGAGCAGTTGCACAGGCAACGTAAAATGGCGATTGATAAGTGCTATCCAGCTTTGCCGACTCTTCAGCAGGATTCAGCGAAGGAACTTGAGAAAGATCCTTTGATGTCACATTTGTTGAATTCGCCACCTCCTTATATGCAGAGTGCTACAGCACCTCCGCAACCTCCGGTTGCTTTGCCTCCGATTATTCCACAGCCGCCAGCTCCTCTTCAGTTGGCTCCTATTCCTCTGGCGCAGCCTCCTCAAGGGCCGCCGACTTTGCTACCTGCTCCGTCTCTAATTCCTACGACTTTGTTTCCTGTATTGTCTACTTTTTCTGATATTCCTTCTAATACTGCCTCTGCGTCTGTTATGTCTCATCCTGTTTTTCCTCCTGTTCTTCTGTCGACTTCTCCTTCTGTTCGACAGAGAATGACTGATACTGTTGCTAGTCTTTTGTCTCCTTTCTTTGGGACATCGAGTATGACCCCTGTTTCAGCGCGTAAACAATTGCGTAGCCAACTGCCTGATTCCCAAGAATGGGACGTATTGGATCCTTTAGCACATAAATGGGTCACTCGTTCTTTAAGATATGATGTAGAGTCTGTTATGGACTTCTTCCGTCAATGGGAAGAACCGAAGCAGAGATGTGTTTTCGATAAGATGTGTACTTTCCTTCGTGGAGAATGGGAAGATGGTGATTTGGGACAGACTCCGCCTGAGTTGTTCCGTGTACAGTCCGAGTTTGCAAAGGGAACAATAGTGGGTCCCAATGTTGAAAAAGCAGTTGCGACATTGTTTTTGTTTAGGAGCGAGTCTCCATCTCAGTCGTTGTTTGAGCCTGATCCTTCTGTTAGGAGGAAGGTGCGACAATATCCAATGAGAGAGGTTCCTCCGGTGTGGAAGGAAGCAGTTCAGGCTGATGTAGGTCTTGGTATTTTAGCTGCACCGGCACATTTTCAGCTTGTTGGGGTACATGTCCCGTGGAAGCGAGCTGAAGTTTTGGCTCTTAAGTAAACCTTACCTGACCCCCGTAAAAATCCTGCAGGGTACTATAAGGAATTATCACAGACTGCAGACTTGTGTGTTATGAATTTAGCCGATATGGACATGTTGTTTGGAAACGTTGTTCCACAGCCTTTATGGGCATTAATTCGTCATACGGATCATGCGCAAGAGTTGGGTGATACATGGGATAATATTAGTGCTGCGGATGGCCGACAAGTGGGTGGTGCTAAACCTGAGCCTTTAGTCGCAGAACTTTCTGGTAGAATCGTTGCTTATATGAAGACTTTAATGCCTGCTATGCGAGTAAATTGGGATAAATTGTCTGCGTGTAAGCAGAAGAAAGATGAAGGCGTATCTGATTTCTTCACTAGGTTTGAAGAGACGTTTATCGACCATAGTGGTCAAGACATGAGCACGGAAGGTGGTCAACGGTTGTTTGTTGACAAGTTTGTGCATAATTTGCTCCCCGAGTTGTGTAAGAATTTGAAAGATTCAGAGAGTTCTTGGGCCGTTACCTCTTCAGCACAGATACTGGCTACTGCACAGTACGACGAAAATAGGGATAAGGACGAGAAGGACAGAGCAGACAAAAAGTCTAAAGAGTTGAAGACGAAGGTTCTTTTGCAGCAAGCGTATCCGCCTCGTAGTAGCCAGCGTGATTATCAGCAACCTCAGCAGTTTCAGAGAAACTCGCAAAGGTTTGAGTCTTCTCAACCGCGTTTTCCTGTAGGCCCTAATCAGTGTGCATATTGCAAGGAAGAGGGTCATTTTAAAAGTAGTTGCCCGGTTCTGTTGCAGCGCGCAACTGGTGTGACTGGTGTGAGAGGTCGAGGTGTTCAGCAAGCTCCTAGAGGTAGGGGACGTGGTGTGTTCCCGCAGAATGCGCGTTCCTTTCCTCCACAAAATTCGATGAATTGTTTTGATCAGCAAAATGGTGCGTCTGGTAGAATGACTCAGTACTATGCTGACGACTACTATGTCGAAGGTGAGAATATGGACGATAATGATTGCTGACAGCCATGGACAAGGAGAGGGAGTTGTTTCAGTTCCAGTAGATCAGAGTGGACCCTACGTTGAGGTGATTACATCAGGTGTGTCAGAGCCTTTTCTGTTGGATACTGGTGCTGCAAAGAGTTCTATTATGCACTCTAAACTCCCTGGCACACCTTTGTCTGGCTTAACAAATGTTTCGGTAGGTTTTTCTGGCGCACCATTTAGGAACCAAATCTCTAGTCCTTTGTCTCTGTCTGTTGGACCTTGTGAATTGGAAGGCACCCCTTATCTTGACGACAGGTTGTGGTGAGAATTTGTTGGGATTGGATTTGCTGAAAAGATTGTATGCGACGCTACAGTGTTCTCCTTCGGGAGTACAGCTTACATTGGGTAAGAGAGTGATTTCTCCGATGTATTTGTCGAGAGACCGACTCCCAGATGAATTGTCTTCCCTTCCTGATACTCTTTGGGCTACTGGTCCTAATGATGTGGGTCTTTTGGAGATTCCGCCATATGTTGTGACACTGAAGGCGAATGTTCGAATGCCACGTGTTCCACAGTATAGGATCTCCACTGAAGGTGTAAGAGCGTTGCTAGCGATCATTTATGACCTGATTGAGAAAGATGTGATTGAAGAAATGAGAGGTAATGTGTGCAACAGTCCGGTTCTGCCTGTTTTAAAACGTACTGATTCTTCACAACCGCCTGTATATAGGTTCATGATCGATCTTCGCGAGGTGAACAAGATTGTAGTCCCGCAATTTCCTGTTGTTCCAGATATTACTGCCTTACTGACCATGATTCCAGCTTCGGCTACCTGGTTTTCGGTGATTGATTTGAAGAATGCTTTCTTCAGCATCCCGATTGCCGAGGAGAGTAGAGATATTTATTGCTTCTCTTTAGGAGGTCGAAGCTTCCACTTCAAGCGCGCTCCTCAAGGCTACTATGAGAGTCCGTCAATTTATAGTCAGGCCTTGAAAACACAGCTTGATACGATTTTTTTACCTGATGGTGCTGCTTTTATCCAGTACGTCGACGATTTGCTAATCGCTGCAGATACTGAGGAAATTTGTAAAGAAGCCACCTTAGCGTTGTTGCGTCATTTGTCTGATTTGCATCATAAAGTGTCTCTTTCAAAGTTACAGTATTGTCAACAAGAAGTGACCTACTTAGGTCATCTCTTATCGAAGGAAGGAAGAAGATTGACCCCAGAACGAATCCAAGCGATTGCGAAAATGAGTGTGCCAACCCCATAGAGAGAAGTGCGTGCTTTCTTGGGTATTTTGTCATACTGTAGACAGTGGATCCCAAATTTTTAGCTTCTTCCGAAACCTCTGATGGCTCTTACTGTTAAGGATACTCCGAATCCTATTACTTGGAGTGAAAAACGCGAAAAGAGCTTTTCTGAATTACGTGATGCGTTGTGTTCTGCTCCTGTGTTGGGTACCCCCGACTACAGTAAGCCTTTCACACTCTATGTCCACGAGAGAGTGGGATGTGCATAGTCAGTTTTGACACAGCAGTTCGGCGATAGGCAACGTCCATGTGCGTATTTCTCGTCGACTTTGGTTCCGGTAGCTAGAGCGTTGCCAAGTTGTTTAAGAGCTACAGTGGCAGCGGCTGTCTCTATTAGACAGTCTGCTGGTTTGGTGATGAATAATACGTTGATGGTGATGGTTCCACATGCAGTGGATATCTTGTTAAACAGAACCAAGACACAGCACTTAACTAGTGCTCGATTGTCAGGTTATGAGTTGACACTCTTAGCGAGTCATGTGCATATAAAGAGATGCAATACGTTGAATCCAGCTACGTTGTTGCCGACTTCAGTGGGGACAGATGTTTCTGAACGGCATGATTGCTTTCTTAGGACAGAGGAGGAAACGAAAGCGAGAATAGACCTTAGGGACACTCCTCTTGCGGAGTGTGATGGTACCTTATGGGTGGATGGTTCGTGCTTCAAGCTTCTGAATGGCGATACGACTACGGCATATGCAGTTACGACTTTGCATACGATTGTAGAAGCTGCACGTTTCCCACATAATTCAGCTCAGGCAGCACAGTTGATTGCATTAACGAGAGTGTGTGTGTTGTCGAAAGGGAAAAGAGTGACTGTGTACACTGACAGCCAGTATGCGTTTGGTGTGGCTCAGAGTTTTGGTCGCTTGTGGAAGGAACGTGGGTTCCTCACGTCTCACGGGACGAAGATACAGCATGGTCAGTTGGTGAATGAGCTTCTCGAGTCCCTGACCCTGCCGTTGCAAGTTGCAATTGTGAAATGCAGTGCACATAAGAAGGTTACCGTTGATGTTGCTCGTGGTAATGCGTTTGCAGACGAAGTTGCGAAAGAAACGGCAAGAGATGTGATGAGTCGAATGTATGTTGCGGGTCCAGCGAGATGGGTTCCGGATAGAGGAATATGTGAAGATACGATAGAAAATGTGAAGTCAATTAAAGCTGAAGCTACAGAGAAAGAGTTGAGCGTGTGGAGAGAGAGTACGGGTAAATTGGATTCGAATGGTTGTTGGGTTGAGTTGTCAGAACATCAGCGATGGTTGTTACCCGATGCGTACGTGCTTGCAGTGGTTACAATGGCGCATGGAATGGCCCATATCAGTACGAAAGGGATTTGTAAGTTGTTGGCTCCAGGATGGCAAAATGCTGGAATCCCTAAGTGTGCAGAGAACGTGGTAAAGAATTGTATGGTTTGTCTGATGTACAATCCTGGTAAGGGAACTCCAACTCCAGCTGGTCATTTTGCGCCTCCGACGTATCCGTTTGAGATTTTGCAATTGGATTTCATCCACATGAAGAGATGCAACAACCTGAAGTATGTACTCGTGGTTGTTTGCGCCTTTTCAAGATGGGTTAAAGCATATCCCCTGAAAGATAATACTGCCTTGTCCACAGCTAAAGCTCTTGTTAAAGAGTTTTTCCCTAGGTATGGTTTGCCGAGAATGGTCTGGAGTGACAATGTGAGTGAATTTGTGGGTCAAGTGATGAAGAGAGTGTGTGATGGTTTGGGAATTCGCCAAAAATTCCATGCTGCAAATCACCCGCAATCAGCTGGTCTAGTTGAGTGCTATAATGGCACCCTCAAATTGAAACTGGCCAAGATACAAGCGAGCTCTGGTCTTAAATGGCCTGATGCTTTGCCATTAGCACTATTGTCGACAAGGATGACTGTACATTCTCGAGTGGAACTTAGTCCATATGAAATAATTTTCAGTCGCCCGGCAAACGTATGGGGAGTGCCGAGGCCGACAAAATTCAGCGAGATCGAACACCCTGTACTGCTTGACTATCTGCATGATTTGACGGCTAAATTGCGTGTTTTACACCAACAGGTTCACGATACATTGCCTCAGGCTTCTGAAGATTCAGGGCATTCTATCGATCCTGGTTCCTGGATCTTCGTGAAGAACTTCCAGCGAACAAAGAACGATCAACCCCTCTGGACCTGCCCCTACTTGGTGCTATTGTCTACGCGATCTGCAGTACGAGTGCAAGGAAAGAAGAACTGGATACACGGCGTACATTGTAAGAGGGCCCCTTTGCCTCTGCCGTATGACCGGTGGGTCCAGGAGGGCATTCCTGACTCTGAAACTGAGACTGTGCCTCGTTTTCTGCCTTTTAGCGATGCACGTTTAATTGGGACGGGTTCTGAGCATGAAAGTGACGATCTTTTGCAAAAAGCTGTGCCACCGTCCGTTCGATTGGACACTACCGAGCCTGAACTTTTATTCCATGACCAGACATTGCCTGGGAAAGGCCGTTATAATTTGCGATCAAGAGTTGTGGGACCAATAAAATAAAAATTCATTTTCTTTGCTATTTTTGAAATTCAGCTCTCCCATCTGAGAAACTGTTTTGGCTGATTTTTGTTTTTCGAACCACCATCCAGGTTCAGCTGTAGGGTCGTGGTGTCAAGCCTTTGGAGTGCAAGCCGAAGACACAAGGTCGACGGTTCTGGTTGGTCTTAGGGCGTTCCCTGGGCTGACAGGCGCATTCCTTACCACGGAACACCCAACCGCCGCGAGCAGCGCGGTTAGAGGATGGAGTTTTTCGAGATGGAGAGACCTGTTGAAGAAACGAGTTTCAAGAGCAAAATGTGTACAATTATGAGCAGAAAATGTTTTTTAATATTGTGTCTTTTCATGTTGCTTAGCCTAATGATGTTCTTAATGGGATATGTTACATTCTCTTTTCAAGTGACGTTTGCACCCACTACACAACCCTTACCTTCTTCTACTGTTTCTTCGCATTCTTTTCATCCCTTGCCTGAACATGAGTCCATTAGGAGATTGGAATTCGTTAATAATAGAGCTTTGTTCAGCTTTTGCACCAACACCAGCTAGTAGTGAACACGACTAACTGTTGGGTGTGTGGCCTTATGCCTCATACTACTAATAAAGGTATTCCTTACCTGGTCCTGCCATTCAGCTATAATGGTTCTGTGTGGGCATACAGAACGATGTTCATCTATGCTCATGAAGTGTACCCCCAACGTTCTGTGAAAGACAATCCAAAGAATAGTGCTCTAGTTAAGGGAATAGTCGATATGATTAAAGGAATAGATTCCTATGAGACTATCCCGAAAGATGAGACACTAGCGTATATTGGATGGAACGTGACCGGATATGGAGCGAGTCTGAGTGAGAAACAGCGAGCGAAAAGATCCTCTCCGATTTGGATTGTACCCCATCAGGGTCATCTATGTCTGCAAGCTAATGGCAAGAGTCCGAGAGCTCAGTTAGGGAAGAATATTTGCACTGAGATGTATGTTTTTGCGTCCCAGACTTCCCCATCGTTCCTAGCAGCTAAGGGTACCTATTTTGTCTGTTACGATAAAGCATACACATGGTTGCCCCCTGATTTCTCGGGCACGTGCTTTGTCTCGTTCCTGTTGCCTCCTACTTATACAGCTGGGACAGATTACCACAAGACGAGAATTGTTAGAGGTGTCTTCAGTAAGGAAGATACTGCAGGACAAGAATTAGGTGATTTCTCGAAGGGCTTTCTGCCGTTTTGGGGACTAATGGTTAACAGCAGGAACATACGGCAATTGACGAGAGTGGTTGAGTCCACCGTAGTTGAAACTGCTGGTGCCCTTAGTAACCTGACTGCTGAGCTCCAGTCGGACCGCCTTATGACTCTTCAGAACAGAGTCGCGTTAGATGTCATACTTGCAGATAGAGGAGGGGTATGTAAATTGATCCACTCGAGCTGTTGCGTTTTCATTCCAGACAATGCACCAACGGTGTACCAAGCCATTTCCAAACTGCACAAGATCTCTGAGTCTATACATGTGGACGAAGGAGATTGGTCATTAATGGGATGGTTTGGGGGATTGTTATCCACCTGGGGATGGAAGATTCTGATGATCATTGGGATGATCTTAGCCATTCTTTTCCTGTTCTGTCTGTGCGTACAGTGTGCTCCTGCTATTTGTGGCATTTGTGCCACCTTGTGTGTAAGGAGACCTGTATCAAGAGACGTGCTAAGTAATAGGATGATGCTACAGCAACATCTTGATGATCTGATGAGTATAGACCTGGATTCAGACTGACGTGGGTTTAGGTGATTGCCTATGTAAGGGCAAAAGGAGGGACTGAGGTTCCGAGATTCTGAACCCGTTCAATAAAAGTCATCGTATTGTGACGATTTTAGTCATAGCGGACCGAAAATGACGAGTGTAATATATACGAGTGTTTTCGTAATGTTCGAGTGATGGATTCACCGTGAAATGAGGGGTTCCGTTCTGAACCCTTGGGTTCCATTTTGTGTACGGCAGCCATTTTGTGGTTGCCCTCACATAGGCCGATGAGTACGGCCGAACGAGTCCTTGGGACACGTACACCTTCAGCTGACTCTTGTGTGACCTGGGCAAGCTGACTCCGTTGCCTGAAGCTAACCTTGTTGAGCCAGTTCCTTTTTCGGCAGCTGGTCAAGATAGAGATCAAAGAGCAGGACATTGCTGAGTTTATGGTGCATACACTCGCCCTTCTATCTTGCCTCTAATCTGTTTCTGCTCCTTCTTTTATGGCCTATTTATGATTTGGGTTGTGGTCTTTTATTATTGGTTTCTTTCCGGCCCGTTCGAGCAAGAACGTTGGGCCTTCCCGTGTAATTGATGGTGGGCTGGACAACGAAATGTGGGTTTGTCATGCAATGCTTTTTGTCGTGTACACATGGGATTGGTTGATCGTAAATAAGGAATGTTTGCCTAAAGCACAATATTTTGTATAAAAAGGGATGACAAGCTTTGTAAAGTTGAGCAGTCTCGTACGAATATACGTCATTGTACATCATGGACCTCTGTTTGCGGTTGCAGCCAATAAATTTGATCTTTGAAGTCACCAAGAAGTATCCCGTGTCTCTGTATGCCAAGACAGGAGAACTCGGAGACTTCGGGTGTTTCCCCTGGCGCCACTGGGTTCTAAAACCCGGTTCTTCAGGCTGTGGCATAGACCGCAATGGAATCTCGTGTCTGGGAGAAAATGTATCCCACTCGACTTGAGTATGGTACAATGCAGGTGCAAGCACCAGAGCCCACTCTTCTGCAAAGTTCTGCAGAGAGCTCCTTGGGCACGGTGTGCAGGAAAGTAGGAAGGGTCAGCTTCTCCACTCCCGGAGCGGCCAAAACGAAAAGCGGGGGCCAGTCTGCCTCAGCTAACAGAATGTCATATGTAGAGGTCAGATGTTCCCAAAAAATCCCTTTTATTACACATTGGATGTCACCTTCTATTAAAAGAACTATATCATATAGTCTGTCAGGGGGAGCAACCATAGTGTCAGTAGTTTCCACTGTGATAAAAGTGTCAGTTGCTGTCGCCTTCAAATATGGAGGCAGTGCTTGCCGCACTATTTTAACCTCTGCTGAGCTGTCGAGCAGCGTTAATGCCCATGTCAGATTCCGAAGCTGTGTTCTCACTATCCGTGGCATACCTTACGGTTAACGCAGTAACTTTCTTTTTTCTGAAAATGAGGGTGTTAACGTGGCAAGTCGTCCTGCGTGCCTTTACCACCTGACGGGTGGGGCTGCTCATGTCCTTGTGGGGCACCCCGACCCCTGCCGTGTTCTCCGCCACCGGCTTGCATGCCCAATATTTCCTGTGAAGAACAAGGAGAACGTTGCTCAAGAACCTGAAATCTATCAGGAGACCTAATTCTTGCAAGGTCGCGCAAATCACAAGTGCGCTCAGTAGACACTGGTATCGGTGACGACGGATGCAACCCCTGTTTCTATTGCTGCTTCCCCTGTTTTTTATTCTTCCAATTCTGTTTTGGAAAATTTGGACGGTCGTCTTTAGTAGACTTTGCCATCTGAGTCTGCGGTTGAGTTGCCATTTTAGCAAAAGGCTTAACACCCAAACTATTGCGGACAATGGTCTTATAAGCCTCTGCAATAATTCTCGGGGTTTGTCGACGTCTGGGTCAAGGTGCAAAGCATTCGCCACCTGAAAGTTACCCGCATCTCCCTTTACATTACAAAAGATGAGAGCAGCAACTAAGTCAAACACGCCAACGAGCCTCATTCTGTTGTATATGAATTTAGGACCCTAGTGTAATTTTTCCTATTCATGCCCATATATAGGTATAAATCACCCTCTCCTTATATAGGCATAGAAATCATAACCATATTTAGACTTAACCTATGTAGAACAAATACGACATGGCTACTTCCACTAGTTCCGAAAATCCACTACGATTTCTTGGAGAAGCCCGCCTTCAGCAGTCAGGGACTTCCCCTTGCTTGAATATTGATTTATCCGGGAACTCATGGAGTTTTCAAAGAACTGAATCTTTGATGACATTATTATGATCAACCTTACGTCAAACTAGGCACCTTCAAGGTATAAATATGCCCACACTTGACCAGGCAAACACATGGTGGTTTGGAGCAGTTCGACTATCTACCAACATGACACAGCTCGCTGAAGAAAGTGCAGAAAGAAGCCGACCCTCCAGCAGACGCACTGAGAGCGACGCTCTCTTTTCACTTGCTGAGAAATCCAGCTCCAGTGTTTCCAAGCTACCCTTGCGGATTGTTGGGGAATCGAGTCCTGAGAGAGAGATACCAGACCTCCTTCATTCTAAAACCAAGGTACGGAGCTGATTAGACCCTTAGAGAAATCTTGGATAGATTCTTGGAAAAAGAATACTGAACTAGACCTAGTACCTAGACCTAGACCTAGGTTAGGTACACCGGGGTAGGCGTATTTTAGAAGCACCAGTTGAGTACTTTTAGTCCTTATTTATTGATGTATGTATTCTATGTATTTTATGGCTTAGAAACCATGTCATGCTTTTACAGTATTATTTTATAATACTCTTCGTATTGTACGCATTGTATTTTGCAACAAGTATTACGATTGTAGCAGTTAATTTCTCCTGCATGAGACAGAAGACTGTTCAATAAACACTTTTTATTGAAAATGCCCGTCTCGCTATTTCTCTGCACCTCTGGTGAAACGAAGCATGCACGATTGACTGAGTGAAATACCTATCTATTGTTTCCGTGACTCTAGAGATACATTTCTTATTCTTGAGAAACAAAGTTGTCATGTTTATGCGGTTGTCAGAAACTAATCCCTTCTTGTTTATTCGAGAAAGTTTCTAGTGACCTCTGAGCTAGCTGGCACTCACAATTAAGTCTAATATATTCGATAGAGACCTAGTCGACCTCAGTAATACGTCTAATCTATAGTATATGTTATTCAAATGCGCAGAGCCTATTGGGATTATAGGAACTACACTACAATTCCCAACTCGACAGCCACCTCCAGACTGTGCTCAAACTGAACACGCTTGATCACAGAGGGCAAGACAGTCATAGACGGCATGCCGAAAAAATTCGCATATACTGCTGCAAATACTTTACCCCAATTCTCACAATCTGTTACCTCTGGCAATAAGTCTTTCTGCAAACTAATTGTGAGAATCCTGTGTTTTTCCACAGGAGTGGTATTAGAAAACACTGCTTCCAGTTGGTCAAATTTCCCAGCAAACCAATAAGGCATATCGTACTTAGTTTGGGGGTGCTTGCCCATTACCTGATTAACCGAATTAACCATGGTGGAACTAATTGACATCCCGGCCTGTCCAAATTGTTGCGCTGCAAGAAACATAATGAACTAAAGCCCTATGTACCCTAACAAAAGAGGTATAAATTTGACACAAATCGTCAATCGGGGCATTAAGATAACATGGATATGGTGTGAACCCGGCTAAAACTGACCAAGTGGCCCCAGGAATTGACAAGGGACCTAACCGAACCGGAGTTACGGTGTGGGGGAGGGTGCCATTAAACCAAACACGATGCTGCCATGCTGAAATTTGAATCTCTTGTGTCCTATATGGAGTATAGTTCACAGGAATCACAGTGTGAATATATGTATGGAACGTATCCTCATCCGCATTTATTGCAGGAAACATAACCCAAGAGTAGAAAAGCTCAAAGGGCTGAGCTATGTTAATATCACCGATAAGGACATAGAAAAGAAAAACAATTTATAAATTGCAACACAAAAAGGGTAGTAATTCAAAAAGTGAACCTTTTTATAAATCTCAAGCTTGAATTAAGCTATAACACATTCATATAGGTAGGTTAATCCGTCACGCCCTTTTAACCGGAAACAGTGGTAAGGGTATTGTGGACATATAAAGCACTAATCAAGACGTTGGGTGCCATGTTGCGGGGACTATGCACAGGAAACCAGGACCTCAGTGTATTGTGGTGTACCTAAAACCCACCTCAGTGCCCAGAACCACTATCCAACTAGCATCAGTGTCTCATTCGTTCTCCGTACTAAAGCGAAGCTGCCAATGATTAGACAACCCAGAACAAGTGATTTTGGGACCTCTCAGGAATAGTGGGAATCAAGAATACTATTTCATATTTATTCTCATAAATGTCCACAATGTGAGTAATCAGAGACAAGGTATAGTTTAAAATGTTTATTTCAACTACGTGCTCTAAGATGCAGTATCGTTGGTAACATCAGTAAAAAGATGCATAACATCAATACAATCAGCATTGTTACAATTCCACAAAATACAAAGGGAGAAAGCATATTATAATGATAGTGGAACCAGGTCTATAGCGCCTTGTGTACCACCCTCCCCTTGTTAGGAGCTAGGTATTATAATAATAGAGGATCTCTAGGTTAAAACGGGGACCGCATACCTCCAAAGTCAGGTGAAGTGAATCACATCCCAGATCAGCACAGCTCTTTGTCGATGGAAAGGTTTTCCCAAATGTTAGTCGCATGCATGCCGTGCAATATTAAAAGCACCTGAGTTTCAGAAATGAGCAGCTGTGTTTGTGTTGTGTCTAGAGCGTGGGTCGATCAACCTGCATCTACAGCACAGATTGTTATTTTAACCTTGAACAGGTTGTGCAGACTTGAGGTCGCAGTGTGAGTCTAGAGATGTGAAAAACGACCGTTCTCATGTGAAGGAAAAGCAAGCAGTTTGTCTTTATAAAAACAGAAACATGTAGTGTCATGTGCAAAAGCAGCAAAATGCTGTTGAGAAGCTAACTCACTGATGCTAATATAGCAATGTGTGCATGCAGAACCGTATCCTCACTACACTTTTACAGGTAGCATGAACAGGAACTCTTGGATGTTTTTCTTTGTAACTCTTCATCGCCAAATAAAAACCACCAGTGTTTCTTTTCTTTTATTCCACATTGTGCTAGTCTTCCAGTGGATTTCGTGTTACATCACATTGTTTTTTCTATGTGTACCGAAGTGAACAATCACTGGGAACAGACACTTTTAATATTCTACAAATCTTTGGTGTTCTTCTTTTCTTCTAGTCGAGTCTTCATTAATCTGGTATTTGAATATCCCACATAATTATATGCTTGTTCCTGTAATTCCTTCATCTCACAATAACTGCACTGTTCTGCTACTGTCCATGTCCTCAGATGAGTCAATATTATTGTCAATGTTCTTAAGTTCTTTTTGAATTCACTGCATCTCTAGGATTATTTCTAAGTGAGTTAAATGAAGGTGTGTGTTCGCTGAGGCTATGTAGGATCAGAAATTGACAAAAGCTCGTCACACTTTTAGTGCAATTGTAAGGTTTACCCCATGTGTGTTCGCAATTGACAAAATCACTTCTGACATTCATTGCAATGCCCATTTTTACTCTGTGTGTGTTAGTTGATGTATCCGTAGGTTTAATAACTGACAGAAGATATTCACACATTCACTGCACCTGAAAGGTTTTTTCTCTGTGAGCATTAACTGATGAATCCTTAACGCGAAAGATTTCCTAAAGGTACTTCTACAGTTGTATGGTATTTACAGAGTGTGTTTAAACTGATGTCTACATAGGCTTGATAATTGACTACATTTATTCACACATTCATTGCACTTGAAGGCTTTTCTTCTGCGTGTGTTCACTGATGCCTGTTTAGGATTGATAATGAACTACAGCTTTTCAAGCATTCATGGCATTTAAAATATGTTTTTCTCCTTTGTGAGCTCGCTGATGATTTCCTAATGCTGAAGAGTAAGTAAAACTACTTCCACATTCACTGCAATGGTATGTTTTCCCCCTGTGTGTATTCGCTGATGTCTCCGGAGGTCTGTTAACTGACTAAAGCTCTTTACACATTCACCGTACTGGTATGGTTTTTCCCCTGTGTGTATTCGCTGATGTCTCTGGAGGCTTGTTAACTGACTGAAGCTCTTTACACATTCACTGCACTGGTATGGTTTTTCCCCTGTGTGTATTCTCTGATGTGAGTGGAGGTCTGTTAACTGACTGAAGCTCTTCACACATTCACTGCACTGGTATGGTTTTTCCCCTGTGTGTATTCGCTGATGTCTCCGGAGGTCTGTTAACTGACTGAAGCTCTTCACACATTCACTGCACTGGTATGGTTTTTCCCCTGTGTGTATTCGCTGATGTCTCTGGAGGTCTGTTAACTGACTGAAGCTCTTCACACATTCACTGCACTGGTATGGTTTTTCCCCTGTGTGTATTCTCTGATGTCTTTGGAGGTTTGATAACCGACTGAAGCTCTTCACACATTCAGTGCAATGGTAAGGTTTTTCCCCTGTGTGTGTTCGCTGATGTGTTTGGAGGAGTGAAAACCGACTGAAGCTCTGCACACATTCCTTGCAATGGTATGGTTTTTCCCCTGTGTGTATTCGCTGATGTGTTTGGAGATGTGATAACCGACTGAAGCTCTGCACACATTCCTGGCAATGGTATGGTTTTTCCCCAGTGTGTATACGCTGATGTCTTCGGAGGTCTGTTAACCCACTGAAGCTCTTCACACATTCAGTGCAATGGTATGGTTTTTCCCCTAAGTGTGTTCGCTGATGTGTTTGGAGGAGTGATAACCAACTGAAGCTCTGCACACATTCCTTGCAATGGTATGGTTTTTCCCCAGTGTGTGTACGCTGATGTCTTCGGAGGTCTGTTAACTGACTGAAGCTCTTCACACATTCACTGCACTGGTATGGTTTTTCCCCAGTGTGTGTACGCTGATGTCTTCGGAGGTCTGTTAACTGACTGAAGCTCTTCACACATTCATTGCAATGGTATGGTTTTTCCCCCGTGTGTGTTCGCTGATGTCTCTGGAGATTTGTTAACCGACTGAAGCTCTTCACACATTCATTGCAATGGTATGGTTTTTCCCTTGTGTGTATTCGCTGATGTGTTTGGAGGAGTGATAACCGACTGAAGCTCTTCACACATTCAGTGCAATGGTATGGTTTTTCCCCTGTTTGTATTCGCTGATGCTCTTTTATGGTTTCCAACTGGCTAAAGTTCTTGAAATATTCAGTGCAATTGCCAGATTTTTTTCCTGAACGTGTTTCCTGAAGGGTCAGCATTGTTAATAAACTACTTGCGTTATTTTCACATTCCCTGTATGTGTGTTATATTTTGGACGTGTGATTTCCGATTTAACAATAAAATACAAGATTCACTAAATACCTGCCACATTCATAATATCAGTAAGGCTTCCTTGTGGGTGATTGCATCTTTAGATTGGATAATGGCTTTGCATGCTTGCGGGTAAAGCTTAATCTTCGTTCCGGTAGGTGCAAATTGGGACAATACTCTGTACTTTAGAGAGCAGAACTCCGCTTTCCTTCAGCCTTCAGTTGTTAGGCTCCACTTCATTGTGCTTTTCCCTGGTGCCTGCGGTTTGGCTAGAAAGAGTTTGCAATACACCTAGAGCACTGAATGCTGGTCTGATGCCAGTTTAGATAGCGAAGCACTGCTCTAGCCACATCATGATGATGAAGCGACTTGTAATGTGTACAGCTACTCCAAAGAGTGTCCCGGGGCAAAGCACAGGTCAGAAAAGAAAGCAAATCTGTTTGTTTTCAACATGGACAAAAGCCAAGTTTTCAACCTTTTTTAAACATTATCATGTTGCTAACAGCTCAAAGCTGAAGAGGGAGTTTGTTCCAAGCTATGGATCCCAAATAGACACGAGACCTTCGTCCAACTCTCATACCGGCCTCATGATCAAAGCTGGTGTTGGACGCTTGTTTATACAGCAGGTGGTTTGTCTGTTTTGTTGTCTTAGTTTTGTTGAGGTCATTTCTTCGTCTTGGAGTGTCGAGGTGTAGAGCTCAGACTCGGACACTCACTGAATTGCCTTTGACTGCGTCTTCCTGGATCTGTCCTCTGCCTCTGATTGCACTGATGTTTTTGGAGCTTCTTATTGTTGATAATTTATGCAGGTTTGATGTGTTATCTTCATTATTCATAATCAATCCGTGCATTTAAGGCTTATTTTCTGTTGGTTGTAAAGAAATGTAATATTACTAAATGCAAATGTAATACAATGTGAATACACAATATTTAACCAGCTGTAGAAGACATCTCTTCTCAACCATATTTGAAATTTAGTAAGGAACACTTTATCATACATGGATATTTCATTAAAACTGTGTTTGAACATGTCACATCTTATTTACTTCTGAGAACTGAGAAGGCAGTGATTTACCAGTGTTCAGAGTAAATTACTAAAGAAAGGGCAGCTACAGAGCACTCATGTGCTACAGGTAGAGTTTTGGGTAGATACACATGGACAAGATTTCAATTAACCAGAACAGATTGTGGAAAAAGAGAGGAATCAGGAAGCGCTGCCGTTAATTCAGTTTCAGGAAGTATCTACCAAAGATAGCTCTTCAGGAAGTGTATAACAAAGGTAACTCTTCAGGAAGTGTATAACAAAGGTAACTCTTCAGGAAGTGTATAACCAAGGTAACTCTTCAGGAAGTGTATAACAAAGGTAACTCTTCAGGAAGTGTATAACAAGGGTAACTCTTCAGGAAGTATTTAACCAAGGTAACTCTTTAGAAAGTATATATGACAAAGGTAACTCCAGACACCTTTTGCCACAATGCTTTCCTGTTCACACTGGATCAGCTCAAATGCCAACTCCCGCCTTTACCTTGCAGCTCATTAAGGGCCTTACTACCAGTGCGACGGCCCTCATGATCGCCGTACGCACTGTGGCGATCCAACTGCCACCATCCTGGCGGTCTGACCGCCGTATTATGAGTGTGGTGGTGGGACCGCCATGAGACCGCCACCCCGCCAGGATCAAGGATCCCGCTGTCTGCAAACACCCTGAATATGTTGGCAGTGCCGGTGCTGACATCGCCGAGCATATTACGGTCTGCATATTCACCGCCCTTTTCATGGCGGGGACCCCGCCATGAAAAGGATAAAGGACATGCAGGTAAGGGGGCCCTCACAGGGCCCCGTCCGATTCTGCTCCTGGGGTTGCATGCAGGGGGCACATGTTGTGCCACCCTATTGAATTGCGCCCTTGTTCCTGCACAGTCTGGCATGCATGACATGGCGCAGGAACGTGCTGCAGGCACTCTTAAGGTGGTGGTATGCTGTTTAGGCTCTCTAATGAGCCTAATACAGCCGCCGCAAGACCGCTGCTGCACCACCCACCCACCCTGGATTTAGGTCATAATCTGGCGGCGGGCTCACAATGGGCTTGGCAGTCTTCCTGGTACCTCCGCTGTGGTAGTCTCATTGAAAGACCGCCACACTCGTAATAAAGCCCTAAGTCACCTTCAACACATTTTACAGCCCTCCTAGTTCAAGCATTTCTGGATCCGTCTAACCTGGAAGATTGGAGCATTATCCTGAGTTGAGGTGGATTTTCTATCAGCGTAATATATATCCATCTCCCTTGAACTATTGACTGATTCTGCCCTGAAAGACAACTTAAAAAGTGAGTCTTTAGTTCTTCCTAAAGTAGGTAAAGTTAAGATACTGTTGTATTTCAATCAGCAGCTCCTTCCAGGGTTTTCTGTAATATCAAGCATCCAACAGATGTGTGCATATAAATAATTGTTTTTGTTTTTCAACATTTACAAGATATTTGACTTATTGTTGTCTGTCTGAAGGCCAGGATGCTACTTTGTGACTCAACAGGGCTTTGGTAGAGCGGGTGGAGTTGTCTGTTGTCCACAGGTGAAGTCTCATTTCTCCATTCCCATATTTCTTTTATCCAGGTATACCTCATTCCATGTCCTTCAGCTCCCCTACTCCCCTCGGTGTGTGTACTCACTCTACAGGGTTCATTGTTAGCTGTGGCAGGGGACACACTTGAAGCGAGCACATAGCAGATGCAGAAAATGGCCTGATAGCGAAGAGGCCATGGTTGGCAGTACACTGATCACAAGCTTCATTTAAGAAGCTCACCTCGGAGGTACTAACTGAGGAGGTGCACAGGAAGGGGCCTATTAGCTATAAACAGAGATAGTGCACAGGTGGGTGCTTGTGAGGTATAAACAGAGGAAGTGAACAGGTAGGTGCTTATGAGGTATAAACAGAGCAGATGCACAGGTAGGTGCTTATGAGGTATAAACAGAGCAAGTGCACAGGTGGGTGGTTGTGAGGTATAAACAGATGAGGTGCACATATAGGCACCTATAAGGTACAAACAGAGCAGGCGCACAGGTAGGTGCTTATGAGGTATATACAGAGGAAGTGAACAGGTAGGTGCTTCAGTGCCTCTGGGACTATATCTGCTCCTAGGCCCTCTTCCTATAATGCTGGCTCTTGCTCCTTCTACAACACTTGCTGCAGACAGAGGGTCTGATTTAGAGTTTATCGGACAAATTATTTTCTCAAACATAACAGATTCCATCCACTTTATTACAAATTCCACAGAATATAATGCACTTTTAATAGGGTGGACGGGACACCTGCCACATTTATGACAGAATAAACCATCCACCTAAATATAAATCGGGCCCTTGGCGGACATTGTGTCCAGTGTCTTCTCAGTGTTGGAAAGCATCCATTGCATTAACGGCACAGTACTATCTCACCACTGCTGTGGCTTGCAGTCATAAGGCCATTATGAACGGACTAAGTTGTGTGCCAAAATGCCTGTGAATAGTTAAGCAAGAATGTTTAGGAGGGAGATGGGTCTGTATGATGAGCAGGACTAGGGGGTTTTCCAGGGCCTGTGAATAACCATCATTACTGTTTCTCTCTTGGTGTCAGTGGGCTTGACTGTGTCCCCAGATGAGTTGTTTGCAGCTTATCTTTTTTATGCTCAAAGAATTGGAGCTTTTAGGACTAAGCAGCTCTTTCAACAATATTTGAAAACAAAACTAGTCAGGTGATCGCTGCCAGGTGTACATGTTTTGCATGTGTAGAATCACACACTAGTAAATGTTGCGCACGCATGCTTCACCTCATCAGATTGTGAATGACCGCTAACTTGTGAATAAGTGAGAATTCACAGACCCCAATCTGACTCTTTCTGACACTTAGAGTTTCACTTCAACAAAATGCAGGAGTAACTCTCTTTCCAGGGTAGGAAGAGAAATGGATCACCCTCTAAACGTGGTGGCGAGTAGTGCTATACGGTACATAGCACCATTTATCCGGGCAAAACTGGGGGAATGGTACAATGCACTGGGAAAATGGCATGTGATGACAATGTGACATGACATTCCCACTAAACCTGCTTTTACACTTTTTTTGGGCTGTCTGTGTCCAGTTTATCAAGGCGCAGGGTTTAGTTTCAAGTCAAGAGACAGTGCAGGATTAGACTAATTATAATGTCACACATTCCAACAAATGTCTTTATCACGTATGCCTTTACCACGTAACACCTCTACCACGCAAGTCTTTACCATGCATATGCCTTTACCACGTAACAGCTTTATCGCGCAAGTCTTTACCATGCACATGCCTTGACCATGTAACACCTTTATCACGCAATGCTTTTACCACGCAAGTCTTTACCATGCATATGCCTTGACCACGTAACACCTTTACCATGCAAGTCTTTACCATGCATATGCCTTGACCACGCAATGCTTTTACCGCGCAAGTCTTTACCATGCATATGCCTTGACCACGTACCACCTTTACCACGCAAGTCTTTACCATGCATATGCCTTGACCACGTAACACGTTTACCGCGCAAGTCTTTACCATGCATATGCCTTGACCACGTACCACCTTTACCACGCAAGTCTTTACCATGCATATGCCTTGACCACGTAACACCTTTACCGCGCAAGTCTTTACCATGCATGTGCCTTGACCACGTAACACCTTTACCACGCAAGTCTTTACCATGCATGTGCCTTGACCACGTACCACCTTTACCACTCAAGTCTTTACCATGCATATGCCTTGACTAGGTACCACCTTTACCACGCAAGTCTTTACCATGCATGTGCCTTGACCACGCACCACCTTTACCACGCAAGTCTTTACCATGCATATGCCTTGACCACGTAACACCTTTACCGCGCAAGTCTTTACCATGCATATGCCTTGACCACGTACCACCTTTACCACGCAAGTCTTTACCATGCATATGCCTTGACCACGTAACACCTTTACCGCGCAAGTCTTTACCATGCATGTGCCTTGACCACGTAACACCTTTACCACGCAAGTCTTTATCATGCATGTGCCTTGACCACGTACCACCTTTACCACTCAAGTCTTTACCATGCATATGCCTTGACTACGTACCACCTTTACCGCGCAAGTCTTTACCATGCATGTGCCTTGACCACATAACACCTTTACCACGCAAGTCTTTACCATGCATGTGCCTTGACCACGTACCACCTTTACCACTCAAGTCTTTACCATGCATATGCCTTGACCACGTACCACCTTTACCACGCAAGTCTTTACCATGCATATGCCTTGACCACGTAACACCTTTACTGCGCAAGTCTTTACCATGCATGTGCCTTGACCACGTAACACCTTTACCACGCAAGTCTTTAACATGCATGTGCCTTGACCACATAACACCTTTACCACACAAGTCTTTACCATGCATATGCCATGACTACGTACCACCTTTACCGCGCAAGTCTTTACCATGCATGTGCCTTGACCACGTACCACCTTTACCACACAAGTCTTTACCATGCATGTGCCTTGACCACGTACCACCTTTACCATGCAAGTCTTTACCTTGCATGTGCCTTTACCACGTAACAGCTTTACCACGCAAGTCTTTACCATGCATATGCCTTGACCACGTACCACCTTTACCACGCAAGTCTTTACCATGCATATGTCTTGACTACGTACCACCTTTACCACGCAAGTCTTTACCATGCATGTGCCTTGACCACGTACCACCTTTACCACTCAAGTCTTTACCATGCATATGCCTTGACCACGTACCACCTTTACCGCGCAAGTCTTTACCATGCATATGCCTTGACCACGTACCACCTTTACCGCGCAAGTCTTTACCATGCATACGCCTTGACCACGTACCACCTTTACCACGCAAGTCTTTACCATGCATATGCCTTTACCACGTAACAGCTTTACCACACAAGTCTTTACCATGCATATGCCTTTACCACGTAACAGCTTTACCACACAAGTCTTTACCATGCATATGCCTTTACCACGTACCACCTTTACCGCGCAAGTCTTTACCATGCATATGCCTTGACCACGGACCACCTTTACCGCGCAAGTCTTTACCATGCATATGCCTTGACCACGTAACACCTTTACCGCGCACGTCTTTACCATGCATATGCCTTAACCACGCATGATGATTTACAACAATGGCCCTGCGATAAACCACCTCAAAACCACTTTATTCAAAGGACGATCAGCCGCTTTCTCACTCTGTGTCCCACGAAGTCGACACACCATTGTCCAAGCGCTCACTACTGTTTATTAATTCTATAATGCAGCAACACTCAACACATATTGCCTACGCGTTTCAACTCACGCCTTCAACCGAGCAACCCAGTGTACGACAACCATCGTGATAAAC
This sequence comes from Lissotriton helveticus, assembly GCF_964261635.1. Taxonomy (NCBI): domain Eukaryota; kingdom Metazoa; phylum Chordata; class Amphibia; order Caudata; family Salamandridae; genus Lissotriton; species Lissotriton helveticus. Next base: position 453,051 of record NW_027611737.1, read on the forward strand.
ATAAATATAATATACAATAAAAATAAATATAATCATAAACAAAACAAGTCACAATATATCTACACAAACTCAAAAAAACATCATCTCAACAAAATACACATTAAATTGATGTGTACTTGATCTCAATAAATGAGAGACAAAATCAAAAGGAGGATATACACAAAATGAGACAGGCTGTATTGAAGAATTGGCACTTGTTGGAAGGTCTAGATTGCCCCTTTCCGAAACCAATATTTGCTCACAAGAAAAACCAGAGCATAGGGCAACAACTTATCAGGGATGATATCACAGTGCCAAAACCCAAGAATGACTTGCTAACTCAGTGGAACATGAAACCCATCGAGGGCCATCATAAATGTGGCAATTGTGTGGCCTGTCCCAATACCATTCCAATCCCAATTGGTTTGTATAGTATTGTAAATATATGTACAGTTTGTCCTATTTTTGCTAATGAATATATATGTGCAAAAAACTTTGAAAGTAAAAAAATAAGTCAAAGGTATCAAATATAACTATCAGGTCAGAATTCAATAAAGTGTATTCTGAACCTTCAGTAATTGTTTTTGTCTTTTCAAAAAAAGAGTGGTCTCGGCATTTGTGTGTTTTTTTGAAATTATAAATGGTCCAGCCTTGTCCACGTCCAAAAAGGACCTAACTCCTTTGGGTTACAAAGTAAAATGCAGTGCAGCATGCAGTGATTTCCATTGTGCAGAGGGATGTTGTGCAGAGATTACTCATAGTGCAGTCAGTTGCAGTGCAGTGCAATGCGTACAGATTCCTCACAGTGCAGTAAGATGCAGTGCATAGATCTCTCATAGTGCAGTAGTATGCAGGGCAGCATGCACAGATCCCTCACAGTGCAGTAAGATTCAGCGCACAGACCTCTAATAGTGCCGTGAGATGCAGTGCAGCGTGCACAGATTATTCATAGTGCAGTAGGATGCAGTGCACAGATCCCCTCTTCAACACAAATGATGCCCACAAACTCCCCCAGGACCCGAAGGAAAGCCCCCCAGGGCCCCCGGATAAAAGAGCTCAGCTCAGCCCCAGGGCCCCCGGATAAAAGAGCTCAGCTCAGCCCCAGAGGCCCTGGATAGAAGAGCCCAGTTCGGCCTCAGGGCCCCCGGATAGAGGAGCCCAGCTCAGCCCAGGGCCCCCGGATTGAAAAGCCCAGCTCAGCCCCAGGGCCCCAGGATAGAAGAGCCCAGCTCCGCTCCAGGGGCCCCACATTGAAAAACCCAGCTCAGCCCCTGAGGCCCCCGGATAGAAGGGCCCAGCTCAGCATCAGGGCCCCCAGATAGAAGAGCCCAGCTCAGCCCCAGGGGCCCCCAGATAGAAAAGCCCAGCTCAGCCCAGGGGCCACCGGATAGAAGAGCCCAGCTCAGCCCCAGGGGCCCCGGATAGAGGAGCCCTGTTCAGCCCCAGGACCCCTGGATAGAAGAGTCCAGCTCAGCCGGCAGGGGCCCCGGATAGAAGAGTCCAGCTCAGCCCCAGGGGCCCCGGAGAGCCCAGCTCAGCCCCAGGGGCCCCGGATAGAAGAGCCCAGCTCAGCCCCAGGGGCCCCGGATAGAAGAGCCCAGCTCAGCCCCAGGGGCCCCGGATAGAAGAGCCCAGCTCAGCCCCAGGGGCCCCGGATAGAAGAGCCCTGCTCAGCCCCCCAGGGGCCCCCAGATAGAAGAGCCCAGCTCAGCCCCAGGGGCCCCAGATAGAAGAGCCCAGCTCAGCCCCAGGGGACCCAGGATAGAAGTGCCCAGCGCAGCCCCAGGGGCCCCCAGATAGAAGAGCCCAGCTCAGCCCCAGGGGCCCCGGATAGAAGAGCCCAGCTCAGCCCCAGGGGCCGCTGGATAGAAAGTCCAGCTCAGCCCGGCTCCTGCACAGATTCCCTCCAGGATTATTCAGTCTATTTCTACAAACACAGCAGAAGGTGCTGACAATCTCCTACCTGAGCAGAGACCTGAGCAGACATATCCAGGCACTCTCCTCCCCCTAGGGCTGGGGGAGGGTGGGGAGGTCTGGGGGTGGTAAATCTGGGGTGGGTCTGCAGATGGAGGTAACTGCACAGACAGACAGGGCTCCTTCCTCCTCTGCAGCAGGCTGCAAACACCAGGAGAGGCAGGAAGTGATGTCACTGTCGCTGCTGGTCCTGTCTCTGCCGCCGCTGACCCGGAAGAGGAAACCCTTCTCCCTTTCATCCAATGTGCAGCTCAGTGGGTCTCATCAGCAGGCGAGGAGCGCCCTCTGGTGGCCTCTGACGGAACCGCCGCCTCCAGTCTTTAGGAGTGAATTGGAAATAGCCTGAACTTTATTAATTATATGTAAGAAACTGCTAGAATTAAATTGGACAATGTTTTCTATTTTTCCTGTTTCTGAGGGTAATTTTTTATTTTTGGTAGGACTGTGTGTATTCAAACAACTTTCCGACTCCGCACCAAATTAAGTTTTACATTTGTCTCCTTTGTTTACCCGCTCACTCCCTTCAAAGGTTCACTTATAAAATAAACAAACAAGTAGATTACAGTCTCAATAACTTCATAAGACAGAACAATCAGATTTGACTCTCACAGATTTCTCCCAAAGCGGATGGTGTCATGACAATGAGTAAACAGTCCACAGATTTCTCACAGTGAAGCAAGATGCACCACAGTGCACAGATCCCTCACAGTGCAGCAAGAAGGCACCACAGTGCACAGATCCCTCACAGTGCAGTAAGATGCACCACAGTGCACAGATCCCTCACAGTGCAGCAAGATGCACCACAGTGCACAGATCCCTCACAGTGCAGCAAGATGCACCACAGTGCACAGATCCCTCACAGTTCAGCAAGATGCACCACAGTGCCCAGATCCCACGCAGTGCAGCAAGATGCACCACAGTGTACAGATCCCTCACAGAGCAGCAAGATGCACCACAGTGCACAGATCCCTCAGAGTGCAGCAAGATGCACCACAGTGCACAGGTCCCTCACAGTGCAGTAAGAATGCACCGCAGTGCACAGATCCCTCACAGTGCAGCAAGATGCACCACAGTGCACAGATCCCTCACAGTGCGCACCACAGTGCACAGATCCCTCACAGTTCAGCAATATGCACCACAGTGCACAGATCCCTCACAGTTCAGCAAGATGCACCACAGTGCACAGATCCCTCACAGTGCAGCAAGATGTACCACAGTGCACAGATCCCTCACAGTTCAGCAAGATGCACCACAGTGCACAGACCCCTCACAGTGCAGCACAATGCAACACAGTGCACAGATCCCTCACAGTGCAGCACGATGCACAACAGTTCACAAATCCCACACAGTGCATCAAGATGCACCACAGTCCACAGATCCCTCACAGAGCAGCAAGATGCCCCACAGTGCACAGATCCCTCACAGTTCAGCAAGATGCACCACAGTGCACAGATCCCTCGCAGTGCAGCAAGATGCACCACAGTGCACAGATCCATCAGAGAGCAGCAAGATGCACCACAGTGCACAGATTCCTCACAGTTCAGCAAGATGCACCACAGTCCACAGATCCCTCGCAGTGCAGCAAGATGCACCACAGTGCACAGATCCATCACAGAGCAGCAAGATGCACCACAGTGCACAGATTCCTCACAGTGCACAGATCCCTCACAGTTCAGCAAGATGCACCACAGTGCACAGATCCCTCGCAGTGCAGCAAGATGCACCACAGTGCACAGATCCCCACAGTGCAGTAAGATGCACCACAGTGCACAGATCCCTCACAGTGCAAGATGCACCACAGTGCACAGATCCTCACAGTGCAGCAAGATGCAGTGCAGTGCACAGATTTCCCACAGTGCAGCAAGATGCACCACAGTGCAGAGACCACTCACAGTGCAGCACAATGCAACACAGTGCACAGATCCCTCACAGTGCAGCACGATGCACAACAGTGCACAGATCCCTCACAGTGCAGCAAGATGCACCACGGTTCACAGATCCCACACAGTGCAGCAAGATGCACCACAGTGCACAGATCCCTCAGAGTGCAGCAAGATGCACAACAGTGCACAGATCCCTCACAGTGCAGCACAATGCAACACAGTACACAGATCCCTCACAGTGCAGCACGATGCACAACAGTGCACAGATCCCTCACAGTGCAGCAAGATGCACCACAGTGCACAGATCCCACACAGTGCAGCAAGATGCACCACAGTGCACAGATCCCTCAGAGTGCAGCATGATGCACCACAGTGCACAGATCCCTTGCAGTGCAGCAAGATGAACCACAGTGCACAGATCCCTCACAATGCAGTAAGATGCACCACAGTGCACAGATCCATCGCAGAGCAGTAAGATTCACCACAGTGCACAGATCCCACACAGTGCAGTAAGATGCACCACAGTGCACAGATCCCTCACAGTGCAGCACAATGCAACACAGTGCACATATCCCTCACAGTGCAGCACGATGCACAACAGTGCACAGATCCCTCACAGTGCAGCAAGATGCACCACAGTGCACAGATCCCACACAGTGCAGCAAGATGCACCAGAGTGCACAGATCCCTCACAGTTCAGCACGATGCACCAGTGTACAGATCCCTCACAGTGCAGCAAGATGCACCACAGTGCACAGATCCCTCACAAAGCAGCAAGATGCGCCACAGTGCACAGATCCCTCACAGTGCAGTAAGAATGCACCGCAGTGCACAGATCCCTCACAGTGCAGCAAGATGCACCACAGTGCACAGATCCCTCACAGTGCAGCAAGATGCACCACAGTGCACAGATCATCACAGTGCAGCAAGATGCACCACAGTGCACAGATCCCTCACAGTGCAGCAAGATGCTCCACAGTGCACAGATCCCTCACAGTGCAGCAAGATCCACCACAGTGCACAGATCCCTCAGAGTGCAGCAAGATGCACCACAGTGCACAGATCCCTCACAGTGCAGCAAGATGCAGTGCATTGCACAGATTTCCCACAGTGCAGCAAGATGCACCACAGTGCACAGATCCCTCAAAGTGCAGTAAGAATGCTCCGCAGTGCACATATTCCTAACAGTGCATTAAGATGCAGCGCACAGACCCCCTCTTTAACACACATGATTCCCACAAACACCCCCAGGGCCAGAAGGAAAACCCCCCAGGACTCCGGATAGAAGAGCCCAGCTCAGCTAGTTCTTCTATCCAGGAGCCCCTGGATAGAAGAACCCAGCTCAGCCCGAGGGGTCCCCGGATAGAAGAGTCCAGCTCAGCACCAGGGGCCCCGGATAGAAGAGCCCAGCTCAGCCCCCCCCCTGGGGCCGGTGGATAGAAGAGCCCAGCTCAGCCCCAGGGGCCCCTGGATAGAAGAGCCCTGCTCAGCCCCAGGATCCCCGGATAGAAGAGCCCAGCTCAGCCCCGTGGCCCTTGGATAGAAGAGCCCAGCTCAGCCCCAGGGGCCCTGGATAGAAGAGCCCAGCTCCGCCCCAGGGGCCCCAAGATAGAAGAGCCCAGCTCAGGCCCAGAGGCCCCCGGATAGAAGAGCCCAGCTCAGCCCCAGAGGGCCCCCGGATAGAAGACCCCAGCTCAGCCCCCGAGGCCCCTGGAAAGAGCCCCGCTCTGCTCCAGGGGCCCCGGATAGAAGAGCACAGCTCAGCCTCAGGGGCCCTGGATAGAGGAGCCCAGCTCAGCTCAAGGGGCCCCTGGATAGAAGAGCCCAGCTCAGCCCCAGGGGCCCCCAGATAGATGAGCCCAGCTCAGCTCCAGGGGCCCCTGGATAGAGGAGCCCCGCTTAGCCCCAGGGGCCCTGGATAGAAAAGCACAGCTCAGCCCCAGGGTCCACTCGATAGAGGAGCCCAGCCCAGCTCCAGGGGCCCCGGATAGAAGAGCCCAGCTCAGCTCCAGGGGCCCCTGGATAGAGGAGCCCAGCTCAGCCCCAGGGGCCCCGGATAGAAGAGCCCAGCTCAGCCCCAGGGGCCCCCGGATAGAAGAGCCCAGCTCAGGCCCAGGGCCCCCGGATAGAAGAGCATAGCACAGCCCCAGAGGCCTCTGATAGAAGAGCCCAGCACAGCCCCAGGGGCCCCCGATAGAAGAGCCCAGCTCAGCCCCAGGGGACGCAGATAGAAGGGTCCAGCTCGGCCCCAGGGGCCCCCAGATAGTAGAGCCCAGCTCAGTCCCATGGGCCCCCAGATAGAAGAGTATAGCTCAGCCCCAGGGGTCCTGGATAGAAGAGCCCAGCTCAGCACCGGATAGAAGAGTCCAGCCCTCCCCAGGGGCCCCCAGAGAGAATAGACCAGCTCAGCCCCAGGGGCCCCTGGATAGAAGAGCCCAGCTCAGCCCAAGGGGCCCCGGATAGAAGAGCCCAGCTCAGCCCAAGGGGCCCCGGATAGAAGAGCCCAGCTCAGCCCAAGGGGCCCCGAATAGAAGACCCCAGCTCAGCCCCAGGATAAAAGAGCCCAGCTCAGCCCCCAAGGGGCCCCCGGATAGCAGAGCCCAGCTCAGCCCCAGGGGCCGCTGTATAGAGGAGCCCAGCTCAGCCCAAGGGCCCACGGATAGAAGAGCCCAGCTCAGCCCCAGGGGCACCAGATAGAAGAGCCCAGCTCAGCCTCAGGGCCCCCGGATAGAAGAGCCCAGCACAGCCCCCAGTGCCCCCGGATAGAAGAGCCTAGCTCAGCCCCAGGGGCCCCGGATAGAAGAGCCCAGCTCAGCCCCAGGGGCCCCGGATAGAAGAGCCCAGCTCAGCCCCAGGACCCCCGGATAGAAGAGCCCAGCTCAGCCCCAGGGCCCCAGATAGAAGAACCCAGCTCAGCCCCAGGGGCCCCGGTTAGAAGAGCCCAGCTCAGCCCCAGGGGCCCCGGATAGAAGAGCCCAGCTCAGCCCAGGGTCCCCGGATAGAAGAGCCCAGCTCAGCCCAAGGGCCTGCGGATAGAAGAGCCCGGCTCAACCCCAGGGGCCCCGGATAGAAGAGCCCAGCTCAGCCCCAGGATAAAAGAGCCCAGCTCAGCCCCCAAGGGGCCCCCGGATAGCAGAGCCCAGCTCAGCCCCAGGGTCCCCGGATAGAGGAGCCCAGCTCTGCCACAGGGGCCCACGGATAGAAGAGCCCAGCTCAGCCTCAGGGCCCCCGGATAGAAGAGCCCAGCACAGCCCCCAGGGCCCCTGGATAGAAGAGCCCAGCTCAGCCCCAGGGGCCCCGGATAGAAGAGCCCTGCTCAGCCCAGGGTCCCCGGATAGAAGAGCCCAGCTCAGCCCAGGGTCCCTGGATAGAAGAGCTCAGCTCCAGGGGCCCCGGATAGAAGAGCCCAGCTCAGCCCAAGGGCCCACGGATAGAAGAGCCCAGCTCAGCCCCAGGGGCCCCGGATAGAAGAGCCCAGCTCAGACCCAGGGCTGGGGGCGGCAGGGGCAGATCTGGGGTCTGAGGGGGGGTCTCTGAGGGTCTGCAGATGAAGGTAACTGCATAAACAGACAGGGCTCCTTCCTCCTCTGCTGCGGGCTGCAAACACCAGGAGAGGCCGGAAGTGATGTCACCCCCGCTGCTGGTGCTGTCTCTGCCGCCGCTGACCCGAAAGAGGAAACCCTTCTCCCTTTCAGCCAATGTGCAGCTCAGTGGGTCTCATCAGCGGGCGAGGAGCGCCCTCAGGTGGCCGCTGACGGAACCGCCGCCTCCAGTCTTTAAGAGTGAATTGGAAATAGCCTGAATTTCATTAATTATATGCAAATGTAAGAAACTGCTAGAATTAAACTGGACAATGTTTTCTATTTTTCCTTTTTCTGTGGGTAATTTTTTATATTTGGTAGGACTGTCTATATTCAAACAACTTTCTGACTCTGCACCAAATTAAGTTTTAAGCTCAGCCCCAGGGGCTCCCGGATAGAAGAGCCCAGCTCAGGCCCAGGGGCCCCCGGATAGAAGAGCCCAGCTCAGCCCCAGGGGCCCCCGGATAGAAGAGCCCAGCTTAGCCCCAGGATCCCATGGATAGAGGAGACCAGCTCAGCCCCAGGGGCCCCCAGATAGAAGAGCCCAGTTCAGCCCCAGGGGCCCCCAGATAGAAGAGCCCAGCTCAGCCCCAGAGGCCCCCGGATAGAAGAGCCCAGCTCAGCCCCAGGGGCCTTGGATAGAAGAGCCCAGCTCATCCCCGGGGGCCCCAGATAGAAGAGCCCAGCTCAGCCCCAGGGCCCGCAGATAGAAGAGCCCAGCTCAGCCCCAGGGGCCCCCAGATAGAAGAGCCCAGCTCAGCCCCAGGGGCCCCCAGATAGAAGAGCTCAGCTCAGCCCCAGAGGCCCCGGATAGAAGAGCCCAGCTCAGCCTCAGGGGCCCCCGGATAGAAGGGCCGGGATCAGCCCCAGGGGCCCCCGGATAGAAGAGCCCAGCTCAGCCCCAGAGGCCCCAGATAGAAGAGCCCAGCTCAGGCCTCAGGGCCCCCGGATAGAAGAGTCCAGCTCAGCCCCAGGGGCCCCCGGATCGAAGGGCCCAGCTCAGCCCGGCTCCTGCAGAGATTCCCTCCAGGATTATTCAGTCTATTTCTACAAACACAGCAGAAGGTGCTGACAACCTCCTACCTGAGCCGAGACCTGTGCAGACGTGTCCAGGCTCTCTCCTCCTCCTAGGGCTGTGGGGGTGGGGGGGCAGATCTGTGGTTTGAGGGGGGTCTGCAGATGAAGGTCGCTGCACAGAGAGACAATGGTTCCTTACTCCTCTGCTGCAAGCTGCAAACACCAGGAGAGGTCGGAATTGATGTCACCGCAGCTGCTGGTGCTGTCTCTGCCGCCGCTGACCCGGAAGAGGAAACCCTTCTCCCTTTCATTCAATGTGGAGCTCAGTGGGTTTCATCAGCAGGCGATGATCGCCCTCTGGTGGCCTCTGACGGAACCGCCGCCTCCAGTCTTCAAAAGTGAATTGGAAATGACAGCCTGACTTTCATTAAATACATAAAAATGTAAGAAAACTGCTAGAATTAAACTAGTCAACGTTTTTCTGTTTTTCTATTTTTCCTGTTTCTGTGGGTAATTCTTTATATTTGATAGGGCTGTGTGTATTCAAACAACTTTCCAACGATTTGCCCCAAACTAAGTTTTGCATTTCTCTGCATTTTTTACCCACTCACTCCCCCCAAAGTTTCATTTATAAAACAAAATAAAGTAAATTGCAGTCTCAATACATTCATGAGACAGAACAATCAGGTTTGACTCACAGATTTCTCCCTCAGTGGGTGGTGTCATGGCAGTGAGTGACCAGTGCCGGGTCTGAGGATGGAGAGGTTATTCCAGCACTAACTAATGTCAGAGTTCTGCATACAGGCTCTTATTAGAGGTACCACCTGCCTTTTGGTCATGTTTTTAGAATTTGCAAAGGCCCGGATATTATTCTTCAATAAGACTTTGAATAGAAGTGTTTGTATTCATTTTTAACATGGCTTTGTTGTCTTTATTTACTTTAACTCTCAGTCAGGATTCATTAAGGCAGCTCTTGATCACATTTTAAAGTGATTTCTGCTTATATTTGATATTATAAGTTTGCACTGATTAGAGGAAAAATGCCAGCTTTAAGTAATCTTCCTACTTTTGTACTGACCGGGACAAGAAAATACAGACCATGCCATTCCTATAAAAGACTGGTCAGGTGGTAACCCTCTCTCCTAGCATGAGTCACTCCTCGTCCACGCACCATCAATGTGCGGTTGAAGGAGGGCTTCGTAGCACCGTCAGGCAAGTTGCATTTGTTGCCTGGCAGTGACATCAGATGCGACATGCACACATCAGAGCCTTCAAGTCTCACTCATCATGAGTGACACTCACACATTTAGAGGTCGTGCTGAAGTCTCACTCACACCTTGCTGAATCTTATCACTGGGAGACGGGAGAGGGTCCTAGTACTCCATATGTGACTTTGCTCGCACTTCTACTGTGTGCAGAGTAGCCGCTTACAACTAAAGAGGGAGACACTATTCACTTCATAGAGTTCAGCAAACCCACTGTCAGACATTTTGATATCACTAAATTTTCAATATTTCACCTTGCGGCTGCACAGATTATACTTTTGGTGTAATGTTAATTTAGATGTCTGCATTAATGATTTGGATGTTACCTGTGCACTCATCATTCCTATAATTTCACTAATGTCTCTTCCTCTGACATTATCAAAGTCAAATGTTATGTGACATCACTTCCTGTGAGGCCATCAATAGGATAGTTTGTTTTGGCTCCTAAGAATCTCAAAACCTTGAGCTCTGTGAAGCCCATACATGAGCGCTCATCTGGACTAAGGGGGGGGAGCATGCTCTTAGCTCAGAGATGAAAGCGTCTGGAAGCAGTTCAGGCGCTATACTATCAGCATTCAGACCAGAGGAGTGCTGATCTCTGCAAAAAGAAATGAAATGTTTGTTTCAGTTTAATTGCACTTCATGTCAGTGTTGTTCAACTTTACAATGGTCACAAAGTGGTTCCTCGCTTGAGTTCCTATGAGTACCTTCAGTGTCCTGATTTTCACACTGTGATGTTTCTCCAACTAAATTGCCCTCGAAAAAGCATACAGTCTTTTCTGAGAGAGAAGTCAAACTTATGTTTCCTGGAGAAAGTGGTTGAAGGCGCTGTCTATGTTTCTGCAGATTCTTAGATTTGACTAAAGTGAGTCTGTGCCGAAGTGGGTTCACTAAGAGAAGCCCTTCAAAATGTACATTGACGCTGTATGAATCTGGCTTTGTATATGGTATGCTTACTAGGTGGTCATTCCATGCACAGAGATCAGGGGTTCCCCAAAAGTGTACGGGGCTCAACGTAAAACCCAAAGTGCTCTATTAGTGGGAGTGTGGGCGAGCAGCCTTAGGCCTCACACAGAGGAGTGGAAGACATTTATTGCACAACATTGACCAATAATGGACACACGGCTCGATAAGGAGATCCACACCACTTTTGGAAAAACATACTTTGTTTGTATTTCATTTTAAGACCAAGATCTTTGCAAAAAGGTAAGTACGTTTTTAAATAAAAATACTTTCGCTTTTAAAAGTTGGCATTTAGAATATGTTTGAAGCAGTTCAATGTTCCCTGCGGTGAAAACAATAATGCAATTTAACAGGTAAGTTCCACACTTACAAATCCAGTATTTGGGCCCAAAGGTCAGCAAGGAGCACGGGTTAGGTGAGTTCCAAAACTGCACCACTAGCAGCACAGGGGCGGCTGAGTGCAGAGGTCAGCAAGGAGCACGGGTTAGGTGAGTACCAAAACCGCACCGCTAGCAGCACAGGGGCGGCCAAGAGCAGAGGTCAGCAAGGAGCACGGGTTAGGTGAGTTCCAAAACTGCACCGCTAGCAGCACAGGGGCGGCTGAGTGCAGAGGTCAGAGTCAGAGTTCGGCCCAATGCTTTCAATAGAGACTGGGGGTGCCTGGAGCCACACTGCTTGCAGGTAAGTGGATCAGTTGCAGAGGCTAAGCTTTGGGGGTTTGCACAAGCACAGGGGGGGGCAAGCAGCACCAAGCATACACCACCAGGGCAGAGGGGCAGCTGGATGCTAAATCAGCGTTGGGTGCCCAATGATTTTGAATGGAGTTTGTAGCTTTTGACAAACAGGCTGCAGGCATCTCACCGGAGGTTGCAAGAGGGAGACCAACTACAGAGAGGTAAGTAGAGAGGCAGGGTGTGGTAGGGGCACAATTGGTTCAGCTCACCAAGGCGCAGGGGCTCCGGGTGCAGGGATGCCTTTCAACTTCCAAGTCTTCTTACCTGAGCCAGTCACGGTCAGGCAGAGCCTCTGGATTCAGTCTAGAGGCATCGTCATGGAGGTCAGGCGGGAGCGGTCAGCAAACACTGGATTCGAGGTCTGAATCACTGGGGAAACTTCACTGGACAGGTGGGCCACTCAGACTCGGGCCGTGGGCATCGGGTGCAGGGATCGCGGTTCCAGCTGGATCCGGAGCCCTTGGAGTTGTTTTCTTCTGGACAGATCCGCGGTCCATGGGTGATTGGAGTCTTTTTCAAAGGCAGCAGTCCTCCCAGGGTTTTCAGAGGTCACCAGCTGCAAAGCAGGTTGCAGGTTCGCAAAAGCTGGAGACAGGCTAGTAGGGATGGGGCCAAGACAGTCGTCGTATTCAGTCTTCTCTGCAGGGACTTCTTCTTTCTTCTTAAGTCATCGGAGATCCAATTTCCAGGACTGGTCGAGCCACCTAAATACCAAATTTAGGGGAATTTTAGGGGAGTAGCAGGTCGGGCCAATTGGCACCTTACCTGGGTTGACTACACATGAATTATGCCACCCTCCTGTGGGAGCGTGCACAGACCTAGCCCAGATTGGAGGTCTACCCATCTTCAAGATGGTGAGGACTGAAAGATGTGCTTCACCCCGCCTCCCCCACCTGAGGGGTGGATTGGCAGAGGTGGGCACATCCCTTATTCTCCTAAGTTTTCCCACCGGTTTTCCCACATGAAGTGAAGGTCTTCTGTTAGCAGCAGAGTCACAGGATTGCATATTACAAAGGCGGCAGGCCCCCTTTGAGCATTGGCCCATCCTGGGGGAGGAGGTGACACCTTCACCCAGGAAGTGCATTGTTTCTGGTCCAAGAGAGAAGGGGCTCTCCACCCAGGCATCCAGAAACATGTCTGGTGGTGGCTAAATGCCTACAGCCGGTCAGAAACCACACCACGATTGGTAGGTTTTCAGGGGGCACCTCTGAGTTGCCCTCTGAGTACATGGTATAATAAATCTCACAGTGGCATTGGTGTGGATATATTGAAAGGAGTATTTTGGCACCAAACACCCCTGTGTTCAGGGAAGCAATCATGGTGCTGTGGAAGTCGAGCTGTAGAGTTTCCAGCCCATGTACTCTGTTTGGCTTCACTGGCACTTACAATATTAAAGAATGGACCCTAATATTGTAGGGGCGTATCTGCTAATGCAGATATGTCCTCACCTATGGTATAGCATACCCAGGATTAGGGCTGTGAGATCGGCTAGAGCGGTGACTGACCTATACCTTCAGGCAGTGTTGTCTGGCATGGCACCCAGGTAGAGTGCCCTGTCATCCCTGTTGTTTTCGCTCTCACAGGGGCATGCAAGCTGCAAGGGCAGTGGCATGATCCCACTGAGGAGGGTACGAGGGGACCCTCTTCAGCTCCCAGGCCCTGGGTACCCAGGGTACCATTTACTAGGGACTTACAGGGGGCAGACATTGAGGATATGTTTTGGGAAAAAGCATTGGCACAGCAGACCCTGTGCACTACAATTGAAACCACATCAAAACGAGGCAGCAAAAAACAGGGGATAACCATGTCAAACGAGGCACTTTCTCACAGATGCTCTTAGTGTTACAAATGGGCGTGAAGGATAGGACCTCTGCTCCACTGGGCTGGGTCAAGATATTTCCTTTGAAATGTTTTCAGCTGACACATCCGGGGGATTGAAAGGGCGTCTGATGAAATATCTTCATCCCGCAAAGAACACTACGAAAACCAAGGAGGCATCAAAGAATCTAGCACACCATAAGCCATTGGGGGTAGAAGTTGCTCCTGCTGCAGACAGTCTTCACCATACCCAGGGGTTCAGGGGAAATAACACGCATGTGGCAACAGAGACCATTATGAAAGGACTGACTTCATGTTCAGCTTTTCTGCACAATACAAAGCCCCTGAAAGAGAAAAGAAAAGGGACTTGTTGTATCTACCTATGCTTGTTCTACCTCTCCTTTAACAGAACTCTGTTGTCATGGTTCTTATTGCATTCTAATTCTTGGTTTTGACAGTTTGTACCACTCTGAGCTTGAGAGTGGTGCGGTGGCTCGTTTCTCCTACAATAAATTCCACTACAAAGCTGGAGTATCCTGAACTGAATTCATTTAACTCACAACAGGACTCTTCATTCAAAGTGCATCACTCCTTTTGCTTGCTTGTTTCTATTTTCTCTTTTTGCCATTGAGTATCACATGTGAATATTACATATGATTTGGGGTGACTGATGCTTCTAGGATAGAAATATAGGGTGGGGGTGTTAGGGAGATGGATTTTAGTTTAGATTCTTCAGGGTTTCATTTTGTTCGGGTTACCAGGCACATGCTCCCACGAGTTGTACAGGATCACTTTGATTCTAATGACTAACAAATTGTTGTCAGACTGTGAGATGGAATATAGTATAAAGTCATTGACTGATAATAGTTTGAATACTAAAATTAAGAGGGGGCCGTTATGTTGTTTGTTGAACATCACACCCCTGATAACCAGTTACTTCAAGAGACTCATTTACTCGGTACAAAGTGTGTGTTCCTGGGTAGTACACAGACACCTATGTCTATCATCCAGTATTTACTCAGTGGTCGGCAGGGGTCGCTATTCTCCATTCGCCTCTGTAGGTCCTTCCCATTTTCAGTACAGACAGTTCATGTAGACGACATAGGTAAATATGTCATTCTCTCCAGCGGGCTTTCCCATCGTTCACCCATCCAACTAACCGTCTGACATCGACAATGCGAGTTGAAGGGTATGTGATGTTGGAATGCCTGGTAGCTGTTAGAGGATACTCTTGTGAAACATCTGGGGGATAAGATCATAGACTATTTTGGCATTATTGCGTGTTCTGTACCTGCAGCAGTTACAGTTTGGGAAGCATTCAAGTTAGTGACTAGAGAAAATACCATGGCTCAGATTAGGCGTAACCCAAAAATTGGAAGAGAGAGTGTTAGACCTGGCAGCCTTGGCATGGGTTTCCCATGCATTTTTTGCCTTTGCTTCCTGTGTTTTACTGTGTGTTGGATTTTGTTTTTGCTGGTCTAGATGCTTTGGGTAACTTCTGTTCAGTGCCCAAGTGAAAGTGTTCCCTCTGTAAATTATTGTCATGGATTAGTGTTTCCATATTTGGTTTTCCGTTAAGTCCGTAGTACAGTGCACCGTGTATGCCCAGGGCCTGTAAACCAAATGCTGCTAGTGGGCTTGCAAACATAAACAAAAGGGGTATACCGATACCTCCGGGTCTAGCCAGCGCTATATAAAACTCTTTAAATAAATAAATAAAAATAAAAAAAATACCTACATTACCCTCCTATACCTGGGTAGGGGACATACTTTAATACAAGAAGAAATGTTATGAAGGAAAAGATTCAAAAAAGTTTATGAGTAGAGCACATTTAATTACCCTCTCCGAAATATTGTTATTCTTAATGTACGTATCACAATGTATTTACAACACACATAAACAATGGCACCTAATCAATGAAGATAACAGAAAATAACATATACCACAACATTATATCATCAACATAAACACAGTTATACATTACACGGAAACCCTAGAATATTATTCTCACTAGTGTCAACCCATAAATTCTGGGAAAACCACTCAGAGGTAGTCTGGGTGAAACACTTAAGGACTAGCGCTAGTGTGTCACTACACAATTTCCAAGGAAAACTGTGGTTCCAAGGACTCTTCCTTAGAAGTGTCGAAGTGACCACGTTTCAGCCTTTTCTTCTTTGGCCTCCTCGTGACAAGGGTAATTAGACATTAATCATTTTTAAGCAACCGGAACACTTGCCACAAATAATTTACACTGCCTTGAGCACACTGGTGAGACAGAGTTTATTTATTTATTTTATTCGATTTATATAGCGCATTATAACCCAGGGGTCTCTAAGCGCTTTGTCAGGTAGCACAAGCAGATTCCTAAGTAAACCCTGCCGGAATTATAGCCCCACCCAGGCCTTCTGAAACAAAACATAGAGTTAGTACCATCTTTTATTGGCGGGGCTGTTCTTTGAATATAGACTTTATTATGGTTTCTGCTCCCCTGCTCCTTCAAATATTATTAAAAGTAAACCCTTTGTGGAGCTGCTTTAGTGATCACAATCCGCGGATTTTACAAATGATGGGAGAGCTGGACTTCCATGTTGCGGAGAGAAAGAGTTTATCAAATTGGGACTTTAAACCAACAAATCAGGTCCGCAAAATGAGGTGGGGGAGGCCTTTTTAGATAAGTTATATACGAAATGTACTGAAGATAATAAATTATATCTTGATTCCCAGGCTGAGGCTGGTGTGACAATAGGGGCTTTTGGAAATCTTGTCAAGTGGATTGCAGAAAGTTTAACGGGGAGAGGAAGGATAGGGACATTAGAGGGGGGAAAGTGGTTCGACGCAGACTGTTCTAAATCCCACAAAGCTCTAATGAGTGCTTTAAAATATAAACCCAAGAATGAAGAACAGATAAAGGCATGTAGGAAAGCCTGTAAACTGGCCATAAATCAAAGGAAAGACAAGATACCTTTGATACCGTGAATCATAACATCCTAATCTCTTGCCTAAAACACCTTGGGGTGGCAGGGCAAGCCATCATGTATTGTATTGTATTGTATTGTATGGCACATTTATAGAGCGCAACTGTCACTCCACGGGTATCCTGGCGCTGTGGATACCCGAGTGGCTAAGGTCCTTTTTAGAGGACCGGATGTTTCAGGTGACGGAGGGAGCCACGCATTCTAAAATCTGGCCTCTCAATCAGGGAGTGCCCCAGGGCTCCTCCTTGAGTCCCACATTCTTCAACGTATACATGGAGCCTCTGGCAGAGATTGTACATCCTTATGGCTTTGAAATCATAACCTACGCTGATGACACCCAACTAGTAGTGGCCATGAATCAGCCAGAAGGCACCTCCCACAACCTGGGCAGCTGTTTAGAAGCAGTAACAAAATGGATGGCCCTGTCCCACCTAAAGTTGAACGGGGACAAAATGGAGCTAATGTACTTGGGGAAGACAGCACCAAAACCCAACATTGACTGGCCGCTCTGCATGGGTACATCCCCCTGAGCCAAAAGAACAGATTAAAAGCCTAGGCATATGGCTGGATAATGCCTTGAGCTTTAATCAGCAAGCCACCAAACTCTCCGCCACCTGTTTTGGGCAGATGAGAATGCTGCGAAAAGTTCTTTCTCTCCTCCCTTTTCAAGCTCGAAGGCTAATGGTTGAGGCCATTATCATGTCCCGCCTTGACTATGGAAACGCGCTGTACCTGGGTGCCCCTGCCAGTATGACAAAAAAACTTCAAGTAACCCAGAACGCGGCCGCACGTCTGCTTCTCGGACTGCCCCAAAGACACTCGGGCATCATCGCCTTAAAAAATGACACTGGCTGCCTATTCAGGCCAGGGTAAAATTCAAGGCGATGTGCATAACACACAAAGCCATGTGGCAAAAAGCCCCCGCAATGATCTGTTCCCTAGTCACTCCATACTACCCACGGAGATCACTGCGCTCAAGCTCAACCTTTCTGGCCTCAACCAAGAAAATCAAACGTGCTAGGTGGGGTGGCCACTCCTTCTCATGGAACGCGCCCGTTGTCTGGAATTCCCTGCCACTCACATTGCGCAGCGAACCTGATCTTCAAAAATTCCGCAAGAGCCTGAAAACACTCCTCTTCCATTAGGTGCTAGCTGGTGGCATTCGGCCTCACCCGTCCACAGCGCTACGAGGCCTCCGGGTAGTAACGCGCTTTACAAAACCCAATTTCATTTCATTTCATTCATTTCAGATACGGGAACAAGCATGGCACAATCTGATGCAAGTAATATAATATCTGACCTGCAATACCGTTACAGGAAGGGGGTTTGGGACAGTGGATCAATGCATAAATCTACTTATGATTATCGGCAAATACTCCCTCACTATAAAGGGACATATGCACATGGCTTTCATGGACTTAAAGTCCACTTTCAACCAAGTAAATAGGTCAAAATTATGTCCTTTATTATTAGAGATTGGAGTGGATGCCAATCTAGTGGCTTTTCTGTATTGGTCCCACCTACATTTGAAAGCCTCTGTCAAATACAATGAAAATGGTTCCCTTACAGAATTCTGGAACGTTAAGCCAGGGGTGAGACAGGGATGTATTGTGGCCCCTGTTTTGTTTACCCTATATATTAACAATCTGGGTGCAGCCCTATCATCGGCTAGCAAAGACACTCCTAGAGCAGGTGCTAAACTCATCCCTGCTCTTTTATACGCAGATGATGCAATTCTACTTGCAAGGACACCAATGGCGCTGCAAAAACTTGTAAATACTTTTATGGTCTCACTCAACCTCTCTATCGATTTCTCAAAGTCCCACATAATGTCATCTGGTAAAAGAAAGCGCGACAAGCATACGCGTTTATGCACAGATGGAGAACTGACAAATGTTGCTTCATTTTCCTGTTTGGGTATCCTGGGGCAGATTTGCAAGCCCCCTGTGACATTTTTGCGCCGCTGTTGCATCACTTTTTGTGACGCAACAGCAGTGTAAAAATGCGGCCATTTACAATGTGTTGCATCTAGGTAGATGCGTCACGTTGTAAAGCCCTGCATCACATTATACCTGCGTCAGGTATAATGTATACAGGGTGGGCGTTCCAACGCAAAAAATCCACGTAGAAGTGACGCAGTGAAATCTACAAGATTTCACTGCGCCACCTCCAGGACGCCACTGCGTCAAATTCTTACGCCTGCTTGAAGCAGGCATAATAAGTGACGCAGCACAAGGAGAATAGGCCTCCCCTGCATTGCTGGAGTTGCGTCATGCTTGCGAACCGACTCCAGCAATGAGTGACTTTTGCGTCAACAGATGCGTCAGAATTTCTGATGCATCTGTCAATCCTTGCGCCATGGTGCGCCATATTGGAAATACGGTGCATCCATAGTGGCGCAAGGGTTTCTCAGGGTGGCGCAGGGAAAGTGACGCATCTTTACATATGCGTCACTTTCTTGTAAATCTGCTGTCCTATTTGTCTTGGGTAGCGCCGTGAACACTAAAAAACAAACACCCTGTCTAGATCAGCCGGAGCGACAATTGAGTTTGCTAGGAGACTGGAGCGCAAACCACTACGAGCATTACTGAAGGTCTGTAATGAGAAATGTATACCAATGACCATACATGACAGCGAGGTATGGGGCTATAAGGAGGTTGGTGATCAGAAGGTGGCTGAAGATAAATTCCTGCGGAAACTATTATCTGTACCCCCAGCACCCCATCTTTTATGATGCATGAAGAATTAGGACGGGGTTATATCTCTGACCGCATAACAGTGGCCCCTTAAATAAATATGGTCTAGCCCCACACCTACGCTGAACCAAACTGTTTTAGAAGATTGTATGAGACTCGACGAGGTGGCTGACATTCCTTGGCTGGGTTACATCTCACAGCAGCTCATGTATGTATGGCGCTCTGAGCTTTTTATACATCCTAGACAAATGCACCGTGGTGAGTTGAAGGTAATTAAAAGACAAGTTTTAGCTAAGAGGATGGTGGAAAGGGAGCCTAAAAAACCTACGATAAGACAGTACATACTCGTGAGTCCTGGAACTTTATAACAACCCTTCTGGTCTTATATTAAAAAATCTACACCACCGTTTTCTTTTAATAAGGTTTAGGTTCAATTGTATCCACTGGTCCCTCACAGTCCCTAAGTGCTTTTCGAAGCCTGACGCTGTAAAGCCCTGCCCTCATGATGATTTCTTTGACCAAGATCAAGATCTCATAAATTTTATGTTCTTCTGTAGATTTTATAATGATCTTCGGGCTTCGGTCAAGATACATTTTACCACTTTTAAAACACTGTAATTTTGCACAAGTGAGGCCAGCACTGATATATCTGCAAATGTTGTCCTCACCTTTGATATGCTTTGGGGTTGGGTGTTTCTTAACAGGAGCCCTACGCAGAAAGAAAAAATGTGATCGCGTATAGACTTGTCCCTAGAATTGTTATATTTTAATGGGCATTGTTTTAAATCATTTGTTAGTACTGTATAGAATGCTATTTATCCAGGTCAAAGAAGGGGTAGTAGTTTTGACATGTAGTAGTTTTTATATATTATTAAAATTAATATACATGAGGGCTTTATCACTCGTACATGGAAATTTGTACATGATTTATCGGTTTCGCCCTTTTCTTAAGTATTGTACAAGTTTTGAAAATTTTACTCTAAGGCTGTGCTATTGGGGAGACATCCATTACAACGTGGTCTTTACACCGCAATTGTGTATATGCATAAAAAATCAGTAAAACGAGTCCTTATTAGCGAAAAATAAGGAATCGCTAATAAGGAGTCGCATACCGCGATGCATCAACAGATTCGGTATTTAATACCGAATCGCTAAAAATCGTTAAATATCCGGTAAACACGTTTGCGAGACACCATTTCAAAGATGAGCAAATACCGAAGTAGCAAATACCGATTCGGTATTTGCGATTTCGGTAATAGCGAATCCGTAAAAAAGAAAAAGTCGCATCGGCAGCAGGCTGATGACATCACAACCAGGAATCAACACAGCCCATGCTTCATTCAGTGCCCTGAGGAGCTCAGAGGAGGAGGCAGAGCACAGGAGCAGAGGATTGTTACAGTGAGAACACAATCAAACTCAGAGTAGACTACCAGGATGGAGAAGGATGCACCCCAGAACAAGAAGGCACCCAGGAAGAGGAAACAACATTTTTCAGATAAGGAACTCGAACTGCTCATCGAGGGGGTGAGCAGCAAACACGACAGGCTTTTTGGGAGGCTGTCCCAAAAAGTTCCAAAGGCAGAGAAGCGCAAATTGTGGCTGCGCATTAAAGACAGAGTCAATGCTGTAGGAGTCACCCACCGCAGCATAGACGATTTAAAGAAGAGGTGGTATGACCTCAGGAAGAGGGCAAAGGAGAGGATTGCCGAAAGGGTGAGGGATGCAGCTGGCACAGGAGGGGGAACATCCAATGTGACTGCAAACACTGCCCTTGAGGACCTCGTCGAGGCAACAATTGAGCTAGAAGCTGTTGTGGGGGTCACTCAATTGGATACATCCGGCGCAGCAGCAGGAGGAGAAGGTAAGATGGATTCCAGCGCAGATATGCAACGTGTTGTTTACCCATGCCCATCCCCCCAGGCCAATCACAGTGCATATGTAGCTGCGCCTAATGCATATCCCCTCACCAGAGTAGTGCATCATGGGAGTTGTAGTCATATCATGAATGAGTGCATGTCTGACCCCTGATGTAATAGAAATGAAACCAGCTGCACATAGCCATATGTCAGTGCAAAATCTCCTTTATGTAGGTTAAATCATGCAACACAGATACATCATGGCAAAATAATAACTATGCACTGTTTCACATACAAATGCATCACCCCTCGACTCAGATGACAGCGGACGCCTCGTCATCTCAGAGACACCAGTGGTGACAGATGTTGAGACCCCGCAGGAACCTGAACCCACAACACCACCATCACCGCCACCACCACCACGGCGGACATCACCACCCCCACCACCACCATGGTGGACATCACCACCACCACCGCGGACATCACCACCATCACCACCACCACGGCGGACATCACCACCACCACCGCGGCCAACTACACAGAGCCGCAGGGCAAATGTCCCCTCCCTGCAGGTGATGGAGTCAGAGCAGAGGCCAGCTCACACAATTGTCCCACGACAGACAGTCGTTGCTCCAACCACCCAAGTAGCAGCACGTGTCCGAGTCAGGCAGCGGGCCAGGCCCCTAGGTAGAGCTGTTGAGAGAGCAGATGATCCAGCACACGGATACGGAGTGGTGGAGACACGGATGCTGCGTGTCCAGCGCCTGCAGGGGATACACGTGGGTGCTATGAACATCAACATTGTGAAACTGACAAACAAAATAGGCACCATGACTGACGCAATGCGCGAGATGACCATAGCCGTTGCTGAGGGCAACAGAGACATCAAACTGTGCCTGCAGGAACTCACACGTGCTGTAATTGCAGGCCAACAGAGCGAGCGCCGTAGGCATCGCCAGAAAATGGTCCGTACTATTGCCACCAATAGAGCCATCACTAAGCTGTGCAACAGCCCAGCTGTGCTGTCATGTAGATCTGTGTTCCTGCAGGTCGATTTGGGCCATTATTGCGGGGATGTCGCAAAGTCCCTGGAGAGAGTGACCACTGCAGTGGAGCATCTGCAGTCTGGGACTTTCAGTGCCAGCAGTTTGGGAGGGGAGGAGGGGAGTGAGGCTGCTTCAAGCGTGAGCAACGTCTCTGTTCCGGAGGCCAGCGAAAGGAGGCGCAGTGCACGCAGCACCACAGCCACAGAATCACATCGCGGAGATGTGGCGGAGTCACGGGACAGGAGGCTGGGGGTACGGGGCAGGCGCAAATAGCCATGATCCATTGGCTCCCTGGCCATGGTGACGTAACCATGGGCCAACTGTACAGCAACATGTTACACCTGTGATAACAACGGACATGTTTTGATTCGTTTATTTGATTCTGCGTCATGTTGGCGTCTCATACATATGCACCTGACAGGTACTCATGTGCATTAAACAATAGCAAACATAAACATGTTGTTTTGGCTCTTTCATACCTGTCTCAGAAGTGATGTCTTGTGATGTATGTCCGCCTCCTTTGTCCCTCAGCTGTATTTGGCACGTGTGCCTGTTGGTGTTGGGGTGGGGGTTGCTGTGCCCGTAAGTCGTCCTCTCCGTCCACCTCTATTGGTATCCCCCTTCGTGTGGCAATGTTGGGCAGCATGGCGCAGACTGCTATTAGCAGGTCACTGGGTCATACTGCAAGGCACCTCCTGTCTCGTGTAGGATCCGGAAGCGACTCTTGAGGATGCCAAAGGTTCGCTCTACCACATTCCTGGTGCTGATATGTGCTGCATTGTAGCGCTGCTCCTGAGGTGTTGCAGGGTTGAGGTAGGGAGTGAGTAGATAACCACGCAAGGCGTAGGTGCTGTCACCTGCAGGTAGGGGAGCAAATGGTTAGTTGCATGGATACATTTACATATGTGAGGATGGTGTTCATTTGGAGGCATTTGTATGTACCGAGTAGGTGACCCTCTCCAAATTCCCCATTGATCAGGCACCTGTGGATGCCACTGTCTCTGAATATGTATGCGTCGTGGGTGCTTCCTGGGAATTGTGATACGATGTCCGTAATGATGTGCTTGGCATTGCACACAACCTGGACGTTGATGGAATGGTATGACTTCCGGTTGCGGTAGATGTATTAGCTGGCTGACGGGGGACAGATGGGGACATGGGTGCAGTCCATGCACCCTATCACATGGGGGAATTGTGCCACCTGGTAGAACTCCTGTTTGGTGCGGTTCAACTGCTGTGGGGTTGTGGGGAAGGTGATGTGGTGATGTATCAATGTCAGCATTGCATCTAGGAAATTGTGGAAGAAGCGTGATAGTGCGCTTTGCGACACGCCTCCAGCTTCTGCTATGACCCCCTGGAAGCTTTCTGACGCCAACATGTGTAGGCTGCACAGGACCTGGACATGGGCTGGGATGGCATTGGTCCTACGGGTCTGGTGCTGCAGTAGTGGTTCAAGGTCGGCAATGAGGCGCATTTTCATGGCCCTTTTGAGCCTGTACTTGTCATAGATCTGTTCCTCTGTCTTGCCCAGCAATGTGATGCACACCCTGAAGACTCTGTCCTGGATCATCCTCCTGCTGTAGCGGTTTCATGGTCGAGGGGGCGCATGCCATATCATCCTAGGGTACCCCATTGTTTGTGTGTCCAATATAGTATGAATGTCAATGGCCGGAAGCACTACAACTACCAGCATGCTAAGGGGCAGGCAAATGGAGTCACATGGAGGTTCTTACAAAAGCACCTCCCTCCCAAGAGGAAGGTGCTTGTCAATCAACCTGGATCGTTTGGAGATGCGGATGGTGATCTCAGCTGGAAGATAGAAGCCTGCTGTGCCTGGACCCCGTTACGGACTTTGTTTCCTGGAACTTGTGTATAGTTTGTGAATTGCGATAAGTACTGAAACGACAGGAGGGCGGGCTCGCCTCCGTC
This sequence comes from Lissotriton helveticus, assembly GCF_964261635.1. Classification (NCBI taxonomy): domain Eukaryota; kingdom Metazoa; phylum Chordata; class Amphibia; order Caudata; family Salamandridae; genus Lissotriton; species Lissotriton helveticus. Next base: position 476,768 of record NW_027611737.1, read on the forward strand.
GTGTTTATTTTTGTTCATTTCTTTGCATTTCTAGAATAGTAGCCGCGGTGTCTTATAAACGCGCGGGTTGCGTTTGTCTGACATTCACGGGTTAAGGAAGGTCATTGTTAGGGAACGCATCTGCTGCTTAAAGACACGCTCTCTGAAATACCTTTCAGATTTAGTAGGAGTCGCGTTTCGAGAGTCGAGTTCCTCCAAGACTCTGTACTGTGTTGTGAAGTAAACAGGGGAACCCTAATTGGATATTGCAGTTTGTTGTTGGTTAATTCACAGAGGAGCATTACGAACAGATGTTACTGGGACTCGTGTTGTGCAATTAACAACAGGAACTATATCTTGATGAACTTTGTTCTAGTGCGCTCCTGTTACTCCGTTTTATGGCGGCATATGTAGACAGTTCCATGGGAAGGAATATAAATCAGCATTTCTCCTATGGATTAAAAACATCTTTCCTGACTGTCTTGTCTGCAGTAATGCAAAATGCCGGAATACCCTGGTTGGGTTGTGTGACAAATTGGTGAGTAACAAGAGAAGGTTTCTGGGCTTTATTACAGCTCTCCAAAGGATTGATGTAAATCCTCTTGTTTTGTCCTTTCTCAATGCAGTGTGAACACTCCTTCTGATATCGCGCAGTCCGTTGGCCCGACCTCAGAGGGACCTACAAAAAACCGTCACCGCCTGTTTATTGTTTTATCCACTTCCCCTTTTCCCCCCTTGGCACGTATTCACACAGAGAGTTGGTAATTTCGCTGTTGGGATCGTGTCTAGGCGGGACTGGGGGGCTTATTGCCAGACATCGTTTCTGCTGGTCATCCGAGCAAGATTAGTGGCGAATTTCTATACTTGCGCTGCTGCCAATCCCGACACCTGCGCTGTACAAGGGCATTGATTCTCCTCCTCCTAACAAGCACGTAGGGGGAAGCCATTTTGGAAGACCTACAGGGTCTCCAGAGGCATATTTGAAGGGTTTCTGAGTGGCTGCACCTGTGTTGGAAATCTTTTTTTTTTTGTTCCTACCTTCCAATAACTTTACCTCCAGTTTGTGATTCCCCTTATTTTGCGCATGCAAAATAGCGATTTTGACCATTTTCGGTATTTGCGAGTTTTGATGTATTTCGTTGCGATTCTTTATTAGTGATTCGGTATTTCCGGAGGCTGGTTTCTTTCTCGGTATTACCGAATCACTATTAGGCGATTCGGTATTTTACCGCGGGAGGTATTTACCGATTCTTTTTTTTTAAGGGTTTTGGGTTGATGCATTGCATTTCCAGGTTTTGCGTTCGGTATCGGCCTGTTTTACCGAATCGCAATTTTACCGGGAGGTATTTTGCTTGATGCATCTGCCAGAATATGTTTACAACGTGGCCATTACAATGCAAGTCGTTACAACAACTTGCACTGGATCGCGCTATACACTAATGAATAGTATGATTTACTATTCCAACACCTTCCTTACTGTTACATAGGCTGGAGTTGGAATAGTAAATCGTACTATTCCTAAGTCCAGCGCCATCCAGCGCAAGTCATTGTAACGACTTGCGTTGTAATGACTGCATTGTAAACGTATCGCGGTTTGAAGACAGCGATGTAACGTCATACATTTGTGCAATTGTGCTTTTATGTTCATTATTGGCCGAATACATTTTTATTCGACTTGCATTAGATTTTGTGAGTGGTCTTTTTGAAAAAAGTGAAGGAGAGTGATAAAGGAACCCCAAGTGAAGTAAACATAGCCAGACTTCTAGACATGGGTGAAAATGAAGTTACTTGTAGTTAAAACAGGGTTATTGGTACATACAAGGATGTCTGAATGTTCCTTTCTCAATGCAAAAAAGATCAACCAGATTGTTGAGCACAACCCCATGAACAGTCAGGCTTCCGACACCACTCCAGCAATGCGCAACTTTTTGCGCTGAAAGATACGTCAGTTATACTGACGTATCTGCGACAAACAGACATCTTGGACAATAGGTTACCCCCAGCAGCGTCAGCAAACTCTGTGTAAAAGGTAATCCATTAGTTTCCGCAAATCTAAATAGTTGGTGGATACCACAGGTAAGGCTGGGGCAGTGAGCTGCTGGTTTAAGTGTCTCGCATTTATGAGAGTTTAAGCTATTGCATTGCCAATAGCTTAAACAACGTTAATGCGAGACCTATTGCATTACAAAGGCTTGTTATTTAGGTATGCGTCCCACCCCCTCTCCCCCTTGCAGCGACTGGAATGTGACCCGCCCTCTAATAAAGAAGCATCAATAAATCCAACAATGCCCTCGCTGAGCCGCAAGCTCGTATTCAACAAAATTTCACTTAAGGAATATAAGGCTTATTATTATGTGTGGCTCGAACCTCGCAAAAGTACGTTAGCAACCCTGCCCGGGGCCCTGAGTAAAAAGCAGCCCGAATGCAGAGTAGTAAACATAGCTGAACTCAACACAGTAGTGAGCGACTGGACTACTACTAAAAGTCATGCCATCACCTCACTCTCCCTTACCAACTCCCCTGAGACCGGCAGCTTCGGTGGCAGGCCCGGGCCGGCGCCGGAGGCAGAAGACCGCAGCGGGCTATTCCATTTTGCTTTGGTCCAAATGTCCAACACGAACCCATCGACCCCGGCAAGTGTAGTTTACACTGACTGCGCATGACAATTCAGTCACACCAGCGCAGCTCTGCCCCACCCTAGACCCCACCCTGAGGCTGAAGACAGCACTGGAGGGCGCGCGCAGCGTGCACCATATAATTAAGGAGTGAACAGCGACGAGCATAACTTTAAAACTGGGTCCCAGAGATGGACCCTTACAGTAAGTGTACTGTGCACTGCGGGGGCCCCTGGAGCTTGGGCCCCCCGCACTGCGGGGGCTGGAGGGGCCTTTGTTACACCCATGCCACACCGCATAAGACCTCTCGCTGAACACGATCTTAGACTATCTCAAGGGCGCTTCCACTACTTCTCTGACTCCCACGTAGGCTGCGGATCTAGAACATCCACTCAGGATAGAAGATGTTATCTCTTGTATCTCCTGCCTAAAGCCTTCCACATCCCCAGGGCCTGACAGTTTTCCAGCCTCCTTTTATAAAACTTTCTGTCAAAGCCTTGCCCAAGTCCTCATGAGGATCTTTATCATGATCAGGGATACAACACCACTCCCCCTGTCGATCATCCGAGCAGGTATAGTAGTAATCCCCAACTCGGAAAAGACAGGACTCATTACGCTTCCTATCATCTCATCCCATCCTGAACACAGATCTCAAAACCTTTACTGGGATTCTTGCCGCTCGGCTTGGTCCTCTCCTTCCCTGCATCTTAGACCCTGAGATATGCTGACAAAATTATGCTCTTTGCAATAGACGCTGAGAAAGCATTCAATAGGGTCCACTAGCCCTATCTGGCAGCCACTCTGACCCACTTTGGCATAGGGGACCACTTTCAGAGATGGATCCTCAGCAGTTACTCCCCCCCAACAGCCACTGTTCGTGTCAATGGGCAATCAATCATTCAATCAGAGTACTTGTAGAGCGCGCTACTTACCTGTGAGGGTCTCAAGGCGCTGAGGGGAGGGGGGTATTGCTACTGCTCAAAGAGCCAGGTCTTGAGGAGTCTTCTGAAGGCGAGTAGGTCTTGGGTCTGCCGTATGTGGGTAGGAAGGATGTTCCAGGTCTTGGCGGCGAGGTAGGAGAAGTATCTGCCATCGGAAGTCGTTCGTTGGATGCGGGAGACAGAGGCGAGGGCTCCTCTCCCTTCCTTGTTGCCAGGGGGGCGTAGACAGGGGTGTCCATTGTCACCCGTGCTGTTGGCCCTGTACATAGAACCCATGTCCCAGAAAGTGCGCACAAACCCACAGATATAAGGAGTCCAATTTGATGGAGAGCCGCATGCTATAGGTGTATACGCGGATGATGTCATAGCTGCTCTGGTGGAACCTTCTACTTCACTGCCCGCCTTCCGAGCTGAGTTGAAGGCTTTTGGCTTAGCATCAGGCTTCAAGATAAATGTCCAGAAATCACAAGCTCTCAACCTTATTCTCCGGCGATAGATATTTAAATGCTTTAAGATATGCTTTGCCTTTACTGTAGGCCCTGTGTCTATTCCTTATCTAGGTCTCCAGCTAACAACTACCATTGCATACACTTTTACCCTCAAGTACCAAAAACTGATTTATCTGATCAAGAATAACCTACATCAGTGGCGGTCCTACCCATTGCCTTGGCTAGGATGCATTTCTGCCATTAAAATGACAGTCCTCCCCAAGATCTTGTTTCTTTTTCAAGTGCTCTTGGTCTCGCCTCCTCCTGGGATGCTAAATTCACTACAGCAAGAATTAAACAAATGTCTATGGGCAGGTGACCTAGGCTCCGCAGGGACCTCAGCTACCAATCTCTGGATGAGGGTGGCCTAGGAATCCCCCATCTCAACCGCTACTACAAGGCAACCCAATTGAGGGTCTTTGTGGAATGGTTGCGGGCCGAATCCGAGATGAACTGGTTATTTATGGACTGAGCGCTCAGGGGACAAGCACTATGGAGCATCCTGTTCCTCCCGAAGCACAACGGGCCCAAATCTTTATATCTCTCTTCAATTACTAAGGCACCACTGGCAGTTTGGGACAGTCTAGCGACACAAGGGAACCTCACTACTTTCTCCTCCCCGCTCACTCCTATGGTTAGTAACCCGGATTTTCACCCAGGCTCTCAGAACCCTTCATTCGAAGTCTGGGTGCAGACAGGCTGCAGATCAGAAGGCCACATATTTAACCAGGGGGGCGCACACCCCTTCGAAGCACTCTGTGCAGACTTTACACTTCCTGAAAGAGAGCACTGGCAGTACACCCAAACCCGCAAGTGGGTGCTGCAAGCCTCTATGCGCCCCTGTGCAGAACGACAACTCACCCCCTTCGAACGCTGGCTCTTGTCCAGGTCTTCCAACAACTGCCTGGTTTCAGACCTATACCACCCGATTAACTCATCAATGGAGACTCCATAATCCAAGGGCCAACTCCGCTGGGAAGCAGAAATCGGCAGGGAACTCACGACTAAAAAATGGGGGGAATGTCTATTACAGGGCACGACACACCACGCGCAACATGGCCAGTATCGAGATGGCCACAAATATTGCAACCTACTGGTACTACACACCTCACAGGATTCATAAATATAACCACTCCAAATCTCCTGACTGCTGGCGACAGTGTGGTACCTCTGGTACGCTACTACACATATTAAGGGATTGCCCGAATATTAGGCCCTAATGGGAGCGGGTGCTCACAGACTTTGACACTCATCTGGACACAGAACTCTGTAGATTGCCAGCCTACCTGATCTTAGGCCTTCCGAATCCTCTCACTTTCCCCCTTAAGTCTCGATTGGGTAAAAAATTGGTGTTGCATAATGCGCGGCCCTGCAAAACATCCTCTCTCATTGGTGCACCACACATATACCGACACACTCGGGATGGTTACGCCATATGTGTTCGATATTAGGGATGGGACGCATCAACCTCTCGTTATCCAACCAGGGATCAGCGTTTCCCACGCTACGGGCACCGTTCCTGTCATTGTTAAATTCAGAATTTCAAGAACTTACCTGCTCCAAATATTTCCAGTTGTTGCGCCTACCTGAGGTCGCACGGCCAACACTAATGACACACTCTACAAGAATTATCTTACGTTTTATCCTCCATACTAGCCTGTCATTTTAGTCACCAGGTCCAGGGGGGGGGCCTCGGGGGGAAGAGGGACTATTGGGTTCTTTCAATTCAGAGTATGACCCCCTGTGTATCTGGGTCCCGCAATGCTATCATGAATACGCCTTGGTTTCTTCTTCTGGTATGTTTAAAAACTAATAAAGAAATTTAAACCACGCCAATCCACGTTTTGGGGGACATCTTCGATATACATCTCCACCTTGTTCAGGTCCAAGGTTTACATACATCTATAATGTAGTCGACAATATTTTGTCATGAACATTACAAAGGGCCAGATGTAGGTAATCTACATTTACTGATTCTAAAATACCTAATTTTACTGATTCAGTATTTTAGAATCGGTAAATGGTATGTAGTTAAAATTTCGGTAAAATTTACAGAATCAGTAAGATTCGGTATTTAAGAATCAGTATTTACCGATTCGGTAATTCCCATTCATTCCTAGGGGCCTGGAGGCCCACAGGAATGAATGGGAAGCCATTCACTATTACTGATTCGGTAAATGCCGAATCGATAATAGGGGGCACATATTCAAGGGTGGCAGGGTGTCACATTGACACCCTGTTGCACCCCTGAATAGTGCATGGGTGCACATGTGGCACACATACATGCCCTAAGGGCCTGTATGTCTGCCACATGGCACTTCAAATTAAATTCAAAAGTTAATTTTTAAAAAGAATTCGGTAATTACCACCAATTTGAAGTTGGTGGTAATTAGTGAATTCTTACAGCACATAAGCACTCTTTAATGGGCTTTCTACATAGCATTTACCGATTCAGTGAATACCGATTCTATATTTACTGAATCGGTAAATACCGATTCGGAATTTATTGAATCGTCACCTACATTGGAAGGGGCTAAATACCGGTCGGTAACGGCCGAAATTCGGTAAATTACCGAATTTTGGACGTTACCGACCGGTATTGGGCTACTTACATCTGGCCCATAGTGTTCTAATGGTAGTTCTGTGTCAAAAGGATGACATCAGTATGAGGCTACTCACAAAATGCATCCCTTGGGAAAGCCTTCCAGAGATGCCCAGTACAATAGACCAAAGGTTGTCCTCAAACAGGAAATAATCAAGCCTGCTATGTAGGCAAAAAAAACTTCAGACTGGCCAATGCGGAATTCAGCAACCCATCAGCGTTTGTTTTTTGGGTGCTGTTTCAGACCAGGCTCTGCACCCATATTTCAGGGGAAAGATGAGTCTATTCACCCAGTGTGAAGGATGGAGACACAGAGGTGTCATGCTCTGCACCCACCGCTAGAGAGGATAGACCCCAGGCAGTGAGCCCAGTGTGAAGGATGGAGACACAGAGGTGTCGAGCTCTGCACCCACTGCTAGAGAGGATAGACCCCAGGCAGTGAGCCCAGTGTGAAGGATGGAGACACAGAGGTGTCATGCTCTGCACCCACCGCTAGAGAGGATAGTCCCCAGGCAGTGAGCCCAGTGGGGCGGAGAAGAGTCACGCTCCGCACCAAGGGAAACAATCAGGCTCTACACTGAGGGTGATGGTGGACAAGGCAGGCTCTGCTTCCAGTATCACCAAAGAGAGGCCTCTTCTCCCAGAGTGATGTGATATACCAGACTCTGTGCCAGTATGATGGAGGAGAGACCTAGAGGGGTCAGGCTAAGCTCCCAGTATGACTGGGGGTGAGTGGTTGAAACGTTTCAGCTCTCTGTCCATCCTGTTGTTGTATTTGCTATGCTTGCCTTAAGTGGACATGGGTCCCTTGCTCGCCGTGCCACCAGATTCAAGCTAGCCTGGCTGATATGGGGTTATAACCCGGGACTGGTCCCAAGATGCTTGTTTCCGGTCCGGTGAGGACCTGGCCTGGCAATTTGGGCTGGACTGCGGCCATGAGGAGCAGGGTCAAGACTGATTTGCATATGGCTATGTCCAAACTAGGGTGATATAATGAGCACAATAACAATGGATTAAACCCAGATCTCTTGACTGGGGCTAAGTGGTTGAAAGGTTTCAGCACTCCGTCCATCATCTTGTGCTTCCCAGTGTGATGGTGGAGAGGCCTGGAGAGGTCAGGCTCTGCACCCAGTGTGATGGAGGATAGACGTCAGGCTCTGCACCCAGTGTGATGGAAAAGGAACCTGGAGAGGACATGCTCTGTTTCAAGTGGGAAGGGATATATCAGGCTCTGCTCCCAATATAATGGAAGAGAGACTTGGAGAGGTCAGGCTCTACAGCCAGTGTGATGGAGGAGAGACCTGGAGAGGTCAGGCTCTACAGCCAGTGTGATGGGGGACAGACCTGGAGATGTCAGGCTCTACAGCCAGTGTGATGGGGGACAGACCTGGAGATGTCAGGCTCTACATGGAGGAGAGACCAGGAGAGGTCAGGCTCTTCACCCAGTGTGATGGGGGACAGACCTGGAGAGGTCAGGCTCTGCAACCAGTGTGATGGTGGAGAGACCTGGAGAGGTCAGGCTCTTCACCCAGTGTGATGGAGGACAGACCTGGAGAGGTCAGGCTCTGCACCCAGTGTGATGGGGACAGACCTGGACAGGTCAGGCTCTGCACCCAGTGTGATGGAGGAGAGACCTGGAGAGGTCAGGCTCTATAGCCAGTGTGATGGGGACAGACCTGGAGAGGTCAAGCTCTGCTCCCACTGTAATGGAGGACAGACCCAGAGAGGCCGGGCTCTGAGTCCAGTGTGATGAAGCAGAGACCTAGAGAGGTCAAGCTCTGCTCCCAGTGCAATGGGATAAACCAGGCGCTGCTCCCAGTGTGATGGAGGAAATACCTGGAGAGGTCAGGAACGGCTCCCAATGTGATGGGATATACCATGCTCTGCTCCAAGTGTGATGGAACAGAGTCCTGGAGAGGTCAGACTTTGCTCTCAGTATGACGAAGGAGAGACCTGGAGAGGTCAGGCTCTGCACCCAGTGTGATGGAGGAGAGACTTGGAGAGGACAAGTTCTGCTCGTAGTGTGATCGGAGGCGACTCTGCTCCTAGTGTGATGGAGGAGGGACCTGGAGAGGTCAGGGTCTGCTCCCAGTATGATGAAGGAGGGACCTGGAGAGGTCAGGGTCTGCTCCCAGTGTGATGGAGGAAGGACCTGGAGAGGTCAGGGTCTGCTCCCAGTGTGATGAAGGAGGGACCTGGAGGGGCCAGGGTCGGCTCCTAGTGTGATGGAGGAGGGACCTGGAGAGGTCAGGGTCTGCTCTCAGTGTGATGGAGGAGGGACCTGGAGAGGTCAGGGTCTGCTCCCAGTGCGATGGAGGAGGGACCTGGAGAGGTCAGGGTCTGCTCTCAGTGTGAGGGAGGAGGGACCTGGAGAGGTCAGGGTTTGCTCTCAGTGTGACGAAGGACATACCTGGAGAGGTCAGGGTCTGCTCTCAGTGTGATGGAGGAGGGACCTGGAGAGGTCAGGGTCTGCTCCCAGTGTGATGGAGGAGGGACCTGAAGAGGTCAGGGTCTGCTCTCAGTGCGATGGAGGAGGGACCTGGAGGGGTCAGGGTCTGCTCTCAGTGCGATGGAGGAGGGACCTGGAGAGGTCAGGGTCTGCACCCAGTGTGATGGAGGAGAGGCCTGGAGAGGTCAGGGTCTGCACCCAGTGCGATGGAGGAGGGACCTGGAGAGGTCAGGGTCTGCTCCCAGTGTGATGGAGGCGGGACCTGGAGAGGTCAGGGTCTGCTCTCAGTGTGATGGAGGAGGGACCTGGAGAGGTCAGGGGCTGCTCCCAGTGCGATGGAGGAGGGACCTGGAGGGGTCAGGGTCTGCTCCCAGTGTGATGGAGGAGGGACCTGGAGAGGTCAGGGTCTGCTCTCAGTGTGATGGAGGAGGGACCTGGAGAGGTCAGGGTCTGCTCCCAGTGTGATGGAGGAGGGACCTGGAGAGGTCAGGGTCTGCTCTCCGTGTGAGGGAGGAGGGACCTGGAGAGGTCAGGGTCTGCACCCAGTGCGATGGAGGAGGGACTTGGAGAGGTCAGGGTCTGCTCTAAGTGTGAGGGAGGAGAGACCTGGAGGGGTCAGGGTCTGCTCCCAGTGCGATGTAGGAGGGACCTGGAGAGGTCAGGGTCTGCTCTAAGTGTGAGGGAGGAGAGACCTGGAGGGGTCAGGGTCTGCTCTCAGTGTGATGGAGGAGGGACCTGGAGAGGTCAGGGTCTGCACCCAGTGTGATGGAGGAGAGGCCTGGAGAGGTCAGGGTCTGCACCCAGTGCGATGGAGGAGGGACCTGGAGAGGTCAGGGTCTGCTCCCAGTGTGATGGAGGAGGGACCTGGAGAGGTCAGGGTCTGCTCTCAGTGTGATGGAGGAGGGACCTGGAGAGGTCAGGGTCTGCTCCCAGTGTGATGGAGGAGGGACCTGGAGAGGTCAGGGTCTGCTCTCAGTGCGATGGAGGAGGGACCTGGAGGGGTCAGGGTCTGCTCTCAGTGCGATGGAGGAGGGACCTGGAGGGGTCAGGGTCTGCTCCCAGTGCGATAGAGGAGGGACTTGGAGAGGTCAGGGTCTGCTCTCAGTGCGATGGAGGAGGGACCTGGAGGGGTCAGGGTCTGCTCCCAGTGCGATGGAGGAGGGACCTGGAGAGGTCAGGGTCTGCTCCTAGTGTGATGGGAGGAGGGACCTGGAGAGGTCAGGCTCTGCTCTCAGTGTGCTGGAGGAGAGAGCTGCAGAGGACAGGTTCTGCTCGTAGTGTGATGGGAGGCGACTCGGCTCCTAGTGTGATGGAGGAGGAACCTGGAGGGGTCAGGGTCTGCTCCCAGTGCGATGGAGGAGGGACCTGGAGAGGTCAGGGTCTGCTCCCAGTGCGATGGAGGAGGGACCTGGAGAGGTCAGGGTCTGCTCTCAGTGTGAGGGAGGAGAGCCCTAGAAAGGACGAGCTTCGCAATCAGTGTGATGGAGGGGAGACCCAGGCTATAAACCCAGAGTACTGCGAGAGAGAGAGTTGGAGAGGCCAAGCTCTTCACTCTGTTTGATGGCAGAGAGGTCCCTGGAGGTCAGGCCCCACTCTACATCCACTCTGAGACTGACCAGGCTCTTCACCAGGAAGAGAAATAGTAACAGACAGAACTTACTTTCTGTCAGTGTGTGAGAAGTTAGAAGACTTTGCAAGGAAACGAGCAAAAAGCCTGTGCCTCTTCACAGGAGAAAAGTGAGATATGTCAGATATATTATGTCCTGCAAATAGATTTGATCTGTACCCCATATCACCCGTTATTACCCCTGTGTTTGAAGGAGTATGGCAGGGAGTATGGCAGGGCATAGTCAAAGCCACCTGCAGAGAGACAGAATCCGGTACAACCTGCAATAGTAAAGTGATTCCAAAGTGTGAACAATGTGCAGGGCTGCAAGCGAGGTGCACCACAACAACAACTAATGGTTCCACCTGGTTTTTTAACTATCGAGAAATGTACACAAGAATCAGACTCCATACGAAGAGATGAGCAAAAATAAGAGCAATAGTCTCTTAATTAGGAGATCATCACAGACACGTAGGTTGTGCATGGGGAAGAAAGTCCCTGGACCAATGTCCATGTGACAGCTTGTACCTCATCTCATCATTCTGGCAGACCCAGAAAGAGTTCTTCTGCATGTGATTAGTCAACCTGATGTGTGCCCAATATGATAATAGTGTGCTGTTCACCTGTAGCGTTTTAGACTCTGGAAGGTAGTTTGGGTCCACCCAAAGCAGAACTTTTGTTAAACATTAGTGACTATTAAACAACAGTGACTACTGTACCCATGGCCAGGCCAAGACACGGCTGATGACTGGTGACAGTCGTTTATTGCAGTAGGTACAGACCTTTGCACTTGAGCCACAGTGGGGAGACTGGCAGATGACTTGTAAATCTGCGTAGGATGTCATAAATAGGTGCTTGCTAAGGTAACACAAGACGGTTGGGTCTCCCACTTAGATGTATGTAGCCCCTAAAGTTGTAGAGCGTTTTGAAGAGTTGGTGATGATCAGAGTTGGTTGTCTCAGCTCTCCTTGAATGTCATTCAGCACTGCTCGATACTGTTCCTTAGAATCCCTACTCCTTCTGTACTGCTCTATACTGCTCCTTAAATTCCCTACTCGCTCTGTACTGCTCGATACTGCTCCTTTTAGAATCCCTACTCCCTCTGTACTGCTCGAAGCTGCTCTGTGGATTCCCTACTCGCTCTGTACTGCTCGAAGCTGCTCCTTAGAATCCCTACTCCCTCTGTACTGCTCGATACTGCTCCTTAGAATCCCTACTCCTTCTGTACTGCTCGATACTGCTCCTTAGAATCCCTACTCCCTCTGTACTGCTCGATACTGCTCCTTAGAATCCCTACTCCCTCTGTACTGCTCGAAGCTGCTCTGTGGATTCCCTACTCGCTCTGTACTGCTCGAAGCTGCTCCTTAGAATCCCTACTCCCTCTGTACTGCTCGATACTGCTCCTTAGAATCCCTACTCCCTCTGTACTGCTCGATACTGCTCCTTAGAATCCCTACTCCTTCTGTACTGCTCGAAGCTGCTCCTTAGAATCCCTACTCCCTCTGTACTGCTCGATACTGCTCCTTAGATTCCCTACTCCCTCTGTACTGCTCGAAGCTACTCCGTGGATCCCCTACTCCTTCTGTACTGCTCGACGCAGCTCCTTGCATTCCCTAATCCTTCAACACTGCTCAAAGCTGCTCCTTGGATTCCCTACTCCAGCTGCTCTATTCAATGCCACTCATTTTATTTTCCTACTCCCTCTGTGATGCTCAATGTTGCTCCTTGGATTTACTATTCGAACAACTGCTTCGAATCCCTAATCCCTCTACACTGCTTGATGCTGCTCTTTGGATTTCCTACTCCCTCTGCACTACTCCATGCCCCTCCTTGGATACCCAACCCCCTGTTAGAATAGAAATGATTTTGTTTATCTATTGTTATATGTGAGTTAGCATTTGGTGCACCATTTTCTATTTGGGGGCCATTTTGAATCATGATTGAAACTAATCCTTTGCTTTTTCCGTGAAATGGCCTTTTCTGAGTTGCATTTCTCCAGGGTTGAGTTTTTGCTTCACTAATGAATACACTGTTCTTATTAACGCATACCTTTGCCACCAGATAGATGCCTTCTCCCACTTGTCTAGTGGCAGGGACGGGCAGAACCACCTTGAATAGCAGATAATGTGTGCCCGGTCGCAGAATCAAAACTTACTCCTTGTATTTCACTGTTTAGCTATATCTGCTTGGAAAATTCCATGATGGGCTTGCCTTCATTGGTTCTGAAATGTACATAATGTATCTTTATGCTTGCTGATGTCAGTCCCTCTGCAGCACTCCTAGTGACTGGGCAGACCGGGCTCCGCTCTGAGTGTACTTTGAATAAACAGTTATTGGTTTGTATTCTTTAATATCTGAGCGAATCTTCATTTTGTGTGGTAGGCTGAGAGGTGGTCATTAGTGACCCGGGTGACCCTAAACGGGTTACTTCCTTCACCCCTATACGCTGCCTGATAACACTCCTTGGATTCCGCACTCCCTCTGCGCTGCTCCATGCTGCTCCTAGGATTCCCTGCTTCCTCTGCGCTGCTCGATGCCTTCCTTGGATTCGCTGGTGGTTCATGGGAAATGTAGTTCAGGCTGTTTTTTATTAAGATGTTCTTTGAATGCTGCTGGATTAATAAAGTGATGAAAGATATGCATAATTGTTGCCTCTTTGTCCTTAATAGAATCTAAACTTTCCTTTTCGTTAGCTAGAAAATGTTTACCTTACTACAGTATCCTCAGTAGAAAGTGCTTTCAGTTTTCCAATTCAATTCCATCAAGGTGAATTTCAGCTGTGCCACACTTTTGGAATAATTTCAGAAAGTAAGTACTCTAGTTGCTCATTAGAACACTGTGGTACAGCTGCTGATCACCAGGGAGTTAACTGGCAATCTGCTGCTGGCGTTGAAAGTGCATGTTTCAGTCTGCATGCCAAAGCGTTTTAATGAAATAGAAGAAGATATTTGAGCACTCATTTAAAAGGTTTTCTAATTTTGCTTTTTACAGTACTAACCATAATATCTGTGACATAAATGAACTGCCTCTTTTTGTTACATTTTTAAATGAAATGTTTTTAGTTTTATCAGTTTGATGCAATCAAGATGGCTTCAGGTGTGCCACAGTTTTGTCATAAGTAAGACTGTTAGCGCTCTAGTTGTTCTTTAGAACACTCTGGGAGGCTGCAGTAGATCACTGTATATCAGCTGACATTCGCTGCTCCTGCTGGAAGTACACGATTTACTGAGAATGTCAGACTTTATTCTCACATGGCTGAGAAAGACAGTGTGGATTTACAGGAAACATGCTCTCATTTTAGCTGTTGGAGCACCTTCTATAACCCCGGCGAGAAAATCATGAAAAAACTGTTTTCTCTTAAATATGATTTATGAAATCTCATAAGAGGGTCAGCACTTTTCACAGGGTAAAATCAGCTTAGAACAGACAACAAATGATTTATATTGTAACAGTTAGCATCCTTTAATTTCACAGGGTAAAATCAGCTTAAAACAGACCATTCCTAAAATGAGTGTGGTACCATCCACAAATAATTTATATTGTAACTGTTATCAGTCAGTCAAACAAGCTTTATTCGACATAGTCATAAAAGCATTACATATATATATGAATTTGATATATAAAAATAGAATTAAAATGTATACAAGTTTAAAACAAGAAATTCATTATGGTAGTAAAAATAATCCGGTTACCATACATCAAGTATTCATGTATAAAGTGCATTTTCAAGAGCCTACCCCTTTACATTTTTTGCTTCTAATAATCCAGGCCCACCCTAGATATTTCGCCACAGCTATATATATTACAGGGCTTGGGTTTGTACAGATAATTCTGGTAGCCAGAGTTCCACTCTGAGTGCCTAGTAATTTAGCCATGGGTCGCAGCCAGACTCTGCGCGGGGCAGAGTAGGCCGGGCACACAAAAAGTAAGTGGCTAACTGATTCTTTAAGATCTAGGCAAAATGGACACTTTTGACCATCTGGATGTGAAAGATCTGATAGGTATACTACCAATTCTCAATTGAAAATAAAGTTTTCTGTCCAGTGGCTTCGTTATGTCGTCCCAGAATGTCTCGAAACGAGTTTCATCCTTGAACTCCATAAACACCTCTGTTAGTGAAAGTGGGGGAGTGGTCCTAAAAAGTTTTGAAGATATCATCTCCCAATACAAGCCCTTGATGACCTTTTTTGATGGAAACACAGCATTGGTTGGATCTTCCCATGTCTCCACCAGACCCAGCTCTCTGAGAACCGCTCTAATTCCAGAGAGCCATTTTATCCGGTGAGAGACATCACTTCTAATAATGTCCAGAAGAACCTTAGCAAATATTTCCAACTCCGGCGTTACCCATATTCGTCTCCAGTACAATACAGGACGGAGATTTGCAATAGTCTCTATTGGTTTTATGCCTAAATCCTGTAAAACCGGGCCCATGGGGGTGCTGTGTGGGAGCATAACAAGGTTACGTAGGAACCTATTTTCAGAGGTCGTTAGTTTACTTAGATTCCCATGTCCCCACATCTCCACCCCATAAAGTGCTGCACTCACGGCCTTTGCACTGTAGACTTTAATTGCAGGTGCCATCGGTTTTGTCAGGGATTTTGCATGTTCGCGGGACAATGCGCCTGCGATTTGCCTATGCTTAAGGGTGGCCATGTCAACCTGTTCGTTCCATCGTAGGTCGTGCTGGATGGTAACACCTAGATATGAAAACGATTTTACTTGCTCCAGGGGTAGGTTATTCATCAGGACTTGTCCTTTGAATGACTTGTGTTGGTTAAAAGACATGAATTTAGATTTAGAAACATTAATTTCCAGGCCATGGTCAGTGCAGTAAGTTTCAAAGATCCCATGTGCCTTTTGCAGACCACTGGGGGTCTTTGAAATAATAAGACAGTCGTCGGCAAACATTAAAATTGGTGTTTTAGCGCCTGCCCGAGTTGGAGCGTCAACATTTGCCTCCAGCAAAGTCTTTGCAACGTTATTTATGTAGAGGGAGAAGAGGGTAGGCGCTAACACACAGCCTTGGCGCACTCCTCTCTCTACAGGGAACTGGTTGGTAACATGTCCTGGGGAGCCCCATCTTATCTGGGCATAATTATGCTCATGTAATTTGACAATCATGGAAAGAAGAGTGGGGGGCATACCCATGTCATTCAAGACAAACCAAAGGTTGGACCGTGGTACAAGATCAAAAGCTGCCCTCAAGTCAATGAAGGCAGCATACAAGCTACCTCCCCCTAGTTGAACGACCTTCCAGTAGAGCATTGCAAAATGCAAGACTTGATCGACTGTACTTATGCAGGCTCTAAATCCTGCTTGGAGGTGGGACAAGATGTTCATCTCCCGCTCCCACTCTTGGACCTTATTTAATACCAGTCTACCGTAGATCTTCTGGATGGTGTCAATTAGACTGATCGGGCGATAATTGCCTGGGATCGATTTATCGCCCTTTTTGAAGACGGGGATTATTTCCGCCCCGTTCCAGGATTCGGGTATTGGGGATCCGCTGGCTATCATGTTTGCCAGTAGTAGTATGTACTTCCCCCAGAGTTCTCTGTTGTTTAGGAAGATGTCAGCTGGGACACCATCTATACCTGGCGCCCTTCCAGGAGTGATAGAATCTAATGCCCGTTGGATGTCCATGATAGTAAACGCATCTTCCATACAGGGGGTATAAACAATCCCTTCTCTCTGTTCTACAGGTAGTTCTGGCCCTTTAGCATATTGGAGCCTAAAATGAGTTACCCAATCATCCTGGGCTACCCAATTTTGAGTTTTTCGGGGCTTCCTTCGCAGCCCCATTTCAAAAGGTCCCAGAATTGCTTAAAATTTTTGCGAGAGCTTGCCTCCTTAAGTTCCTCCCATCTTTTTACATCCCAGGCGCGCTTAGATTTTTGGATGATAGTTTTATACGCGCTCCTGGCAGTGCAAACACTAGCACTAGACCCATTTTTGATGGCTTGGCCTAGTTCCAGCCGTGCTTTTCTACAGTCTTTGTTATACCATCTTGGAGATTTATCGGTCATGTTTTTGTTCGAGTTATTTGGTTTAACAAATAACCCTTTTATTTGCAAAAAGAGGGTTTCATGGACCTTACTTGCGCTTTCTCTCTCATGGGTAAAAGGTTCGGCATTGGAACAGGCACTCAGTTCCATAGTAGCTTTCTGTACGTTTTTTAAAATAAAGTCAATGTTTGACTGGTTTTGGGCAACTTTGACCCACTTCAGGTGGCGCATGTCGTTAGCCAATACAACGGATTGGGAGCTTCCGTTGCTTGGGTCCTCTGTTATAACTGGAGCTTCCCAGTAGGAAGAGGTCATGCATAGGGGGTTGTGGTCACTCTCAAGGCGGTCAACCACCATCATATCCACCAGGTGGTGCCAAAACTCAAGGTGGACTAATATGTAATCAATTCTGCTTTCTCGGTTGCCGCTCTTGAAAGTGACAGCTCCCATTCGGTCTTTTGGGGTCCTACCATTGACTGCCCTTAGTCCTTGGTTCAGACACATTGAATTAATTTGGATCACCAAGTCAGTCCATCTTTTCACTGGGTCCAGTTCTAATTTGGGAACCCCCCATCGGCTATCTTGATCGTCTACAAAATAAGAATCGCCACCAGATAATGGTTCAAAGTTTACATTAAAATCTCCAGCAATAATCATCCTTGCGTGTTGGGAAAATTTTTCAATGAGGCCTTCAAGGACAACAAGGGTGTCAGACTTCCGTCCCCCTGTGCTCCTCGCATACACATTATAAATGTATAAAGGTTTGGCTCGATTATGTACAAGGGAGAGAATCTGTATATCCTTATGATCGGAGAAGAGCTCCATTACGATGATCCCAGAATCTTGTTTGACCCAAATAGTTAGTCCCCCCGAGGGTCGTCCCTTGTCTCCTTTTACAGCGGCGACACTAAAATTCAAAAACCCTGGGTGGTAGAGTGGGTCGAGGAGCCATGTTTCTTGGAATATACAGATAGTGAACTGGCTGACAAACAAGGGCCATTCTGGGCTTTGCACCTTGGTACTCAGCCCTGGAATATTCCATGACAATATCGAGCCAAATGTATCAAAACCTGTCAATGAGCTTACATCAGGGTTCAGGTTTGGTGTACTAACTCCCTCGTTATAGACCCCTGTATCTAGTAAATAACAAGATTTTCTCGTGTGGGTGTCCTGGAGTACAGATACCTTGGAGTTCGTGTTTAATGAAGTATCTTCCCTACTATACTCTCCTATTTCTTGAAAGGCACAAGGTGTTCCTATGTGGGTACTCTGTGGAGTAGTTAGAATAAATAGTGATGGATCGTCACAGTATTTAACATTAATGTCATCTGGGGTTAGTCAATCATTTAATTCCAAGGATGACCCACCCACTCCTACACCCTGTGATTGAGTTCCCATTTCTTTCAGCCACTGATGGGGGGGTGAAGATCTAATTTGAATGGTTGAATGATTGGGGGAGCAAGACCTGAACTACAGCATTATTAGATTTTGTGCAATGCTTGGATTTTTAAATGTGAGTTCTATGCAGTCAGCCCCGTGTCCTGGGTGCGAGAGCCTAGAAGCCCTAGTGGTGTCTTCCCTTATCACCGATCGGCATCCTCTGGTATGTCTAATCCAGTGGATAGCTTTGTTTGTCAGTGAGTCTTTGGTTTCCAGGTTCTTGCCTACACTTATTTTTGGGACGTTCACCATTTATACTTTGGATAAATCAGGAGATATAGGTCGAGACAGGGAAGAACATCTCCCGGGATAAATTTTTTGGGTGAGTCTAGTGGTAATAGGTATATTGGTAGGCCTATCAGGGTGCTTTGCCTGCCCATTATTTTTAGCTCTTTCAGGAGATTTAGATTTGGATATTTTCTCTGATAGGGGCTTTCCTGGCACCTCTGAGACTTTACCTTGTTTGCTAAGCAAAATGTGTGTTTTGGTTTGGGTGCTACCCCTAGGTTGGTGCAATACAGGGGACTGAGGTTTTGCCATTTGCTTCTCCATAGTACCAGTGTTCAACTGCTTTGAGACAGGATTACAAGTGGGGCAAATGTTCGCATTAGTGATTACCTTATGGACTTTAGAAGTTAAAATATCAACTTTATCTTGCATGCAGTGTATAAAGCTACATAGACGGTTCACTAAGCTACAAAGTTCAGAAATATCGTTCCCAGTTTCAGAGATGGATGTGTGCTGGTTATTTTCCAATCTCTGGCCTTGGTGGGTGTCTGATGGTATTTGCTGGGTCAAGGGAACCCCATTCTCCTTATCAGAGCAGTCAATGTCTGTAAGAGGTTGATACCTGTTTGAGCACAGTACAAGTGGATTAAGCGGGCAGGGGGATAAATTGTCTACCTCAGCATCTATTATGGTTAGTCCATCATTTGGGGTGTCCCCTGTATGCTCGTCAGTATTGAGATTAGACTTTTTCTTCAAAAACATCCCTGGAACAATAGTCACACCCCGTTTGCCTTTCTTCTGCATTGAGTCAATTACATCGTCTCCATCCATATCTGGCAAAATATTCTCCGATGGCGGCTTGGATGTGAGAATGAGGCTACAATCTTCAATAAGTTCTTCAATGCGAGACATGACACAGTTTTCCCCCCGCATGTTTGGGTAATTTTGTGACTTTGGTAGCTTTCTTAGATTTTCTCCTTTTTACTCAGGTGCTTGGCACGTCATTTACACCCTCCATAGATTTCCTCTTCCCCATTATAAATGATCGTAGAGACACAGTACCTTAGGTAATGAGGGGGCGCTGGTGATGTAAGTGGCGTGGCCCTGCCCTGCCTCCTCCTGCCCCGGACGGCCACAGACGGCCCGCCCTCTGCCCGGGCTCAGCCCGGCGACTCCCGCGCGCATCCCGTGGTGCGGGAGGT
The DNA here is from genome assembly GCF_964261635.1 of Lissotriton helveticus. NCBI lineage: Eukaryota > Metazoa > Chordata > Amphibia > Caudata > Salamandridae > Lissotriton > Lissotriton helveticus. The sequence continues at coordinate 496,326 of NW_027611737.1, forward strand.
GCTGCTCGTGTTTATGCGCCTCCGGGTGGAAGCCGCAGGCGTGAGGAGGAGACGTCCCGGTCTGTCAGGGGGCGCTGGGAGTTGTAGTTCCCTGCGATGCAGCTCGTCCCCACTCGGCAGCCGGAATGGCCTTCGGCGGCGGGGGAGACTGTCTGCAGGCTTGCGTTCCCCTCTGCGCCAGCGGTGAGTAGTTGTAATTAGCCCCAAAGAAAGTAGAGGCCCCCGCTCCCCCGGAGGTGCTGCTCGTGTTTATGCGCCTCCGGGCGGAAGCAGCAGGCGTGAGGAGGCGGCGTCCCGGTCTGTCAGGGGGCGCTGGGAGTTGTAGTTCCCTGCGATGCAGCTCGTCCCCACTCGGCGGCCGGAATGGTCTTCGGCGGCGGGGGAGGCTGTCTGCAGGCTTGCGTTCCCCTCTGCGCCAGCGGTGAGTAGTTGTAATTAGCCCCAAAGCAAGTAGAGGCCCCCGCTCCCCCGGAGGTGCTGCTCATGTTTATGCACCTCCGGGCGGAAGCAGCAGGCGTGAGGAGGCGGCGTCCCGGTCTGTCAGGGGGCACTGGGAGTTGTAGTTCCCTGCGATGCAGCTCGTCCCCACTCGGCGGCCGGAATGGTCTTCGGCGGCGGGGGAGGCTGTCTGCAGGCTTGCGTTCCCCTCTGCGCCAGCGGTGAGTAGTTGCAATTAGCCACAAAGCATCTTTTCATTTCAATTGGCTCCATGTCCAAGAGTCCTGTAACGGCTGCCGCGGCATGTTGTCCATGTTGTGGCCAGCCTGTAAAAGGTGGGGTTCCTTTCGGGTGTGCCCACTCTGCCCCTAACATATTTTTTAGGTTGAGCATCTGCGCATGCGCTGTCTGCAAGACCTGCTGTAATCATTACAAGGAGTGTGATCCCACCTGGCTGCTTGCCATTGGTTTACTCCTCCATCACTCTTCTTTGTTGGCTTCTGATTGGTTGGCACTCCTGTAACATCTCTTCCGGTTTTCTCTCAGGAGCACCGGCCAACTACAGTTTTGTTACGCCGTAGTTGTATATATGCTCCTTTGGGGACTACTTCTTTTATTTCAACGTGTGCATAAATTTTCTCCACACGGGCACTGCGCTTCATGTTTCAGCAGGGCACCCGTTTCTACTTATTTAGTTTGCGGTCCAGATGTTGCCTCCGTGCAAGGCAGTCATTCCCGTTCCTAATCTCATCAAACGGTAACTTGATGTTTCAGCAATAAATAACAGTGTTATATAAGCCAAACAAAGCCATTTTCCACAAGCAAACAGTTTGTTTGGGTGCTTCCTGGCAACATGAAATTTGATTTTAGCAATAAAAAAGCACTTTTGAAAATGTGCTTATTTGTTTTGTACTATTCTTAGTCACCACCTCTTCACAGCGCATAGAGGCTGGTGGTGCCAGTGTAGGATGGAAGAGGTGAGCAGGAGCTTGCTGCCGGTACTGAAGCATTGGTTATATACAATGCAAGGGTTGAGGCAAAGAGAATGCACCTACTTACAACTGTGGCTTGTAAATGAGAATGATGGTGCTTGTGATTCCAAGGAACACAACCCTGTTTGTTCCTTCAAGGGCAAAGCCCAAAAATTGCAATGAATGATAAGAAATCAGCACCCATCCAAGAAATATCTTCTTTGTAGTTTCCAATGTCCACAATACATATAAAAGTGCACGATCTTGTAAAAAAAGTCCAGATTCTAAGCCAGCCAACGCGTTTCGTCTCTGACAATGAGACTTCTTCAGGGCTCTTTATCTAGGAAAGGTATGGTAACCAGCAGAAGTTCCACATCAACGGTAGGGCAGCAACTGTTGCTGCCCTACCGTTGATGTGGAACTTCTGCTGGTTACCATACCTTTCCTAGATAATCAAGATTAAGCAAGACAAGAACAGTGTTAGAAACACAACTTTCTTATTGACAGGGATTCCTGATTGTGTACGGGTTCTATCTCTTTGAGCAGATCTCGTCAAGATAAAGAGCCCTGAAGAAGTCTCATTGTCAGAGACGAAACGCGTTGGCTGGCTAAGAAGGAAATCCATTTGTGTCCTTGGATTTTTTCTGTGTTGAAATACCACAATAAAGAACTTGAATAAGACAATCTTGCAAGAATCTGGCCTTTTTTTACAAGATTGTGCACTTTTATATGTATTGTGGACATTGGAAACTACAAAGAAGATATTTCTTGGATGGGTGCTGATTTCTTATCATTCATTGCAATTTTTGGTACTGAAGCATTCACGGCACAGGGCTGTACGAAGCAGACCGAGACAAAGGCAGCGCAAAGCCAGCATTCTGTTATTTTCAGCACCCTCTCTGCCCCCTTCCTTGCATATGTGCAGAACACCAAAATCCAACAGCCCTTGCACTTCAGGTACAGTAACACACAGGCAATGTACCGTGCAAACGCTAGTAATCTGTACACGCGCTTTCTTGCACACAGTTGCCTATTTAGTGCCACACACAACCACGCAGTCATTCATGCCCAGGCCTCTCTCATACAAATCATCACATGTGTCCTTTTACACTCCCATCACCATAGCAGCTAAAATTGTGGCCACAAAACAACCCAAAAGAAACAGCGGAGGTGGTTGCGACTGCAATCGCATCCTGAATAACAACTGACTTCTCATCACCACCGTAGTGGCAGTGATGCTTTTATTATTTATTTATTTATTTAATGTTTTTTTTTTAGCGCGGACGTTACCCGAAGGTGTCAGAGCGCTTCACAATAGGAACATTAATGATACATGAGGAGAAAATTACAAGTGAACAAATTACAAAAGCAATCGTTAAGTTACATGAGGCAAAAGTGACAATTGTGAGCAAACAAAATACAAGAGGTAGCAAACGGTACATTACAGGAGGAAAAAGTGACATGTGTGCATGTTACAAAAGAGTACCAAACACAGGTAGAAGGATAATACTGCAATAAATGGCAGCCACTCAAACCTCAAGAACACACTAGGAAGGCACTTCCATAGTCATGGAGAGTAGAGTTTTCTATAATAAAAGGTCTTCCTTCAGATAATACAGAGGGCGTGAATTAAATTTGGAAGTGTCTTAGAAGGAGGAGAAATTTGAGGTCAGTTTTGAAGGCCTGGGGGGAGGTGGTGGTCTGGAGCTGAGGCGGAAGTGAGTTCCAGATTCTCACTGCGTTGCCTGAAAAGGATTGGGCCATCGATCTTTCCTTCTTGAAAGTGGGAGGTTCAAGCACTACATTTTCCGCATTACATGATGGTCTAGAGCCTCCAGAGAGTTTCCTCCATCCCTCATTTCTCCACACAAATCCCACCAACACCCATGATGACTAACCGTCCCTACATTTTACGGACTCTCCATAAGAGTGCCTTTATATGAAGCCACTTCTATAATTTTCATTATTTTGGGTGACAGCCAATGAAGCGGTGTGTTTCACCCTCTGATGGTTGCCACAGACTTTTTGTGGAGAGCTACTATGATTGGCTTGAAAGCCATCAGTCAATCCTAGTGCTCGCTGATCCACTGCAGGACTTATATCGGCCAATGAAAACAGCTTTGGTTACCCAGCCTTGGGTTGCTTTAGCTCCCGCAAATCACGCTTTCAGTGTTATTCTAAATTGTTTACAGTGTCCTGCGCTTTTGAAACTGCAACTCCGTTTGAAACCAGTCACCAAGTCAGCCCCTCCAATAAACTTCTCCAAGGTAAGTGGAATAATTATGCTTTTCATGTTTTGAAGTTTTACATTTGCGTTTAGTTTCAGTAGAATTAAATTTATCTACGGTCACAGTGTTTTCACTCTTCCTCTCTGTCTTCACATGTGTACTCGTTCCTTCGCTCTTTCCATCTTTCTCTTTCCCTATATCTCTCTGCTGGTTCCCAGTCCCAGTGCACTAGGTCTCACATTTACGAGAGTTTGTGTCATTGGTATTGTACATGATAATCCCTTTTATTTGAGTTTTGTTTCTTAAAACATAAATAAAAGGCATTGTTATTTACAATGCTTATAACTTAAACTCTTGCAGATGCGAAGCCTATTGCATTGAAAATTCTTGTTTATTTAATTTATTATGTCACTGAGTCTGGTAAAGGCTGCCAAAACATATTGTTCAGGTTGAAACCAACCAATCAGGATTGACTACTGCCTCCTAATTTGGTCAATCAGAGCACATTTGGACACCAACAGCCTAAATATACAATTATTTTTGACACTTCATTTCTCAAAAACTACTGATCGGATTTACACCAAATAACAAAAACCTAAATCTGTGGGCCAAGATCTAGCTTCATGCCAAGGTTAGTGTAATGCTGTTCAGCAGTTTTTGCTACAGCACTGTTTAAAGAAGTCTATGGAAAATACAAGGGGGACCCCTGTTTTTTTGGCCCCCGCCTGATGGATCACCTCGAAACTTTCCATGAAGGAGTTTTTTATAATGCCCCCGGGTGGGCCAGATCCTGGGGGATAATAAGCTTCAGAATTAAGAGAGAGGGGGCGCACTTGGCCCCACTTCCCCAGGCCAGTTATGACCCTAGAGACCACCACTCCCCAGCCATCCAAACTTAAGGGGAGGGGGCACGTGGCCCCTCTCCTGGGCTGATTTCAGCCCTGGGGACCACCACACCCCCGGGGCCTAGCTATCCAAACCAGAGGGGAGGGGGGCAAATGCCCCCATCCTGGGCCTATTTCCGACCAGGGAACCCCATTACCTGGGGCCCAGCTGTAATTGTAATGAGGTGAGTCATGCAGCCTACCTCCCCGGGCAGATTTCAGATCTAAAGGGGAGAATCCCCAGGCAGGAAGCAAAAATTATGAGGGAGGGGGGCACCCAGCCCCCTCCCCAGGTCAATTTCAGGGACCCCATCCTGGGGGCAGGCTGTAAAAGCAAATGGGAATGGGGCATAATGCATCCCTCCCAGGGCCAATAATAAGCCTGGGGACCCCATACTCCATTGCCAGCTTGGCTATGCCCTTGTGATGTATTCCTATAGGTTCTGTATCGATCCCCCTATTCCTGACCTATTCTGGTTAACAAGTTAACTAGCAGCCATCCCATGAGGCAGAAAACCCCCATGATGCAGGAACCGTTATCTGATTAAGCCACACTACGGCACAGGAACGTGTTATCTGATTAGGTCATAACGCTTGCCATCTAATTATACAAGCGATATTCCTCCAGCCCCTGATAAGGCATACGGAGTTCTCAAAACAAATCAAACCTATGACAACCTGGGAAAAACCCTGCGGCCATTGTTTTGATTTCACCGAGAACTTCAGCAAAAGAATGTGCTAACGACCAGGTCGTATGACATCCTTATTGACGTATCTATGTCCATCCATACGTCAATCTCGGCACCTTAAAGGTATAAATATTACCGATATTGCCCTATGCAAACACACGCGGTGGTGACGAGATCGGAGCAGCCAGACTTGCCGAAGCCCAGAGCAGAGCAGACCCCGCTGGCGCAGCCCCGCCTTCCTGACGCGCTGAGAACGAGAAGCTGCCTTTTCTCCTGCCGAGAAATCCAGCTCCGGCGCTTCCGGGTAACCCTCGCAGGCAGCCTGGAATATCGAGACCAGAGACGAGAGATACCATCCCTCATTCATCCTAGATTCCAGGTATTGAACTGAATAACCCCTTGCAGAGAATTCTTGAGTCAGTCACTTGGCAAAACAAACTTAACTTAAACTGCTACTTTCTATTCCCGCCCACGTATTAGGCTTAGGTCAGGTACATTTGGGGTAGGCGTAGTTAGAAACACCAGTTGAGTACGATTAGTCAAATGTATATGTGTATGTATCTATTTTATCCATTTTAAACCATCATATGGCTTAGAAACCATATCAATGTTTTTACAGTATTATTTTATACTTCTACTTTTAATGTATGCACTTTACTTAACCATAAGTATTGCAATAATATCGATCCATTTCTCTTGTATGAGAAAAGAGACTGATCAATAAATAACATCTTTTATTGAACACGCCCGTCTCTTCCTTTTCTCTACAATCTGGTGAGACTAAGAATGCACGTACTGACTGAGTAAAATAAGTCGTCTTTTGTTTTCACACGACTCTAGAGATACACTCTTGATTAGGGGAGAGCAAAATTGTCATGTTCTATGGTTGTCAGAAACTAAATCCCTTCTTGTCTATCCAGGGAGGTTCAACTCCTCCTTGCCTATTCGAGAAAGTTTCTAGTGAACTCTGAGCTAGCTGGCAAACCCAAAACTTTAAGTCTAATATCGACAGTAGTAGACCTAGTTAACGTCTGGTCTAGGCCTATACTATTGAAGGTATTATTCCAATGCGCAGAGCCTATTGGGATAATAGGAACTACACTACATGGCGCCCAACGCGTTTGGATAAGGCGATAAAACTAACGTAAGACATTTAGAGTAACTCAGTCGTGCTTTTTCACTCAGACCCCTTTTTTCCCATAATACTCCAAAGACGTCTGGAGTGGGTGAAAGGTATTATCCGCCAGACCTCGCAGGAGGAAACTCCTATGTATGGTCCTTGGTTTAGTCAACGTTGAAGGATACACTGTTCCAAAATATTGTGCATCTAATCTTTGTTTCCATAAGAACCTGATCTGCAAACAAACTAAATAACCTTCTGGACAGTACAATGTCAGACACTGAAGGAGAAAGAGAGGCAGTTAGAATAGTAACTGAACTCGCAGCAGCTGATAATGCACTGCAAGACGCTGACCCAGATATATTACTCATCCCGGTCAACACAAGAAAATCTATAACTTTAAAACTTATAGAAAATGGACTGACACCTAGAGGTGGCACAGTCATATTCGTAATTGAGGCACACGAATATCGGCAGACAGAGGTGTTCTATTCATGGATACATTTTCCAGCAGCAAATGCTGTAACAAAGTACTTCCACTATTACAAAACAGAGGAACCTCCTGACACGTACAATCCTTTCGAGGAGGTGGAAGTACCACTTAAATTTCAAGAGCACCTGCTCTTATTTAATGGCGCCCTAAAACATAATAATCCCATCACCAGGCTCGGTCCCTTAGGTAGACCAGGAGCAACGTGGCCGGTCCTAGCCGGATACACACCACATCCAGACATCGATGGGATGTCTGCAGCAGAGCTTTTAACACAGCTAAAACAATTAATAAAATTACATAGACAATTAGTCCAATATGTGATGCGGACTTCAACAATTCAACCAGCAATTAAAATTCCACAGATGACCCCTCATCAGGGGAACACAAATAAAATTACACCACAGAACATACAATCCTGCCTAGGTAAAGTACCAGCTAAACGGGAACAAATACCATTCTGGTTAGCACAAAAAATCACCCAAATAGAGGCGGTGTTTCCAGACACCACCCCGTTAGAAAAACACAGGATTCTGACTATCTGTCTTCCAATGGGAATCGCACCACACGTGGAGGACTGTGACACTTGGGGTACAGTCTTCGCTTCCATCTACACAAAAACGCACGGTGTTCCATCCATTTCGGTAATACCAGATGTGCTAAAACAAATTCAAGACGAATACGGTCCAGAACCCGCTTTAACTCTTGGTATGAAATTACTAAAAGACTTCAAGCAGGTCTCGGCTATATTATTAGCCAACATAAAGGGAGAAGCAGCAAACGTGGCGATCCGCCAGAGGTTAAAGGAGACAGATATAGCAGACCAACCAGCTGAAATTGCCAGAATTATAGAAAAATCCTATGAGGAACTAGGTAGAGATAGTTTAGGTGGAATACCAGTAAAACCACAACTGATTGAAAGTCCTGAAAAAATATTTTTTAATAATAATTCAACATCACAAAAAAAGAGCTGGGATGGAAACAAACAATCCAATCCTAAAGAAAAGAAATTCCAGTCCAGAGGAAGGTCTCCTCGGCGGAGAGAAAAATCTCCGAACCAAAGACACAGGTCACCCCAAAGTGACCCCTCTGGGAAAAGATATAACCTTAGAAATAGGGATAATATAAAGAAGCCTGATAGATATCAAGACATTGATACACGTCCCTCTCAATCTTTTCAGACTTCATCGCAGAAATCGGAAAGAAGAGGACGATCAGAACAAAGAGAAGAGCACGCCAAGTCCAAAGACAAGGAACCTGCTCATCTAAAAAAGAAACTACAATTTCCAAAAAAGAAGGTAGCCAGTATCAAGGTAGTTAACAATGCCGAGAATACTGAGGACACAACTGAAAAACGGAGAATGGGCTCAGACAATGCTAGACAGCGCAGCAGAAGTGAGCATAGCTCGCAAAGTCCTTATGAATCATCTGGAGACAGTGGACACGAATGAATATCTTCAAGTGGAAACTGCAGACACCAGAGTTAGCAAACCTCACAAAATATATGAAATAACATTACGTATAGAAGGGGATAAGACTAGAAAAATAAGGGGACTATTTTGGGATAATCTCTCCAAGGGCTATGACATCCTTCTAGCTGAAAAAGACTGGCCACCAGAGTTTGTCAGGGAGTGCCCTCATGGCGAAGAAATAATTATGCCTGCCTTCTCAAATCATATCCCAATTCATAAAAAATACACACTTGCTAGAAAGTGGGCAGTAGCTCAAGCTCCTGCTTTATATAAAAATCATGTAGGATGGGATGAGGACTCTCCTCCTCACAAAATCCAGTTAAAATCACAACCTACTGCACAGAGACAGTACCCAATTAAGCAAGAAGCTAAAAAACAGGTAAAAGAAATCCTAGATCAATTAGAATACCAGGGGGTGATTGAAACTTGCACCTCACAAATGAACAACCCTTTGTTTCCGGTCTCCAAACCAGACAATTCATATCGTCTAGTTTTGGATTACCGACACCTTAACTCATGTTGCAAAACTTTTGCAGTACAAAACTCGCATAGTGCTGCACTAATGAATAACATAGTGCGCAAAAAATACAAAACAACATTAGACATCTCTAATGGATTCTTTTGTCAAAACATAGCACCAGAGAGCAGATATTTGTCTGCGTTCTCAATAAATGGCACTCAAAAACAATTCTGTCGGTTAGCCCAGGGGTACAAGAATAGCCCAGGGGTATTCTCAGCGAGAGTAACAGAATTACTACAAACATATGATGACGAAGCATTATCTTATGTCGACGACATTTACTTAACAGATGATGACTTGGATACTCACTTGAAGAGAGTGAACACCATAATACTTGGGTTCGCAGCAGAGGGTTACAAATTCAACTTTAAAAAATCCAGAATTGCCCATCTAACAGTCCTGTTCTTAGGATATGAATTATCAAGTGAAGGCAAAAGCCTGGCTGACAATTTCCTAGAGAAATGTGCCGTACTCCAAGCACCTAGAACACTAAAAAACCTACAGTCAATTCTAGGCTTCCTAAATTTCGGAAGAACATACATTGCAAATTACGCAGAAAGGGTCAAACCCCTTTATGATCTAATAAAACCAGATTTTAAAAGAACCAATTGGACTCAAATACACACAGAAATTCTGAGATCCTTACAAACAGACATGTTAATTAAAACAAAATTAGAAACACGTGATAACACACGCAATCTTGTGATTCGAGTCATCCCAGGAAGATGCGGATTCACATACCTGACCTCTAATGAGGTAGAAAAGGTACCAATTGCATTCAAATCACACTTGTACACAGAAGCTGAAAAGAAATTCAGCATTAAAGAAAACATTGTTCATGCAGTTCAAACCGCAATAGCTAGAGAAAAAGATCAAGCGGACGGTAGACACATCACTGTCAGAACAGCAGAATCAGCCTTTGAGGCATTAACAACACCGTGTAATTTACTAACAACAACATTGAATCCGGAATGGATACAATGGGTGAATTCAATTACAACGGACAAAGTATACTACTACTTTGATCCAGAACAAAAGGAATTGAAAAATCTAGAATATGAAAGAACATTCCCTCTGCCAATCGACATTCTGCCCTTACGACAATACGCTTGTGTAATCTATACAGACGGACATGCTCAACCCTCCGTTTGGGGAGAACAAGCATACAACCCCACATGTGAGATTACAAAAGAAGTGTGGCGCGGAGGTAAACTAAGACCTCTATTAACAAAAACACACTCAGTAGAAACTAATTCAGAACAACAGACTGAAATATTAGCATTGAAAATGGCGCTAGATAATGCGGATCGAGAATTCCCGACACTTATAGTGTCCGATTCATATTACTGCGTCAAATCATATAACAACGATTTGCAGACATGGATTCAAAACGGTTACAAAGATGACACAGATGCAACAATAAAGCAGAAACTGCTTTGGGAACAAATAGCTCTTTTACAAAACGAACTACCAAAGACTCACGTAATACATACACTGAGTCATCAACGTGATGGCGTTCACGTTGCAGGGAATTCATTGGCTGAGACAGCCACAGCGGTAGCAACTAAATCGGCTTCCGTAGCTCGAAAAAAGCGTACAGTGAAGTATATTGACGGTGAAACAGTGCTGGCGGTGAAAACGTCATCAAAAGGCGACTGCTCAGCGCTACCGATCAACTATCCACTCAATTATACATACATAATCGATGCAAACTCCGTCCCTTTTGCTCGAATCCCTGGAGTGGGGGATAGAGTGATTCCAAACATGGACAGGAGAACCTTGTTAATAGCAGACGCACATATGGTCGAGGGTCTCAGACACCTCAAACTAAAATATTCTCTGGAAGAATTACAATCAAGGTACTGGTGGCCAGGCATGAGCCTGCATCATACCATGTTTGTAAAGAACTGCCCAAACTGTAACAGAAATCGCAGTGGTGAGAGAAACGGTGTAATACCGTGTCGTTTCACTCCAGAAAAGATCAACAGTAAAAAGCAAAGCGTCCGATTAACATATACAGGCTAGTTTCCACTTATAATGTAGATCACCAGCACTCGGCTGACGTCTGGACTGTTATACAAAGATTTGCGAGTCTAAATGGCATATACGCTAGGAGCATGCTACGTTTGACCATTGTTTTCACTCTAGCCCTCCAGCCTGAGGGGGAAACATGGCCAAATGAGCATAGCACAGCGGGACTCTTCTCACTTCCTTCCTGAGGGATACGGGATGGTGTAAAGAAAAAACCAAGGCAGAAAGCAATCTATAACGGAAAGGGCATTAGGTTCGGGAGCTGGGTGGGTCAAACATCTAATAAGTGTCCAACGTAGTCTAAATAACCTGCCAAGAAATTCTCTAAAGGGATTCAGTCCGTACGAATTATTATTTGGAACTAGGATGTTAGTCTTAGACCTCGACAGTCAGACTTCAGTGGTGAAGGAAAAAAGCTTTGATATCAAAGATTGTTTGGCTATTTTGCAGGACTTAAACGAAACAAGAAAAGACCTGATCAACATAAAGTTGAAACAGCAGCCAACAACCACTGAAGAACCACCACCTGTCCCAGCAAGACCTGTCTGGATTCCAAAAGTCGGGGATCTAGTCAGAGAAAAGATCGCGGTAAAGAAGGAATTTGGGCCTTCTTACAGAAAAGCAGTTCCTGTCTTGTCTATCAACGGGACAAGATCAGTTGTACTACCGCCGCTTGCTGGTAAAAAGGAGAACCGAGTTGTATCCATCGACCTGGTAAAACCACAATCATGTGGCCGATAACAAATAGTAAGCCAAGTGGACTCCCGATAAGTAGTAGAACACCAAGATTTGCTACAACCACAGAGGTTCAATCTAAGAGGCTAATCACATTCGAAACGCCTACAGAACTACAACAAGGACTATGCAACAATGCAATGGAACTTAGACCTCTGAAAACCCAAATAAAAACATTTAGCAGAGACACACCAATCTATAATGAAGTAACAAACGACTATGCAAGAAACAGTAATCCTGAAGCAATTGGAACAATTGACAGAACTGCATTTATTTTAATTTATTTATTTTTTTTTTTTAACGACTTGTAGAGCGCCTGGTGACCCGAAGGCATCCCCGCGCTGCATCCGGCTACTTCATAAACTTCGATGATTCCTCTGAAGACTTCACTGAATCAAAAACACAGCCATCAACAAAAACCTTTAAAGATAAAGTTAAAGTACTTTTGAAACAACTGAAAGAAACATATCTGATTTCTCCATGGATTGAATTTTGGGTGGGTTTTGGTGCATTTATCCTCATACTTTGGCTCATCATGGTACTAACTTTGGGACGCTTCATTGAGGGAAAATATGCTAAAATGGACACAGCAAGTCAGAAAATCAACTTGATCCTCAAACCACACACATCTTCACACGTCGAGAAAAGAGAACTTTCTTCAGTCAACTTCACAGCCAATCCTATACCGGGTGGGGTAGCATGGGACAACACTGACTACGAAATTTATGGTCCGGTTGAAATCCTGAAATATCCACACCAAATTAAGATCTCGTTGAGTGAATTTGTAAAACCAAGCTCATTTGCTGATGATTGGGACTTTGAAAGTATAAATAATATGATGTCTGACTTAGTGATGTCTGCTAAATTTACCAAACATGATTATTTGCAGGGTTCGACAAATTATGATAGTATGTACTGTTATAACCACTATGGTAACCATTTTCTACATAGATCTGCACAACCTAGAAATGTTTTAAATTATAATCAATGGGAACATTGTGCAACCCCTCCAAAAGAAAGCTCAAGAACCTTTTATGACAAATATTCATACTTTTCAGGTTTTAACACAAGTAATGCTGAAACATTTTATTTCAAATTGTCAAATAAGACAGGGACAAAGACCATGATAACAAACACGAAATTGATATATTCAGACTCATTCTTTGAACAAATGAATACTTTTGGTTTTGATTATTGGGACAAAAATATTGAAGTAAAAAGTGTTTGGGGTACAAAAGAATGGCAAGTACAGGGTATAGAATCTTTGTTTAGAGCCTGCATGATCCCAGAACAAATTATATTTTTAAATGACACTGTTCAACAAACTACCTGTCTTGGCTTAGCCAAAATCAAAGACTTAAATAAACCGTCTATTCCAAAACCAACAATGAACAGCAATAGCTCTACAGATGAAGAAATAGACGTAAACTATGTATTAAACCAAAACAGAACACATCCTGATTGGAAACAGTGGTTGATCTGGCCCACAGATACTAATAACTGTCAAGACAGATTCCTGAACAAAACACAGGGGTTCAAAATGACCAGGCCAGACCCTAGATATTCCCAAAGACAACACCCAGGGATAATACCACCTACAATGTGGTCAAATTATGCCTTCAGTGGCTACAAACTTCCACACTGGCAGAAATTAAGCAACACCTAACTTTACTTACTGATGGTGCTGACTTGCGTGATTTCATTATGGGACCGCGCAAACAGCGTCAGAAACGTTTCATAGCAGCCTCTGTATATGCAGCATACAACGAGGCCTGGAAGGTGACTCAAATTGAGACAGCAGAAAGTATACGGGAAATTGACCGTATTATTTGGAAAAATCACTTTCTGTAGTGGACAATGGGTTAATGACTCTGTCCTCCAGAATTTTTTCTCTGGACAGCATTGTGTCTTCAGCAATCGACATAATATCGCAAGACTTACTGTTGTTACAACACGGTCAGTCCCAATTGCGTTCTAGTGTACAGCTTGGATCAACACAACATCACTATTCAATATCTTTAACCTCACTGATAAACAAATCAGTATGGCACAAAAGGGTGCTGATTATACAATCCTGAGCATTGAGAAACTCGAGAGATTACCAGTGACAATGTCAGAACGACCTGTCAGTGAATGGATAATACATGGGATAATTAATATTCCAATATCAACCTTCAGGTTTCAATACTGCCAAAAATATATACAGGCTGGCATGTACGAAAAATTGGGAAAAGGGTACATTAAAACAACATGGAACTTGCCCTATTCACATGCATGTGTCAGTAATAAAGGACAGAAAGTGTTTCTTAGTGGCAATAATTGTGCGATGTCACTGAGCGGTACACTTCTGTGTAAAGGAATTAGTTTGCATGGAGCCTGTGAAGGGAACTCAAATAACCTTTCATGTCACCAGCTAGGCGCATCTGCAACAGAGATAGAACCATTCTTTCAAAGACTCTATAATGGGAGTTACGTTCTAATTGTGGACCGCAGATGTTGTAGTCTTATGCCCGGGACTCCTTATCTCGTAACTACGACTGCGAAGGTCAAGTGCTGTGGACGCTTATTGTTCCCCAGCTCCCTTCCAGACAGGGAGGCAAGGGCATGGCCCAACTTGAAAATTACTTCTATTCGAATAGATACTTTAAGCAGAATGAAAACAGTGCTTCTTCAGACGCCGACAAGGCTCACGTCATCAAAAGAAACGTATGATCTCCTAGTCGCAAGGACGACTGCAGAGATTCACTCATTGTTATCAACTAATTCCCCCATACATTTCGCAGAAATCCTGAATGAAATCTTAAATATTTCTGATACCAGTGGAGTCTCACAAGTATTTAAGACAGTATTTTCGATGGCATTAACACCATTCAAAGCCATACTGGGTATTTTTCCAGATTTCGTCCATTCGATTTTTGGCGGACTCCCCCTCATTTTAGGACTAATTGCAGGAATCCTATTCTTAGTCCTTATATTTCGTTATGGCAAACCATGTCACAGACAAAACACCTGCGACAAGGGAAGAAACAATCCTAGCCATTGGATACCGGGACCGGATATCAAAAATCCTGGGACTATCCCGGCTTAGAGACCTGAACATGACTTGGTTTCTTTCATTTCGACCAATGTGGCAACGATGTGTTTTACCTGTATTAAGGTGCTTGCTATGCGGAGAAGAATGCGTGTTAGACACCTGTCTGACGCTACAATCGGATGCGCCAATGGATGCAGAAACATTGTTGAGTCCAATAAAGGCTCATGCTTTGTGCTGCCCTCAACGGCTACCAATCCTGATGACGGCATTCGTGGAAGCTTCACCACTACGATTAAGGAGTAGTGAAGTTCAAGATGAAAGCAGCATTGATCAGGTACGACCTTCTGTCAGCAATACTAATCAAAACGTCAATAGAGACAATCATGCGCACGAATGCATGGTTACACCTTTTTCCGAGTTAGTGGAACTCTCCCAGGAAGCTGTTGACAGCTTTTTCGACAGTCTAAATGATATGATGTTCTCACCAGAGCAGAAATAGAGACTTTTGAGCAAGCTCGCACACGGCGTTCCCTGAATTTGGCCTTCAACTAGAAAAGCAAAATACCATGAACAATTTTCCCTCCAGTTCACGGACAGCAATTTTTTTTTCAGCAGCCCCAAAATATTTTTCAAATTTTTCGGGACACTTATCTTCTGCTTAAAGTAAGAACTATTCTTAGAGAACTAAAATTTCTAATTTTAGATAGTTTATAGACATTAGCTGCCCGCTGGTATGTTCATTATTATTTTATTCTGTGATGGAATGGTCTCGAACCTTTTTTCTGTATTAAGAGCCATTTCATGTGTGAATTCTCATATACAAATTAGTGATAATGTATAGATATGCGTGATTACTTTAGCATTATTCTACAGCTTGAGTGCATATATTACATGTGACTGTTTTTTCCGTATATTTGATGAAAATGCATTTATGTATTTTGGGGTGGTAAGGTATACACGATACTCTACAGTATGTTTTACTATGCATAGATTCGTAAATATGTCCATAGTTAGCGTGGAGTGGGTGTGATGTATTCCTATAGGTTCTGTATCGATCCCCCTATTCCTGACCCTATTCTGGTTAACAAGTTAACTAGCAGCCATCCCATGAGGCAGAAAACCCCCATGATGCAGGAACCGTTATCTGATTAAGCCACACTACGGCACAGGAACGTGTTATCTGATTAGGTCATAACGCTTGCCATCTAATTAGACAAGCGATATTCCTCCAGCCCCTGATAAGGCATACGGAGTTCTCAAAACAAATCAAACCTATGACAACCTGGGAAAAACCCTGCGGCCATTGTTTTGATTTCACCGAGAACTTCAGCAAAAGAATGTGCTAACGACCAGGTCGTATGACATCCTTATTGACGTATCTATGTCCATCCTTACGTCAATCTCGGCACCTTAAAGGTATAAATATTACCGATATTGCCCTATGCAAACACACGCGGTGGTGACGAGATCGGAGCAGCCAGACTTGCCGAAGCCCAGAGCAGAGCAGACCCCGCTGGCGCAGCCCCGCCTTCCTGACGCGCTGAGAACGAGAAGCTGCCTTTTCTCCTGCCGAGAAATCCAGCTCCGGCGCTTCCGGGTAGCCCTCGCAGGCAGCCTGGAATATCGAGACCAGAGACGAGAGATACCATCCCTCATTCATCCTAGATTCCAGGTACAGAACTGAATAACCCCTTGCAGAGAATTCTTGAGTCAGTCACTTGGCAAAACAAACTTAACTTAAACTGCTACTTTCTATTCCCGCCCACGTATTAGGCTTAGGTCAGGTACATTTGGGGTAGGCGTAGTTAGAAACACCAGTTGAGTACGATTAGTCAAATGTATATGTGTATGTATCTATTTTATCCATTTTAAACCATCATATGGCTTAGAAACCATATCAATGTTTTTACAGTATTATTTTATACTTCTACTTTTAATGTATGCACTTTACTTAACCATAAGTATTGCAATAATATCGATCCATTTCTCTTGTATGAGAAAAGAGACTGATCAATAAATAACATCTTTTATTGAACACGCCCGTCTCTTCCTTTTCTCTACAATCTGGTGAGACTAAGAATTCACGTACTGACTGAGTAAAATAAGTAGTCTTTTGTTTTCACACGACTCTAGAGATACACTCTTGATTAGGGGAGAGCAAAGTTGTCATGTTCTATGGTTGTCAGAAACTAAGGGCCAGATGTAGGTGGCCAATTACCGGTCGGTAACGGCCGAATTCGGCCGTTACCGACCGGTATTTGGGTACCGAGATGTAGGGGGACTGTTACGCTGCAAATCGGTAATTTTACCGGTCGGTAAATTTACCGACCGGTATATTTACCGACCGGTAAAATTGATATGTAGGTGGGACTCTTCTGAGTCCCACAAGGCCTACAAAATCGGTATTTTACCATCAAATTGTATTTGATGTTAAAATACCGATTCAGGTGTGCATGCACATGTGTGCATGCACACCTGTGCCATATGACAGGCAGACCTGCCCTTAGGGCAGGTATGCCTGCCATATGGCCCCCGAACCTTTTTTGGGGGTGCCAGAGGGTGTCAAAGTGACACCCCCTGCACCCTTGTCAAAATCGGTATTTACCGATCGGTAAATACCGACCGGTAATGCCCCATTCATTCCTATGGGCTTCAAAGCCCATAGGAATGAATGGAGCATTACCGGTCGGTATTTACCGATCGGTAAATACAGATATTTACCGATCGGTAAATTGGAACATCTGGATGTTCCTACATACCCCCCCTTCTTATTTACCGATTCTTATTTACCGAATCGGTAAAATTCGGTAAATAAGAATCGGTAAATAAGTTTTACCTACATCTGGGCCTAAATCCCTTCTTGTCTATCCAGGGAAGTTCAACTCCTCCTTGCCTATTCGAGAAAGTTTCTAGTGAACTCTGAGCTAGCTGGCAAACCCAAAACTTTAAGTCTAATATCGACAGTAGTAGACCTAGTTAACGTCTGGTCTAGGCCTATACTATTGAAGGTATTATTCCAATGCGCAGAGCCTATTGGGATAATAGGAACTACACTACACCCTGGGGTGCCCACACCCAGAGAATAGCAGTTTCCCTGCCCGCACTGATCCAGAGACGGAAACCTGTGTTTGCTCTCGCTTCGTGGGATTGCCCATTCGAATTGGCAATCCAGGCAAAGGAACACGGGCTGAGCGCAAGTAAAGTGTGAAATGAAAAGCAAAATGAAAATCCATATGCCATGCCCAATGTGCCCAATGGCAGAACTCCTACTCCATAGTGTTCAAGCTTTCGATCATGAAGCTGGGTGAGCCTGGGTCGGCTGTCTCTTGATACAGACAGTGCAGCCATTTTGGAGCAAGCAAATCAACAGCAGCACACTGGCAGCCAAGGCGAGAATTAGAGGGAAGACGCCAAAGATGCTGGAAAAAAATAGATTGAAAAAATACTGGTATCACCCCAAATATAGTTTGGAATGAGGTCACAAGGCCAGAGCTAACAGTTTTAAAAAAAGTGGGCCAGGCCTGTAGTGGTTGAGGCATTAAAGATAGTGTGGATTAAAGCGCCAAAATGAAGTGGGAGATCCGTATTTAAAAGCACGTGTACTTCTGTACGCGAGTTAGTAACATGAAGGACAAATGTTTCATGAGAAGAAGTGGGAGCATCTTCGTTTTGAGACAATATAGCTCTTATTCTGTTCAACTTGTTGAACTCTGCTTTCAGGGTCGGAATGGAAGGCCACATAGAGATATCAAGCCTCCAATGCGGGGGCGGGAAAAGCAAATTTTACAGCAAACTACTGGCTGTGAAACAGTGACAATGTACGGAATTCCAGCCAACATCCCGAAGCAAGCTTCATTATTTAAAAGCAAATGGCTACCATTAGCTAATAGTGTGAACGTTGGTAGGATAGCTGGCACAGGAATTCCCTTCAAAATGCAAGCTAAATTCGGAGCCTCCACATTACACGTGCCGTGCAATTGAACATTCTTGCATACGAGTGAATGATCAGGTGTGGAAGTGCACTCCTCCCCTTTTAAGTAAACCTCTTAGCCATCCCTCAGACATCTGTATGAGAAGGGCAGAGACCAAACTTCATGGAGAAAAGCGGTAGGATCTATTGCATATTTCCATAGCTTGTAGCCACCCACTGCTAACTGATCCGTAAAGGATTTGGAATACAACAATTTTGTGTGAGTAAGCCTCACTTTCGAATTTGATTTGTAATTTAATTTAAAATAAAATGAGCTAGGGTTAGACCGATAAAGTCAGTAAAATATGTGAATTTATTCAAAAGGGTATTGGAGCTGCCTTCTATGGGAGTAGGACAATGTTCCCATTGGGTGTAATTAACCACATTTCTAAATGTATTAGCCTTATGCAGAAAGTGATGGCCATAGTGTTGGTAACAGAACAAGTCGGCGTAGTTTGCGGAGACTAAAAATAAATCCTCAACATGAAAGGCAGCATAATATTTCAAATCAGAAAAGAGAGCTTCAATGGCTTGGACATCCCAATCATCAGAACGTATGTTTTGTTTCACAACATCTCCCATTGAAACACGAAGTACATTAGGAACATTAACCACCTCTGTGGGTCCATGAATTTGAAATTTTACAGCATCTCATACAATAACATCTAGCATGGGCCAGGCTGTGATGTTTACAAAATTCTGATCTCTTTTCATGATGTGGAGTGTGGGGCCAAAGTTCCATCAATTAATCTGATTTTAGATCGTTCAGTTATATAGTGTCCATTTACCAGACGAAAAAATACCATCACAAATCCAAACGACAAGAACAAAAAATGGAGATGAGAACCAACCAGATGTATGTCCAAGGTGGAACCAAAAAATTTCTTTTAAACCAAGTAACGAAAATAGAAAACCTCAACGGTACACTCGATGTTATAGAGTCAGAGTCAAAAGAAAAATGTGACTGGTCAGCTGGACTTGTCTACACACCAGGCAATTTCAAATCTGTGGGATATGTATACTCAGTATCTTCATGTGGATCACCAGCTGGCGAATTTAATAATGGATTAGTGACTGTGGACATCTCTATAGCAAGGTCAGGCCTGTTGGTGTCAGCCGAGGCCAAAACAGAATTTCTCAGCAGTGCTGGACAAGAGACAGCAGGAGTCATACTAAGAAGAATCGGTCACTCGTTGTAGTTTGACATTGTCAATGGAGTCGTACCTGTTTCCCTTGCAACCAGGAAGTAGTGGCAAAATGACTGTTCTTGTACCCTGCATGCCAAGCACTGGAACGGGTTCACGATACGAGGGGCTGAACTCCTTCTTGTTCTCCACCTTCTCACGGACGATGTCACCGACTCGGGGTAGCCAGCTAACTACCTGAATCTATCGGAATCTGTAGGGCAGCTTCAGCTCCATATGTGGAGGGCAAGTGTTCCTTTGCAAGACTATGTCGAGTCTCTTGTAGGTTCTGTAACACAGCAGAATTATTATCTACGTCAAAGGGAACGGCTGTTGCCGCCATGTCTAGACCATCAAGGTCTGGGACAAACATTTTTATGCCAAAGAGCATTTCGTATGGAGTCTGCCCACCCAGAGATCTTCTAGGAAGATTATTTAGTGCACGTAGTACCTAAAACCCTAGCTGTCAAAGATTGCTTTAAGTCACGGTTCACTCGCTGCACAACAGAATTGCCCTCAGGCCGGTATGGAGACAAAAATTTCACCTGCACCCCCAAAGACCCCATGGCTTCCTTGTATGCCTTAGAGGTGAACGCTGGACCCTGATCAGAATGGACCGTCCCACATGCAAAAATTCCTACAAAGACATGCAAATCTCTGATGACAGTTCAAGCGTTAGCACTCCCTTGTGGCCAAACCCAGAGAAAACGTGTGCATGTATCCACTGCAGCTAAGATATACTTATATGCAGTACCAGCAGAAAAAGGTCAGCAGTGATGTAAATAAACACAACCAAGTGGTCTATTAGATATGTACAGCTGAGTCTGTGGCAGCCGAGCAGCAGTTGAAGGTTTAATCTGCTGACATACATAACAAGAAATTACATATTCACAAGTTCATTTATACGCCACCAGTAACGCTGCTGTAAGATAGAGACATATGCTGAAACGCGGGCATGAGCCGAGGCTATGCCTTCGTGAGCGACTGTTATCAAGGGTAGCCTGTGGTCCGCATCGGGAATAAGCCTGTCACCAACGTTGTTAATTCTCACATAGGGAACTTTATCAGGACTTAAATGATGAGTTTTTAGAAGGGAAACCCTTAGGGTAATTATCACCGATCTCTGTAGCAACTATAGCTGCCAAGATGTCATCATCATTCTTACTGTTGGACCTTGTAACTGCTGCTACTACATATGTTGCTACTGCGGTCTTTGCTGCTTCATCAGCAAGACTGTTGCCAACAGCGTGTACTCCTACATGCTGGTGACCAAGAGTACGAATTACATTCACGAGAGGCAGACGTTCTTTATTTCTGCGACTCAAACCAATAGCATCTTGTGCTTAATTGTGCCACCTTTGAAATCACGATAGTCATTCTGAGTCCAAAAGAATAAATTTTTATTGAAGGACTGAACACAGTAATAAGAGTCACTCACAATTAAAGTAGTCACACGAGGGTCAGCAAACTCCAATGCAAGCGCTAGAGCACAGTTTGAGAAAGGTGTGTCAGGGAAAGCTTTGTTTTTTATAGTCTATTATGGAAAAATTCCAATCACACGATGGTTCATTTTTTTGTTTTAATAAAGGTGTTATTATATTCGTGATAGTACGTAGGAGAACAGCCAACACTTGTTTCACCCCTTACATGGCCATCCGACCTGGGGTTTCCTCAGGGCATTACGAATCAGGTTGAAGAAGTATATCTGGTCGTTCTTTTCTGTGGATAAATAGGGATTCCCTGATTTTGGTGTAATGTCGGTACGAGTCGTCTCGTGCGAGTGGAATTTTTCCATAATAGACTATTAAAAACAAAGCTTGCAATGACACACCTTTCTCAAATGTTGCTATAATAGTGGGTTAGGCCCCATCCCAAGGGCAAGCTTGACAAAAAAGAGGGACCATTGCTCATAAACGGCCAGTAAGGATTGGGACATTTTACCCCTCATGCTCACTAACCCAAGCACTAGAGCACGTAGTTCTGCCAACTTGGCGGTACAGTCACCTAATGTCTGCGTGTGCACGACATCGGATTTGAATTCTTCATTCACCATGGTACCAGCCACGGTTGCGCAGGCCAATGAATAAGAATACTTAGATTCTATCGCCGGTTGCGCTGAACCGTCAGAGTAAATGATACAATGGTAATCCTCAAGCGTGCAGATGGACAGAGGAGCAGGATGAACAAACTCATACTGTAAGAACTCCTGAGTTTGCAATGAGGGGTCAAAGATAAATGTGACATCCGGAGATGTCAAAGAAGTCGCCCATTGTATCCAATTAGGATATATAACTTTAGAATTTGGTACACTGGCTTTCATCACTGCTTCAGATGCAGGATAAGGTGTAACAACCAACATGCGTTTTCCTTGTGACAGCGCTCTCTCTTTTAGAATCGCCATCTGTACAGCTGTCAAAACTTTCTCGACAGAAGAAAATCGCTTTTCAGCCGAAGTGTACAAGTGTGACTTCTAAGCAATAGGAATTGTGTCTCCTTCATTAAACGTCAAGTACGTGAAACCCACGGCACCAGGCACAACTCTTATTACCAGGTTAGTAGGTTAGTGTGGTTATCATGAGTCAATAAGTACTTAGATTCAAGAAGATCAGACTGCAAAAATGGCAGAATAGCTGAATGTTCAGGCAGCAGGCATTACTTGGTAAAAGTTGGTTTTATCAAAGCATATAGAGGTTTGATATGCTGGGCATAATCAGGAATATAAGTACGCCCAAAATTAAAAAATCCCAGCAAGGATTGTAGTTATTTCAGAGTTGCAGGAGACCGTAAACATGCGCATTTCTTCAGGAAGTGAGGTGCGAGACTCCTACCTTCATTGTTGAGCTCATAGCCCAGGAGCAACACTGTGTACTCCACAATGTGTGACTTTGCAAAGTTACATTTATAACCAAAGTCCGCAAACATAACTATGATGCGGTCAATGCAACACAGATGCGGCCATAATTTGTCATCCATGAGATAAATATCATCAATGTACGAGAACGCATCAGGATCAATGCCATCTAACAAAGAGACAACACCTGAGGCAAAGCCGCCTGGGCTGTTTTTATAGCGCATAGTTAATCTTTTAAATTGTTTTTGTTTGCCACCACAAGTGAACGCTGTCCATTGACTACTAACAGAGGACAGGTTATGACTAAAAAAGCCATTGGAAATGTCTAGTGTGGTCTTAAATCTTTTTCGCACCAGACTGTCAACGAGAGCTGAACTGTGGGTGTTTTGTACCGCACATGTATGAAAATGTGAATTTAAATGTCAATAATCCAAAACCAGGCAGTACAACCCATCAGGTTTGATAACAGTGAAACGAGGATTATTCATGGGTGACACAAATGTCTCAATCAAGCCTTCATATTCTAATTGTTCAAGGATTTCCACAACGGGAGCTTGAGCCTCTCGCCGCATGGGATATTGGGGTTGTGGCTGTGGCATTGACCGCAATGGAATCTCGTGTCTGGGAGAAAGTTTATCCCACCCAACTTGAGTAAGGTACAACGCAGGTGCAAGCACCAGAGCCCAATCTTCTGCAAAGTTCTGTGGACTGCTCCTTGGGCACGGTGTGCAGAAAACGAGGGAGGGTCTTTGAAACAGCGACATTCCCTGAAAGCTGGAAGCACGCCGAAATTAACACCCTCCTCAAGAAGCCCAAGGTGGACCCCAAGGACCTCAAGAACTTGCAGCCCATCTCCCTGCTCCCGTTCCTGGCAAAGGTCATCGAGAAAATCGTCAACATGCAATTGGCACGCCACCTGGAAGACAACAACATCTTGGACCCATCCCAGTCCGGATTCAGATGAAACCACAGCATCGAGACAGCCCTCATCGCCGCCACAGACGACATCAGGTGCAAACTAGACAATGGCGAAACATCAGCCCTTATCCTCCTGGACCTGTCAGCCGCCTTCGACACGGTCTGCCATAGGACGCTAAAGACACGCCTTCTAGAAGCCAGAATCCAAGAGGAGGCCCTTGACTGGACCACGTCCTTCCTCTCCGGCAGAACCCAGAGCGTCCGCCTCCCACCCTTCCGATCTGAAGCCACCGACATCATCTATAGCGTCCCCCAGGGCTCATCTCTCAGCCCGATGCTGTTCAATGTCTACATAGCCCCCCTCGCACAAGTGGCCCGCCATCACAACCTCAACATCATCTCCTACGCCATGATGACACTCAGCTCATCCTCTCTCTCACCAAGGACGCACACCCCACCAAAACCAACCTCCACGATGGAATGAAGTCCGTCGCCGACTGGATGAGGAGCAGCCGTCTGAAGCTGATCTCGGACAAGATGGAGGTTCTCATCCTCGGACCCACCCCCTTAGCCTGGGATGACTCCTGGTGGTCGACCACACTAGGAACAGCATCAACACCCACTGACCATGCACGCAACCTAGGATTCATCCTTGACTCCAACCTATTCTTGTCAAAGCAGGTCAACGCTGTCTCCTCCTGCTACAACACCCTCCGCATGCTCCGCAGGATCTACAAGTGGATCCTGACCGAAACAAGAAGAACGGTGACACAGACCCTCATCAGCACAAGACTGGACTACGGCAACGCACTCTACGCAGGAATCCCAGCCAAAATCCTACGACAACTACAACGCATCCGGAAAAAACGCCTCCGCCTGCCTGATCGTCAACGTCCCCATAGCAGCCACATCACCCCCACCTAAGAGACGTACACTGGCTCCCCGTCGACAAGAGGATCACATTCAAGCTCCTCACCCACGCACACAAAGCACTCCACAACGCCAGACCAGCCTATCTGAACAGCAGACTCAGCTTCTACATCCCAACCTGCCAGCTCTGCTCCACCAGCCTCGCCCTCGCCGCTGTCCCACGCATACAACGAAGGCGGCAGTTCCTTCTCCTACCTCGCCTCCAAGACCTGGAACACCTTCCCTACCCACATAGGGCAGACCCAAGACCTACTCGCCTTCAGAAGACTCCTCAAGACCTGGCTCTTCGAGCAGTAGCAGCAACCCCATCCCCATAGCGCCTTGAGACCCTCTGTCAAGCATTCACACACGAGGTTCCTGTTGTTTCTTTCTTGGGGATGCATGCTCCCAACCCCCCTATGAACTAATCAGTCAGCAAGGAGTTAAGCACTTGCACAACTGCGTAATCGACAAGCGAAAGGGGAAGTGGATAGAGAAACAAGACAAACAACACTGGATCTCTTCCTGAGATGGCAGCTCGGTTTCTAGTTTGAAGTGTTCAGGACTTCAGGTTCATTCGTACCTTCACAAAATAACAACAATCCTTCAAGTCTCAAAATAACACTTTGCTTTTCTTTTGAAATATTGCTAAAATTACTATTACATACCTATATCTGTGAAGCCCTTTCTAACACTCCTATGATTGTCAGGTTTCAATATTTCTGGGTTAATGCCTTTGAGAACAATACGCAAATAAAATGAATAATCAAAACAATGCACCAAGATATCAGCAATCATTGGTTAATGGTTAGTGTTTGATTTAGTATTCAATTTGACACCAAACGTGGCCGACCTGACAAGTGTGTGCTGCTGTCCTTAAAAGGGATTCTGAGAATAAAAGACAAAAAAAGAAACAACAACAATATCCTCCTTTTAGGAAGTTTAACCTCTATACTGTATAGGAATTCTGCGCTGCATACGAATTCTCCTATGTCAAATTATACATTGAATACACATGACTTAAAGAATCTTCAAAACACTGTTTAGGTTTTTTTTTATATAAAACAGTTATTGTCTCTGCTGACATGTCAATAACGATTTTGTATATTGATTTGTCCATCAACTATGTTCATAAGAAATGACAATTGAAAATAAACTTGCTTTAAGTATATGCCAAGTTCCAAAAATCCGTTTTACA
Organism: Lissotriton helveticus; assembly: GCF_964261635.1. Lineage (NCBI taxonomy): Eukaryota > Metazoa > Chordata > Amphibia > Caudata > Salamandridae > Lissotriton > Lissotriton helveticus. The sequence goes on from NW_027611737.1 coordinate 521,968, forward strand.
ATCAAGAAAATAAATTTCTAGCTCTCGAGTCTTTTACAAATAAGAAGCTTGTCTTTACCAATGCTTGTCTTTTGATCCCGAGTTGCTTGGTAACCAGATCTCTTACTTGTTTACACAGGAAATCGGATCGACGAGAGAAGGCTCAACCGGAACTGATGATCAAGGGAACTGAAGCCGCCGGTGCCTTTCGGAGATCGGAGGACTACGAAGGAATCACAAATTGGAAGGTAAGTTTTTAAAGGGAAAACGGGAACTGAGGTTTTCTAAGGGAATCGGGAACAGAAGCTAGCGGAAGGAATTCCAGACGGGAGGGAAGCGGAACCAAAAGAAAGGGACTGAATCAGACGGGTCTCAGATGCCAAACAGGAACACTCGCGGTGATGCTGTTGCACTACGCGAAGCGTCACTGTGAGCGAGGGCAGGGTATTTATAGTCTTTGCTTGGGCGTTCCTTTACCTGCTCACGTGTATTCAGGAAACCGTTCAAAATGTGAGAGTGAAAAGGCTCTTGTATTAAGTTCTACACGTGCATAAAACTTGAACAGTAACAATCATTGCTAGCTGCAAGAAAATGTACCAACAGACATTGCTAGCTACAAATGAATCACTAGCAGTACTTGCCACACAATAAACAGTACTTGCCACACAATACGAGAACATGCATAATTAAAGGGATTAACTTGCAATGGCAAAAGAACCCATGACACCCTCACGGGTAAGTAGCGCGCTTTACAAGTACTCTGATTGATTGATTGATAAAAGTATCAGTTGCTGTCTCCTTCAGATATGGCCGCAGTGCTTGCCGCACTATTGTAACCTCCACTGCGCTGTCGAGCAGCGTTAATGTCCATGTCAGGTTCCGAAGCTGTGTTCTCACTAGCCGTGGCATACCTTACGGTTAACGCAGCAACTTTCTTTTTCTGAAAATGAAGGCATTAACGTGGCAAGTCGTCCTGCTTGCCTTTACCATCAGAGGGGCGGGGCTGCTCACGTCCTTCTGGGGCACTCCGACCCCTTCTGTGTTCTCCGCCACCGGCTTGTGTGCCCGATGTTTCCTCTGAAGAACAACGAGAACGTTGCTCAGGTACCTGAAATCTATACGAAGACCTAATTCTTGCGTGGTCGCACAAATCATAAGTGCGCTCAGTAGACACTGGTATCAGCGCGGCCGGACGCGACCCCCGCTCCTATTGCTGCTTCCTCTGTTTTTTATTCTTCAAATTCTGTTTTGGAAAATTTGGACGGTCGTCTTTAGTAGACTTTGCCATCTGAGTCTGCGGTTGAGTTGCCGTTTTAGCAAAAGGCTTAACACCCAAACTATTGCGGCCAATGGTCTTATAAGCCTCCGCAATAATTCTTGGTAACGCTCGGGGTTTGTCGACGACTGGGACAAGGCGCAAAGCATTCGACACCTGAAAGTTAACCGCATCTCCCTTTACATTACAAAAGATGAGATCAGCAACTACGTCAAACACTCCAAAGAGCCTCATTCCCAACTCGACAGCCGCCTCCGGACTGTGCTCATCCTGAACACGCTTGATCACAGAGGGCAAGACAGTCATAGACGGCGTGCCACAACACTTCGCATATACTGCTGCAAATACTTTACCCCAATTCTCACAATCTGTTACCTCTGGCAATAAGTCTTTCTGAAAACTAATTGTGAGAATCCTGTGTTTTTCCACAGGAGTGGTATTAGGAAACACTGCTTCCAGTTGGTCAAATTTCTAAGCAAGCCAATAAGGCATTTCGTACTTAGTTTGGGGGTGCTTTCCCATTACCGAATTAACCGAATTAACGATGACGGGACTAATCAGCATCCCGGCCGGTCCAACTTGTTGCGCTGCAAGAAACATAATGAACTAAAGCCCTATGTACCCCAACAAAAGAGGTATAAAGTTGACACAAGTCGTCAATCGGGGCATTGAGATAACGTGGATATGGTGTGAACCCGGCTAAGACTGGCAAAGTGGCCCCAGGAATTGACAAGGGACCTAACCGAAACGGAGTTACGGTGTGGGGGAGGGTGCCATTAAACCAAACACGATGCTGCCATGCCGAAATTGGAATCTCTTGTGTACTATATGGAGTATAGTTCATAGGAATCGCTGTGTGAGTGTATGTTTGGAACATATCCTCATCTGCATTTATTGCAGGAAACGTAACCCAAGAGTAGAAAAGCTCAAAGGGGAACACTGAATCAGCACTCACCACAAAGATAACAGACATACCATCGTCTTGTACTCCAAACTGCATCAGATGACGCCGGAGCGCTGCCCGACTATGCTGAGCTATATCAATATCACATATAAGGCTATGGAGAAGAAAAACTATTTATATAAATTGCAGCACAAAAAGGGTAGTTATTCAAAACATGAACCTTTTTATAAATCTCAAGCTTGAATTAACCTATAACACATTCGTATAGGTAGGTTAATCCGTCACGCCTGTTAACCGGAAACAGTGGTGAGGGTATTGTGATACAGATACAAGCACTAATCAAGACGTTGGGCGCCATGTTGCGGGGATTCTGCTCATGCACAGAACTATGCACAGGAAACCAGGACCTCAGTGTATTGTGGTGTACCAAAAACCCACCTCAGTGCACAGAACCCCTATCCAACTAGCATCAGTGTCTCATTCATTCTCCGTACTACAGAAAAGCTACCAATGATTAGACAACCCAGAACAAGTGACTTTGGGACCTCTCAGGAATAGTGGGTATCAAGAACACTCTTTCATTTTTATTCTCATAAATGTCCGCAATGTGAGTAATCAGAGACAAGGTATAGTTTAAAATGTTTATTTCAACTACGTGCTCTAAGATGCAGTATATTTGCTAACATAAGTAAAAATATGCAAAAAATCAATACAATCAGCATTGTTACAGTTCCATAAAATACAAAGGGAGAAATCATATTATAATGATAGTGGAACCAGGTCTATAGCGCCTTGTGTACCACCCTCCCCTTGCTAGGTATTATAATAATAGAGGATCTCAAGGTTAAAACGGGGACAGCATACCTCCAAAGTCAGGTGAAGTGAATCACATCCCAGATCAGCACAGCTCTTTGTCGATGGAAAGGTTTTTTTCCAAGTGTTAGTCTCATGCATGCAGTGCAATATCAAAAGCACCTGAGTTTCAGAAATGAGCAGCTGTGTTTGTGTTGTGTCTAGAGCGTGGGCCGATCAACCTGCATCAACAGCATACATTGTTATTTTAACCTTGAACACTTTGTGCAGACTTGAGGTCGCAGTGTGAGTCCAGAGATGTGAAAAACAGATCATTCTCATGTGAAGGAAAAGCAAGCAGGTTGTCTTTATAAAAACAGAGACATGTAGTGTCATGTGCAAAAGCAGCAAAATGGCGTTTGAGCAACTAACTCACTTATACTGATATAGCAATGTGTAGAGGCAGAATCGTATTCATCCCTACACTTTTACAGGTAGCATGAACAGTAACACTTGGATGTTTTTCTTTGTAACTCTTCATCGCTAAATAAAAACCACCAGTGTTTCTTTTCTTTTATTCCATATTGCGCTAGTCTCCTGGTGGATTTCCTGTTATATCACGTTGTTTTTTCTATGTGTAGCGAAGTGAACAATCACTCGGAACAGACACTTTTATTATTCTACAAATCTTTGGTTTTCTTCTTTTCTTCTAGTCGAGTCTTCATTCATCTGGTATTTGAATATCCCACAAAATAATATATTTGTTCCTGTAATTCCTTCATCTCACAATAACTGCACTGTTCTGCTCCTGTCTATGTCCTCAGATGAGTCAATATTATTGTTAATGTTCTTAATTTTTTTCTGAATTCACTGCATCTCTAGGAATTATTCTAAGTGAGTTAAATGAAGGTGTGTGTTCGCTGAGGTTATGTAGGATCAGAAATTGATAAAAGCTAGTCACACTTTTACTACACTTGTAAGGTTTACCCCAGGTATGTTCACAATTGACAAAATCACTTCGGACATTCATTGCAATGCCCTTTTTTACTCTGTGTGTGTTAGTTGATGTATTCGTAGGTTTAATAACTGACAGAAGACATTCACACATTCACTGCACCTGAAAGGATTTTTCTCTGTGCATTAACTGATGAATCCTTAACGCGAAAGATTTCCTAAAGGTACTTCTACACTCACTACAGTTGTACGGTATTTACAGAGTGTGTGTAAGCTGATGTCTACATAGGCTTGATAATTGACTACATTTCTTCTCACATTCATTACATTTGAAGGCTTTTCTTCTGTGTGTGTTCGCTGATGCCTGCTTAGGAGTGATAATGGACTGCAGCTTTTCAAGCATGCATAGCATTTAAAAGATTATTTTCCCCTTTGTGAGCTCGCTGATGATTTCTTAATGCTGAAGAGTAAGTAAAACTACTGCCACATTCTTGCAATGGTATGTTTTTTCCCCTGTGTGTGCTCTCTGATGTGTGTGGAGGTTTGATAGATCCCTAAAGCTACTTCCACATTCACCGCAATGGTATGGTTTTTCCTCAGTGTGTATTCGTTGATGTCTCCGGAGGTCTGTTAACCGACTGAAGCTCTGCACACATTCCTTGCAATGGTATGGTTTTTCCCCTGTGTGTGTTTTCTGATGTGTTTGGAGATGTGCTAACCGACTGAAGCTCTGCACACATTCACTGCAATGGTGTGGTTTTTCCCCTGTGTGTATTCTCTGATGTCTGTGGAGGTCTGTATTTCGACTGAAGCTCTTTACACATTCACTGCAATGGTATGGTTTTTCCCCTGTGTGTGTTCTCTGATGTGTGTGGAGGTTTGATAGATCCCTAAAGCTACTTCCACATTCACCGCAATGGTATGGTTTTTCCTCAGTGTGTATTCGTTGATGTCTCCAGAGGCCTGTTAACTGACTGAAGCTCTTTACACATTCACCACAATGGTATGGTTTTTCCCCTGTGTGTGTTCGCTGATGTGTTTGGAGATGTGCTAACCGACTGAAGCTCTGCACACATTCACTGCAATGGTATGGTTTTTCCCCTGTGTGTATTCTCTGATGTCTGTGGAGGCCAGTATTTTGACTGAAGCTCTTCACACATTCGCTGCAGTGGTAAGGTTTTTCCCCTGTGTGTGTTCGCTGATGTGTTTGGAGTTCTGTTAACGTACTGAAACTCTTCACACATTCACTGCAATTGTATGTTTTTTCCCCTGTTTGTATTCTCTGATGTCTGCGGAGGTGTGATAATTGACTGAAGCTCTTTACACATTCGTTGCAATGGTATGGTTTTTCCCCTGTGTGTGTTCGCTGATGTGTTTGGAGTTCTTGTAACCGACTGAAGCTCTTCACACATTCACTGCAATCGTATGGTTTTTCCCCTGTGTGTATTTTCTGATGTACGTGTAGCTGTGAAATCTGATTGAAGTTCTTTGCACATTCCTTGCAATGGTATGGTTTTTCCCCTGTGTGTGTTCGCTGATGTGTTTGGAGTTCTGCTAACGTACTGAAACTCTTGGCACATTCACTGCAATGGTATGGTTTTTCCCCTGTGTGTATTCTCTGATGTCTGTGGAGATTTGCAATTTTATTGAAGCTCTTTACACATTCCTTGCAATGGTATGCTTTTTCCCCTGTGTGTATTCTCTGATGTGTGTGGAGGTTTGGAATTTGACTGAAGCTCTTTACACATTCATTGGAATGGTATGGTTTTTCCCCTGTTTGTATTCGCTGATGCTCTTTTATGGTTTCTAATTGGCTAAAGTTCTTGACATATTCAGTGGAATTGCATGATTTTTTTCCTGACCGTGTTTCCTGAAGGGTCAGCATAGTTAATAAACTACTTACTTGCGTTATTTTCACATTCCCTGTATGTGTGTTATATTTTGATTTCCGATTTAACAATAAAATACAAGACTCACTAAATACCTGCCCCATTCATAATATCAGTAAGGCTTCCTTGTGGTTGATTGCATCTTTAGATTGGATAATGGCTTTGCATGCTTGCGGGTAAAGCTTAATCTTCCTTCCGGTAGGTGCAAATTGGGACAATACTCTGTACTTCAGAGAGCAGATCTCCGCTTTCCTTTAGCCTTCAGTTGTTAGGCTCCACTTCGTTGAGCTTTTCCCTGGTGCCTGCGGTTTGGCTAGAAAGAGTTAAGAATACACCTAGAGCAGTGAATGCTGGTCTGTTGCCAGTTTAGATAGTGAAGCACTGCTCTAGCCATATCATGATGGTGAAGCGACTCGTAATGTGTACAGCTACTCCAAAGAGTGTCCCGGGGCAAAGCACAGGTCAGAAAAGAAAGTAAATCCGGTTGTTTCAAATATGGACAAAAAGCCAAGTGTTCAACCTTTTTTTAAACATTATCATGTTACTAACAGCTCAAAGCTGAAGAGGGAGTTTGTTCCAAGCTATGGATCCCATACCGGCCTCATGATCAAAGCTGGTGTTGGACGCTTGTTTATACAGCAGGTGGTTTGTCAGTTTTGTTGCCTTAATTTTGTTGAGGTCATTTCTTCGTCTTGGGGTGTCGAGGTGCAGAGCTCAGACTCGGACACTCACTGAATTGCCTTTGACTGCGTCTTCCGGGATCTGTCTTCTGCCTCTGATGCATTGATGTTTTTGGAGCTCCTAATTTTTGGTAATTACATTTTTGCAGGTTTGATGTGTTATCTTCATTATTCATAATCAATCCGTGCATTTAAGGCTTATTTTCTGTTGGATGTAAAGAAATGTAATATTACTAAATGCAAATGTAATACAATGTGAATACACAATATTTAACCAGCTGGATAAAGCATCTCTTCTCTACCATATTTGAAATTTAGTAAGGAACATTTTACCATACATGGATATTTCATTAAAACTGTGGTTGAACATGTCACATCTTATTTACTTCTGAGAAGGCAGTGATTTACCATTGTTCAGAGTAAATTACTACGGAAAGGGCAGCTACAGAGCACTCATGTGCTACAGGTACAGTTTTGGGTAGATACACATGGACAAGATTTCATTTAAACAGAACAGATTGTGGAAAAAGAGAGGAATCAGGAAGCGCTGCCGTTAATTCAGTTTCAGGAAGTATCTACCTTAGGTAGCTCTTCAGGAAGAGTATAACAAAGGTAACTCTTCAGGAAGTGTATAACAAAGGTAACTCTTTATGAACTGTATAACAAAGGTAACTCTTCAGGAAGTATATATGACAAAGGTAACTCCAGACATCTTTTTCCACAATGCTTTCCTGTTCACACTGGATCAGCTCAAATGCCAACTGCCACCTTTACCTTGCTTATTACTAAAGATAGGGGTCCCTGTTTACACAGAGTGGTCACTCCTTGACAACAAGGGAGATGTCTTCAGTCTTCTAGTCAGTATAGAATGTCGAAGGTCCAAGAGTTTCATTTCAGAGTTTCGTTCCAGGATAATCTAAAGTCCTGGGGACACAGCACCTATCTTTATACTAAGAAAATGGGCTGGATTACCCACTAGGTCCCTCCTATGGGTACACCTGGGAAGGAGGTGGTTACACCCCTTACCCTTTGTCCAGTATTGCGCCAGAGCGGGGCTGGAGTGCCCCAGCAACTGGTTTGAACCGGGCTATGCATGGAGCATCTTGTGTGCCCCAGGCAGTGTCTGGAAAAGCATTGTTCCATTCAACCCACACTGCCCTAATACACTACAGGCTGTCTGGGGATGTCCTAGCACCTTCCTCGACAGGAAACCCATTGTCCAGGCCTCCCTTGCTGGAGTTTCGTCCAGCAGCAGGAGGTCAGACTCGTGTCTGTGGCAGCAGCATCCATTTTGTGATGCTGAAGCTCTGTTTAACTCTAACCGGGTAAAGCAGTAACATACGTGTCTTTTCCCTCTAGAAGGGTGGAATGCTACCCCCGCCGCCGGAATTGGTGGGAGGGGGTAGTATTCCAAAGTGTTTGACACCTTACACCACATGTTTTGATAAAGCCACACCAAAGTTAGCATTTAACCGCGAGGATTATAATGCACTTAAGAGTATATGGTATGGCTGTATCATAGAACAGCTATAAGGGCATGGTTCTGAAAGCTGCAGAGGGGCTCAGCTCATGCTAGGGCACCCTCTCACATAAAAACAAGCACTCTGCCTCGAGAATTGTCGAGGCCTACCATGGGAGTGACTTATAGGTGCATATGTGTCTATATATAAAGGTAGATATAGGTATACTGTATCTAAATAAGGGGTGATTACACCACCTTACTCAAGCTGAGTGATCAACCTGTGGTGTCAGTTTGGATGGCCAGCCAGGGGTGGCATAATACATGCTTCAGCCCATGGTAGGCCTTGGATGCACCTATGCCCTGGGGACCTATGGTACACTACACAGGGGCTCACAGAGGTGACCCAATACCCAATCTGGTATGTACCTAAAGTACATGGAGTCCATTTTATAGGGAGAGCAGCTAGCCTGTGGCCCTGAATAGCAGGATCCCAGGCCAACTAAGACGAAAACCAGCAAAGCACAAGGCAAAAAGTTGGGGTAAGCATATAGTCAGATATCCACCTTCCTACATCCAGTGTCTTCACAGTGTTGGAAATTATCAATTTTATCAACAGCATAATATTAACTCACCAGTGCTGTGGCTTGCAGTCATAAGGCCATTATGAACGGACTAAGTTGTGTGCCAGAATGCCTGTGAATAGTTTAGCAAGAATGTTTGGAAGGGAGATTGGTCTCATGTTGAGCAGGCCTAGGGGGTTTGCCAGGGCCTGTGAATAACTGTTATTACTGTTTCTCTCTTGGTGTCAGTGGGCTTGTCTGTGTCCTCAGCTCTTTCAACAATGTTTGAAAACAAAACTAGTCAGATGATAGCTGCCAGGTGTACATGTTTTGCACGTGCAGAATCACACACTAGTAACTGTAGTGCATGCTTGATTCACCTTGTCACTTTGTGAGCAAGTGAGCATTCACAGACCCCAATCTGGCTTTTTCTGACACTGGAAACATAAGAAGAGTTTCACTTCAACTTCAACAAAATGCTGGAGTAACTCTCTTTCCAGGGTAGGAAGAGAAATGGATCACCCTCTAAACGTGGTGGCGAGTAGTGCTATACGGTTCATAGCACCATTTATCTAGGGAAAACTGGGGAAATGGTCCAATGCACTGGGAAAATGGCATGTGATGACAATGTGACATGACATTTCCACTAAACCTGCTTTTACACTTTTTTTGAGCTGTCTGTGTTCAGTTTATCAAGGCCCAGGGTTTAGTTTCAAGTCAAGAGATAGTGCAGGATTAGACTAATTATAATGTCATAGATACCAACAAATGCCTTTAACACGTATGCCTTTACCCTGCAATGCCTTAAACACGTATGCCTTTACCACGTAACATCTTTACCATGCATATGCCTTGACCATGCATAATGAAGGATTTACAAAAATGGCCCTGCCAGTAAAGGGCGGGTGCCCTTGAGCCCATCCAGGGCACCCACATGATCAATGTTGAGGGCCCCCAAAGTCCCCATGACGCCAGCGGGACCCAGTATTGTTCCTACCCGTAGGGAGCAGCTTAAAATACTGTGCTCTACGGGCAGGAACAATTATTTCATGTTCATGGGGAGTGTAAGTTATAGTTAGCCCAGGTAACTATAACTGCTCAGTTTCTACGGTTTTGAGTATGTAAAATCTGAACCTAAGTAAACGTCTCTGTAACCTTTGTTTTTTTCTGTGTATTTCTAAGTTTTTTGATGCTATTTCCTACCTATAACGTCTCTGTAAACTAGTTTTTTTTTTCAGTGAAAATATCTCTCTCTTTCTCTCTCTCTCTCTCTGTCTCTCTCTCTCTCTCTCTCTCTCTCTCTATATATATATATATATATATATATATATATATATATATTACCTACTGGCGGTCGCCAGTAGGTAGTTATAGTTAGGATTTTTTTCCATAGGAAATCCGCAACATTCTATTGGAAATAACTTTGGCGCCGGTGGACGAATCTTCGGGAATTTCTCAAAGAAGATTGCCCGCTCTGCTCTGCTCCTTCCCTGAAAGTTTGGGGGGAATTCGTCAAGCAGGGGCCGAGATAAAAGGGGGGTCCCAAAACATGTTTTCCCCATGTTAATTTCCATAGGGCGGTTGGACTCACTTTTAGCCCGAACGGCTGAATGGATTTCCACCAAACTTGGCAAAACTGTAGGGACTGGTAGCCCGATGTGCCTTTGCTATGTCTCAAGATATGTGCTCCAGTGGATTTTGAGTAATTTAGGTTAAAAAATATATATATATCTATAGCCGCGCCCCGGTACGCGCACCGGGGAGCGCTCCGGGCGCGCCACGCGACTTGCGCACGGAAAGCTGATTGGCTCTCGGGTGTCTGTAAACATTCGAAACAGTCCGGAGCGGCCGCCATCTTGTGTCTCGGTAGGATCGAGACACAAGAGGTGGCAAAAACAAAAGGGGAAATGACCATAAGGGGGCAGGGTAGACCCCCCTGACCCCCTAGGTTTGATGTGGGGGCTATTAAAGGTCCCCGCAGGGCAATTTTTTTTTTTAAAAATCCGATTTTCGCGGGGGGAGCGCCCGGTACGCGCACCGGGGAGCGTACTTTGGTGAAAAATAGTGAAAAAAGTTAGTGTTAAATAATTATTTTGAGTGATCAGAGGTAGGGTAGCTGAGAAAAGAGCTTTTGGGTTCTGTGGCTGATTTAGGTACCTATAAGAACATCCCACACATATCCATATGCACACACCCCACACACACCCACACACACCTCACACACCCACACCTCCACTCACACCCAAACACCATACACACCCACACCCACACACACACCTTACACACCCACACCCCCTCCCACACACCCCACACACCCACACCCACACACACCTCCCCCCCACACAGACACACCCCACACATCCCCTACACACCCCCCCCCACACATGGGGAAAACCCAGTGAAACAGTAAAATAATAATTTAAAGTGCTTAGAGGTAGGGTAGCTCTGAATAGAGTTGTTGTGTTGTGTGGGTGATTTAAGATACCATTTCAACTCAGGAAACTGCCTAACAAGGGGCCTTTACAGAAACTTCCCGCCATTACACGAAGGGACTGGAGGAAATTCAGTCACGATGCCTTCAGTCAAGCCCTAGAACAGGACCCCCCAAAGCTTAGCGACAATTTGGTGGAGGCGCACAAGATGTATGAAGAATGGGTTCAAGGTGCGCTGGACAATGTAGCCCCGTGGACGCACAAACCCACGGCACAAAGCTTGAAATCTGCTCCGTGGTTCACTGCTGAGCTACGTGCCACAAAAACCAAATGTAAAACCTGGGAGCGTAGATGGAGAGTGGATTACGCCCCCTCATTACGCGAAGCCTACAAGAGCGAACTTAGAGTCTACCATAGTCAGATCAGGAAATCTAAAAGAGAGTACTATAACAACAGGATAGACCATGCTGAGAATACAACGAAAGAGCTCTTTATGATCCTGAAGGAACTCTCCGCCCCTCCCGCGAGTTCTGGGGAAGTCCCACCCTCGACTCAGTCATGCAATGAGATCGCAGACTTCTTTATAGGGAAAGTAGAAAAGATCTATGCTTCGTTTCAGGCTAATTCAGATGCGACGATTTTGCCCGACCCTAACTCCGGTAATAAGGACAGGAATGAACTTAGGAAATTTGTGGTTCCCCAAACTGAGGAGCTTATCAATACCCTAATGGACATTCACTCGGGCTCTCCCCTAGATATGGTACCTGCGAGAATTCTTCGTAATCATCTCCCCCGGGTGGCGAGGCATATAGGCAATATGGCCTCGCTTTCCTTTGAAGAATGTCTAGTTCCGGATAGCTGGAAACTGGCCCAAGTCGTCCCAATAAAGAAGAAAGCCCACATAAGCATAGCGCAACTAGACAACCTAAGACCAATCTCCCTTCTCCCCTACTGTGCGAAGGTAGTAGAAAAACTGGCTAACCGACAGTTGGTAAGCTTCATGGAGGAAAACTTGCTCTTGCACACGTCTCAATCGGGTTTCAGAGCTAAACACTCGACTGAGACCGCCCTCCTCCTATCAACAGAATTGCTGCGGAGCAAGGCGGACGAAGGTCACACGGCCGCACTGGTCCTATTGGACTTAAGTGCGGCGTTTGACACCGTATCGCATCCCGTACTACTGGACCGATTGAGTGAAAAGGGAATAACTGGTCCTGCTTATGAGTGGCTGGTATCCTTTCTTAAGAACAGGAGATTTCAAGTGCATTGCCCACCATACAAATCCAGTGTAAGGTGTCTCAGGCAAGGGGTTCCACAGGGCTCTATTCTGAGCCCTACATTATTCAATCTTTACATGGAACCCCTTGCCAAACTGGTGGAGTCATATGGTGTGGCAATAGTCTCCTATGCAGATGATACACAACTGGTGATCAATCTGTCCCGTGATCCAGTTGTGGATGCTGAGAATTTCTCGGCTTGCCTTGTGGCACTTGATGGATGGATGAAACAGAACTGTCTCCGCCTTAATGGTAACAAGACGGAAGTTCTTGTTGTTGGTCCATGTCCTTCCATCTGGACCTCTGCCTGGTGGCCCACTGAACTGGGTTCTGTCCCGGTTCCAGTGGACACAGTTAAGAATCTTGGCTTTCTTCTGGACTCCAACCTAGCCTATACCAATCATGTGGGTAAGGTTGCGGGAAAATGCTACGGACTCCTGAAGGTCCTAAGGAAAATCCTGGACCTATTGCCCCCGAGCTCCAGAAAAACTATGGTACATGCCTTGGTCACCTCCCAGTTGGATTATGGGAACTCCCTCCTATGTGGACTTAGTAAAAAGGGCCTAACACAGCTCCAACGCGTCCAGAACGCAGCTGCGAGGCTGGTCCTTAACCTCCCTAGGAGAGCCTCGGGTAAACATGCATTGCACTCCCTTCATTGGCTACCAATGAAGGAAAGAATCAAATTTAAAACTATGTGCATCACCCACCGTATAGCTTACAAAAAAGCACCTCCATATCTTCAGGACTTGCTCCCAGTCTATCGTCCTGCACGTCTGTTGAGGTCAATGGGTAGCATGCAATTAGTGGTGCCTCGGATACATAGAGCAAGAATGGGAGGACGCTCATTCAGACACCATGCCAGCAACGACTGGAATAATCTACCCATCGAACTGAGGATGGAGCCGTCTGAAACCAGGTTCAGACAGAGGCTGAAAACCCATCTTTTCCCTAAGTTAAATCCAGTATAGTTCACTCGTGCTCCTGTGTTCACCCTCTGCGAGCCAAGCTGAAGAGATGTAGGTAGGCTCGTCAGCGCGGGGACGCACTGTTCTCTGTGCAACCAAGCGCTTAACAAATGCCATAAACTAAACTAAACTAAGTACCAGTATGTAGGTACCAATACAGAGTCTTAAATTCAATTTACACCGTCTCCTCTGTAGATATCTTGCATGTTGTTACAGAAGTTATTGTGGTATATGGAATCCATATCATAGTCTGTCAGGAAAGCAGAAACAACATGGAGGCAGGAGATGAAAAAGAGATGTCAAATACACATTGGAGATAATAAAGTGGGAGAAAGGAAGTAACTATGAGCAAAATTACTATGTAACACAAAAAAGTTGCACAGTATACTATAAGTCTGACTTTATATTATAATCAATTTGGTACTACTTCATAAATTACATATAAAAATGAATAATGTCTCGAACAATTTTTGATTATTAAATATACATTTATTTTTCTGATTCTTTTTCAAAATTTAATAAAACTTCTAACAATATATTGTCTGGAATGTCCTCATTTTCATTCTGTGATTCTATTGCTTCCACACACTGAACTAATTGATGGTCCAGAGACTCATCCATAAAATCAAAGTCATCATTCTCAGCAATTTTTTCTTCAGGGTTGTTTTCCCAAAAATTTCGAAAGAAATATTCTGTTCTCCTTCCATTTTCTTGCTGTAAATTGCATAAAAAAATAAATATCTCAGTAAAGATAGGGCACTGTTGGGTTTAAGTTCAGACAGGTAGTGTTGATTTTTTAACCTTTTCTGTGCGACCGCGATTCCCCCTCCGGTGCTGGGCCCTAATAGAAACGGGCGTGGTCATGACGGAACGGTTCCGTCATGAGCACAGCTCAACCGTAGCTCATGACGGAACCGTTCCGTCATGAGCATGGAAAGGGTTAACAGTGAAGTTATCTTTGGCCAGTGTATGGTATCAGGCTGGAAGTAGAAATATAAAAAAGTGTATGTGATAAAGCCTAAGTAAATTCATAATTATACAAGACAAGCCTAACTCCATCCATAACTATAACAGAGAAGCCTATCTCAATCTATAACTATTACAGAGGGATAGTATATAACTATCAGAAAATGTTTTCCAAATTAACTTAAAGTGCAAAACATACTTCACTTTCCAAAATAACAACTTACCTTTGAGAAAGCAGTTGAAGTTCTCAGTGAAAATCCTTTTGAAATGTACTTCAGGAAGTAGTAGTCAAAATGGCCGTGTTTCCCTCTCATTTTTCATTTATATTCATGTACATAACCAATCAAATGTCAGGAAATAATAGTAGAAAATGAAAGTAACATTTTAATTGGTTGTAAATTCTAACACTTCAGATGTGTTTTTGTCATGTAATTTACCTCAGGATATTTAGACAGGGCTACAGGCCAAATGGCTCAATGGAATTTCACCAAATTTGGGAAAATGGTAGGGACTGGTATGTAGTATTGCCTATTCTATATTTGGTGAACTTCTCTACAGAGGTTTTTATGTAAATTGACTTTTAAAATTTTTGGGGAGCGCTTACCGGTGCGCGCCCCGGTATGCGCACCGGCAGCGCTACGGGAGTCCTCCATCTTGTGTTTCAGAAGAATTGAGACACAAGATGGAGGACAAACAACGTTGGGAATGGGTAAAAGGGGGCACGGTACACACTCCCTGACCCCCTAGGTTTTCTGAAGGGGGGCTTAGGAGGCCCATATAGGCCCAACATTTTTTTTAAAAAAATTACATTTTCACGGGGGAAGCGCCCGGTACGCGTACCGGGGAGCGTACCGGGGAGCGTACTTTAGTGAAAAACAGTGAAAAAGTTAGAGAAAAATAATCATTTTGAGTGATCAGAGGTAGGGTAGCCCTGAAAAGAGCTTTTGGGTTCTGTGGCTGATTTAGGTACCTACAAGTAGGTTCCAATGCACAGTCTTATATTCAGGAGGAATATTCTATTCCCCTCATCTGAGAAGTGCACACCAGCTCCTCTGTAGATATCTTGCATGTTGTAACGCAAGTTATTGTTGTATATTGAACCCATTCCATAGTCTCTCATGTAAGCAGAAACAGATTTATTCACATGTTTCCGTGCTTTCTCAAATTGTGGACAAAATTGGTTGGACCACTTCCATTTCTGTCTTTGGCATATATTGGAATATACCAAGGCAGTTTGAGGAAAAAGTGCCATCAATTGCTCAAAGTTGTCCTTTAAAAGCATTTCCAGACCTACCCCAGTCAAAGTCCCCAAGTCATTTCCAGCACAGTGCAGAATTATGAGGTTAGGGTGTGGCAGATGCAAAAAGGTTTTCACCAATGGTATCAATTGATGACATCTCAATCCTCTTTGGCCAATCCCTTTTATGTCTACATTTGGTAAGTCAAGGTTGTGAAAATTTCTGGTAGCTGCATACCTTTGAGCCCAGTGGATGTAGCTATGTCCAATAATCCAGAAAGAATACATGGTAAGAGGAGGTTCTGGTGCAGTCAGATGAAGTGTGGGAATGAAATGGCAGTTGGAACAGTATGAGTTTGTAAAAAAAAAAACTGTGGAGTTTCAGTGCTCTTCAATCACAAGCAATGATTGGTGGATTCAGATAGTTGAAAACTGGAAGTTAGGGTGCATGGTTCTGTTCTGTGAAAGAAGTAATTTGAATGGTTAAGAAAAAGTAATTTAAAGAAAGATTGCAGCAGATAAGCTGGTGTATTGAGAGGTCAAACATCCTTGCTGAGTTCATTTGCAACATTGTAGAATAAACTTTTAACCCTGAGAGCTCAGTGAGGAGGGAGTTGCTATGGTAACAGGTAGAAAAGGCTGAGGGGGGGAAGGGTGTTGGTTTGAAAATAGAGAGGGAAGAGTTTTGATTGGTTACCATGAGCAATATGTGTGTAGAATTAGAGGTTTTCTGTGCCATTAATGGTTGCAGTGCCTGGAGAACATACCTTTTGCTCTGCTAAAGAAATATTGGTGTGTGTATCTGACACTGTTTTCAATCTCCCAAAGCATTTGTAAAGGTGAGTTATGATTCATTTGATATAGATAGAGAGTTCAGATTAAGAAGCACATTGAGATTCTTTGCTGTTGGTTTGTGTGATGGTTTTTGAAAATGCATGGTTTCAATATTTGCAAGATAGAGGATTTGTATTTTGTAAAATAGTGAGGTTTCAGTAGTGCAGTTGAATGGTTGTACATAGGACCTGTGCTCTGTTTCTAAAATATTATTGAAAAAACGATTTTGAGGTAAATCAATGGGTTTCAGTATTGACATTGAATGTATGTACATAGGACGTGCACTGTGTTTCTAAAATGTTATTCAAAAAATGATTTTGGGGCAAAGCAATTGGTTTTAGATTTTTGAGAAGTAATAAATAGTGTGTGCATGATTACATAAAAATATTTGAACCTTTCACAATCATGTCACCTGTGTTACCTCAGATTAGGAAGCAGACTGAGTTTCTTTGCTGTTGGTTTGTGTCATTTTTTGGGTAATGCTTGGTAGGAATGTTTGCAAGAGAGAGGAAATGTATTTTGAAAAATAGTGAGTTTTCAGTACTGAAATGGAATGCTTGTACATAGGATCTGCACTCTGTTTGTAAAATGTTATTCAAAAATCAATTTTTGGGCAAATCAATGGCTTTTACATTTTTGAGAAAGAATAAATAGTGTGTGCATGATTACATAAAAAAATGTGAACTTTTCACAATCATGTCACCTCCGTTACCTCATGTCACCTGTGTTACCTCAGATTAGGAAGCACACTGAGGGCCTTATTTATGAAAACAGTGATGCGTCACTTTTCACTGCGTACGGCTTGCGACACGAATGATGCGTTATATTTAATGTATGACGCATCATGTTGCAAGGACTTACAGATAAGTCAGTATTTCTGACGTATCTGTAAGCGCAAAAGTGACGAATTGCTGGAGTGTGTCACAAAAGTGACGCAACTCCAGCAATGCATCCTTTTACATGGGGAAAGCCCCATGTGAAAGCTTTTGCCTCAGTCTTACGCCTGCTGTGAGGCAGGCACAAGATTTTGACGTAACAGTGTCCTAAAAGTGACGCAGTGAAATCTCATAGATTTCACTGCGTCACTATTACGAGGCTTTTTGCGGGGGAATGTCCCCTCTGTGTACATTACACCTGACAGAGGTATAATGTGGCGCAGAGGTTTAAAAAGTGACGCATCTACCTACATGCGTCACTTTTTAAATATGGCGCAACAAGGCACATGTTTTATGCCGCCAATGCGTCACAAAAAGTGACGCATCAGCAGTGCAAAACTGATCTTTTTTTGCACACTACTCCAGTTTAGTCTTGTCCACTGTACTCTTGGACACAAGCCTCATCTTTTGTGCTGCCCTGGACAGGCTTCATCTCATCTGCACTCCTGCTTAGGCCTCACAATCTTTTTTTAGAATAACATTTCAAAAACAGAGAAAAGGTCATATGTATAAGCTTTTCATTATACTACTGAAACATTGCTCATTTATAAAATACAATTCCTTTATGCACCAAGGTTTCTTTACCAATTATTATGAAGAATTTATAAGTCTCTATTATATTCTGTTCCTGACTTACTATATTTTTCCATTAGTCCCCTTCTAACATCCTCTCTGTGACTTACATGCGTCACTTTTTAAATAGGGCGCAACAAGGCATTCCAAAGAAGTAATGGGGAATGCAATTGAATTGTTTCAAAAGAAAGCAGCAAAAGGAAGTCCCATTAGTGTATGGGAAGAAAGTTTAGAAGCTCGTTGTTTTCCACAGCTATTTCCAACAGGTCGAGGTGGACGATATGACGATCGACCACTTCAAATTCCTGCATCTGAATATCGAACTGTAAGATTATATGCTGAAGATCCAAGGTTTCGTCAATGCATTCCCTATTTGTTTCATCTACTGTATGAAAGTGACTTGTCTGGGCTTTCTTATGCAGTAAACCATATACTGAAAAGTGGAGCACATCTGCAAAATGTTTCGGCGAGGGACTTAATGGAGAAAGTGAATCTGCAAGATAATATTTTGGAATCTCATCTAATCAATCTCATGGCATGTCAGCATGGTACAAATGAGTATTGGTACCGTCATCATGGGGAATTGAAATGTATGCTAAGAAACTTAGGAACTCCTACATGGTTCCTCACTCTTAGCTGTGCCGAGTATGCATGGGACGACTTACTTCAATTTCTACGAGAGGCAAATGCAAATATACAAAATATAGAATTCAAAACACCTGGAGAACTGTGTTATTTGGATCCAGTGAATGTATGCAGATATTTCAATCATAGATTTGAAGCTATGATGTCTTTTGTTACCAACAAAAAAAATCCTACCCTTGGAGAGGTTTTGGATTTCTTCTGGAGAAAGGAGTATCAAGCGAGAGGTGCTCCTCACATACATATGTTGTTGTGGATTAAAGATGCACCCAAATTTGGAACAGATTCGGATGAGACAGTGATGAAGTTCATTGAAGAGTATTCAACATGTGCTGTTCCGAAAACTACCGAAGAAAACAGTTTAAGGCAACAAGTTTTACGCTTTCAATCCCATCGTTGTGGAAAGTACTGTCGTCGAAAATTCAGAAACAAGGACGAGTTCTACACAAAATGTCGTTTCAGGTTTCCACGACCAGTGATTTCTAAAGGAAGAGTAAATAATTTGATGTCTTCTCTGTGACATACTGTGACGAGGAAATCACCAAAAAATACATGCAATTTAAAAAGAAACGAAGAGTCCAAGTACATCAACGACTACAACCCAGTGATTTTGTCCATGTGGAATGCTAACATGGATATTCAGTTCGTTGCTGACAACTCTATTGCTGTGGCTCGATATGTGACGTCTTACATCACAAAAAAAGAAAAGACAGAACTGAAGGAAATGTGGGAGGACATTTCACATGAAAAGAGTCTAAGCAAGAAATTATACAGTTACAGTATGAAGATGTTGTCGCATCGAGAAATTGGAGCATATGAATGTTCTGATCGATTGTCATCAGCAAGTCTCTATGCCAAATCTAGAACCATCATTTGGGTGAGTCTAGGTCTTGCTGCAACACGAAACCGAGTTTTGAAATCTGTACAAGAAATAGAGTATTTGGCGGAGAAAGAACCAGAAAGTACAGATATTTTGAAGACAAACATGTTGGATACATACTATCCAAATAGAAGTAGTCATCTTGAGAACAGTTGTTTGTATGAAGTTCTGCAAAACTATATTTATAAGAGAACCATCAGAGAAGATATCAACAATGGAATATATGCTATCATTGGGTGTGAAGGATGTCTAGTGAAGCAGAGAAAAGGCCATTTGATTAATCATCGAAAAATGAGATGCGAAAATCCAGAGAAAAGGGAATTTTACTATTTAGCTCTTTTGCAACTCTTTAAGCAATGGCGTACAGAAGAGGAACTACTTGGAGATTTTCTCTGTTACGAAGATTCTTTTAATGCAACCAAGGATACCATAGAATGTCCTGTTTTTCTAAATTATCTGCAAATGTTGAACGAAGAAATAGAGCAAGAAGACACAATTGCTGTAGAGATTGCTAGAGACAGTTCACAAGACAGTCAGAGTTCTACTTCATTGAGTCAGGATCCACTAGGAGGACCAATTATCCAAAATGAAGCTGCCACTGCCATGGATGAGGTGGAAAGAGCTATGGAACAAGCTCAAGATGATGTAGTTAACTTAGAAGATTTGGTGAAACAACTAAACCTTGAGCAGAAGCAGATATATGACGAAGTCACAGAACAGATTGAACATGGATTCACGCATGAGAAAAAAGAGTGCTCATGTACATCATCTAAACCAGTCCAACTGTACGTGAGTGGAGAAGCGGGAACTGGAAAAAGTTTTCTGATTAAAGCAACTGCAACTTATCTGCAGAAAAGGACTGAATCACCGCTATCTTGTGTTGTTACCGCTCCAACTGGGCTGGCAGCACATAATATTAAAGGGATTACTTTACATCGTTTACTGATGCTGCCAGTGGAGCATGATAACAAATTGCAATACCACAAGCTATCTGGAGATGCGTGTTCCGAAGTTTCGAGTGTCCTGAAGAAAATGAAACTTCTTATCATTGATGAAGTAAGCATGGTGTCAAATATAATGCTTGCTTTTGTGCATTTGAGAATCCAAGAAATTCTTAGAACAGACTATGATGTCTTATTTGGAGGAAAACATATTATTTTTTTGGAGATCTACTGCAGTTGACTCCAGTGAAAGGACAACCTGTGTTCAAAATGCTCACGCATGAAGATACCAGGAAGTGCCTAGGAAGCATTGGAAACGTTAATATATGGTTAAACTTCAAATATGCAGAACTGCTTCAAAATATGTGGCAGGCAAAGGATGAAGATTATAAAAATATTCTACAAGATGTAAGAAACGGAAAAGTAAGTCAGCATGGGAAAGAAGCTTTACATGGACGATTAATTTCAAATTTGTACCCAAATGAAAACATTCTTCCAGGGAATATTTTTAAGAAAATTAACGAGAAGAAATCTGGCATATGTTTGATGCCAACTCTGAAAAGAATGTTCCATGTTCAACAACAAAATGTTAAAGTTAGAAAATGAAGAGATAGTGAAACTGGAAGCTATAGATAAAATAGAACATATGGGAGCAACAATTATTTTGTTTTGAAAAGACTCTGAATGTGTGTTTAAATTGTCGTATCATTTTGAGAAGGAATTTAAATGTTGAAAGAGGTCTGGTAAATGGAGCAATGGGTCATGTTGTTGGTTTTGTGAATTAGAAAAATAGAGATGGAATTGAAATTTTAAAAATGAAATTTGATGGCATTGACGAAATAGAACAAATTTGTCGTTGTTCAGCTAGATTTTTGCTTGTGAAAGACTTATATGTTCGCCGAAAACAGTTTCCTATTTGTTTGGCATATGCGGTGACAATTCATAAATCTCAAGGTTTAAGTGTAGATAGCGCTTTGGTGAACATTGGAAGTTCTGTGTTTAAAGAGGGTATGGCATATGTGGCATTATCACGAGTCAGAACTTTATCAGGATTGTACTTGATTGAGTGTGATGAAACAAAGATTTGTGCAGATCTAGATTAAAGAATACAATAGGTTAAGAAGAGAGTATGCTCCACATTTGCCTCAATATCCTCTGTTTGAAAAACGTGTGGTAGGCCGAAAAAGAAGAAATGAGAATAATTGCAGTGAGGTAGTAGCAAAAAGACAAAAAGTAGATGAAACTGTAATTGTAAGCAGAAAGAAAAAGGATTCTGTTGAAGATGTTGTTGGATTTCAGTTTGAAAACAGTTCTGGTGTCAACTGCTATGCTAATGTAGTGGTTAATGTTGTTTTTTTCCTTCAAACTTTACAAGAACAGATTGCTGAAAATCGGGATGAAACACTCTGCTGTTTATTGAATTCTGTGTTTGAGAAATGTAGCAGTGATAGAGCAAAAATAGAAAGTGTTTCAGAAATTCGAAATCTTCTATACATATGTTCTGGTCAAAAGCAATTTTCACAGAATATTCAGCAGGATTGTCAGGAATTTTTAATGTATATGTTTGATGTATTGGAAGATGAAGGTGTAGATATAAAAAAATCTTTTTAGCCTTTCTTATCAATGGCAGCATGACTGCGACAACTGTAGTTTATCAAGTAGTACTAGAATAGACACTGAAAGATTTATATATTTGAGTTTACCAGACTGCAAATCAGTGCCTTTTAATAATCTTGTTAAAGCAGCGGATCACAATATGGTGTGTACCCAATGTAAGTCTGCAATGCTGTCCACATTATTTATACAAAATTATGGTCAGTATGTAATTTTAATGTTCCAACGATGTAGACCTGATGGAAGTAAATTGTCAACTTCTATTAAAAATGTTGTGGCTTCTCAGTTATCAATATCAGGAAGAACCTTTGCAACTGTAGCTATTATTTATCATGACGGTCCTTCTACAACATCAGGGCATTACACATGCTATTTAAAAAGTTGTAAAGGTTGGACCCACTGTAATGACACTCATTTGACTTTCAAACAACGTTTGCCTTTTGACTTAAAAAATTCATACCTGGTGTTTTTAGAACCAAAATTTAAGTAAAGGTAATTGCCCTATGAAGACGGGAGCAGTTAATAAAGGTTAGTTTGCTGTTTAAAATTATATTCTGAGTAAAAGTGATCAAGATAATATAAAAAATTGACTTGTCATATAGGTACTGTAAGTGGATCTCATAGTAAGTGATATCAGTATCATACAAAATGATGAACATGAGTAAGTCAGAGATGAAATTACGAATACTTAAATATTGTGAATATGTTGTATAAGCCTTTCTTTCAGAACATCGGAAAAACGGTAAATTCACAGTTTCTTTTAATTAATTTGAAAATATACTCATATATCTGACACTATTTGGCCTTATGGAAAAGTAAAGGAATGAGCAAAGAGTCATGACTGAAAAAAAGGAGTATATGAAAATAATGAAAATATTTCAGATGTTCTTGGAGCTTTTCTTCTAGAAAGTCGATGAAATGGATTTTTTAATGAACAGCAGAGTACTTTCCAACGAAAAGGACCTTCATGATATACTATTTGGCCTAAAGGAAAAGTAAGTGAATGAAGGATTAGTGTACATTTGAGATTTATAACTTTCTAAGGGTTTTTTTAAAACACAATCTTTTTGATTGTGTTTTTTTTCCCCGCTGTCATATGATGAGTAGTTTGAACTCACTGTTTTAAGTGAAATTCAATATATTCTGAGAACAGCAAAAATAAACTATGTAATATGTTGTACAAGTTATTCTATAGTTTGTCATTCAAGGTTCCACCAAGCACTCAAATTGTAAGATTCCAATAAATCTGAATCAACAAGTGTCTCTGAATGAACAGGTAATGAAATTTTCTTTTCTTTATTCCAAATTTTCAATGTAGCTTTTGAGGCACAGCCAACACGTGTTTCGTCTTGTCAGTCACAGACAAATAGACTTCTTCAGGGCTGTAAGCAAGTAATAACCAATATTCAAATATCATCACTAAATAAACAATCTCATAATTCCACCACATTTCACCGAGTAATGTGAAGAGTAAAGTAAAAGCGCCCTTTACCAAGAAAAAGAGCTGGAATCACCACCAATGTTTCAAAGGAAAATGCCAAAGTAAATAGATAAATTAAATATAAATATAAATCAACTAGTAACACATACCATCAACGAAGGTTCAAAATTATTCAATTCTCCTCATTGAATTCAATTAGCTAACCACTGTAAAGTATTCTAGAATACACAAAAGAAGCAAAACAAAACAAAACCCCGGTCACAGATATGCACTTTCGAAATAACAAGGACAAGTATGAAAGTATTAATCAGTGACTTACCATATAGGTATATGATAAGTCATGTAGCACGACTTGTAATCTTAAGTAACAACGTCCAAATTATCCAAGTGATGTAAATGCAGTAGATTCCGTAAATTCCAAGTAGTAATAATAAACTCCACTCTGTAATCAGATAAATATCATGTAACAGCCAAATACATATCAAGGTTGAGAGTCTCCCTAGCCTTCTAGAAGCGTAATCTTACCCAAGTCAAAACTCTCAAAGTCCTCCAATTCGTAAGTAATCCATCAGTAATTCCAATATCTGGAATGGTAAATAATAAGACCCTTAGTATCATTGTCACAACACTACATTGCCATATAAATCAATGCTAACACCTACAACAAGAGCAAGCTTACCGCATGTCTGCTCAGAGTATTCGTATAAAGCTCCGCGTGCTACACGGGCGCCATCTTGTAATGGCAATTTATAGTTTAGCCCCGTGGACGCCATCTTGGAACGGCTAAAAATAACTTCATGAAACAGAGCGCAGAGTATTATACAGTGATATGCTAAAGCGTACATCAAGGTCACTGAATGTATATAAATGAATCTTTATATAGTAAATAGCGCACTGAGCGAACATTGTACCTCCAATCACATTCAAATGAGGAAACTAAAGTAAACACCGGGCGCGTCCTGGTTGCCTAGCAGCATGTCACGTAAACACCACGGCAGCGAAGAGTCATCAGTAAACATCCGCCATCTTAGAATGGTAAACATTAACATTCAAGTTAAATCTAAGTAACTTAAACAGGAGTGCACGTTCTTACCAAATATATCGCTTCCCATATACACAACAAGAATTGTAACACATTAAAATCGAAACAACAACAGTAACAAATTCTCGAGTAATAATAGCGAATTATCCACAACATCCTAGTATAGCATGAAACCTATTAGAAATCGCTCAGTCCATAGTACGTAATAACAAAGGATCCAAAACCTATACCATAATAAGTATATTTACATATAAATACGCGACTGGAGTACATCCGTACGCCGCAAAAAAAGTAATAGAGGCATAATAAACATCTCATTTCAGAGCGTTAAAAACAGGTGATACCCGCTATCCTATTGCTTCTCACATTGTCAGACACTACAATGAGAAAGAGAAACATAAGTTCACCTACCATGGTATTGATCATATCGAAAGAAATCCAAGAGGTGGGAATAGACAGTTACAACTAAGAAGAAGAGAGGTTCTTTGGCTTATGAAGCTTAAAGCGGTTGAACTGGGATTGAATATTGATCATGAGATGGAATACTATCTGGGAAATGACTGAAATTGTTACTATTGTATTCTTATTTATATGATTACATCATTATGTGGCAGCTTCCATACTGTATTTCCAGAGCAACTGATTGCTGTTAGTTTTAACTGACTCTGATGAATGAAACTGTAATTAAGAATGATATTATCAATGTGAGTACGTCGTTATGTGACAGTGTTCATATTGTTTATCTTCAGTTTTTGACTGTTGTTACTTTACATTGATTTCATGTGCATATTATAATTTTCTTGCATACCTATTTTTCTTCTCCCCCCTTTCTCCCCCCCCCCCTCTTTCTGATTTTCTGCCTACTTTTTCTCTTTATTATTCGACATCCCCCGGGGGAGAGGTGCACTTTTGGATTATTGAGGACGTCTTCATACTGTGATGTGTAGCTAGATCGTAAAGATGTTTATTATGCCTCTATTACTTTTTTTGCGGCGTACGGATGTACTCCAGTCGCGTATTTATATGTAAATATACTTATTATGGTATAGGTTTTGGATCCTTTGTTATTACGTACTATGGACTGAGCGATTTCTAATAGGTTTCATGCTATACTAGGATGTTGTGGATAATTCGCTATTATTACTCGAGAATTTGTTACTGTTGTTGTTTCGATTTTAATGTGTTACAATTCTTGTTGTGTATATGGGAAGCGATATATTTGGTAAGAACGTGCACTCCTGTTTAAGTTACTTAGATTTAACTTGGATGTTAATGTTTACCATTCTAAGATGGCGGATGATTACTGATGACTCTTCGCTGCCGTGGTGTTTACGTGACATGCTGCTAGGCAACCAGGACGCGCCCGGTGTTTACTTTAGTTTCCTCATTTGAATGTGATTGGAGGTACAATGTTCGCTCAGTGCGCTATTTACTATATAAAGATTCATTTATATACATTCAGTGACCTTGATGTACGCTTTAGCATATCACTGTATAATACTCTGCGCTCTGTTTCATGAAGTTATTTTTAGCCGTTCCAAGATGGCGTCCACGGGGCTAAACTATAAATTGCCATTACAAGATGGCGCCCGTGTAGCACGCGGAGCTTTATACGAATACTCTGAGCAGACATGCGGTAAGCTTGCTCTTGTTGTAGGTGTTAGCATTGATTTATATGGCAATGTAGTGTTGTGACAATGATACTAAGGGTCTTATTATTTACCATTCCAGATATTGGAATTACTGATGGATTACTTACGAATTGGAGGACTTTGAGAGTTTTGACTTGGGTAAGATTACGCTTCTAGAAGGCTAGGGAGACTCTCAACCTTGATATGTATTTGGCTGTTACATGATATTTATCTGATTACAGAGTGGAGTTTATTATTACTACTTGGAATTTACGGAATCTACTGCATTTACATCACTTGGATAATTTGGACGTTGTTACTTAAGATTACAAGTCGTGCTACATGACTTATCATATACCTATATGGTAAGTCACTGATTAATACTTTCATACTTGTCCTTGTTATTTCGAAAGTGCATATCTGTGACCGGGGTTTTGTTTTGTTTTGCTTCTTTTGTGTATTCTAGAATACTTTACAGTGGTTAGCTAATTGAATTCAATGAGGAGAATTGAATAATTTTGAACCTTCGTTGATGGTATGTGTTACTAGTTGATTTATATTTATATTTAATTTATCTATTTACTTTGGCATTTTCCTTTGAAACATTGGTGGTGATTCCAGCTCTTTTTCTTGGTAAAGGGCGCTTTTACTTTACTCTTCACATTACTCGGTGAAATGTGGTGGAATTATGAGATTGTTTATTTAGTGATGATATTTGAATATTGGTTATTACTTGCTTACAGCCCTGAAGAAGTCTATTTGTCTGTGACTGACAAGACGAAACACGTGTTGGCTGTGCCTCAAAAGCTACATTGAAAATTTGGAATAAAGAAAAGAAAATTTCATTACCTGTTCATTCAGAGACACTTGTTGATTCAGATTTATTGGAATCTTACAATTTGAGTGCTTGGTGGAACCTTGAATTGCTCTTAGCCTTGGCTTAATTTTGAGTAGTGGTAACCTGCTCTACTCCGCCTTGAGCACCAAGTGGTTTATTGATCAACTGCATTGTACATTCTTATACACGCTGTGCGCTCCTGCATAACCGTTACCATTGTTAATATTATTGTATTGTGGTTTAGGAGCAGCCGCATAAGTGAACATGAATAGAGACAAAGAAGCTGAATTACTCTTTGACAATTTAGTGGCGGGTGGAACAATAGGAGCCGCCGTGGGACCAGCTAAAGAGACTAAGAAGGAAGGCCTCAGAGCCAAGTTTGTGAAGCTAGAATCCCTTAAACGCACAGAACTTAACAAATGGTGGGATGCTGCGACTCTAAAACAATATTTAAAACTTAATAGGATTCCACGTGGACTAAGATCCCAAATTATACCTACCTATGAGGACTTAGAGCCTGACCTTTATTTAACTTGGGAGAAAGAACTTAATGCTAGTTCTAGAAATCTCATAAACATTCTGATTGAAAATGCAGAAAGGAAAATAGCTAAACTGTTAATTGAGATTCAAAAGGTTGAGGATGAAATTAAGGAGATGAACCTACCAGAGGCTACCATTAAGAATTATACTGTTTTAGATGAAAAGCTTACGGATTTACAGAATGACATCAAACAAAGGAAGGCTAGAAAAATTAAACGCGACGAACGAGATTATCGCTCTGGTCGTGTTTATACCTTCGCCAGGAAATATGACTATTTGATGGTTAAAACACCTGGAGGTAAACAGAAAAGTGGCACCCCATCGGCCAGCGATAGTGATCCTGGCTCTAGTAATATCTCTAGCAGTGATACTGAGGACATTCCTGATTCCGCTACCCTCCCTACACCTGAGAATAATTTTTTAGTAGAGGTGCACAGATTACGTCGGGGAAACAGGGATTTAGAAAGGAATCGGGTACTAAATATACAAAAACCAGGAGAGGTGGCAGAGGCGGGAGGAGGTCAAGGAGGAAGGGTAGGGATGCGAACGAGATCCTGGAAACCATAATTATAAAAGATGTGGATGACTGTGAGGATATTGAAATTGTGAACTTGTCTTCAACGGTATTATCTGATGATATGAACAGCTTACTCAGTAAAGGGATGAGTTTTTGTCCTATGACTGAAGTTGATTGGTACCTAACTAAAATTGATTTGTTTAAATTTGTTAGGAGACTTAAACTGAAAAAGTATTTTGCAAATGTACCAGAGAAAAGTAAACATGAGAAATTAAAACCTTTGAGTACTATTACAATCCAAGAACTTAAAGAGACTCAGTTATTACTTTCCCTTACTGAAAAGGAAGATGACCCAGTGACTTTGTACAAGCTATTAGATGACCTTGAGATAGACAGATTTCAAACGGAAGGTAGTGGGTTGAAAGAAAGATCAAAATGGACACCTACAATCTCATCCGGTAGTACTATCGAGGCATTTTATAGAGCAGTCAATTTTGATATTGACAAGATTATTGATGCAAAATGTCGAGAGAAAAATAAGAGGTTTAATGATAATTTGTTACCAGGAGAAAGGCTTGCACTTAAAGAACTTATGGGTAACCCATCTATTACAATTCGAAAAGCAGACAAAGGTGGGAATGTTGTTATTCTTGATATTGTTGATTATAATAACGAAGTTTACTCACAACTGAATAACAACAAATACTATGAAAAATTATCTGCTAATCCCATGCTATCTCTAACCAAACTTATCAATGATCAACTGAAAATCTGGTACGATCTGACGTTACTGGATCATGATGAGTATCTTTATTTACAGGTTGTGACACCAAAAGCACCGTGCATGTACATACTGCCAAAAATCCATAAGTCTAGGGTCAAACCGCCAGGAAGACCCATTATTTCGGGTATTGGGGGGCCTACAGAACGCTTATCCCAATATGTTGACACTTATCTGCAGTTGTATGTGAAGAATTTACCGTCATTTATTGAAGATTCTAAACATGTGTTGAATTTAATAAATGATGTAGCTTGGGACGACAGAATGATATTGGTCACCTTAGATGTGGTATCACTTTATACCAATATAGATCACGAACTTGGTATCAGTGCTATTGATTTCTTTCTCAGTAACAGGCCAGCTGAATTTTTTGATCATAATCAGATGATACTAATGATGACAAGAATGGTGTTGCAAAATAATGTATTTCTCTTTGATAGTAAATGGTACAGACAGCGTCTTGGTACTGCGATGGGTTCCAGATTTGCTCCGTCCTTCGCGAACCTCTTTATGGGGTGGTTCGAGGCGGAGAAAATCTGGGGCCCATCCGGCAAAAAATGGATACAATACATTTACTATTGGGGGCGGTACATAGACGATTGCCTTTTAATTTGGACTGGATCAGTGGATGATCTTAAAGGCTTTTTTGATTATCTGAATGATAATTTACTTAATCTTGAGTTTACTACTCATTATGACACTAACAGCATCATATTTCTGGACATTGAATTATACATTCAAGAGGGTAAGATCTGCAGCCGAATGTATCGAAAACCTACCAGCTGCAATGCTGTTTTACATGCCCGTAGCTGTCACCCAGCCAGTCAAAAAAACGCTATTCCCTATGGGGAGATGGTGAGGGCAAGACGTAACTGCTCAATAGATAATGAATTTGATAAGAACCTCACTGATCTATCACAGAGATTTCTCAAGAGAGGTTATTCTAGTAAAGTGGTTGACAATGCTGTTTCAAGAGCTAAAAAACTCAAAAGATCCAAAACCTTGGATAAAAAACTTTGTGAGAAGAGGGATGAAAGGATTCGCCTAATAACTAACTTTAGTAGTGATAGTGCCAAACTATATGGTATACTCAATAGGCATTGGCACCTTTTGAGTATGGACAAGGATCTGGAGTCGCATATTGGAAATAGACCTGGATTGACTTTTAGGAAGGGACGCACTTTGTCCAACTTTATCAGTCCTAGTTACCCAGTAAAGAAAATTGAACCTGATTGGCTTACTGAAAGAACAATAGGTTTCCATAAATGTGGTAAATGCAGTTCCTGTAGATGGGCGAAAACTAAGGTGAAGACTTTTAACTATAATGATACTGGTGACCATTCAATAAATATGTTTATTAACTGCGATACCACATTTGTGGTTTACGTCATAGTGTGTTCCTGCCAAAAAATCTATGTGGGCAGCACCATTAGGAAACTAAAAGAAAGAATGGTGGAACATTTCAGAGCGTTAAAAACAGGTGATACCCGCTATCCTATTGCTTCTCACATTGTCAGACACTACAATGAGAAAGAGAAACATAAGTTCACCTACCATGGTATTGATCATATCGAAAGAAATCCAAGAGGTGGGAATAGACAGTTACAACTAAGAAGAAGAGAGGTTCTTTGGCTTATGAAGCTTAAAGCGGTTGAACTGGGATTGAATATTGATCATGAGATGGAATACTATCTGGGAAATGACTGAAATTGTTACTATTGTATTCTTATTTATATGATTACATCATTATGTGGCAGCTTCCATACTGTATTTCCAGAGCAACTGATTGCTGTTAGTTTTAACTGACTCTGATGAATGAAACTGTAATTAAGAATGATATTATCAATGTGAGTACGTCGTTATGTGACAGTGTTCATATTGTTTATCTTCAGTTTTTGACTGTTGTTACTTTACATTGATTTCATGTGCATATTATAATTTTCTTGCATACCTATTTTTCTTCTCCCCCCTTTCTCCCCCCCCCCCCCTCTTTCTGATTTTCTGCCTACTTTTTCTCTTTATTATTCGACATCCCCCGGGGGAGAGGTGCACTTTTGGATTATTGAGGACGTCTTCATACTGTGATGTGTAGCTAGATCGTAAAGATGTTTATTATGCCTCTATTACTTTTTTTGCGGCGTACGGATGTACTCCAGTCGCGTATTTATATGTAAATATACTTATTATGGTATAGGTTTTGGATCCTTTGTTATTACGTACTATGGACTGAGCGATTTCTAATAGGTTTCATGCTATACTAGGATGTTGTGGATAATTCGCTATTATTACTCGAGAATTTGTTACTGTTGTTGTTTCGATTTTAATGAGTTACAATTCTTGTTGTGTATATGGGAAGCGATATATTTGGTAAGAACGTGCACTCCTGTTTAAGTTACTTAGATTTAACTTGAATGTTAATGTTTACCATTCTAAGATGGCGGATGTTTACTGATGACTCTTTGCTGCCGTGGTGTTTACGTGACATGCTGCTAGGCAACCAGGACGCGCCCGGTGTTTACTTTAGTTTCCTCATTTGAATGTGATTGGAGGTACAATGTTCGCTCAGTGCGCTATTTACTATATAAAGATTCATTTATATACATTCAGTGACCTTGATGTACGCTTTAGCATATCACTGTATAATACTCTGCGCTCTGTTTCATGAAGTTATTTTTAGCCGTTCCAAGATGGCGTCCACGGGGCTAAACTATAAATTGCCATTACAAGATGGCGCCCGTGTAGCACGCGGAGCTTTATACGAATACTCTGAGCAGACATGCGGTAAGCTTGCTCTTGTTGTAGGTGTTAGCATTGATTTATATGGCAATGTAGTGTTGTGACAATGATACTAAGGGTCTTATTATTTACCATTCCAGATATTGGAATTACTGATGGATTACTTACGAATTGGAGGACTTTGAGAGTTTTGACTTGGGTAAGATTACGCTTCTAGAAGGCTAGGGAGACTCTCAACCTTGATATGTATTTGGCTGTTACATGATATTTATCTGATTACAGAGTGGAGTTTATTATTACTACTTGGAATTTACGGAATCTACTGCATTTACATCACTTGGATAATTTGGACGTTGTTACTTAAGATTACAAGTCGTGCTACATGACTTATCATATACCTATATGGTAAGTCACTGATTAATACTTTCATACTTGTCCTTGTTATTTCGAAAGTGCATATCTGTGACCGGGGTTTTGTTTTGTTTTGCTTCTTTTGTGTATTCTAGAATACTTTACAGTGGTTAGCTAATTGAATTCAATGAGGAGAATTGAATAATTTTGAACCTTCGTTGATGGTATGTGTTACTAGTTGATTTATATTTATATTTAATTTATCTATTTACTTTGGCATTTTCCTTTGAAACATTGGTGGTGATTCCAGCTCTTTTTCTTGGTAAAGGGCGCTTTTACTTTACTCTTCACATTACTCGGTGAAATGTGGTGGAATTATGAGATTGTTTATTTAGTGATGATATTTGAATATTGGTTATTACTTGCTTACAGCCCTGAAGAAGTGTATTTGTCTGTGACTGACAAGACGAAACACGTGTTGGCTGTGCCTCAAAAGCTACATTGAAAATTTGGAATAAAGAAAAGAAAATTTCATTACCTGTTCATTCAGAGACACTTGTTGATTCAGATTTATTGGAATCTTACAATTTGAGTGCTTGGTGGAACCTTGAATTGCTCTTAGCCTTGGCTTAATTTTGAGTAGTGGTAACCTGCTCTACTCCGCCTTGAGCACCAAGTGGTTTATTGATCAACTGCATTGTACATTCTTATACACGCTGTGCGCTCCTGCATAACCGTTACCATTGTTATTATTATTCTATAGTTTGTATTCTGTAATTTAAATTGTATTCCCATTGTCTCACACTCACTTTCCTTTTTACTCTCTCTTTCAGCTCTCTTTACTCACTCACACTGCCTTTCTCTCACTCTGTTTCACACCCATTCGTTTACTCCACTTCTTTCACAACCCCTCATTCTCATTTCAACTGTCTGCATCCCCTCTCTGCCTTGCATAACTTTTCAGCTTTCAGTCTCTCTGCTTTACTTCCCTTTTCCGTATTTTCCTCCTTTGCTCTTTTAGTAATTCCTCTTTACTCACTCAGCAGTATTGTCGCACTCTATCACTATAAATCACCCACTCTCCCTCCCTTATCTTTGTTTGCTCCTTTCTTTTGACCTCTTCTCTCTATTTTTCGTTCACTACCTCTATGTCCTCAGTGCCTCACTCTCCTTGTGTTATGTTCACTTGTGTTTATCTACCTTCTATCATTTCTTTTACAACAACTTCACTGCTCCTCTCTCATCGTTCTTCATCCCATTTCTTTTACTCTGGTTCCATTACTATCCCTCATTTCCTTTCTTTCAATGTCCTTCTCTTTACTTTCATCACCAATTTTTTTTCTCTCAGTACCACTGTTTTAGTCGTTTTCTCCTCTCTTTCCTTTTTTTTGCTCCCTTACTCATTTCCTTTGCTCACTCATTGTACTCCACCTCACTCAGTTTTTCTCTTAGTGTGTCTGTCTACTAACTTCCTCACTCCATTTCCCTCAATCGTTGTATATTATCCTCTCTCCCTTCATCCCTTCACTCTATGACTTTTCTTCACTTACTCTCAGTTATCTTCTATTCCTCATTCTTCTAAATACATCCTTAATTAGACTCTTTTCCGTCTCAGTCATTATCTTTTTACTTACTACTGTTTCCTGATTTAGTTTTGCTAACTCACATTGTTTTAGTGTCTTTCTTACCTTCAGTTCATTTCTCTGTTCTTCTCTTCCTCTCTGTCAGTGAATCTATATGCCTTACTCTTAGTAATTTGCTCTCCTTCTATTTCTTTTTCTCTCTTTTTGTTCTTCTACCTTACTTTATTTCCCTTTCTGTGTTCTTCACTCTTACTTTATTTCTAAATACACTGTTATGATTTTTAACCTCTTCATTTGTATCTTTTAATTTAAAATACATATTTTACTAATTATAACTTATTTTTTCTTCTCTCTTTCACAGATACAAAGTGTAGTAAAAAAAATGTAATTAAAGTTACATTTATTATATGGTAAGTATGACTAAAAAAATGTAGTTTGTCATCACCCTTTGCTTTAACCTCACTAATATTTTCTCAACCAACTTCACTCCTGTTTCTTTACTCTGCTTCCCTCACTTATTCTTATTCTCCATGTTTACTCCCCTTTCCCTATTTCCCCTCTCATATTCAACTTCTTTCAGTCCCCATTCTTTACTTCACTTACCCTCTGTTCCCTTCCTTTGCTTCTTCACTCATTCTCTTTTTCTTAATTATTTACTTCACTCCTACACACACACCTCATCCCCCTCCCAACACATACACACACCTCTGACATACACCCCACACACACCACACACACACCTCATACACAGACACCCCCCCATGCACACTCCTCACACACACACACACAATCCATACACACACATACATCCCACACACATACCCCCACACCCACACCCACACACCCCTCACACATATCTCACACACCCTCACCTCCACCCACACCGAAACACCCCACACACCCACACCCACAGACACACCTTACACACCCACACCCCGACCTACACCCACTGACTCCCTATAAGTCACATACACTGCATTACTTACCTTTCTTTGCTGTTTCACTCAGACCCATTCTGGCACTGTTTCCTTTACTCTCTCTGTCCTTTCTCTTTGTCACTCCCCATGTCTTATCCTAATTAAATTTTTCACCCTCTTTCACCCCTCTTTACTTACACTCACTGCTCTTTTCTCACCCTCCCTCACCGTTGTTCATTTATCCCGGTTCCGTCACTACCCTTCATTCCCCATTTTTTACTGTCCTTTCTTTTTCTTTCAACACCCACTCACATTCTCCCACTATCTCTACTTTAGTGTTCTTCCTCTCTCTTTCCTTCTTTCGCTCCCTTATTCATTTTACTTTTCTCACTTTCACCCTATTACACCTTCTCTGTTTTTTACTATGTAATAAACAATCCCTCTGTGTTTCTTCCTCTAGCTCTCTTTCTCTTAACATTACTCTCTTTGTGTTCTTCCCTCATGCTAACTCCTTCATTAATTTTTTTTTTCTTTTTTTTGGGTGCGCGCCCCGGTGCGCGTACCCCGAGGAAAATAAATTGACAGAGATTCTTTAAAAATATAGGTTTATTTTTATAAATTAAAGGTAGTTCTAAAAAGAACTATTTTTTTTCTTCTTTTTGTTGTTTTATATTTTTTTTAATGTTTTTGTGAACATTTTGTACTTTTTTTGGCTTTTCTCAACAGTTTTATATTTTTTTTTATTTTTTATGGGGAGAAACAAAAAAAAGGGAATTGAAAATGGCTCAACTGGAGCAAAAAAAAAAAAAACGAAAAAATTAGGGTTTTTTGGGGCAATTGTGGTTGTCACCAGCAAGGACGATGAGCTTTACGCTCTTTTCACCATAGGAG
Organism: Lissotriton helveticus; assembly: GCF_964261635.1. NCBI lineage: Eukaryota > Metazoa > Chordata > Amphibia > Caudata > Salamandridae > Lissotriton > Lissotriton helveticus. Next base: position 557,031 of record NW_027611737.1, read on the forward strand.
ATGAGCTTACCACAATAAATACATGTAATTCGGAAATCCTCAAACCGTGGTTGAATGCAAGGCATCGTCTCCCTTGTCTCTGGTCCCGATGGAGTGGGTTGCTTTCTTTTGGAGGTGGTGCTTGAAGATTGGGGGAGGTTACTGGCCAGTTCCCTCATCTCTGCAGCAGAATAGTTGTTCGGATGCTTGCGGTTCATGTGTCTAATCATGGTATTATTACCAAAAGAATATTTCTTGTTAGGGTTCCCCCTTGAAAGTTCCATGCCACAGATTATGCATGTCACCTTGGCCACATTGACTTTCTTCTTGCCCTCTGGGATGGAAAAAACTCCCATACAATGTGTGGCCTTGGCTTGTATGGGGTATTGTCTTCATGCAGCCATCTTCTCCCCTCCTCCTCGTCCTCTTCCTCCTCCTCCTCTTCTTGACCACCAATGTAATGTTGTGGTGGTCCTCTTGGTGGTGGTGGTGGTGGTGCAGATGCTCCAGCTGCTGCTGCTACTGTAGCCATTTTAAAGTACAAAATATTTCTCTAAGTTGTTCAAACAGGTCTTCCTCAGTCAAAGGACAAAGTCAGAATAAGGAAAAAAGGTGTGGTCTTTTATCATTTGGGAAAAAAAACTGTCCTGAACCAATGAAAAGTGTTATTTTCAGGTCACATGACCCGGGCTTTCATCATTTGGAAACCAAAACTGTTCTGCACCAATAAAAAGTGTTATTTTCAGGTCACATGACCCGACGTGCTTACGCTACGCGCCCCGGGGCGCGCCCGTAGTCGCGCTTCGGGGCGCGCCCGGGGGTGCGTAGCGTAAGCGCGTCAGGATGTTGCGCGATTGTATGCGCTCACGTGCTACCGGGTGCGCTTACGCAGTGCGTCATATAACGCATCGCGTGGTTACGCGAAACGTCAAGATGTTGTTTTCGTTCGCGAGAATAGTGCTAACGGGACGCTCACCGGTACGCACCCCGGGGCGCGCCGTAACATTGCGCTTACCCGTGCGTTCACCGGTACGCGCCCCGGAAACGCTCCAGGGCAAAAAAATTACATAATTATACAATATAAAATTCGTTATCAAAAATATTACATTTCATACCTATAGGGATTAGCTATTAAAAAACCTATGAAATTCACTGAAAAAACCATAGGTTTCACACCAGTTATAGTTAGGAATTAGCATTTAAAAAACCTATTAAATTCACTAAAAAAAACATAGGTTTCACACCAGTTATAGTCAGCTGGAAATTTTACTCGCATAAAACCATTGAAATTCCCACGTTATAGTTAGTTGGACTCACTATAACTTGCGCGTGCAATGCACTGCTGATGACGTCACATATTACATCACTCATGACATGGTCAGTGACATCACTCATGACATCACTGATGACACCATCCTTGTGACAAAGTGACAGACCTCCTTTCACTGTAATGTAACCCTTCAAACACATATTCAAAAATAGAAACTAAAATGTTCAAAAAAATAGAGATACCCATACCAGTTACAACAACCAATTCAATAATTCCACCATCTATATACATATCCACTCATTCACCAACAGTTCTATATAGTCACTCATATATATATATACTCACTCATCATATGTAGTGATACACCTATACATCTGTTACACACCGACAGTCATCCAATAGATACTCCCACACATACTCACACATGTAAATAAACTATTGAACATCCATTTATTTGCATATACAGCTATACACACACTACCACTTTACTTCTAAGGAAACTTACACATACTTACTCTCTTAAACAATCACTTATAGAAACACATACTAATTTAAACAGGAACTCTTACAATCCCTCACTCTCACATATACTCACTTATATACATCAATATTCACATATACTAGATTAAAACATATGTACTTACTGATAAAGACACTAGTGAGACAGTCATTTACTCACTAACACACACATATACACACTCATCCACCCATACAGTCCTGCACATATGCTGTCTTCAAAACACATACAAACAGAGAGTCAGTCAGTCATGCATCTATGTTCTAAGTAATACCCCCACCAAACATATAGACACTCATATTGATATTAAAAAAACATCTAATAACCCATATACATACACATGTAGCTACTCACCAACCCATGCAGCCACTTATACACAAAGTGAAACACTAATCCTTATATTTAAATATTTAAACATTACTCACTAATATATGTATACACTAAGATACACTTAATAAGCCAGTGAACCAATCAATTAAAAAAAAAAAACATCCATGTAAACCCTTATTTAAACATTTATTCTTCCATCAACTTTTACATCTACATATATAACACATAATTATTTTTTTTAAATAGACACATTCACTGGATGGTGTCATCAGTGATGTCATGAGTGATGTCACTGACCATGTCATGAGTGATGTAATATGTGACGTCATCAGCAGTGCATTGCACGCGCAAGTTATAGTGAGTCCAACTAACTATAACGTGGGAATTTCAATGGTTTTATGCGAGTAAAATTTCCAGCTGACTATAACTGGTGTGAAACCTATGGTTTTTTCAGTGAATTTAATAGGTTTTTTAAATGCTAATTCCTAACTATAACTGGTGTGAAACCTATGGTTTTTTCAGTGAATATATATATATATATATAGAGAGAGAGACATATATATATATATATATTACCTACTGGCGGTCGCCAGTAGGTATATATAGTTAGGATTTTTTTCCTATGGGATTTTTGAAAATTCTATGTTGAATAACTTTGGCGTTTGAGGACGGAATTGGCTGAAATTTTCTGGGAAATTGAACATTTTGTTTCTGAGCAGCCCCTGAAAATTTGGGGGGGTTTCGTCAAGCGGGGGCCGAGAAAAAAGGGGGGTCCCAAAACGTGTTTTTAACATTGAGTTTTCCATAGGGCGGTTGGACTCACTTTTAGCTCGATCGGCTGAATGGATTTCCACGAAACTTGGCAGAATTGTAGGGACTGGTAGCCCGATGTGCCTTTGCTATGTCTCAAGATATATGCTCCAGTGGTTTTTACGAAAATTAACTTTGAAAAATATATATTGGGCTACATTGGGCTATATATATGTTGGAGCCCAAATGTAGCCCAATGTAGCCCAATGAAGCCCAATGAAGCCCAATGTAGCCCAAAGATGGCCGCCAGAGACAAAAAAAAAATGTAGCCCAAATATCAGCCAGATGTAGCCCAACTATAGCCCAGTGACAGAATGTCCCAGAGTGTTTTAAAGAACAACTAGAACGCTAACAGTCTTACTTATGACAAAAGTATGGCACACCTGAAGTCATCTTGATTGGAATAAAGTGATAACACTTAATACATTTAATTTGAAAAGGAACAAAGTAAGGGGTTTCATTTTGCCATAGAAATGTTATATATATATATATATATATTCACTGAAAAAACCATAGGTTATAGACCATATATAGTTAGGGATTAGCATTTAAAAAACCTTATTTTACTCACACAAAACCATTGAAATTCCATATATAGTTAGTTGTACTAACTATATATCACGCACCCGCAATCCACTGCTGATGATGTCACATATTACATCATTCATGACATGGTCAGTGACATCACTGATGACATCACTGATGACATCTCAAATGACATCACTGATGACATCACTGATGACATCATCCAGTGACTGTGTGTTTCTGTAAAGTTTAAATATGTTTTACATATTGAAGAATGAGTAGATGTAGAAGTGTCTGGATGAAGGATTTAGTAGGTGCGTGACTGACTGTATGAGTGAGTGATTAAATGTGTCTCACTGAGTGCATGGGTTAGTGACTAAACTGTCTTAATTTGTGCATCATTATGTCTGTTGTTCTGTAAACTGCTGCATGTGTTGATCAGTAGCTATATGAGTAACTATATAGGTTATTGATTGGTTGCCCAAGCATTTGTATGGGAGACTGAGTGTGTGTGTGAGTGGCTGGGAAGTGTATGACTCTGTGCATAGATGTATGGGTTCAAAAGTGCATGTTGGAAACAGCTGTATGGGCGGTTGACTGTGTGCATGACTGTATTGGTGAGTGAATAGATATCTCAGTGCTACATGTCAAATTAAGTACATATGTAAAATACAGTACATGTGAGAGTTGACATATATAAATAACTGTGCATAAGAGCCAGTGAATGTGTGAGTGGCTGTATGGATCATTGTGAACTTGTATCCAGGATCGTATAAGTGAGTAAATATGTTTTAGTATTTGTTTGAATAAGTAAGTAAGGTGTGTTTAACTGTATAGTTAAGGAAATGGAGGTGTGATTGATTGTTTGCATGACTGTCTAGGTGTGTGTGTAACTTCATGGATGAGTGACAATCTGTGAGTCTGTGTTTACACTGAGTGTATCTAAGGTTATATTAGAGTCTGAAGAGGTTCATCGTATTATCACAACAGTGATGTCATCAGTAATGTCATTTGAGATGTCATCAGTGATGTCATCAGTGATGTCATTTGAGATGTCATCAGTGATGTCATCAGTGATGTCATTTGAGATGTCATCAGTGATGTCATCAGTGATGTCACTGACCATGTCATGAATGATGTAATATGTGACATCATCAGCAGTGGATTGCGGGTGCGTGATATATAGTTAGTACAACTAACTATATATGGAATTTCAATGGTTTTGTGTGAGTAAAATAAGGTTTTTTAAATGCTAATCCCTAACTATATATGGTCTATAACCTATGGTTTTTTCAGTGAATTTTTAAGGTTTTGTAAATGCTAATTCCTAACTATATATGGTCTATAACCTATGGTTTTTTCAGTGAATTTCATTGGTTTTTTAATAGCTAATATCAAAACCTTTACAATGTATTATTCTTTAAAAAGAAAAATATTTTTTACATGTTTTTTATACAATTTTTTTTGTATTTTTTTTGTTTCGCTCCCAGTACGCGTACCGGTTAGCTTCCCGTTAGCTCAATCTGGAGGCGCGACCCGGTACGCGAACTGGTAAACGTTCCTTTAGCGCACCTCTCGCGTTACAAAACAACATCGCGACGCTTCGCGTCAGCATGACGTTTCGCGTTCTCGCGTAATACGTCATATTACGTGCTACGTTCGCGTACCCGGAAGCGCAGCGGTACGCGAACCGGAAGCGATCCGCGGCGCGGCGCCGACCGCGTAATGTAAACATAGCAGGTCATGTGACTCGATAATAACACTTTTCATTGGTTCATTTCACTTTTGGTTTCCTAATGATGTAATACAAGGTCATGTGATCTAAAATGGACACTTTTCATTGGTTTAGAACTTTTGTTTTTCCCAAATGATGAAAACCCCTCCTTCTTTCATCACTCTGACTTTCATCTTGGTGAGAGAAAGACCCTTTATTGAGACTTTGTGATGGCTTCATTAGTAGCTTCAGCTGGTGCTAGCCCACCACCTCCACCAAATCCAAGAAAGAGAGGACCACCTGCAGAAGTAATTCTGCAAGAAGAGGAAGAACAGGAAGAGGAGGAAGAGGAGGAAGAGCATGAGTTTTTGCCAGAGGAGCCCAGGAGGTACAATCGACAGGAGAATTATATCTGGCAATTCTACAGAATTCCTGAGGGGCAAAAGAAAGTGAATGCTCGTTACGTGTTTTGCCGCATATGCGGTGACAGATTGTCAAGGGGCACTGATAAAAAATATAGTTATGGCAATCATACTATGCATCGGCATATGAGTAGGTGGCACCCAAATAATTATAGTGCTGCCCAGCTACGTGACCAACAACAAAATCCCCTCCAAATGGCAAGAAGATCGGTGGTTCCAGAGGTGTCGGGACCAGAGGCGAGGGAGGTGATTGCAAACATCCAAATGTTGTTTGGGCACGTAAAACAAGTGTGCGTGGAATGTGGCGCTTTCATCTGCTACAGAGAAAGTAGCATCACTTTGATTTTGCGAGCAATTCAAAATCATATTAATGTTTGCACAAGACGCACCAAAAAATAAATTCTTTTTTTTTTTTTGCTCCTGTTGAGCCCTTTATAATGGATCGTTTTTGTTTCCCCCCCCCCCAAAAAAACCAAACAAATTTTAAAAACGTTCAGAAAATACAAAAAAAGTAAAAAAAATTTCAAAAAATACTAAAAAAAATATAAAACAACAAAAACATAAAAAAAAAAGTTCTTTTCAGAACTAACTCCCCATTATAAAAAAATTGGTAGAATATTTGGAACTCTGCCAACCTGTATTTCTCTTAGTTCGCTCCCGGAGCGCTACCCGGTACGCGTACCGGAAGCTAACCAAAAAAATATTTTTTAAAAAAGAACAGTAACTATAAGGGAAGGAAATACACAGTTATGTTAAAAGAAAGACAGCTCTAGGGAGTAAACTAAGGATACTGTTACCTACAATCCACTGTTGATGATGTCACATATTACATCATTCATGACATGGTCAGTAACATCAACAGCAGTGGATTGTAGGTAACAGTATCGTTAGTTTACTCCCTATAGCTGTCTTTCTTTTAACATAACTGTCTATTTCCTTCCCTTATAGTTACTGTTCTTTTTTAAAAAACATTTTTTTGATCAGTCATAAACAGTGACATTAATAGAAACAGAGAGAGTGAACAAGAGTGAAGAACTATGGTCCTCCTCAGCCACCCTCAGAAAACCAAGGGGGTCAAGATACATCTACCGTGCCCCCTTCTACCTATTCTGAACATTATTTGCCCTCCATCTTGTATCTTGATTCGAACGAAACACAAAATGGTGGACTGCCATAACGCTGCTGGTTTGCGAACCGGGCAACTTCCCAGGAAGCGGTCCCAAAAAAAAAAAGTTGGGAAAGTAATTCACAGACACTAAGAGTAATAGAGATGGAGTGAGTGAACAAGACTGAGGAACTATGAGAACAGAGGGACTGAGAAAAAGAGTGGAAGGAGTTGAGTAAATAGGTAATAGAGAAAGGAATGAGGAAAGTAGCAAAGGCAGGAAACTGAGGATTAAAGAAGTGAAGCAGTGGATCTAATAGTAGGTGAATGTGATAGAAATGTAACGAAAAGAGTACAACTATTTACCTTGTAATTGCCGTTAAATTAATCACATTTTATTTCTATACTTTCAATCTGTGAAAGAGAGAACCAACATTTGAAAAAAATTAAAATATGTATTTAAAAATTACAAAAGACAAGGGAAAATATTGAAGGACAAATAGTTTTTCAACAACTTTGACACTGACAGAAGCTTCTGCTTCTCCAGGTCCTCTACACAATGCTAAAGATATACATTTTAAACTAACAGTATCTTGATGCAGATGAAGTGAGGCCTATCTTAAAACATGGTGCATCTTTTGCATTGCTCTTGTTTCAGAAAAGTGTCGCTTCAGTATGCCAATAACATGTCTCCTATCCAGAGATTTGTTTGAGGTGAGGCCTACTCAGAGTTCAAGATGAGATTTACACTTGTTGAAGTGTACAGAGGAGATAATATCTGTGAAAGTCTACTAATGAAGTGAGTCATGTCCACTGCACTCTTCAACAAAGTAGAAACCTCCTATGTTTCCCTGGACAGACCTAAACTTGATCTGCACAATGTGATTCGTAATGATAGGAAACTCAGGTGATGTAATTGAAATATGTGCAATTTATTTTGCTCATTTCACAATCACATCACTTGTGTTTCCTTTGCTTAGGTATCTCATTGTGCAGATGTAGTCCAGCATATGAAAGAATACGTAGAAGTGCAGCACTGCATACAATACATTTAACACTTACAGAAAACTCACCTTCTCCATGCCTCCTACACAGTTCTACATATACATCATAAATGCAAACAGTACAGAATTAATTATACATGTTAAATGGTTTATTTTTGCTGTTCTCAGAATGTATCAAAATTCACTAAAAACAGTGACTTGAAGGTATTCATCATGTAACAGCGGGGAAAAAAAAACACAATCAAAATGATTGTGTTTAAAAAACCCATACAACATCAGAAAATAAAATTCAGAACTCCTTAAAGTTAACTTACTTTCCATGACGTCCAAGGATGTCCTATGAACAGCTTACACTCTTTTGTGCTGTTATTACTTTCAGCCCGCCACTTTCTGAAAGAAAACCTCCATCGTTTTTAAAAACACGTTACATGCAATAAATGACTTCTTGCTCTCTACCACTATTTTCCACAAGGCCAAATCTAGTCAGAGATATTTATAACTCTTGGATTTCTTGTAAGCCAATCCCATCATTTGGCATTTCCGCAACTTTCAGAATTAAAATGTTGAAGATCATTTTCACAATCCTGGAATAGTAATATCTTCCCCTTCTTGGTCAGTCATGTTCTACATTTCCTATGACACTGATACTGCTTAATATGAAGCAGACTTACACTACCTCTATGAGTACTACAATTATTTAATTCTCTACATCACTTTTAATCACAAAGCAATGTAAAACAGTAGACAGCATTGCAGACTTACATTCCCTCTACTCCATGTTTTGATTGGCTGCTTCAATTAGCTTATGAAAAGAAACAGTTTTTCTGAACTCATTTAAAGTGCACATACATCTCCATGATGTCCAATCCTTTGATTAGAAGTTATGTCTCTGAACTACACTTATCCTCAAGGCCAAATTGTGTAGGAGCCATTAGAACTTCTTGAAATCCCACAGATCATATCCCGAGATTATTTTCCTAAAATTTTGGTTTTAAAAACACCAGGTAAGAGTTTTTAAGGTCATACGGCAATTTTTTTTTGAAAATTAAAACAGAATCATTGCAGAATGACCAGCCATTTCTAGACTTTAAATAAGCTGTGTAATGTCCTGATGATATTGAAGGGCCGTCATGATATATAATTGCTGTAGTTACAAAAGTCCTTCCTGATATTGACAACTGCGAAGCTACAAAATTTTTTATTAAAGTTGTCAATTTTGTTCCATCAGGCCTACATCGTTGGAACATTAAAATGACGTACTGGCCATATGTTCGTATAAATAATGTGGACATCATTTCAGATTTACATTGGCTACACTCCATGCTGTGATTAGCAGCTTTTACTAGCTTATTAAAGGAGACTGATTTACTGTCTGGCAAAGTTAAATATATAAATCTTTCTGAGTCTACACTAGTAGTACTTGATACCATACAGTTCTCGCAGTCATGCTGCCATTGATAAGAAAGCCCAAACAGCTGATCTACATCTACACCTTCAGCATGTAATACATCAAGCATATACATTAAAAACTCCTGACAATCTTGCTGAATATTTTGAGAGAATTGTGTTTGCCCTGAACATCTGTCTAACAGATTTCGAATTTCAGACACACTTTCTATTTTTGTTCTATCTGTGCTACATTTCTCTAACACAGAATTCAACAAACTGCAAAATCTTTGATCAGAATTGACCACAATCTCTTCTTTTACATTTTTTAGAGAAAACAAAACATTAATTACTACATTAGCATAGCAGTTGACACCAGAACTGTTTTCAAACTGAAAACCAACAACATCTTCAACAGAATCCTCTTTGTTTCTGCTTGTAATTTTAGGTTCATTCACTTTTTGTCTTTTTGCTACAACCTCCCCAGTATTGTTCTCATTTCTTCGTTTCCGGCCTACCAGACGTTTCTCAAACAAAGGAAACTGAGGCAAATGTGGCGCATACTCTCTTCTTAACCTATTGTATTCCTTAACACAATCTAGATCTGCACAAATGTTTCTGACATCACACTCAATCAAGTACAATCCCGATAAAGTTCTAACTCGTGACAATGCCACATATGCCATACCCTCCTTGAACACAGAACTGCCAATATTCACCAATGCAGTGTCTACACTTAAACCTTGCGATTTATGAATTGTCACCGCATATGCCAAGCAAACAGGGAACTGCTTACGGCGAACATATAAGTCTTTTACAAGCAAAAATCTAGCAGAACAACGAGCAATTAGCTGTACTTCCTCAATGCCATCAAATTTAATTTTTAAAAATTCAATTCCATCTCTATTTCTGTATTTCACAAAATCAACAACATTACCCATTGATCCATTTACCAGACCTCTTTCAACATGTAAATTCCTTCTTAAAATTATACGTCAGTTCAAGCACACATTCAGAGTCTTTTCAAAACCTGCAGTTTTAGATATAGTCTTCTCTAATGAATCCAATTTTGATTTCAGATTCTCAGACAAAATAATTGTTGATCCCATATGCTCTACTCTATCAATAGCTTCCACTTTCACAATCTCTTGCTTTTCTAAATGCAACATTTTGTTGTTAAATTTGGCACATTCTGCAAGAGTTGGCATCAAACATATTCCAGATTTCTTATCAGTAATTTTCTGAAAAATATTCTCAGGCACAACATCTTGTTCTGGATATAAATTTGACAGTAATCGTGCATGTAAAGCTTCTTTCCCATGCTCGGTCACTTTTCCAATTCTAACATCTTGTAGAATAGTCTTGTAAACTTCATCCTTTGCCTGACGCATATTTTCATGCAGTTCAGCATAATTGAAGTTTAACCATATATTGACGTTGCCAATGCTGCCTAGGCACTTCCTGGTATCTTCATGCGTGAGCATTTTGAACACAGGTTGCCCTTTCACTGGTGTCAGCTGCAGAAGATCTCCGAAAACAATGATGTGTTTGCCACCAAATAACACATCATACTCTGTTTTGAGAACTTCTTGCATCCTCAAATGCACAAAGGCAAGCATGACATTGGAAACCATGCTTACTTCGTCAATGATAAGAAGTTTCATTTTCCTCAAGATTCTTGAAACTTCAAAACAAGCATCTCCAGATAGCTTGTGATATTCTAATTTGTTGTCATGCTCCACTGGCAGCATCAGTAAACGATGTAAAGTAATCCCTTTAATATTATGTGCTGCCAGTCCAGTTGGAGCAGTGACAACACAAGACAGCGATGACTCTGTCCTTTCCTGCAAATAGCATGAAATTGCTTTAATGAGGAAACTTTTTCCAGTTCCCGCTTCTCCACTCACGTACAGTCGGACAGGCTTCAACGACGTACATGAGCACTCTTTCTTATCATGACTTAATCCATGATCAATTTGCATGGTAACTTCGTCATATATTTTCCTCTGCTCAACGTTGAGTTGCCTTTCCAACTCTTCTAAGTTAACCGCATCCTCTTGAGCATGTGCCATGGCTCTTTCCACCTCATTCATAGCAGTGGCAGCTTCATTTTCAATAAGAGGTCCTCCTAGTGGATCCTGACTCAATGAAGCAGAACTCTGACTGTCCTGAGAACTGTCTCTGGCAATCTCGGCTGCAATCGTTGCTTCCTGCTCAATTTCCGCATTCAACATTTCTACATATTTGGGAAAAGCAGGACATTCTATGGTCTCCTTGGCGGCATTGAAAGAGTCTTCATAACAGAGGAAATCTCCAAGCAGTTCCTCTTCTGCACGCCAAGGCTTGAAAAGTTGCAAAAGTGCTAAATAGAAAAACTCCTTTTTTTCAGGAGATTCGCCACTCAATTTTCGATGGTTTATCAAGTGGCATTTTCTTTGCTTGACCAGACATCCCTCACTTCCTATTACAGCATACACTCCTTTCTCAGTATCTTCTTTGATGTTCCTCTTGAACATGTAATTTTGCAGAACCTCATACAGACAAACATTCTCTAGGTGACTGCTTCGATTTGGATAATATGTATCCAACATGTTTGTCTTCAAAATGTCGGTACTGTTTGGCTCCTTTTCCGCCAAATACTCAATTTCCCGCACAGGTTTGAGAACTCGATTACGCGTTGCAGCAAGACCAAGACTCGCCCAAACGATACTCCTGGACTTGGCATAGAGACTTGCTGAAGACAACCGGTCAGAACATTCGTACGCTCCGATTTCTCGATGCGACAACATCTTCAGACTGAAACTGTACAACTTCTTGCTGAGGCTCTTTTCATGGGAAATGTCCTCCCACATATCCTTCAATTCTGTCTTCTCTTTTTTGGTGATGTAAGACGTCACATACCGAGCCACAGCCATACAGTTATCAGCCACAAACTGTATATCCATGTTAGCATTCCACATGGACAAAATCACCGGGTTGTAGTCGTTGATGTACTTGGACTCTTCGTTCCTCTTCAAATTGTAAGTGTTTTTAGGTGATTTCTTCATCACATTATGTCGCAGCGAAGACATCAAACTGTTTACTCTTCCTTTAGAAATCACCGGTCGTGGAAAGCCGAAACGACATTTGGTGTAGAACTTGTCTTTCTTTCGGAATTTACGACGGCAGTACTTTCCACATCGATGGCTTTGGAAACGCAGAACTTTTTCTCTTAGGCTTTTCTTCTCCTTTGCGTTTGGAACAGCACACGTAGAATACTGTTGGATGAAACTCATCACTGAGTCTTCTGGATCCGTTCCAAATTTAGGTGCATCCTTGATCCACAGCAACATATGTATATGAGGAGCACCTCTTGCTTGGTACTCCTTTCTCCAGAAGAAATCCAACACCTCTCCAAGAGGTGGATTCTTCTTATTCATGATGAAAGACATCATAGCTTCAAATCTATGATTGAAGTACCTACATACATTGACTGGATCCAAAGAGCACAGTTCTCCGGGTGTCTTGAATTCGATGTTTTCTACGTTAGCATTTGCCTCTCGTAGAAATTCAAGTAAGTCTTCCCAGCCATACTCGGCACAGCTCAGAGTGAGGAACCATGTGGGAGTACCTAAGTTCCTCAGCATACATTTTAAATCACCATGACGACGGTACCAGTACTCATTAGTACCACGCTGACACGCCATGAGATTAATCAGGTGAGAATCCAAAATACTATCTTGGACATTCACTTTATCCATAAAATCACTTGCCGAGATGTTTTGCATGTGTATACCACTTTTCAAGATGTGGTTCACTGCATATGACAGTCCAGACAGATCGCTTTCAAACAGGAGATGAAACAAATAAGGAATGCATTGTCGAAACCTAGCATCTCCTGCATACAATCGCAAAGTCCGGTATTCAGAAGCAGGAATTTGATGAGGTCGCTCATCATATCTTCCTCCCTGACCTGTTGGAAAAAGCTGTGGGAAACACCGAGCTTCCAAACTTTCCTCCCAAACACTAATGGGACTCCCTTTGGCTTGTTTCATTTGAAACAACTCAATAGCATTCCCCATGACTTCCTTTGAATGCAAAGGATGAACACTATAATGTTCATATATTTCCTCACTAGTAGAGGGTTCTACTTTCTCAATTTGACCAGCACACAAATCGCTATCCTCTTCCTCACTTACTTCCTCTTCTGCAACATATACATTCTTATAGTATTTATTATTTTTTTTCAAATACAATGTTGCCTTTTTAACTTTCCTAACATCTACTAAATCTTGCCATATTTTCTTATTCTTTGTCGGAACCCCATTAACTAAGATAACCAGAGGTTCCTCTTCCACTTTTTCTACTCCAATTGTGTTAATGTTTTTCTTCAAATCTAGAGGCAAATAAACAACTCTTCCCTTTAATCCTCTCTGTAAATCTGATGGAGGCAATTTCCCTGTCTTTGGCTCCATTCTTACAATAGCCTGAAAGGGATGGATACTTTGAATCAAAATAGATTCATAAGTATTTAAATCCTTCAATTCAGAAGGAATCTCAACCAATTCCAGATTATTATGAACTGCTCTAGCAGGCATCTGGTTTTGTTTTAATTTGTTACAACAATAAGTACACACACGTTGATCCAATCCCAAATCAAAACAATTTTCTACCATCAAGTATGTTGCAAAATCCTTCCATTCACTATTATTTTCCCTTTCACTTTTTGCATATAAATCCACTAACTTAGTCTGATTCTTATAATAAGTGCGTCGACAACACACACAAGTGAAATTAGGCCTCTCACTTGATTTCATGTCAAACGTCGCAATTTCCCTCTGGAAATTATCTGTACTGGAAACATGTACAGTATCTTCCAAATGACCCTCTATTTCTTGCTCAATTTCAACATTCTCCTCTTTACTTCCAAAGTAACAAAACTCAATTTCTTCACATATATTCCTCACATCTATTTCAGAACCATGCAAAAGAGCAGCGCATAATTGTTTCAGCATAATTGCTGGACTCTTAGCATAATACAACAGTCTAACTAACTTCCTCACTTTGTTATGATGCACTGCTAGCATCCTGAAATGATGAAAAACACTCTGGCATACTCTCCTGGAAAGACAAGCCAGTGAATGACCATGCAAACCTGTCACTTCTCTCACTCTGCAAGGATCTAATTCTTGCAACAACCTCATTTTCTGCTTCAAACTTTTCTTGTTAAATGACCGTACAAAATCACAAAGCAAATTGATGGAATCCTGTCGCACACTGCAAATACTACTACACTTCCAGGTGTACACAGGACCCTTAGCACGTCTTCCTAAAACCTCATTACCTAACAACTCTTCTGCCTCTGTTGTCACAAGTTTTTCTTTTTCAACTGGACAACCATCTTTCACTTCATAAGCACGACCACTGATGTCAACTGCATGCACCAAATCATTATCCTGGAAATAACTCTCTTCATTAAAAAAATGCCTCACAGCTTGAACTATGTATCCATTCTCCAGAAAAAACTTCACAAAAATTACTACGATTAACTATTCTCTTCCATCTACTATTTCTTTTGAAATCAAAAATTGCCTTGTTTAGCTTCCTAATTCTATTGATTATCAAAATAAATAACTTACGTTTAATTTCAAAAGCCTGATCAATAACTTTCTCAACTTTTTTTTTTCTCCTATAAAAAACTAATTTCTGTTGACCTTTCTTAATATTTTTTAACAAATTGCCAATTATCCTGTTACGGAACATTCGTTTACGAATCTCCGTAAACTGTTGTTTCCTTCTACTATCATGCACAGATTTATCTCTTGCTCTAGCAGTAACATTTTCATTTGTCCTTTTCTTTCCATTTGATTTACTTGTGTTGTTATGGATTGAAACATTTTCTGTACTAATATTTTTTTTATTAGAAATATTTCTTATGAAATATTTAGAGCTCTTACCCGGTGCTTTCTTCATCGCTTGAGAAATCTTTTTGTTAGAGGACTGCTGCATTTTTTTTTTCTCCTGCTGTCTTTGACGTTTTGCAGCCTTCATCTCTCTTATTTTTGTAGGCATAGTTGAATCTGAGGAAAAATATAATAAAAATGTTATTAAACATTATTATCAAACAGTAAATCAGTAATAGTGATCAAAAACATAACACACTACTTGACATTTTAAATAGAAGATTTTTTAGTCCTTGCAAATTTACAATACAGAAATAGCAGAAAAGAAATGAGATTTATATTTATGTTACCTATGCTATTTTATATGTGAATCTGATCTAATTTTATGAGCATATTTTAATATTTTATTGAAGACACTACACATAACCTGTTTTTGAAGGTGTCTTTATTTTTAAATTAAACGGTTTACCTTTTTACTTTTTATTGATTATAAATTTTAAAAATAAATGTTTATAATTCCAAAGGCTCAAGCAGGTCAGCTTCCCATCCTATATCATATAATTCGGACAAATCTGCATCCTCATCACGCTCTTCTTCATCCTCAGGATTTAAATCATCCAATGGATCAACATCCACTGATGTTTCAATTACAAGTTCAATGATGAGGTCAAAATCAACTGATTGCAGATTGTCGCTCATGTTGAGGTTGTCTTTATCTTTAAAGAAAGACAACAACAATGAGATGTTGCAGAGTAAGAGACAAATCTCACAGATTATAATAGTAAAATTATTTAACAAGAGTAACATTTTGCAGCTATTATTTAGCCATGTCCAGCGATGCTGAGCAGGTGAAGCCTATGTCTAATTTTTCACTGAACAGGACTCATCTGTTCTTAACCTTGGATAAGCCTCAACGACTCTGTGTCCCCTGCACATACTCAAATGTTAAAGTGCAGATTTATATTAAATGGCACATCCCCAGGCATGCACCAGTTAATGTGCACCACTGCTTTACCACCCATGGTGTGCCGCATTTACAATCAGATAGGAGAAAGCTGCTTCAAAACCCTGCGCCTGCTTGAAGCTGGCATAGGTCTTGACGCAGCATTGTATAGATGGGGCACCCCTGATCCTTGCTGGAGCTGCATCGCACTTACGATACAACTCCAGCAATGCGCCACCTTTACAGCACAGATGCGTCACGCATCTGTGCCTTTTTTGCCCCATGCTGCGCCGCATTGTAAATGCAGCACACCATGGGTGGCGGAACAGTGGCGCAGGATGACTGTCACATCCCTGGGGATGCGCCACTCATCATAAATCTATCCCTAAGCTTCTTATCTTGTTACAGATGAACTGCCATATGTATCATCAAAATATTTTACATATTATAAATAGCAAATTTTAAGGAATAAATAGCGATTCTTTACTATTCCTAATTTGCAATGAGCAAATTGCTAATTGCAAATTACCCATTCATTTCCATAGGCTAGGAGGCTCATAGGAATTAATGTTGCAAGTTGTGATTAGCAATTAGCTCATCACAAAATAGGATTTTTTTCAAGCGTGCAGGGGTATCTCAAGAACACCCTGCTGCACCCCTGAAAAAGAAATTTGGGAGCACATGGCACACCTACATGCCCTAATGGCATGTATGGGCGTCATATGGGACCTTTTTTTTTTTTTAAAAAAAATGCTTTTTGAAAAGAATTCGCAAATTACCACAAACTACAAGTTGGTGGTAGTTTCCAAATCCTTAATATCATTTTTTACATATTTTTTTTTGATACATTGCATTTAAGGAATCACAAATTTTAAATTATTGACATTTTAAGTAATTTCCACATGTGCACTGTTTTCTAAATATAATTTGAAAATCGTTTTTGGGGAAAAGTAATGGTTTGCAAATTTATGACAAGGACATAATGGTGTATGCTTCTCTATAAGGCATTTCAGTATCTCTAATGTCATTTTTCCCATATTACATTATAAGACCTTTCCCCATGAAGCACATTCCTTGTAAATATGCTCCCACCAGTGCATTGCAAATTTAGATTTTGACTGTTTCAGACACATAGCCATGTTGAAAGTGACCCAAAAAAATTGCAAACGTTTTAAAAAAAACATTCATGTGTCTTAATGACATTTTAAGTCATTTCCCCATGGACAATGTTTTCTAAGTGGCACAAAAGAGGTATACACCTATCATAAATCTGTCCCTAGAATTATAAATGATTAAATCAGGATGACAATAAGATGTGGCCTATCCAGAGGTTTGTTTAAGGTGAGGCCTACTCAGGATTGCAGATTAAAGTTATGCTTGATGAAGAATACAGAGGAGATAATTTATTGTAAAGGCCTACCAATGAAGTAAGTGATTTCTACTTCATTGCACCAGTCATCATAAATGTATCCATAAGCTTCTTATCTTGTTAGACATCAACCGCCATATGTATCATATAACTATTTTGCATTTCCAAAAAAGCGAATTTTAAGGAATAAATAGCGATTCTTTACCATTCCAAATTTGCGATGAGAAAATTGCTAATTGCAAATTACCCATTCATTTCCATGGGCTAGGAGGCTCATATAAATGAAGGTGCAATTTGCGATTAACAATTTGCTCATCACAAATTAGGAATTTATTCCAAAAGTGCAGGGGTGTCTCAAGAACACCCTGCTGCAACCCTGAAAAAGAAATTTGGGGGCATATGGCGAACATAAATTTTAACAACATTCCTTTACCTCAAAAACGATTTTCAAATCATAACTTCAAAACACTACACATGGGAAAATTACTTAAATTGTCCTTAAGACACATAAAAGCGTATTTTGATTGGCTTTCCTGCATGGTAGGGTCACTTTTAACATGGCTATGTAACATAAACATTCAAAATCAAAATTTTCAATGTACAGGTGGGAGCATATTTACAAGCAATTTGCGCCACAAAGAAAGGTCTGACATTAAAATGGGAAAAATAACATCAGGGACAGTCAATTGCCTTATAAAGAACCATACACCATTATGTCCTTCTCATGAATTTAAAAACAATTCCTTTTTCCCAAAAACGATTTTCAGATCATAATTTCAAAAAACTGCACATGAGAAAATGACTTAAAATGTCATTGAAACACATGAAAGCGTTTTTTTATTGGCTTTCCTGCATGGTTGGTTCACTTTTATCATGGCTATGTAACACAAACATTGATAATTAAAATTTTCATGCACATGTAAGAGCATATTTACAAGCAATTTGCGCCACAGAGAAAGGTCTTACACTAAAATGAGAAAAATAACATCAAGGACAGTCAATTGCCTTATAAATAACCATACACCATTATATCCTTGTCATGAATTTAAAAACAATTCCTTTTCCACAAAAACGATTTTCAAATCATAATTTCTAAACACTGCACATCAGAAAATGACTTAAAATGTCATTAAAACACATGAAAGCATTTTTTGATTGGCTTTCCAGCATGGTTGCGTCACTTTTAACATGGCTATATAACAAAAACATTCAAAATCAAAAATTTCCATGCACATGTGAGAGCATATTTACTAGCAAATTGCGCCACATAAATCATAATTTTTTCCTTAAAGCACACTATTCTCTATCTAAAGTAAAGAAATATTTTCTCACCTTAGCAAATACTTTGAGTTTGAAAACAGTCTAAGAAACACACCAATTTGTCTTCAGCAGAGCAAAAGGTATGCACTCCAGAGTCTGCAGCTATCAAAAGCACAGAAATGGTGTAATTCTTCACACATATTTCTCATGTCACCCAATCAAAACTCTTCCCTCACTTTTTTTCAAATGAAAACCCTTCCCCCTCTGCCCTTTCTGCCTATTTTCCATAGCAACCACCTCTTGGAGAAACTCTGGTGTTTGCAAATTCACACAACAATGTTGCAATTGAACTCTGAACTCTCAGTGCACCTGCATATCCAGTGCTTTCTTTCATTTAATGATTTTTTATTGACCACTCAAAATACATCTTTCAAACAACACATCTGTACACCCTAACTTTCTGTTTTCATCAATTAAAATCCACCAATCACTGTTACTACTTCATGAACACAGAAACTCCACAGTTTTTTTCATTTCAAACTCACATTTTTTCAACTGCCATTTCATTGCCACACTTCATCTGACTGCAGGAGAACCTTCTCTCACCATTGTTTTCTGTCTGGATTGTTGGTCATAGTTATATTCACTGGGCTCAAAGGTACGTTGAAAGCAGGAATTTACCTAACCTCAATTTACAAGATGTGGAAATTAAGTGGTTTGGCCACAGAGGATTAAAATGTCACCAATTGATACCATTGGTGAAAACCTTTATGCATTTGCCAAAACCTGACCTGTTAATTGTGCACTGTGGAGGTAATGACTTGGGCACTTTGACTGGTGTAGGTCTGGAAATGCTTTTAAAGGACACCTTTGAGCAATTGATGGCACTTTTTCCTCAGACTGCCTTGGTATATTCAAATATATGCCAAAGACAGAAATGGAGGTGGTCAAACCAATTTTGTCCACAAATTGAGAAGTCGAGGAAGCATCTAAACAAATCTGTTTCAGCTTACATGAGAGACCATGGAATGGGCTCCCTGTACAACAATAACTTGCGTTATTACATGCAAGATATCTACAGAGGAGATGGAGTTCACTTCTCAGATGAGGGCAACAGAGTTTTCACTCTGAATTTAAAAATGTGCATTGGTACCTACTTATAAGTACCAAAATGTACTATAAACCCAAAAGCTCTTCTCAGAGCTACCCTACATCTAATTACTCACAATTATTATTTTACTCTAACTTTTTTCACTAATTTTCAACAAAGTACACTCCCTGGTGCGCTACCCGGTACGCGTACCGGGAGCTAACCTCGCGAAATTTTTTTAAAAAATGTGTTTTTTTTCGCACATATGGGCCTCCTCAGCCACCCTCACAAAACCTAGGGGGTCAAGATAAGTCTACCGTGCCCCCTTCTACCCATTCTGAACATTATTTGCCCTCCATCTTGTATCATAATTCGACCGAAACACAAAATGGTGGACTCCCGTTACGCTTAAGGTTCGCGTACCAGGGCGCTCACCGGTTCGCGTACCGGGTCGCTTCCTGGGAAGCGCACCATCAAAAAAGGTGGGAAAGTAGTTCACAGAAAAGCCACTGGAGACAATTTCACCAAATATAGAATAGCTCATACTACATACCAATCCCTACCATTTTCACAAATTTGATTGGAATTCCATTTAGCCATTTAGCCTGTAGTCCTCTCTAAATACCGTGAGGTAAATTACTTCACAAAACACATCTGAAGTGTTGGAATTGACAACCAATTAAAATGTTACTTTCATTTTCTACTTTTTTTACCTGACATTTGATTGGTTATGTACCCGAATATATATAAAGGAAGAGAAGGAAACACAGCCATTTTGACTACTACTTCCTGGTGTACATTTCATTTGGATTTTCATTAATAACTTCAACTTCTTTTTAAAGGTAAGTTGTTATTTTTAAAACTGAAGTATATTGTGCACTTTAAGTTAATATGGCAAACTTTTTCTGTTAGTTATATACTATCCCTCTGTAGTACTTATAAATTTAGATACACTTTTTTATATTCCTACTTCCACTCTGATACTATACACTGCCCAAAGATAAATTCTCTGATAAAAACTGCCTATCTAAAATTAATCCCAACAGTGCCCTACCTCTACTAATATATATTTTTTTTATGCAAATTTCAGGAAAAATGGAAAGTGAACAAAACATTTCATTTGAAATTGTCCTTCCAGAGTCCAACACAGAAATCATTGATCCAAATGAGATTGAATTTATGGATGAAACATGGGACCAAGAACTACTGCAATGTGTGCAAGCAGTAGATAACCTCCTTGCAAATGAGGACATTTTACAACCTCAGAGACTACAATCTATATTCCATGATTATGAAATTTCTGACAATGAAATGTTAGAAAGTTTAATAAATTATGAAACACAATAAAAAAAGTTTAAAAAAAAATAAAATAATCAACAAAACCAACAATCAATTAACATACAGCATTTGAAAAGTCTATCATTCATTTTTTATTGTGATACGCTCCCCAGTACGCTTCCCGGTTCGCGTACCGGGCGCTAACCACGAAAAAAAACAAAAAAAAATTTTTTTTTTTTTGCCCCGCGGGGCCCCTTTAAAGCCTCCACATCAAACCTAGGGGGTCAGGGAGTATCTACTATGCCCCCTTAAGGTCATTTGCCCCTTCGCTTTTGACCTCCTCTTGTCTCTCGATCCTACCGAGAGACAAGATGGCGGCCGCTCCGGACTGTTTAGAATGTTGACAGACACCGGAGAGCCAATCAACTTCGCTACGCGAAGTTCCGTTACGCGTCAAGTACGCGTACCGGGGCGCTGCCTGGTCCGCGCTTACAGATATATATCTTTTTTTGAACGTTATTTTCTCAAAATCCACTGCAGCACATATATTGAGACCTACAAAAGGCACATCGGGCTACCAGTCCCTACAATTTTGCCAAGTTTCGTGCAAATCCATTCAGCCGTTCGGGCTAAAAGTGAGGCTAACCGCCCTATGGAAAACTCAATGTTAAAAACACGTTTTGGGACCCCCCTTTTTTCTCGGCCCCCCCTGGACCAACTCCCCCCAAATTTCCAGTGGCTGCTCAGAAACAAAATGTTCCATTTTCCAGAAAATTTCAGCCAATTCCGTCCACAAACGCCAAAGTTATTAGACATAGAATTTTCAAAAATCCCATAGGGAAAAAATCCTAACTATATATACCTACTGGCGACCGCCAGTAGGTAATATATATATATATATAAAATATATATATATATATTACTTACTGGCGGTCGCCAGTAGGTATATATAGTTAGGATTTTTTTCCTATGGGATTTTTGAAAATTCTATGTTGAATAACTTTGGCGTTTGAGGACGGAATTGGCTGAAATCTTCTGGAAAATGGAACATTTTGTTTCTGAGCAGCCCCTGAAAATTTGGGGGGGTTTCGTCAAGCGGGGGCCGAGAAAAAAGGGGGGTCCCAAAACGTGTTTTTAACATTGAGTTTTCCATAGGGCGGTTGGACTCACTTTTAGCTCGAACGGCTGAATGGATTTCCACGAAACTTGGCAAAATTGTAGGGACTGGTAGCCCGATGTGCCTTTGCTATGTCTCAAGATATATGCTCCAGTGGTTTTTACGAAAATTTACTTTGAAAAATATATATTGGGCTACATTGGGCTATATATATGTTGGAGCCCAAATGTAGCCCAATGTAGCCCAATGAAGCCCAATGAAGCCCAATGTAGCCCAAAGATGGCCGCCAGAGACAAAAAAAAACAAATGTAGCCCAAATATCAGCCAGATGTAGCCCAACTATAGCCCAGTGACAGAATGTACCAGAGTGTTTTAAAGAACAACTACAACGCTAACAGTCTTACTTATGACAAAAGTATGGCACACCTGAAGTCATCTTGATTGGAATAAAGTGGTAACATTTAATTTGAAAAGGAACAAAATAAGGGGTTTCATTTTGCCATAGAAATGTTATATATATATATATATATATATTCACTGAAAAAACCATAGGTTATAGACCATATATAGTTAGGAATTAGCATTTACAAAACCTTATTTTACTCACACAAAACCATTGAAATTCCATATATAGTTAGTTGCACTAACTATATATCGCGCACCCGCAATCCACTGCTGATGATGTCACATATTACATCATTCATGACATGGTCAGTGACATCACTGATGATATCACTGATGACATCATCTAGTGTCTGTGTGTTTTTGTAAAGTTTAAATACGTTTTACATATTAAAGAATGACTGGATGGATGGAAGACTGAGTGTGTGTGTGGCTGGCTGGGAGGTGTGTGACGCTGTGCATATCAATGTGTACTTCTATCAGTGATTGTATAAGAGAGTAAGTATGTGTTAGTATATGTGTGAAAAGTATGGTGTTCTGTGTGTAACTATAGATGAGGAAATCGAAGTGTGATTGATTCTTCACAGGACTGACTAGGTGTATGAGTGCATATGATAGTGTTCTAATAATAACTGACTGTATGTATGAGTAATTGTATGGGTGAATGAGTGAATATGTGTGTAGACGTACGAATCAGTGAGTGCGTATGTAGTAACTGGTATTGGTGTGTCATGATGTCATCAGTGATGTCATTTGAGATGTCATCAGTAATGTCATTTCAGATGTCATTAGTGATGTCATCAGTGATGTCACTGAAGTATGGTGTTCTGTGTTTAACTGTATAGATGAAGAAATGGAAGTGTGATTGATTCTTTACAGGACTGACTTGGTGTGTGAGTAACTCCATGGATGAGTGGCAGTGTGTGACTGTCTGTATAGGTGTATGAGTGCATATGATAGTGTTGTAATAATGAGTGACTGTATGTATGAGTGATTGTATGGGTGAATGAGTGAATGTGTGTGTAGACGTAGGAATCAGTGAGTGCGTATGTAGTAACTGGTATTGGTGTGTCATGATGTCATCAGTGATGTCATTTGAGATGTCATCAGTGATGTCATCAGTGATGTCATTTGAGATGTCATCAGTGATGTCATCAGTGATGTCACTGACCATGTCATGAATGATGTAATATGTGACATCATCAGCAGTGGATTGCGGGTGCGCGATATGTAGTTAGTGCAACTAACTATATATGGAATTTCAATGGTTTTGTGTGAGTAAAATAAGGTTTTGTAAATGCTAATTCCTAACTATATATGGTCTATAACCTATGGTTTTTTCAGTGAATTTCAATGGTTTTTTAATAGCAAATATCATAAGCTGTCGAATGTCAAGTACGTGGTAAGTGAAAACATTTTCGTGTTTATGCACACTGATCTGCTTTGAATGGTGCCCCCCCCCCTTCATTTCTATTAGGAGTACTCTCTCTTTGCAGATAGTGAAAGGTAGTTAACGCAGGCCTTTGCCCCCGTTGTAATCCGTCGTGCCTGCTTCTCTCTCCATTTGATTGATTGTTATCCAAGTATTTACTGTTTTAGAATTAGTTCTCTTTGGTTCATTCTCTATTTACAAACAAACACAGAGTCGCAATACTCTGTTTAGTCTTTGCAGATAACGAAAAATCGTGTAAAAAAAAAGAAAAGGAATCGAGCAAAATCAGTAGGCCACTAATGGGATCTCTTTTTGACCTCGCTAAAATAGAAACATTAGGAACAACCCCTCATAACAAATACAAAACTAGTGAGATGAACTGAACTCCACACAATGATGGCTACAAAACAGCTCGGCTCCGCCACCCACCCCGCCCAAAATAACGATAAAGAGCGGCTGCCATGATTGGTTGCGGAATGGCCACGACGGAGCTACGAAATGGTGCTGCTCTCATGCTAACCCCAGCTTCAGTCTGAAACATCCAGAAACACTGTAGACTACCAATTCGATCAGTTCCGGTAGCGCCCCAATGTAACCCGGTAGAGAAGAACTAGCCCTCCCCTCTTTGACTGATGGTTCTTGTTGCCTGTCCCTTCTGTTGTCATTTAACAAAACTATTTAGCCTGCTGAAAGGGGTTGTGTTCCGACCGCTGGTTGGTGGAGACATTTTCACTATATTCTGGACCTGCGTTGTCGCGTAATGCGTCATATGACGCGCCGCGTTAGCGCATCCGGAAGTCATCCGGGGCGCGCAGCGCGTAACGTAAGCATAACAAGTCATGTGACTTGTTAATAAAACTTTTCATTGGTTCATTTTACTTTTCTTATTGTAATGATGAAAGGCTTGGTCATATGACCTAAAAATTACGCTTTTTATTACTTCCGAACATTATTTTTTCTTAAATATATGTTATAATGTTCCAGGCTAATGTACTTTCCCGGAAAATTTACAACTGTCCTGCAAGTAAAATATATTCTTTTTTCGAGAAAAAGAGCGTTTCTTCGTCCCATGACGGAGCCGTTGAGCAAAAGAGGGTCGACCTGCTGTCTTAGTCGCCGATACGCCTGAATATGAGATTCTTATCGATCACTTTATGTTGCAGGAATAGAAAACACAACAGCCCTTGACCATTTATCTTTACTGCGTTCCTTCGTATTATACCTTTTACCCTTCATGTAATTGGTCTGCTTTATTTCACTTGCCTTTTAATGATTCTAAAACAGTGACTATTATTAAAAACTTTACCAATGTATATACTACTACTATGTTTTCTTTTAAAAACCTTTATTGTGAAAATTTCATTATACAAATACGAGCCTATAACCACGTGGGCCTGCCACGGAGCAAACTGTAATCGTATATGATGAATAGACATTTACACTGTAGAGGAACGTAACGGGCGGGCCATTAGGTTGCAAGAACTAAGGTGTCTAACAGTTACGGAATCGGTGGACATACATTTTATAATTAAAATACGACAGGGCCAGTTACAATAAAATTATCTAGATATACATTTGCGGGCAAGTACCATGGGTGACGTTAATTCGAACTTTCAACAGTACAGTAATCAATAACACATCAGAACTTAATATCAATAGGGATGTCGAAATATTCAATCAATTCTCGTCCCCGCCCGCCATGTGCTTCAAAACTGCATACGTATCTCGTGATTTCAAGGTTCTGCAACCAGTACACAACAAGGAGTTACGAGTCCCATTTATTCCGGCGCCATTTTGGGCGAGGACGGGCAGGTCCAGAATATAGTCAAAATGTCTCTACCAACCATCGACTATGATGATGTTCATATGCTGTATTTATTAGAGTAACACTCATCTGTCCACATGAAATTAATTTGCCACAATCTAAACATGTCATTTTAATCTTTCCAAAGTTCTTCTAAATATTTGGGACCGTTTCCCTTGCCTCTGAAGCTCTCAGTGCCACTTCTTTGATGAATGTACTAGCAGGTCAGGGGTTCTCCTCCAAATCTCTCTTTTATGCAGCACTATAATTAATTGGTGCCACCTCTCCATATGACGATGCATGGTATAGTTACCACAACTATATTTTTTTTCGGTTCCTCTGGAGAGTTCATCGTGGCAGATGAAGCGTGTAACGTACCGGGCATTTACCTTTTTTTGCATGTACAGGAAAGGAAAAAAAAATCGAGCGTCCGAGTTCTAAGGTGTCCCAGGGCCATTTTAGTGGACCAGGCCCAAATCCAAAGAACAGGCCGCCATTTTGAGAGTCCTGTTGCAGCCGCCTGTCGCTGTAGCATCAAGAGCAGCCGAAACTCAGCTGAATGGCAACTGAAACGGTAAAGGGGCGCCCCACTACAGCAGACGAGCCTCCACCTAGGAAGGCCCGTTCACGCCGCCTCCCCCCCCCCCCCCTTCGGGCACCCCACGCCGTTATTCGGAGCAGTATTGTAGGATGGCCACACCAGTGCGGCAACTTGCTAGACATCACCTCGGTGGTAACCGAATCTCAACGCCTTGTGGTGTCTTCTATTCAGAAAACATTGTTATGCTGCCTTCGACCTATTCGCCGCAAGTGCGCACACAACTCAACTGCATAGCTTGCTAGACACCACCTCGGTGCCATCCGGATCTTGGAATCTCAGCGCCTTTTGGTGTCTTCTCTTCAGAAAATATTGTTGCGCTGCCTTTGGCCCCATTCGCACATCGGTCCGCTACTGACGCCATCTCACAGGCTAATGGGGCGCCCCACGCCGACTTTCAGCATTGTAGGATGACCACACCAGTACAGCAACTTGCTAGACATCACCTCGGTGCCATCCGGATCTCGGCGCCCCACTGCAGATGAAGTGCCTCTCAACTATGAAACCACCACGGTGACATCCGGATCTTGGCGCGTTGTGCTGCCTTCGGCCTATTCGCACATCGGTCCGCTACTGACGCCATCTCACAGGCTAATGGGGCGACCCACGCCGAGTTTCAGCATTGTAGGATAACCACACCAGTACAGCAACTTGCTAGACATCACCTCGGTGCCATCCGAATCTTGGCATCTCAACGCCTAGTGGTATCTTCCATACAGAAAATATTGTTACGCTGCCTTTGGCCCCATTCGCACATCAGTCCGCAACTTAGACATCACCTCGGTGCCATCCGGATCTTGGCATCTCAGCGCCTTGTGGTGTCAGTCAGAAAATATTGTTGCGCTGCCTTTGGCCCCATTCGCACATCAGTCCGCTACTGAAACCATCTCACAGGCCAACAGGGCGCCCCACGCCGACTTTTACCATTGTACGATGGCCACACCAGTGCCACAACTTGCTAGACACCACCTCGGTGCCATCCGGATCTTGGCATCTCAGCGCCTTGTGGTGTCTTCAAATCAGAAAATATTGTTGCGCTGCCTTTGGCCCCATTCGCACATCGGTCCGCTACTGACGGCATCACACAGGCCAACGGGGCGCCCCACGCCGACTTTCAACATTGTAGGATGGCCACAGAAGTGCGACAACTTACTAGACATCACCTCGGTGCCATCCGGATCTCGGCGCCCCACTGCAGATGAAGTGCCTCTCAACTTTGAAACCACCACGGTGACATCCGGATCTTGGCGCGTTGTGCTGCCTTCGGCCTATTCGCACATCGGTCCGCTACTGACGCCATCTCACAGGCTAATGGGGCGACCCACGCCGAGTTTCAGCATTGTAGGATAACCACACCAGTACAGCAACTTGCTAGACATCACCTCGGTGCCATCCGAATCTTGGCATCTCAACGCCTAGTGGTATCTTCCATACAGAAAATATTGTTACGCTGCCTTTGGCCCCATTCGCACATCAGTCCGCAACTTAGACATCACCTCGGTGCCATCCGGATCTTGGCATCTCAGCGCCTTGTGGTGTCAGTCAGAAAATATTGTTGCGCTGCCGTTGGCCCCATTCGCACATCAGTCCGCTACTGACACCATCTCACAGGCCAACAGGGCGCCCCACGCCGACTTTTACCATTGTACGATGGCCACACCAGTGCCACAACTTGCTAGACACCACCTAGGTGCCATCCGGATCTTGGCATCTCAGCGCCTTGTGGTGTCTTCAAATCAGAAAATATTGTTGCGCTGCCTTTGGCCCCATTCGCACATCGGTCCGCTACTGACGCCATCTCACAGGCCAACGGGGCGCCCCACGCCGACTTTCAACATTGTAGGATGGCCACAGAAGTGCGACAACTTACTAGACACCACCTCGGTGCCATCCGGATCTTGGCGCGTTGTGCTGCCTTCGGCCTATTCGCACATCGGTCCGCTACTGACGCAAACTCACAGGCCAACGGGGCGCCCCACGCCGAGTTTCAGCATTGTAGGATGGCCACACCAGTGCGGCAACTTGCTACACACCACCTCGGTGCCATCCGGATCTTGGCATCTCAACGCCTTGTGGTATCTTCCATACAGAAAATATTGTTACGCTGCCTTTGGCCCCATTCGCACATCAGTCCGCAACTTAGACATCACCTCGGTGCCATCCGGATCTTGGCATCTCAGCGCCTTGTGGTGTCAGTCAGAAAATATTGTTGCGCTGCCTTTGGCCCCATTTGCACATCAGTCCGCTACTGACACCATCTCACAGGCCAACAGGGCGCCCCACGCCGACTTTTACCATTGTACGATGGCCACACCAGTGCCACAACTTGCTAGACACCACCTCGGTGCCATCCGGATCTTGGCATCTCAGCGCCTTGTGGTGTCTTCAAATCAGAAAATATTGTTGCGCTGCCTTTGGCCCCATTCGCACATCGGTCCGCTACTGACGCCATCTCACAGGCCAACGGGGCGCCCCACGCCGACTTTCAACATTGTAGGATGGCCACAGAAGTGCGACAACTTACTAGACACCACCTCGGTGCCATCCGGATCTTGGCGCGTTTGCTGCCTTCGGCCTATTCGCACATCGGTCCGCTACTGACGCAAACTCACAGGCCAACGGGGCGCCCCACGCCGACTTTCAGCATTGTAGGATGGCCACACCAGTGCGGCAACTTGCTACACACCACCTCGGTGCCATCCGGATCTTGGCATCTCAGCGCCTTGTGGTGTCTTCAAATCAGAAAATATTGTTGCGCTGCCTTTGGCCCCATTCGCACATCGGTCCGCTACTGATGCCATCTCACAGGCCAACGGGGCGCCCCACGCCGACTTTCAACATTGTAGGATGGCCACAGAAGTGCGACAACTTACTAGACACCACCTCGGTGCCATCCGGATCTTGGCGCGTTGTGCTGCCTTCGGCCTATTCGCACATCGGTCCGCTACTGACGCAAACTCACAGGCCAACGGGGCGCCCCACGCCGACTTTCATCATTGTAGGATGGCCACACCAGTGCTGCAACTTGCTGGACACCACCTCGGTGCCATCCGGATCTTGGCGCGTTGTGTTGCCTTCGGCCTATTCGCACATCGGTCCGCTACTGACGCCGCCTCACGTGCCAACGTATTTTCTCCGCATTTTATACCCTATGCCGCATAACAGGTCATGTGACTTGTTTATAAAACTTTTCATTGGTTCATTTTACTTTTGGTTTCCTAATGATGGAAGGCTTGATCATATGACCTAAAAACAACACTTTTCATTGGATGAAAACTTTTTTTTTTCCCCAAACGATGAAAGCCCCACCTTGTTTCTGGATGTTTCAGACTGAAGCTGGCGTCAGCATGAGAGCACCACCATCTCGTAGCTCCGTCGTGGTCATTCCGCGAGCAATCATGGCAGCCGCTCCCCACCAGAAGCCTGCAGGAGTCGGGGCCCCCAAAACTTTTGATGAATTCTCAAGGCGGAGGAGACGCTTTCGAGAATGGGGTCCAAGACCTAGCAGACAAGCGTCCGATTTCCAAGGTGTCCCAGGGCCATTTCAGTGGACCAGGCCCAAAAAGGAAAGAGCCTGCCGCCATTTTGAGAGTCCTGTGACAGCCGCCTATCGCTGCACCGCAAGAGTGGGCGCAACTCAGCTGAATTGCGGCTTTTGACACAGTGGACCAAAAACGGACGGAATGGCAACTGAAACGGTAAAGGGGCGCCCCACTACAACAGATGACACTCCACCTGGAGAGGCCCGTTCACGCCGCCTCCCCCGGGGCGCCCCACGCCGTTATTCGGAGCAGCATTGTAGGATACCAAAACCAGTGCGGCAACTTACTGGACATCACCTTGGTGCCATCGTTCTGCTGCCTTGGAACTATTCGCACAACAGTTTGCTACTGATGACCCACCCCCCGCGACGCCCCACGCCGGAAATCTGGACGTTGTGCTGCATTGGGACTATTCGCACAGCCGACCGCTACTTCGTTGTTTTTCCCTAAAAATGTTTATATGTTATTACTATTTTTGTTTTCTTGTATATATTTATAAATTATTAAAGTTTTATAATCTTACTACTTTGTCGGAGTGCTATATATTTTTAATGTGACACATAATTGTAAAAACTTTGATGTACAAAGAGTCATCCCTGGAATCTTCCGCTTCAGGCTCGGTCCCCTCCCCAATCACAATACAGGATGGTTTTCAGATAATAGCAACGCTTCTGCTGTGACGGATCTCATCGAGTGTGGGCCTTGATCTACTATAACTCCTTTGAAGAGGGGTGATTCTTTACAGCTGGGGCCATAAACTACATCTGCAGGGCTAGCTGATACCCTAGGACCAGCCTGGACAATCGGACACAGAGGAAAAGGAGTGTCAGAGGGTGCGGTAGTGAATAGGGCGAAAGGGAGGTGTCGGGCAGGCACAGGGTGTGATTCTCAGGGAAGAGCAGCGCAGATGGGGGAGGTTTATTACCCATGCATAAGACAGAGAGCGGGGGTGACCACTGCCTGGGGGAGATGCTTGCGAGGGTGGGGAGCCATGCTAAGGATCGACAGCGTGCACAGAGTGGGTCTGGTCAAGGCATCTAAAATGGCTGCCGTGCACGACAAAAGTGTGGCATTTGAAAAAAGACAAGATGGCGCAGACAATGTTTTTCAACACTTCCTGATTTCCTTCTAATCGAACGTTAACAGACGTTGGGGCATATTACCAAAGTTAAGCGATATTTATCCCTAACGATGCTTAGCAACGATTTTTTTACCGCTAAGCATCGTCAGAAATTATCGCAGATAAACCTTGCTATTATCAAGGTTTATCGCAAATACGATAAAAAACGACCGCAATGCATTAATATCGCTGAAAACTCAGCGATATTCATGCATTACCGAGCTAATGCTCTTAGCCATGTTATCCACCTCCCATTGGATAACATGGCTAAGAACTGCTCAGGGCAGGTGCTAGCTTTTGGAGATATTCGCGCTTATCTCGAATATTTCCAAAAGTTGATAATAGGAGATAGCGATGTTAGCGACTGTTTCCAGTCGCTAACATCTTGGCATGCCCACTTTGCATGTCATTAGTGATAAATATCACTCACATGCAAAGTGGGGCCCAAGATGGTCGCTATCTCCTACTAGCCGTCGCTAGCTGGTGTTAGCAACAACTAGGTAATACAGATATAATTTTATCTCTGCGAAGCGGAGCGCTTTTACAGATATATATCTTGTTTTTGAACGTTAATTTCTCAAAATGCACTGAAGCACATATATTGAGACCTAGCAAAGGCACATCGAGCTACCAGTCCCTACAATTTTGCCAAGTTTCGTGCAAATCCATTCAGCCGTTCGATTATTATTATTATTTTTTTTTTGCCCCGCGGGGCCCTTTTAAAACCTCCACATCAAACCTAAGAGGTCAAGGAGGATCTACTATGCCCCCTTATGGTCATTTGCCCCTTCGCTTTGGCCTCCTCTTGTCTCTCGATCCTACCGAGAGACAAGATGGCGGCCGCTACGGACTGTTTGGAATGTTTACAGACACCGGAGAGCCAATCAGCTTCGCTTCGCAAAGCTCCGTAACGCGAAAAGTACGCGAAGCGGTGCGCTGTTACAGATATATATCTTTTTTGAACGTTAATTTCTCAAAATCCACTGGAGCACATATATTGAGATCTAGCAAAGGCACATCGGGCTACCAGTCCCTACAATTTTGCCAAGTTTCGTGCAAATCCATTCAGCTGTTCGATTATTATTATTTTTATTTTTTTTTTGCCCCGCGGGGCCCTTTTAAAACCTCCACATCAAACCTAAACGGTCAGGGAGGATCTACTATGCCCCCTTATGGTCTTTGCCCCTTCGGTTTGGCCTCCGCTTGTCTCTCGATCCTACCGAGAGACAAGATGGCGGCCGCATTTGGACTGTTTGGAATGTTTACAGACGCCGGAGAACCAATCAGCTTCGCTTCACAAAGCTCCGTTGCGCGAAAAGTCCGCGTACTGGAGCGCTGCCCGGTCCGCTGTTACAGATATATATCTTTTTTTAAACGTTAATTTCTCAAAATCCACTGGAGCACATATATTGAGACCTACAAAAGGCACATAGGGCTACCAGTCCCTACAATTTTGCCAAGTTTCGTGCAAATCCATTCAGCCGTTCGGGCTAAAAGTGAGGCCAAACGCCCTATGGAAAACTCAATGTTAAAAACACGTTTTGGGACCCCCCTTTTTTCTCGGCCCCCCCTTGACGAACCCCCCCCAAATTTCCAGGGGCTGCTCAGAAACAAAATGTTCCATTTTCCTGAAAATTTCAGCCAATTCCGTCCACAAACGCCAAAGTTATTAGACATAGAATTTTCAAAAATCCCATAGAGAAAAAATCCTAACTATATATACCTACTGGCGACTGCCAGTAGGTAATATAAAATATATATATATAATATATATATATATATATATATATATATATATATATATATATATATATATATATATATATATATATATATATTTTTTTTTTTTTTTTTTTTATTTATTTATTTTTTTTTTTTTTTCCGAAAACCTTTATTGGTCATAAACACATGGAGTACAGCTCAGTGCCTACAACCCACATTCCTGGGCCGGCTTTCACAGTGTCTCGAAAGAGGATGGACATGCAGTCCTAGTAACGTTATGGGATGCACACAGCAAGCCGCCTACAACCCATCCGGGCCGGCCGCGTTAGTATGAAACATGGGTCATATAGGAAATTGCAGGAAATCATCTTGATTACACTGTGAGTCTTGAGCAGCAAAGCAATGAGGTTACTTTTTACATTTAAAACAACTTAACAACATAACATTTCCATTTCCTTCCCCCAGCGATTCCTCCATACCGGAGCAGTGGAATGATGGAGCTTAGTTGCGCGGGGGGCGCAGGGTCGAAGTCACTATCCAGCATCGGATGCCAGGCAATGCTGGTCGTGTCATTACTACTGCAATAATGTTGACTCAACCCCGGGGAAGGTAGTTTGCTCGCTTGCCATGTAGAGAGTGCGATATTGTGTCGTGCTATGGATGTGTTGCAGTGGATGATTGTCTGAATGAGAATATCCGTTCCGAACCAAGTCCGAATAATACAAGAGGTGAGAGGGGGAGGGGGGGACGTTCGTCACCCCGCAATCCCGTCACACCACGTTCCGTATGTTATGTACCAGGGGGGGCGTAACAGTATGTGCTGCGTGTGTTCACATACGCAGGTCCCAAAGTAAGCCATGTCCAGCAGGGGGTAGCATACGTTGGAGGCGCGTGTTGGGGTAATGCCATTGAAAGTGTGTGAATGGGCATAGCCCCCGTGTGTGAACGGAGCGGTTATCGCTGCAGTCCACCCCTCAATTATCCCTCTCCACAGAATGCTCATCATTGTGTAAGTGAAGTAGGTACGAAGTAAGAGGGCCCCATAGATCTCTGGGTCGTGATTTAGGTGGTAAGAGGTCAGCATAGTTGTGTAATTGTTCTTGCCAGGTAGCCATGCAACTCAACCAGTCCTTAAATTTAGGTGCCCGCCCTCTGCCCCATCTGCATGCCACCTGACGTTTGGCCAGAAGGAGGCTCAGTGCAAAAAATTTGCTGTTCGTCTTAACAGCAGGGTGAGCTAGTCCGAGCAGCGCTATCTTAGGACAAGGGTCTATGGATAGTCCGAGCATTTCCGAGAGAGCGTCAAACACTTCCACCCAGTACATGGCGACTGCTTGGCATCCCCATGCTAGGTGTATAAAATCTGCCCCCGGGATGCCACAACGGAGACATCTATCGTCGTCTTTGAGGCCCAGGCGGTGCAATTTTGCCGGTGTGAAATAGAGCCGGTGCAAGAATTTATAATGGATCAGTCGGAGACGTGTGTTTCCGGTTACAGCATGTGTGTGAGAGCAGCTCGTCTCCCACTGCTCGTCTGATATGGGTTCGGGTAGGTCAGCGTCCCAGTCCTGCCGGGCTCTAAAGGAGGGGGGCAATGGAGCCACCTGGACGTGTTTGTACAACATGGAGACTACATGTTTCGGGACCGTGGCCTGGAGCAGGGAGTGCAGAGGCGCCATGATTTCTGGTTCGTCCGGGAAATTGGGCGTGACGGATTTTATGTTTTGTCGGAGGCGAACATAGAGGAAAGTATCCATCATCGTGGGGGTGTTGTCCCCAAAAATCTGCACAGCTGTGCGGAAGGCGCCCTGCAGGTAAAGATCTCCCCATGTGTTTATAGCGTATTTGGCAAGGAATTTACGTCCCAATTCTTCTCGGGCGATACTCACCCTGGGGTCATTAGCCACCGCCATTAGAGGCGAGTAGGCGAATAGTACTCCCATATGCCCTGCAATGCGCTTCCAGGCTCTGACAGTACAGTCCACCGTAGACGGGTCCCTGTCGGTCATACTGACCGTAGTATAGAGATACCCAGAGGGTTTTTCTGGTCTCATATAACCATCCTCAACCGCCAGGTGGGCCATAAATGGAGGGGGATGGAACCAGTACGCCGCAAAATGGCCCTGGGCACAATCGTAATATTTTCGGAAGTCCGGGACTTCAAACCCTCCCTGGTGGTAAGGTAACATCAGGGTTTTCAAACTAAGTCTAGCTTGTTTGCCTCCCCAGATCAGTCGCGAGAGCTGGGAGTCGAGGGCCCTAAAAAAGCAAGACCCCGGGCTATAGGGAATATTCGTAAAAAGATACAATAGTTTGGGGAGGACCACCATCTTAATAAGTGATATGCGGCCCGCCATGGATAGAGGAAGATGTAGCCACCGTGTAACGCTGTCTGTCAATTTGTCCAGGACCGTCCCATAGTTAGCTCGGATAAGGTCCTCTCTATTCCTGGCGATTTTGATTCCTAGATATTTTATTTCATCGGATTCCCACACCAGGGGGTAGTCAAGGGGAAATTCCGAGGTCTTGTCTGTCAAGGGGAACATAGCAGATTTCGCCCAGTTGATCTGTATCCCCGCTATAGCCCCAAATTTAGTAATCTCGCGCAATAAGGGATTTAGATTATCTTGTGGATTGTCTACGTATAGGGTCATGTCATCAGCGTATAGTGCAATCAGGAGTTGCCGTTCCGGGTAGACTAGTGCACGATGTTTGTGGTGTTGTCTAAGCTTCGCGGCTAGGGGTTCGATGGCGATAGCGAAGAGTATCGGGGACAGAGGGCAACCCTGTCGGGTACCCCGATAGATCTCAAACGGAGCAGAGCGCGCACCGTTGAGTAGCACCGTAGCTTGGGGTTTATAGTATAACAGCCGAATCCAGTCAAGAAAATTAAAGGGGACTCCCATCCTCTCGAGCAGTGTAAGAAGGTAGTCCCACTCCAGGGAATCGAACGCCTTTGTAGCGTCCAAGAAAATGGCAGCAGCCTCGCACCTGGGGTTAATATCTTGCAGCACTGCTTGTAAGGTACGCAAATTATGGGACGTGGCACGGTTCGGAACGAACCCCGCCTGATCTGGAAGGACGAGTCTTTCCATAAGGAGGTTAAGACGTGTAGCGAGAACTTTAGCTAAGATCTTGCTGTCCGTATTCAATAGCGAGAGGGGCCTGAAGGAATCGCAATGTTCGGGTGGTTTACCTGGTTTCAGCAGCGACGTTATTAAGGCTTCCCGCATCGTGAGGGGGAGTGAGCCTTCTTCCAATGCCGCATAAAAGACCTGTTTCAGTATGGGTGCTAGTACATGTAGAAAGGATTTATAAAAATCTATCGGAAGGCCGTCCGACCCCGGTGCTTTCCCTGACTTCATGGACATGATGGCATCCTTGATCTCATCAAGTTCGAGCTCATGATGAAGGAATTTTTGCTGGGACGGTCCCAGCCAGGCAATAGCAGTGTCCTCTAGATATTCCTGCAAATTGAGCGTGTCGTTCCTATGTGAGGTGTAAAGCGAGGTGTAGTGTTCAGTTAACACTTGGAGCTGTGTCACGGTATCGTGGTGCGGTGTGCCATGTTTGTCTAATAAAGTCGGGACATAATTTTGATATCGAGGGGTTCTGACTGCATTGGCCAGCGCCTTGCCAGGTCTGTCTCCCTCACCATATAGCCGAGCATTAAAGGGCTTACCCAGAAATTTGCCTTCCCTATCCGCCGCTTCTGAGTATTCGTTCAGTTTGTCCCTGATCTGAGCACGTACTGCGCCGTTCCAGTCTCCATTCGCCATTTCTCGCTCCAGCTGACGGAGCTCCAATTCAAGCTTGTGTATGTCTGTTCGCAGCGCCTTGAGAACTCCCCCCCCTTTGGCGATACAGCTCCCCCTCATTGTCACTTTAAAGGCCTCCCAAACTGTAGTGAGACTAGAAACTGAGTTAATATTCCGTTCAAAGAACTCTGTGATTTCCTGTTCCAATTCAGCAGTGAAGGCAGTGTCAGTCAGGTGTGCGGGATTTAGGCGCCAGTTCAGGAAAGGGGGAGTTGTAAGGGGAATGGTTAGGGAGAGAAGAACCGGGGAGTGGTCCGAGTATGTGCGCGCCAGGTGACTTGCTTTGGTTAACCATGGGGATAGACCTGCTGAGACAAATATATAGTCCAGGCGGGCCCATGTGGAGTGGAATGCAGAGCAATGAGTACCCTGTTTGGTGGTGGGATGCATATGTCGCCACGCATCCACCAGGCGGTGCTCCTTCAGTATTCCTATTAGTGATCTCTGAGTATTAGAATAATGAGAGGCATGTGGGTGCGATCTATCCTGTGCGGGTATGAGGGCCGTGTTGAAATCTCCCCCCAGCACCACGTGATCTATCCCCAAAGCCTGTATTTTCCCCCATAGGGTGAGAAGAGCATCAGGGTCATCCGTGTTAGGACCATAATAACATGCAAACAGTATTGTGTGTGAGTGTAATTTCCCCCATAGCATACAGTAGCGCCCCTCAGCATCTACCTCAGTCCCAGCTGGAGTGAAATGTATTCCTCGTTTCACCAGTATTACCACCCCTCTAGCGTAATTAGAATAGGAGGAGAACACCCTGCTCACAGCCCATTTAGAAGCGAATGGAGGGGAACCGCTAGGCATCAGATGAGTTTCTTGCAGCATAGCTACAGATATCCCGTGTCTGTCAAGATACCCCAGTATTTGTCTTTTTTTCTTTGGGTTGTTCAGCCCCCGTATATTCCAGGAGGCTACTCGGAACTGCGAAGCGGGCAGTGGTTCAGCTACGTCTCCCATATTTCTAACGGAAAAAATGAGCGCCAATCATCCACAACATCCATGCACAAATAACAAATGGCAGCAAATATAGGAATCGAAACCCAACTACCCTCTCGGTATGCCCAACTGCTAATGTGGACAACAAACATTTCTGTCCTGCAGGTGATATGTCGGAACATTCCCCCACCCACTCCGGCAACCCCAACTCGCCGGGCATCCTGAACCCACCCAATCCCCATTATCCCTCCCACTCCCCAACTTAAAAACCCTAGAAATGTCACGTATCCCTCCATTCTACCACAAGAAGGGGGGGTTTGGGGCTCGCCCATTGGGGTACCGCACTAGGGGCACCAAACCTGCCATCCACCTCCCTACTCGCACCCACTTGGAACCAGGCAAAGACCCGGTCTCTCGGCGTGGGACGGAGGTGGGCGATCGAGCCTGCCAAATATGTATACCAAGTCAAGCAACATTATCGAATTGTATCTCACCGTGGTGTAGGCTTCTAGTCCGTCACCACTTCTTGTCCACGGAGCGGTCACTGTGAATATGGACTATTCCTGCTGGTTCATAGGCGAAGTGGATCTGGAGCGATGGGATTCAGCGCCTCCTCTGGTTTCGTCCGCCCTGTGGTGCTTAAGAAAGTCCTCCACCTGTTGAGGATTTTGAAAGAAGTGCTGTTTGCCCCCGTAGGAAATCTTCAATTTAGCCGGGTACAACATGGCGTATGTCATCTCTCGATCCTGGAGCTTTTTCTTTACACCTATGAATTTCCTCCTGGCTTCCTGTACTGCCTGGGTGAAGTCCGGGAAAAATGAGAGTGTAGTGTTACAGTAACTCACCGTGCCAATCTCTCTCGCTCGTCGGAGCACTGCGTCCCGGTCTCTATAATTGAGAAATCTCGCTATGATGGGCCGAGGTTGGGCACCTGGCGGTGGGCGTGCGGCCAAGAATCTGTGGGCTCGCTCCACTATTAAGTGCGAGGAGAACGATTCCTTACCAAAGAGTTCGACGACCAGATTTTCAATGAACACCTCCATTTTCCCAGTGTTGGTGGACTCTGCAAGGCCCAGGACGCGGATGTCGTTGCGCCTGGACCTGGCTTCTAAATCCTCGTTTTTCTCCGCGATGATTTTTAAGAGCCTGTCCATTTGGGTCACCTGCCTGGCGTTCGTAGTGGCACCATCTTCCAGATCTGATATTCTATCTTCCGCTTCTTTGAGTCTGGTGTCGTGCTGTTCCAGTTTGGTAACCACACTGTCCATGCGAGTATTGATCGTGTCAACCTTGGCGTCAATGCTTGTCAGACTCTGTTGCATGGTCAGCAGCAAGGCTTTCCAGTCGTCCCCCGGTGGTCCACGGGCAGGAGGGCTACCTTCGGGTTCGTGCATGGTTCTGGAGGCCCGTTTAGATTCAAACGGTATTTTGGTCTGTTTGGCGTCATTGCGGCCCATGTCGTGTCTAGGTGCACGCGCAGCCGGCGTGGTAGGAGCAGCCAGTGTGTGGTGACGCGAAGTAGCGTCTATGTGACAAGGCGGAGTGGCCGGGCGAGAAAGAACACTTGTGGAAGTGGCACTATGGGCGCAGTGTAGTTCAGAGGTGACGTCTGTCTGAATTCTTCGGCTCACGAGCCCAAAGTAGTGAGGTAGGGCTTGTGAACAATGTCTCCCCAGCCTCCGATGAAGCAGGAGAAGCAATTAACTTTAGCTAGATCCGCCCATCGACACATCAGCCAGGGTCCCTCTGTGCGGACCACAACAGGAGAGTAACCAGAAGAGCAACCAGGAAAGCAGTACCTGTAATGGGGGCCAGATCACATCGCAGGTTGCGTCCTGTAGCAGAGCAAATGGTTTTGGGCAGATATCGCCGGCCCTGTGCCAATGTTCAGCGTAACCGGAGGGCAAGGTCACGTGGGCATGCGAAGGAGCAGTGAGGCGGCCTCCGCGCCCCGTCAGTGTGCGCTGGGAACGACGTGCTCTCTGGGCCGGTGTGTTGACAACCCCCCGGCAGTGCACCTCGTGTGCTGAAAGGCGGGAAGGACGCTTCAGGAGAGCAGGCGGGTGCAGAGAGCGCCGTATGAGATGCATGCAGGGTCACACAAGCAGCATGAACGAGCCCACAGCCCTAAGGGAGCCAGCAGGTAGACCACAGCGCTGTGAGGGCGGCGGGAGGGTCAGAAATAGCAAGTGGGGCTAGCGTAGCCTCAATGCGCTACAGCGCAGGATATATGGCTGCTCCCTGCAAGAGTTCAGTAGTGCCCCATCTGTATCAGCGCCTCTGCAGTCCCTAAAGTAGTGTGGGAGGAGGCTCCTGATAGTGCGTCCTGTCACTGTTCGCTGAAATCCGCTCCGCCGCTAATGGCCGTGTTCGTGCCTTTTTCCGCCGTTAACGGCCTTCCGCAGTCACTCCCAGGACGCGGCTGCAAGAAGAAGGGCTCACCTTCAATGCAGGGAGGTCCCCATCCAGCAAGAGGCAGGCGCAGAGGAAGCGACGGTTGAACGTGTGCTCCGCAGTTGATGATGTGGCCGCAGCTCCGATTAGGCCGCAAATCCCCGGAGTTTCCTGGCCAGTCGGTCCCGGAGCGGCGGGTCACTGGCAGACAGCCCGAGCCGCCTCCGAGCAAAGCCGCTGATATCTCCGCTTCCAGGCGGGCGATTTCGACGCTGCTGGCACCGCTGAGTGCAGGAAAGCGCTGCGGTCACCACGGTGGGGAGATAGAACAGGTATCCCCGGTCAGGATGGTCAGCAGGATCGGTCAAAGGCTCGATCTGGCGAGAGCCTCACTACAGTGCGGCCATCTTGGTTTGGCGCCACCTAGCGCCCCCTATATATATATATATATGGTGAAGAAAGAAACGCTTCTACCGGAGTGCTGGAACCCGATGGAAGTTGGCGCAGATCCCGGCGAAGCAGTCCGGGTAAAATGTTCAAAGTGAATTCAATTGCAGAATGTCATGCGCTCTCAGGCAAAAAGACAGCAGGGGATCCAAAATAGCATGGAAGCAGTTTAATACACAACGCGTTTCACCAAAACAGGCTTGTTCACGTGTACCTGCACACTGGAACACCCACTTTTAAATAAAGTTTACATGCTTCAACCCAAATGGTAGACATGAAAGTCGGACTGACAGAAAATAAGTGGCAGACATCTTTGAATGGTTTGCAGTACATGACAGTAACCTGCGCAAAGTGAAAAATATAAACATAAATTGTTGCTTGTATTAGTTAGATGTCAAAAGTGGGCTGCCCAAATTACATCATGTTGCCTGAGTAGCTTCTCGTGGTACAAAATGAATAATCAGTATTATCTACATCTTGGTGAAGTCACTGGCAAAGGCTGACATATTGGAGCGTTTAAATTACACACTTCTAGTTCGTAGCCTCTTGCAACAGGTCTGTCGTAGGTCGCCCGACAATAAAGCACAGAGATTTCACCATGTGGGCGCAGTTCAACAGTTAGTTAGACACTGTTTACGGGGTGCACACTGCAAATATACATTGTGAACTGTGACATGCAGTAGCTTGGCAAAAAAGTTTGGACATTTGCGCTAATAGTCTGACAGTTGGATATGTATGTGATCATACCTCACGCACAGAAAATGTAAACCTTGATATGACATGTACAATATTGGCAGGTAATGGCACATGAAAAACAAGGCGGAATAGACTGAATAGTGAGAAGTGAAACGCTGTCGTCCAGTATAGCGTGCGATGTCAAATTAAATATATGACATGCTTACAAACGGCGTGGTAACGCCGGTAAGGGCATGAGTTGGTGAACACAGTTCTGCATGCAGCCTAGAGCAGACACACGTATATGTATATATATGTATATATATATATATATATATATATATTACCTACTGGCGGTCGCCAGTAGGTATATATAGTTAGGATTTTTTCTCTATGGGATTTTTGAAAATTCTATGTCTAATAACTTTGGCGTTTGTGGACGGAATTGGCTGAAATTTTCAGGAAAATGGCACATTTTGTTTCTGAGCAGCCCCTGAAAATTTTGGGGGGGTTCGTCAAGGGGGGGCCGAGAAAAAAGGGGGGTCCCAAAACGCGTTTTTCCCATGTTAATTTCCATAGGGCGGTTGGCCTCACTTTTAGCCCGAACGGCTGAATGGATTTGCACGAAACTTGGCAAAATTGTAGGGACTGGTAGCCCGATGTGCCTTTTGTAGGTCTCAATATATGTGCTCCAGTGGATTTTGAGAAATTAACGTTTAAAAAAAGATATATATCTGTAACAGCGGACTGGGCAGCGGCCCAGGACGCGTACTTTTCGCGCAACGGAGCTTTGTGAAGCGAAGCTGATTGGTTCTCCGGCGTCTGTCAACATTCCAAACAGTCCGTAGCGGCCGCCATCTTGTCTCTCGGTAGGATCGAAAAACAAGAGGAGGTCAAAACAAAGGGGGAAATAACTATAAGGGGGCATAGTAGATCCTCGCTGACCCCCTAGGTTTGATGTGGAGGTTTTAAAAGGGCCCCGCGGGGCAAAAAAAAAAAATAATAATAATAATCGAACGGCTGAATGGATTTGCACGAAACTTGGCAAAATATTAGGGACTGGTAGCCCGATGTGCCTTTGCTAGGTCTCAATATATGTGCTCCAGTGGATTTTGAGAAATTAACGTTCAAAAAAAGATATATATCTGTAACAGCGCTCCGCTTCGCGTAACAGAGGTTTGCGAAGCTGATTGGTCATTCTGTCACTGGGCTATAGTTGGGCTACATCTGGCTGATATTTGGGCTACATTTGTTTTTTTGTGTGTCTGGCGGCCATCTTTGGGCTACATTGGGCTACATTTGGGCTCCAACATATATATAGGCCAATGTAGCCCAATATATATTTTTCAAAGTTAATTTTCGTAAAAACCACTGGAGCATATATCTTGAGACATAGCAAAGGCACATCGGGCTACCAGTCCCTACAATTTTGCCAAGTTTCGTGGAAATCCATTCAGCCGTTCGAGCTAAAAGTGAGTCCAACCGCCCTATGGAAATGAAGGAAATGAATGGGTAATTTGTAATTAGCAAATAGCTCATCGCAAACTAGGAATGGTAAAGAATCGCTATTTATTCCTTAAAGTTCGCTATTTAGGAAATGCAAAAAACGTTGATGATACATATGGCGGTTCATCTCTAACAAGGTAAGAAGCATAGGGATACATTTATGATGACTGGCGCATCACCAGGGATGTGTTAGTCATTCTGTGCCGCTGTTCCGTCACCTATGGTGTGCTGCATTTACAATGCGGCGCATCATGGGGCAAAAACAGCACAGATGCGTGATGTATTTGTGCCGTAAAGGTGGCGCATTGCTGGAGTTGTATCGCAAGTGTGATGAAGCTCCAGCAAGGGTCGGGGGTGCCCCTGTCGCAGGGTTTCTGTTCTCACACAGAACTGTGGACAGAGGATTGGAACCTCGGCGAATTAGGGTGTCCCAAAACTCACGTTAGTAATCAAAAACTCCTTAGCAAGCTAGGTACAGTGTCACATTGGATATAACAAACTCTCAATGTTTAGACAATCCAGAATATGAACTTATAGTACCTCCGGATACGTGGAACTCATGAACAG